>NC_064440.1:15706369-16353036 GCF_023343835.1 Lagopus muta | reverse complement strand
TGAAGAGCAGCTCCTAATTTTTGGGTCTGAAGTGACTGGTCTGCTGTTTTCCTCCAGCCATATGGCAACGTTTTTTGAGAGCAGGCTGATAAAGCTTCTGTGCTTTGCCTTAAAGTGTGGTTCAGGAGAAATTCACCTTTCCTTTTAAATTCCTGGTGAAAAGGGACAAGCTTTGGGATGCACAGGTATTCATGATTTGCTGGATTTGGTTTGTTTGCCTTGCTGCATGTTTCCTAATTTTTTTTCTTCTGTTTTTTTTAGTGTGCCCTATAAACAAGATCCCTGGTTTCGCATTCCCTTTTTGGTACCTCAGCACTTCCTGCTCTGAGAGCAGGGCTGGGGGCAGAGCCCAGGCAGGCGGCCTGCGCCCGGCGCTGAGGAATTCACATAAAATGCAGCTTGGCTTTTATTGTGAGTGCAGGAGCAACTACTCCTTACATAAAATTAGTTGCACAGCAATATTGCTTTTAAATAGTTGCAAGGCAAGGAAGTGGGGTTTAACCATTTCCTGATAGATCTCTGTTGCTATATATATATTTTTTAATTTGATAAAAATAACCTTTGTTGTTTTTGTTATAAAGACAGCAAAGAAAAATCTGAACTCACGTGCTGTTTGTTTAAGCAGATTCTCTGATCCATCAAAATATCCACCATTTCAAGTGGCACTCTCTCTGGCAAAGCTGGTTTACACTGTACCTTGAAAAGCACTGCTAAAGCATTTTCAAATGTCTAAAGTATCCACAGGACCAAAATGAAATAAAATTCAAAGTCTCGTCAAGATGAATCAAGACTGAATCGTGCATTATCATCTCTAACGTAACACACATGGGGTTTAATTATTGTGTGTAGTTTCAAACGCTGGATGAAAATATTGTACAATACCTTAAACATTTAATTGAGTGGTGCTGATGGAGAGAGGGCTTGGGCTGGGGAAGAAAGAAGGATGGGGAATGTCTTCCTGATGTTTGAATTGAGAAACTGCTTTTTCCATATGCTCATTAGCTTGGCTGAGAGACTGTAATGTGCAAGTGGTTGCTAAGGTGTGGACATCCAGTAGTTGAAGGGTAATGGATGTATTTTGGTAAAAATTTGAGTTCCCAAGGGAAAAAGGAGCTTGGAGCTTGGAGCTTGGAGCTGTGATGTGTTACCTAGGCTGGTGCACCTGGCTGGGGAAAAGGCATGCCCCTTTTCTGCCTCAGTTTTTTTCCTTCTGTTGTGATGTAAAGACACTTGGCAGATTAATGAGCAGTGGTATAAAATGTGCTATGCACACAGTTGCGGAAGCAACATCAGACCTTGATGGTGACGTGAGCTTTGTGCTCTACTTCCAACAATTATTGCCATGTTCTGGGCACCTGGCTGAGGCTGCAGGTGTCCCACCACAGGACTGCCTGGTGCTTTTTGTTGGCTCATGTAGTCTGTCCTTACTGCGTGTATATTTGTCACAAGGCCGTTGAGGCCTCATTACTAATTGTAGGATTTAGTGTGTTGCTTCAGATTGTAAAGATAACAGCATTCCTTCTTAGAATAAAATAGCTTTCCCCTCTATTTGGGAAGCAGTTTTGTTGGGATGAGTGGAAATCAGTTTAGTGTTAAGTGTAGAACGTATCCTCCATTAAAACTTTCCCAAAGTCTGCCCTGTGCCACACGCAGGCACCAGGTGTGGCGAGGCCTCCTCCTGCTCTGCTCCTCTTCTCTTGGAACAGAACAGCAGAAACCCCAAATCAAATGCCCTGACAGAACTCTACTAGAAGAAGTGACTCTCTTCATCAGGAAGCGAAGCACAATGCAGAGGGTGGTAGCATTCAGAAAGGAACTGCCTGCGGGATGGCAGGAACATAGTGCTGCAGCCTGGGTACACTGCATAGCAGTGACATGCCCAACCAGCACAGAGCACAGAGAGTGTGACATGCACCAAATGAGTGTTACTGCTAAAGGGTGCTTTTCTGGCATCTTTACAATTGCAGTTGTGACTGCTCTGCATTAGCTATAGGAACCTCCTCTCCACCTGCCTGAATAACCTCACAGTGTGGTCAATGTTGAAAACATGGGTGCAGACTTAAGTCCTTCAAGCTTTTAGTGGTTTTTCAGCTTGATTGTCTCACTATGCCCATATAATGGGATGAATGCACTCTAGTGACATTTTAATATATTTTTAAATTCCCCGGTAATAATAATTGCATTAAAGTGTTTTGCAATTACAATTTGTCTTGCCAAGCCTGGTAACTAAATTTTTGTTGTTGTGTCTATGTATTGAATTGCTAATGATGTGTTTATTACGACAGAGGACACAAAGATTTTCATTCTTCACCCCAAACACTGCAGCTGATGTAGCAACGTTAATTTGAGCACTTATTCTTGTGCCTTGGTTAGTGCAGTGCCAGGCCACAGGGTTCATGCCCATATTGTCCATTTGGAGAGGAATAGCTGCTGGAATCCCAGTGAAATTGTGAGAAATCTTATGTGCTTCCCTCATCCCACGTAGAAGTGAGTGAGTGTGCTTTCAGACTTGGATAGGCTGTGATTCACTGTGCTGCTTTCCTTCTAAGGCAGTAATCTGGAAGAACTTGGAAAGACAAAGAGGGGGAGGCCAGAGGTAGTTTCCAAAGAATAAAAAGATATGGTTTAAATTTAGAATAAAGAAAACTCTGTACACACATATGCAGTTCCTATAGTTGCATTGCTTTCATTAACATACAGGACTCAATCGATGTAATAGATAATAAAAAAAGGTACTTCACTTTTTATTCTGTGCAGACTGGGGCAGAATTGGAAATGGAACTTATTCTGTATTTAGGCTGCACAGCATGATACTTTCAGGATACTCAGCATGATACTTTTCATGATACTTTTCTCTGCTTGTTAACATTTTGGAAATACACAGGAAAAGTGATCAATACATGGATTTGTTCATATGAGCATTAAATACTGGATTCTGTTTTGTTCTAGCTCTTCTGTGCTCTGAAAATATTGACATCTTTCCAGAACATCACAAGGATGAACATCTTTATAAAGGTTCTTTCCAGTGTCCAAAATATGTAATGGTAAAGGGGAAAAAAAAACAAAAAAACAAAAAAACCCACCAACTGCGCTCATAATGTTTATTATTATTTTTGTTTGTTTTCCAAATTAGAGGACTCAATGGCACTTTGAAGTTTCTATTTCTGTTTGTGTTAGAAAACTAATGCAGTTACTAAGTTAGTCTATTGGGCTTAAAAGATGAATGGTGCTTTATTTTCTGCAAACATATGTTACACAAAATATTGGATACTAAATACTGTTTTGATATGCATTTAAAGCTAATTATTTATTGAAATAACCAGTAACCAAAGGAAATGTCACTGAAAATTAAAAGAAAAGTGATGCTGATTTAATGAAATCATATCTTAGCATACTTATAGACAGTGGCTTGTCAAAAAGAAAATTGACTTTTACTCATTCCTAACTTTATTGCATTTTTTTTTCTCAGAATGGAAAAGATCACAAGCTAAAATGTACCTTAGGGAACATTTTTTGTTCCAGACCACTTAATTACTTGAAAAGATAATCTGAATAATATTTGATCAAATTTTTCATTAGAACTCCCTTTTAATTTTTCATTAGCTTCATAATTAACTGAATTTGTACAGTCATCAGTCTGTTTACAGCTTTTTGCTTTGTAAAGTGCTGTACCATAACCCTGTCTCTCTCTCTCTCTTCCTGCTTTCCAGATCATCACACTGAGTATTCTAAGACAACTGTACGTCCTTCTCCTGATGACTGGAACATCCATTTCTGCATAGCATCAGACTGATAGATGTGTTTCTGTGGATAGAAGGAGAACGGGCATCTCACTCCAACACTTATTTGGATTTTCACTTCATTTGATTAAGGTAGGGAGGAGCAGAAATTAAACAAAAGAACTGAAAATGAAATTAGAGACGTGCTGCTGAAACTCCACTGATGAGAGAACCTGACACGATTTTGCCACGAATAATGCTTTCAGAATTTATAGGGCAAGCTGCAGTTTGAATGGATGATATCTTTGGTTTCATAAAACTAAAGGACTTATCTGTGGAGGTTTTTTTTTTTGTTGTTGTTGGTTTTTTTTTGTTTTTTTTTTTTTTAATTTTTTAAAGGCAGCCTGATAAGAGAATCTAAAGTTATGTCAAACAAATTACATTTTAGTTATTAGTGGCTAGTTTGTAAATATCAAAGACCCACTTATTGTAGTGCTTGGAGCTGCATTTGCATGCTGATGAAATGCAAGTGGATGGCTGTGAACTGTAGGGTTATCTCTAGTGGAGCAGTGGGGAGCTCCAGAATCAGAGAGTTGAGCATCTGACCGACTCAAGAGCCCAAGCTGCAGACCTCTTCTATTCACTTTCTTCACAACAATTAAAATATGCAAAGTGATAATTTTCCTTAAGTAGCCTTAAATGTGCGATCTATTTAAATGTGAAGAAAATTGCCTGAAGCTTCTGGTGTGAGGGACAAAAAAGAATAAATTATGCAAATAGCAGAAAAGGACTCTACCACTTGAACGCCTAATTTTCCTGTAATAAGCATACTGTTTCATTTAATTTTTTGCCTCTTATTAAAAGTGACAGTTCTTTTGCACTGTCTGATGGTTATATCTGACACAAGCTAGGGAAATGACTGCTAGACTAAATGCTAAAGCATTTTGGTAGCTTTTTTAGATGATGGTTACATTCACAAAGTAATTATGCACTGAAGAGTCGAGAAATAAGGTTTAATTACACAGTAATCGCTTCTGATGGACACGGCAGAAGTGTGAACACCGCCAGACTGCAATCCATCAATGACAAACCCCTGGCCACTTTTAATTCCTCCTCATTTGCATCATAACCTCCGCACCAAGTTGCACAAATGCTGTTAAATGTTAATAGGAGCTGTCTCTCCACTCAAAATGAATGCTTAAGCTGTTTCATTTTTTTTTCTCCTCCACCTCAGACCTTCAAAACCAGCTCCTCTCTGAGAGCAGGCATTAAGCACAGAGCATGGTGCGTGGTCACTGTTGTGCTAATTGGGAGCAACACTTAAAGTTTTATCTCTCAAGCGCTAATAATGCACAGTGCTGACAAACCAGTGAATAAGTAATGTACTTGGACGAGAAGGGGGGGCAACCCGGCATGCCTGGAATGAAAAATGCAGTTGGGACTGTTGTTCAGTGACTAGCTATTTGATTAGACCCTGTAGTCATATTTAATCCAGACCCTTGGGGAGCATAGACAAAATTACATCTTCATCTCATCAAACATTCAGCCATATTTAAGCATTCAGCTGATCAAGCTTTTATTGTTTCTCTTGCAGCTACACAGACACAATGATGTCCTGTGTTCTTCCCTCCGTAACCCTGCAAAGCTAAGCCTAAACTAGCTGTGCTCCTTTCTTTTTCTCAAGCCCAGGGTGTACAGTGAAGCTCTAGCAGTCTGCTCTAGCTATCATGCCACGGTTAGATATCCGCATCAGCTTTATACCCATTTGTTTCTATTTTCAGCTTTATTCTTTCTTTATTTTTTCCCCTCTTTTGTGCTAGCTACTCAGAGCTCTGGTCATTTCCTTGGACAGTTCTAAATCATTAAACGGCAAACTGTTCCTTTTCTGTGAAGCAGCAGGTATCATTTCTGGCCTGACAAGAGCAGGCTCCACCTGCCGACTGCCCACCAATGTATCCAGCTGTCTGCTTTGCAGAACAGGCAAGGTAATTTGTAAGCAGGCTGGTAAGTTTAACAGTAGACTCTAAGAAGTGACAAAAAAGAGCTTTTTTCTGCATGAAGATTGAGAATTATCAACACCTTTCAGTGCATAATAGTTAGGCCTTTATCACTTCAGGAGCTGCTGATAAGGTTAAGAACACTAGACAAACTGCTCATTAGTGGAAAGGTTTGCCTTTTACATTAAAGACTGCTGGGTACTGAAGTTCCTCTAGTGAGCAATACATCCCTGGCATTTGAGAAGAATGAGCTAATCACTGTACATAAATGAATATGGAAAAGCAAATCTGGCAGGTTCAGATGATATTAGCGAGGCTTCCCTCCACCTTCCTTGCGTGAGTTGTAGGCACCTGAAATTACAAACACCAGAGTTCAGAAGGCTGCAGTCATTGCCAAACTGCTCTCTGTGGAAGCAGCATCAGACATGGACTGTCTTTTGGACACGTCATGCCAGCTGCAGGGGCTGCCAGCTGCCATTAGTCGCCATTGCTCATGGACTGGAGGCCCGTGGTGCTGGGTGGGAGCAGAATGGGCCTGGTCCTACCAGTGCACAGACAGATATTTTGCTGCCTGTTTTAATTTGGCCCGAGTAGAGCCAAGTTAAAAGTTCTTCATAACTTTTGAGAGAGTTACGTAGTAGCTGCACCAGCAGAATGGACCATAGCAACATGCTATGGAGAGATAAAGGGCCTTCTGCAACAGGAACAATTTCCTGCATCTGCGTGGTGTTCATGGGCCTCTAGCCATCATTCCATCTGCTCAAAGCACGGTGCCATCATTATGACATTATTAACATCTACTTTCTTCAGAGCCATCACTGAGCTACATTATTCACAACAATGTGGTTAATTTAAGATACGGGGAAATGTTGTTCTAGGAAATGGCAATGATTATTCCATTCTTCAGAATTCATCAACTTTAAGAACTTTTCAGCCTCAACTACCTGAAGACTGACTGCAAAGGAAAAGAACATTTTACTTTCCCCTGATTTGGTGGCAGACATTGTAAAAATATATGTCAGAATCAATTCTTGCACAGAAGTTTCTTACAATATAAAGACAATCTAAAATGAGTAGAGAAAGACAACAGAGTACTAGGCCAAAAAAAAAAAATATATATATATATATATATGTATTTATATAATATATATATTAAAAATTTTATTAAGGATGAGGAGGTGCTACATGGAAAGGAAGTGCAATGGATGGCCTTTGCTGCAGCTGCTGCTGTGTGGAGACTCATTTGCCACACAGATAATGGTGCATATCATGCCACTACTCAACAAAGTAACATAACTCAGAGCTTGCTCTGTATGCTGTTATTAGTGAAAGATTGTTAAATATGTGTATATACAAGTGATGTCATTTCTCTTGAACAAGCAAAATGAAGAGCTGAGAGAATTAAGTCCAAATTTGCCAGGTTCTTCTACTATATCTGCTTACTTTCCCATGGACACCTTTCTGTATCTTTACTTCAAGAGTGTATGAGGAACTTACTGTCTGCAGTTTCCATAGAGGTAATAGAAGCTGATGGCTTTCAGTACATCCAACTATTCAACTCTTAAACCTGGGCTTGAAGTCAAGTAAGACCCCTACAGAGGTCAGCAAGTTTTGACAAAGGTAAGCTTTTCACACATACCTGCATAGACCAATAATCAAGTGCAGAAGGATAGCACTTGCCTAAATCTTTAGTTATATAAGATGTTCTTTACAACATTATTGCATGTAGATATGGCTTCTAAATTCAGATTCAGTTCCACACAAAACTGAGAGAGGCTGATGTGTTGAAATGCAAACCTGAATGGGTGATAAATTCTACTCCATAATTTTTTCTTTGTTACCAAATTTTTTTTTATTTGTATTTTACATACATTTGAATCACATATACAAATTCAATATAAAACATCCATAGTCTTTTTACTTAAAACCTTGCCACATGCCATATTCTCTTCTTTTCATATGAATATGGATATTATCTATTTTTCTAACAATTTAACAAGCCATTTCATTAAATCACTGTAATGCAATTAATATGGACAAAAATTCTTGAGTGAACATATAAATATCTTGTTTAGAACACAAAATTTAAAAGTGTCCACATGTGCAAAAATTTAATAATAATATAGTTTACCTTTAAACTGTGATTATATCTCTGTCCTGTAGATTTATGGGTTTTAAAAAGTTGAGATCTTTTTTTCTGTTTTAGCTTGTTTTCAGAATTTGAAAAACAGAGATACAAAGGGAACTGTGGCAGCTGAATTCTCTTTCATGTATGTCCAGTCCAGGTGAAGCCCAGTATAATGTAGTGTAATATGTCTCCTTAGTTCTCTGATACAATGACCTGTGCATCCTCTAAATCCCCCACAGAATGCACAGACACAGACTGATTGAGGTGAGAATGGACTTAAGTATATATTGTTCTTTGTAGCTCTGAAGAATTGGCACTTTTGCCAAATTCAAGACGATGTGGATTGTAATCTATTGATATATGAGTTCAAACTAGACCCTCTTATACATCATAAGAATAACTAAAGATTTGTCTGGGCCGTTTTATTTATTTATTTATTTATTTGCCTTTCTTCCTAAAAAAAAAAAAAACAAAAAAAAAGAAAGAAAGAAAGAAAGAAAAAAAGAAATTAAAACAGCAAAACCAAAAAACTTTCTCACTGTTTTTGACATCTAGCAGTTTCTCTAGCAAAAGCAGTGATGAAAGCACCTCAGTGGTAGGAGCCTCTTGCTGCAGCTGGGAGCAGTACATGGTACCTGAAATTCCAGCCATTTTCTCAGGGATGTTGTAGCAACCATGGAGAAAAATTGATACGGGCTATGCACATAAGAACCTTGGGTTTTGCCCTTCCTGCTAGTATATACTTTATTTTTCAATTTATTCTCTGAATTCAAATGTTTTATATCTGTTGGGTGGAACTGTGACTTAAATTGGGATGACTCCAGAAACTGGCTGGATTAAGGAAAACAGCTGGGGCTGGTGATGAAGAAGTGGTGAAAGGGTTTGTTGAGCACAGACACTTCCAAATCATAGCTCATAACTATTTCAACAAGATCATAATTCTAGTGTAACCAGATGAGATGATTTTATTTATCATAAAATAAGCGAGATAACAAACTTAGTGGATTTCTTTTGGTGGCTCAGTATGTCAGTAGCTCTGTTTCAACTTCATTGGACCCTTGGTGGCCAGACTCCTCTGCCTGTGGCTGTGCTTGGCAGGAGTTCCTGGGAGACAGCCCTAAGAAAAAAATCATCCTGTATTTTCCCAAGGCACCATAAGGCTAGGGACATTGATATACATGTTGCTTTTCTGCCTTCAGGACAACAGTAATAAATACATAACCACAGGCATACTGGGATCTTAAATGACTAAATAAAATTATCACAGCAATGCAGTGGATCAATAAAATAAAGAATAAGTGAAAATATGGCACTTGCAAAAATGTTGAGAGGAAAAGTTGCATAGGAATGCAAGGGCTCTTATGAAGTGTTTTCAATTATAAATAACATACAGTAAAACTGATCTGATTCTTTATACCTAATGAAATTTTAAATTTCACATTTTTTTTTAATTTTAAATATAAAAATAAATCTTATGACTTTGACACTGAAAATTCTACTTTCTGTTAGAAACTCAGAAAAATTGATATTTATGCATGTTTTCCCCAGCAACATTTTGCTGGGATAGAGACCTTTTACAGAAAACAAATACAATATTTTCAAATACTACACTGCCAGTTTTAGTCAGAGTTGTCCTGTAATTGAAGTTCTAGGACAATCTTCCGTTTCCTTCAGCACTTAGAAAGAAAAACTAAGAACACAGACATCTTAACAATAGCCCTAAAAAGAGATTGTTGAAATTTGATTGAGTTAATGGGAATAAAATGGCCACAATATTTTACTTTAATTGGCTAGCTGTGTTCTAAGATATCTCAAAATATCTCACCAAAATGCTTCAATACATTTCAACAGATGTGTTTGATCACTGTATTTCGGCTGCAAGCTGAATATTGTCTATTGGTTTAACATTTTGCTTAGAATTTCCAGAAAGGGCAATTTCAGACTAATCAAAGGGGAGTTCTTCATGGAAATACCATATGCTTCAGGACTCTGCTTTCCTGAAGGTTATAAAACTCCTTGCTGATACAGAGAGATGAATGTGGAGAACCTATTCAAGAAGGCTGAGCTAAAGACCCATCTTCTGCAATCATGTGGTACACCAGTCTACTCATGTAGGTCAGTAGAATTCATGGATTTCTTTAAAAACTAGTATTGTGGGTTTTGTTTTTTTTTTGTTTTTGGGTTTTTTTGTTTTGTTTTGTTTTGTTTTTCTCAGGGACTGGTAGATATATTTGCATGCACTTCAAACTTTTTTCATAATTCAAGAGTTCATGGGATGCAAGGTAATCTAGAATTGTAAGAAGAATGTGTTTCTTTTCATCATTTGAAATTAAAACAATCAACCTTGTTTTCAGGTTGATTGTTTCAGCTCAAAATCTTGCACACACACACTTAAAAAAAAAATTAACTAGATTTAATATAAACAGAACTGAGGAAACTTGAGGGGAAGCAGTGTCCTATAGAGCCAGTGTTACCAGCCAGGAACTCGTATATCATTTTTCTTTTATGTAGACATTTGAAAATAGAATAAGTTTTCCTTCTGGCAAAATCCAGTTAGTGACTAGTATATTTACAGTTTCAACTTGCAAGTAGCAAGCCTTACATCTATTAAATTTGTATTTTTCTTTACTCATGTGATTTTCCCTGGAAATCTAACAAAGATATTCTTTAAAATTTATTGTAAAGATGGAACTTCAATACAGAGACAATGAGTTTATGTCCTCACAGATCAGAGCTCAACACCTGAAGGTTAACATCATCAAATGTTCACAGAATTGGTAAATGTAAGTGCAATAAAAACTATCAGTATTCAATTGCAATACAAAACCATGGGAAAATATGTGTCCAACTTTTTGGCATTCAAATACAGAAATAGAACGAGAAGGACTGAGTTTCAAATGTTACTCAGCTTAAGAAAAGGAACGAGAAACCAGGGCTAAGAAATCTCTGGCCAGCTTTGAAATGTGGGTGCATAGGGGAAAAGTATCTGCTTGACCAATGACCTTACCTTTCTATATTTACTAAAAACTGATCCTGAGATACCAACAAGTATTCCCAATTTTGTCGAGAACAATTTTTGGAGCCTGCATTTTGTTCCTAAAGAGGCATTAAAAATGTATGTTTCTAACACTTCTGTAGCACTCAGTCAGAATGTTGTCAATGCCATCATTTCATAGTTTAGGCAAGACTTGTATGAGTTGTCAATATTTCTGTTTCAAAATCTCCTTCATTAAAAGTTGTTACAGCTATGGCAGGAGTTAGTAAGACTGGATACCAATACAATAATGTTAGGTGACAGGCAGTCAAGTGTCAAAATAGTCCATAGACACTATTGGCTTCCATCAAAAGAAGATTGATACCAAGTTATGGCTGCTTTTTTCCAGTTACAAAAACTACTGCTCGACAATTAATAAACAAGTTGCAATCTGGTAGAAAATATATATATATATATTTATATATATGTAGAGGTAATAGATCCTTGTTTGTTAAACTACTGCCATACCTCTTGTACTCTTCTACTTGCTCGTAAAACAGATGCTTAAAAATGCAAGCCAACAAACACGTCTATGCCTTAAGAGCTGAGTGTTTTTTGTACTGTGAAAAGGAAAATGAAAACTGTCTCTACTTCTTGTCCCACTGCCCCCTAACGAACAGTTTTCTACTCCCCCTTCTGCAACCTGTATTGGCACTTCTTGAGGGAAGCTGTACAAAATCCCTCATAGTCTCCAAGAACACAAATATTCAACCTGAAAAGCAACATGTAAGATAACCCAACTCAGCCAACAGCCAAGCACTCCTTTCCTTTCCAAATCAAATGGCTTTATAAGACCGTAGTGAAAGAGCTTTAGGTGGTCTGTCTTTAACAACTACACAGAGAAAGAAGAGATTGAGAGAGTAAAAGGTCAACACGTAACTAGGAGGGGAAAATCAAAGGCAATTATAAAATGTGTAGGAAATCATCATCTTTCTTAAATATTCATTTAAAGGAATTTTAGAACAGGCATCCATAAACATTTTTACTTTTCTCCCTCTGTCAAGAAGCAAGGAGAAGCATCTCTAGAGCTTTTCCAAAGCCTAGCTGTTCTCAGCTAGACCTTCTGCAGCACTTTTAGAAGAATGTGTAATTGAACAGAAGTTTGTTGAAACAGTTGTGGGTTCAGTCTCAGTCTCCTCAGACTCTATGGCTCAGCAGTGCAGTGTATTTACAAACTTTCCTCCAATGTCAAATATTGGGATGTGTAGAAAACTAAAAAAAAAAAAAAAAAAAAAAAAAAAGTTAAGCTAAAAATGTATGAAAAATATGAATATACAAATTATATTTATTGCAAATATGTATTAACATAGTGATTTTTTCCCCCAATCACAGAAAACTTGAAGGCAGCAAAGCTTCTGTATCACATAGGTATAACAAGCATTTATGCTTTTTCTCTGTACTGAGTAAGAAGATGTGATTTGGTCTGCAGCTTGCCAAAGCCATTAGCTGCTCAGGTAATTCTGGGAGGTTCTCAGTTGTCAAAGCAGTTTTGGTCTTTACTGAGGATTCTATAGGACAACTGCTCTATTTGAAGTTCTTCACTGGTTTGAAGTGCTACAACAGGCTGGTGGATTTGCAGACAGGTTTCGGGCAAGATATAAATTGGTAAGATAAGTGCAGCCTCCCATGGGACTCTGCACACTGAATATTGTCACAATCACTATTGTGGGCTGCATCTCTACAGGCTTGTCTGGAGGAATGCACTAGTATTTTTGGCTGTGCCTGGAAAACATAAACAAGTATTTCTTCTCCTAAGGATTGTATTTAGGAGCAGACATTTGATTGGCTACAGAACAACTGAACAGGTAAATTATTAATTATAGTCCCTATATTTAACAATCACATTATATTAAATGCTTAACTCTTGATATCAGAACAGGAGTATTGGGCATGTGTTCTTTCTTCCACAAAGACAGATACTTTATATATATGTATATGTGACTGCTTCCATTTTCCAAATTCAGCAGTAAGTTTTCTCTGCTTCCTTTATAAAACTAATAATTTTAATTTGATTTTACTACCTCTTACTCACTTAACAGTGCTACAATTAAGCTCAGTTTTTGGAGATACAAATTGCTGATGTGTGTTAAAGACATTTTTATATTAATTAGCCTTTGAATAAAAAAGCACTGACCAACTAAACACTTCAGCTGCCCTCCTGAGCATATATTCTCTGCTCATGCCATAGCATAGTCTTCATTAAGGCTTCAGTTCAGAAACATGATTTGTATTTTCATGATCAGGAGGTAAAGCAAAGAACTCTGCACAGCTTGGAAGTTAAGAGGTGCAATAAATAAATAAATAATCTATGTTAAATATAGATAAAGTTATGAAAAATACATAGGTTGCTCCAAAAGTAATGCCTCCTCTTTATTGCCACAGAAACTACGACAGATACAAAAAGCAAAACAACACTACTTTACAGAGCAAATTCTCAGCTACAAAAAACTCTTTTCAACATAGTCACCACCATTAGCTGTGCATTTTCACCAACAATAATTCTGCAGGAGCCTGAATGCTGTGCTCATTAAAGTCTGCATCAATGGAGATGACCCACTGTTTCACTGCATTGATGGTGTGGTTGCTAGGAAAATGTTGCCTATGCAGTCAATCTTTCATCAGCCCAAACACATAGAATTCAGAAGATTCCAAGTCAGTACTATCTGGTGGAGGTGGCTGAACAGTCCAGCGAAGATTGGCAATGTGCTCCACGGTCTTCAAACAGGTGTAGTTCATCTTGTTGCAGGAGAAAAGTTGTCTTCTTCTCTGACCTAATACTGGAAGTTCGAGCATTCAGCTTAGTCAGCATCATGATTCGGTGGTTAGAGTTGAGGGTTTTTCTGGGTTTCAGGAAATCCCAAAATACTTGAACGCTTTTCTTGAATGGGGATTTACATCTTGCTACTGCATGGGCTGCTGTTCTGGCTCCGGTTCATAGTGATGACACCATGTCTCATCACTAATAATGATGTGATCCAGGAAACTGGCACCTTTAACCTCTTGTTGGTTCAGTAGATCCTGACAAACTTGCACATGGTGTTCTTTCTTTTCTGTGTGAGTATTTATGGGACCACCTGGTGCAAACTTTGCAGTATTCCAACATTGCCACCATCTGCTCTGTATCATAGTTCCCTAGTCATAATCTGCTGATTCACATGGATGATCTGACTGATACGCTCTTTATTTTGTTGTGTGACGGCTGTGCATGGGCACCCAGCACATGGCATGTAGTTCATGTTGCTGCTACCTTTGCTGAAATGCAGCCCCCATCGCCTCACTGTGCTCACATCCACCGTTAGGTCTCCATAAACATTCAACAAATGACAGTGTCAGTGTGAGCAGTTTTTTCCTCATGAAGGAATTCGGTGACTTTACTTCATCTGCACTTCCATGTCAGGTGCCATTTTGACTGCCCCTATGCTGCCATCTGCAGCAACATGTAATGGAATATTGGTGGGAAGGTTCAGCCTCTACTGCCACCAACTTCTGCTTCTCACGTTGTGGCCCAACACAGTAAAACAAAAGGCATAACTTTTGGAGCAGCCCCCGTAGACTGAAAATGTTCCATTGAATTGAAGTATAGCTGTATGACATGGATGCCATAGTTATAAAAACAGAAACTGAAATTAGACAAAACCTGGGTACACAGGATGATCTCTGTAGGAATCTAGCATTGCCATCAAACTCCCCAGCCTTGCTGTTCTTAGAAGATAGGTGTTGCTGGGAAGGTGCACAGAGGCAGTCTTCCTGAACAGCTTACTTGCTCCCAATCATGCAGATTTGGTGTGCGACTAGTCTGCTGAGATGGAATTGAAAATAGAAAAGATGAGATGCGAGTTGCCGGTTTTACAAATGAAGAATGAAATTGGATGTATTTTGCCCACTTTGCAATCAGCCATTATGTGTATGTTTAGCTTGAAAAACTAATCTGGTAGTTTTCAAATCCAATCATATTAATGAAGTAGCAGAATTACTTGTGTGATTCTGTACTACAGTCAATTTAGTAAATAGATATGAAGGAGAATAAAATACGTAAATTTTTATAATACTCTTATAATTCTACAGAAATTAAACCAGTAAAAAATGTAGATTGAACTTTGTTTTAATTGGTTTATGTTTAAAGATTCTTTGATCAGTGATAACAGTAATATATATTAACATGTTGCATTTTAAAGTGACGCTGCCTTTCATTAATCAAGTGTCTGTATGGTTGATTAATTTGAACAAGGTTTAAATTGCTATGAAAATTTATCATTCATAGCCATGATCTCCATTTACATATATGTTAATTATTGTAAATGTAATCTTTTTCTGAATCCTCTGGGCTGCATACTAAAAAGACACAGTGATCACAGTGAGTGACTACTTTTCTATTACAAAGTGAACTCTTACCAGTATTCGCTAAAGTCTGTTTCCGTTGTCAAAGATACACTAAAAATATTAAAACACTTTATGCAGAAGGCAAGTTCAAATAGTGTAGATGCTATTTCCTTTTCAAATCATTTCTTTATTCAATGGCTGGAACACTTAAGAAAAAGAAACTAACTACAGCCGTCCACTGCATAACTAAGTCCTGTCCCTACAGGCTGAAAGAAATGTTTCCCTACTTACTCTTAGACTTTCTCCATATTAACTACATTATTGATAATCACGAAAAGGATTTTTCTGCACATCCTTTGTAAAGAGCATCTTGAAGAAGTTACTAAGTCAAAGGAACCATTTGTATTACAAGTAGAATAAGTTGTGTAAGACAGACATCTCTGAGGTTTATAGCCTCTTAACGTGAGAAAGAAGAAAATATCTATCCAGCAACTGTAAAACAGCCAGTTTAGAGTTCCTCACACACACCACACCGATGCATGTGGTTAATGCAAATAAGCACACTTGCTGTGCTTTCTTCTAGCTCTTAAGCTCAAGAAGATGACAGTCATTTGTCTAAAACTTATTACATTTGATGTAGTCCAGAGTTTTATCAAGGTTTAAAGAGAGAGATGTTTCACAGAACATTTCCCCCAGTGTTAGAAAGAGAAAAGACATCGGCAGGAAATGGATTTTAGATATGGAGCATAAAGTATCTCTCTTTCAACAAACAACTGTTACAGCTTTTATTAAAAAATGCATTTCAATAGAAACTAATTACTGTCCATTAAATTACACTTTGAGCCTGATACTGCTATTAATTACTTTTTTTTTTTTCCATTCACAAGAACTGACATTTCTTCTTTTTGTGGATGTGTGCATGGATTTTCTTGAAACATTCTGACAGATTTTATTGAGAAATTACTTAAAATAAATCATAATTGCAAGCAGATAAGTGCTAGGGCCTCCAGATCTTGTTCCGGGAAATACGTCAGTATATGCTTATATTAATATTTGTTAAAACATATCTCTTCACTTATTTATCTTTAGTGTATGGCTGGTATCATCTTCTAGAGGGTGTTAAATTGTTCCTTACACTTTTTAATTTATTTCCCACGTGTTTCTGCTATTTGTACATTTTTAAATTAATCTTATATTACATAGTCAAGAAAGAGATTGTTTCTAGATGCAAGTTAAAAGATTTCTTTATTTCTATATTTTTTTAAAATAATTTTCCTTTCAAATACTTATCATTTACATAATATATTCACTTCAGGACCAACCTCATTTCTTAGTCACAACTTAATGCAATTAAAATGTCTATCTAGAAACCTTTGCAAGCATAGCACCTTTATACTACCTGACTGAGCAGTTTCAAAGGTACTTAATTTGCAGTTTTATTTTGGACAATCTCATAATGAAAATATAGTGGCTTGTGTCCCAATTCCATAAATGGATTAGACACATTTGTGAAAATCATACAAATCTTTTGACATGACTGTGCATAGATTTGGGAATGTGCTGTTGCAGTAACACACATCTTTTATGTACTGTTTTAGTAAAACATCTTTGCAAAATCTGAATTTTTTGGGTGAAGAGAGCAGAAAAAATATTGCCTTCTTTCACTATAGCTATGGTGGCTATCAGATCATTGTATCCTGTGGCACAGATTGTTTAAAATTTATGGTTATTTAAATTGTTGTTTTTTTTTCCCCCATAGATCTGAAATATTCATGGAATTCACATTGTGAAGAGATTTTGGCATTAATTGATTGAAGCTGCATTAGCTGCAATGGTACTATGAATGTAGATAAAATACCATGAGCTATACAGTTTATGTACATATATGCACCTTTATATAGAGAATTTGCTTTCAGAATTGAAGTGTTGATAAGGAAATACTATAACTTAATCCCAGGCTGAATTACTGTGTGACAGGAATTCTGTCTGCACTATTTGCATGTGCCTTACTGACAAAACTGGGAAATTAAAACACATGAAATATAAAAATGTTCAGTTCTGATTTTGAAGATTTGAAAACAACACTGAAAAAATCAAAAGTACTCTGAAAAAAAGTTCATAATTAATTTCAAATCTCTCAAACCTACTTCATCATGAGAAACTTAGTAAAACTTTCCAGGAAAGGCGTATGTGATGGTTTGTTCACAAATACAAGAATTGGGGTACACGTAAGAATATTGCTAGGGCATAGATTTAAAGCAAACAAAGATCATCGCTTTTTCATAAAAGAGTAGGTATCACAGCTCACTGCTATGGAATGTTAGAGAGGCCAAAAGTAGAAAAGAGTCAAGGATGATCAGATAAATTCATAGAAAGAAATCTCACAGAATTTGTTAGAAATCTTTGGGAATTTTTTTGGTGTGTGATGCCTTTACGTAGATATTTATAGTCTAGGAGGGCATACGGGATTACTGAGTTAACTTATCCATTGCTATCTCTGCAGTTGCTAGCCATGAATTTTATATATGTATACTAAAAGAAGAATTGCATTAGTATGTATTGATTTAGGAAACTTATCTGTTAGTAATTCCTAGCTAGACAATTCTGTCTCTTCTTCCCTCAGCACCTAGATAAAATGGCAGACATCATAGTGGTGAGAATAGCACATTAGTCCTCATCTGGGAGGAGAAAACATCTCATTATCTAAATCCACGAGCTGTTTTCTTCAATAACTTTCTTCTTGATCTTCAAAACAAAAGCCTCTCATGCCTGTGACCAGTGAAGCTTGTCTCATTCCTGGGATGATCCCTGTTGGAAACCCAAATCCAGCCTCAACCCATCAAGCTTTATGGCCTCCAAGGGCTTCGCAGGAAAGGATCCCAGCTGGTGATCTCTTTGTCACTGTGGTTAGCAAGAGGCTTCCAGGGCATCAGGACCTTCCACATGAGAAATTCCTCAAGTACAGACCATTGGGTATGTCCAGATATTCCTCTCAGCTTTCCAACTAGAGTGCCCAATAATAGTTTAGAGGAGACTTGCAGGTATGTAATATAAATCTTCATTGCAGCAGAATGACAGAAGCACTTCTGCATGCATCTCCCAAAGGAAACCCAGAGGGCAGAATTTGAGCCATAAGATCTCTAAAATAAGGAACATTACTTTCCTTCTTTCTGGAGCAGAGGATATTAGCTATGAAAGGTAAGGAATTATCTGGAGTCCCATTTTCAACATCTGGTCACCTTCAGCTAGTAATAGCTATTGCTGCTGTGTTTTGTTGGACCTCTCATGCTCTCCTGCTTCCTGTCTCCTCTGGCAGGAGATCTGCACATGACCTCAGGGGCTGGTGGTGCTCAGGACCAAATTGGAGCCACATCACACCCAGTGCTGAGGAGTCACGTCAGTGGAACTGGAATTCTCATGTAAGTAAGAGCTAAAGGACAGAGGACCTTTCTTAGTTTGAAACACGGCATTTGGAAAATTAAATTTAAGCAATGAAAGATACTTATTCTTAGGAAGTGAATTATTTTAGTTGACATTTTCTAATATGTAGGACTAAAATGTTATCAGACTTGAGAAACTTTCTGTCACTTGGTTGAAGTCTGTTGAGTTTAGAAGGAAATGAAATAGCGGTTTCTCATTGAAAGCATCAGTGTTACTTGGAATGACTAATTGTCAATTTTGCTGACATGAATGTATGTGTGTGTGCATGGGTTTTAGCATATATGCAATGTGCCCTAACTGATAAATCTCCAGTTAATAGAAAGGATATAAAAATACGCTGCAAGTTTAAGAACAAGATCTGGTTTTAATTTTTGTTGAATAGTTCTTGTTTTTTAGTTTATAATGGCAACAATATTGACATCTATTTCAACAAATGATGCCATTTCTAAAAATAGAATTATTTTTTTTTTCCTGCAAACAGAAGCTTTAGGAATATCCCAGCTAATTGCAGCATTTAAGGTCAATGAGCTCAGAACATTGATCTTTTAGAAGTTTGTGAAGACTTCTAGAGTTTTTAATTTAGCCTTGTAGTAAAGGTAGAGACTGTGCAAAGATATGCCTTGGATCAACTTCTCTTGGTCAAGTTGAACTACAAGTTTGTTCTCTAACAGAAATCTTTCTGCACAAAAAAAATACCACCTTACAATCAGGTTGAAATTTATTTACGTAGTGTAGATTGCATAAATATCAGCTCCAGTAACTTAGCCTGTACTGTTTATTCACACAAACACACAGCAAAACAGTCCTGTTCCAATGAGCATGGACCATGGTTAATGTAGAGACTGGACACATCTGTGGGAATATAAGGACCCAAGGGTAACAGCATGACAGGCAGAAACCTCAACTCACTGGTTGGCATGTGGACATGATGTCATGGAAAGTTGAGGTTTACAGAAACATTTGCAAACAGAAGGGAGGAGAGCTAATGGCGTTTCCAGCCAGCTGTAATTGATCAGGAAGGTAGCTTGGATAAACAGAAGCAGAATCTCTGAAAGAAGTAGGCATTGAAAGAGGGGTTGTTAGATTGGAGGTCTGGAGAAAGGTAGTAGAGCAGCGATACTTGCAAAGAAGCAGCGCTTGAGTTTGTGATCTGGTGGTCTTCTCCACACAAGGAGGCTTTTGGAAAGGAATGAGGGGGAGTAGGCATCAAATCCTATGGGAAGCATACAGGAAATTGTAAGAAAAAATGAATAGAACAGGTCTAGAGAAGATGCATGAGTTGTGGAAGAAGAGGAAGGGGACCATTTTGAAATCTGTGGGATCATTAAATGCTTAAACAGATGATGAAAAACAAGAGTAGTGAGGATAGGCTCACATTCATCTCCTGAACTTATTGTTTCTATTCTCTGAGGTCTCCAGAGGTGTCTTTGAGTAGAGTTGGACTAACCAAAAAGTACTCTACTAAAACATTTATTGTGTTAAAAGTGTACTCTTTTAGTTTTCTCTTTTTTTAATAGAATCTGCTCTAGCTGGGAGAGGAGATTGAGGCTTGTTATTAGATCTAAATACAATAAACCCAAACAAGGTAATCTATTTAAGTTTCTTCTTATTACACAATAAAAGAAAATCCATCATCTGGATTCTAGATAATCCATGTAACATTTAAATAGGCATTACTTTCAAAACCATTTCTTTATTTTAATAGAAAGGGATGTTGCTGTGTTTAAATCTAAGTGACTGTCTCCATTGTTTCTCTCTGTTAATGATGACTTCAAACATTCTCTTTATCAATTTGTTTTTCCTAGAGAAAAAAAAAAATACTTAGCAACTAAAGACTAGTAGAAAGATTCTGTATTTCAGCTCTCTACAGCCTAATTTCTCCTCTTGAAGGGTAATAGTCTCAAATTTCTAATACAACCTAAAAATTGGATTGCTTTGGCCTTGTCCCAGACTATAAAAGAGTTATCATGTGAATTAAGGTGCAACCATGCTATGCCCATGCACCAGCCCTATTGAATTTGGCTGGGGGAGGGGTGCAGTTCTGTCAGGCTAAGCAGCTGCAAAATTGGACCTTCACAGTAGAAATTAATCTGGTAGGCAGCCAGGAAGAACAAATATCAGGAGCTGGGTTTCTCCACAGTTTCAGACCCACAATCACACAATGCTTCATCCCTAGATCTGCTTTGCTTGCTCGACTTCTGCATGTACAAGAGCCTGCCCTCCAATCCCTTCAGCAAGAATCTTCTGTATTTCAGCACCCTGCCCAAATACAAGAATGATGGAGTCAGCATGCAGAGCAGAGGCAGGCATGCATGAACACCAAAAGAAAGCTGGTTTGGTCTAGTTTTAGGCCAGATCACTTTTAGAGTATCCTTTCAGTAAGGAGTTACGGGCTTTCAGATTTTTATTCAGATTAGCTTCATTTACTGGCAGTAATAGAGAATCACTTTTCTGCTGGTATTTCATTTTTTCCCCATATGCCCAAATTTTGCCAAGAATAATCCCATCCTCCTCTCCAATGTAATAAAATCTCTATACATTCTCCAACCCTACTTTACATATTTTTCTCTTCTAGGACATCTGTACTCTGCATACTTTTGCATTCTCCCCTCACCCTTTCTTCTTAGCTGCTCTATGTTTTTATGTCTCTCAGGAGGGGTTAATTCTTTACAGCTGCGTCCTGCTTGCCAGGAGTCTCACATGTGCAAATTATTAATCTTTTCTATTGCTACAGTAACTCCCAAGGCTTTAAACACCCCCTACCTAAAACTGGCCCTTTTCCAAAAAAACTTTCATATTCCCTCTCTAAAAGATAATTTGGTCCCCTGCAGGGCTTGCACTCTTACTTAGCACAGTTGCCTAAGTAGAGTTCCTTATTTCCACATAATAATTTACAAATTGGAATTTAATTTAGAAATTTAAAACCCCAGAGTACTGAATTTCTCTGGTTATTATACAATTGATATGTTAGTTTGTTGGCTTTTCTTTTTTTTTTTTTTTACACTCTTTTCTTTTGTTTTGCTATTGAATAATATGTGTAGTTTAGCAATTGTAATGATAATGATGTGAAATGCAACTTGTAATGTCAGCTGATATAGCTAGGCTTCCTTTCCCTGAAATACAGAAGCTGATTCCTAAGTACTGAATGGCTTAACTGAGTCAGTACAGGATGTGTTGGATTTCTGTTTAATAGGAGGTTTAAGTTATTAACAACTATTTAGCCTGCTTTTTTTTTTTAGCTTGGGATATTGATTCAACAGAGTGTCCCTGGTTTGTATCAGCAGTCAGTTATGAACTCATAACTGCACGTACTGTGTAAAGCTTAATATATACAAATCGATGCACATATATGAATGCATCCACTCCTATGTACACACGCAACTATGTCTATAGGCATAGACACACATTGTTTTAGTCTGGGATGACTGATGAGCTGGCACTTTTTTCTATCCTCTGTCTCTCTTTTTCTGATATGTTGTCCTGATTTCATATATATTTCTCAGCTACTGATTGGATATCATTATGGTACTTTCAAGCTTCCCAATAAATAATTTATTTTGAAAGTTAGATATGTCATAATAAAGCATTAAGACACTCCAGGCAGTGCATTCCTGGTTGATTATATGCCTCCAGTGGTATTATAAGGCACAGGCAAAGGACTGAGTGATTTTAAACACCTGACAAGTGCAATAATCCCCAAGAACTGCATGGCCTGGAGCATCTTACTGCTGTTATGAAACAGAATTTATAAATAAAAATAAGAAGAACAGCCAAACCTATTTATTTATTGGGCATTATGACACTGGTGTGACATCACCAAGGGCCAATCAGTAATTTTGATTTAAGTTGACTTCTAACATTCATTTCCTAATGTGAACAATAAAACCAAATACTTCTCAAAAATATTAAACAGTTTTGAGTTTTATGTGTGCAAAGGAAATTTAAAGGTGGGTTAGTTGCAATTCAGACACATGATCTGTTTAATATATACAGAAAAGTCTCCCTGTAGGCCAATTAAAAAACCTTCCAAACAATGCTGACTATTAATTAAATCATAGTATTTATAACTTAAGTAAGTTAAATTTTAACATCTCAGGTAATAGCTCTGTAAGAACAAAAATGAGATTCCCTTACAATAATAGCCTGATATGAATTGCATTTTCTCCTCTGAAGAAAATTGTAAACAAACACTTGAACAGCAAAGAGGTTATGGGCAATGTAAGAATGTTGTTTGTAGATTATTTTCTAATTAAGTGTAAAATTCCTGGGTAAAGAAGTCTAGCTTTGAAATCCATAATATGTATAGCTTGTAAAACTGGAGCTGTAGCATATAGTGATAGCTAAACAAATATTTTCCTAATGAACAAACATAAAGAGGTGGTGTTTTTGTGTTTATTTGTTTGTTTTTCTAGTACACATACAAAATATCATGGCTAACACATTTAGCTGCTGGACATTGAAAATCTTCCCTCCAATTCACAACCTGAGACTCAGCATAATCAAGAGCTGTTATAATCTTGTGCATAAGCTGTAATGATTTCTCTCTTTGCCTCTCTGGCAGGGAAAATGTGTTCAAGTCATGCAAACCATGCTTAACAAGAATGTGGGATGGTAGTGGCAGGAGTAAAGGAATGAGAAAAGTTCTGAAGAAAGTATGCTGCAAATAACATATGTACCGAAGAAAGATAAATTATTGTGCAGTTGATCACTACTGGGCAGGAATTTTTCAGACTGACTTTAGTTCAGAATAGCCCAGAATGGCTGGGGACCTCTGGAGATCTAGCCCACCTCTTGCTAAAGCACGGTTACATATAGCATGTTGCCAGTGTCTAGTTGCATTTTGAGCATCTCTAAGGATGGAGACTCCACAACTTCTCTAAGCAACCTGCTCCAGTGCTTGACTATCCTCCAAAAAGTGTTGAGTTTTTTGTTGTTGTTTAAATGAAATACCCTGTGTTTCGGCTTGTGTCCGTTGTTTCTTGCCCACCCACTGAATACCACTGAGAGGAGACTGGCTCCATCTCCTTTACTGCCCTCCTATCTGTCAAGAATTTATAAGACCTCCTGAGCCTTCTCTTTTTCCAAGCTGAACAGCCTTGTCTCTCTCAGTCTATCCTTGTACAACAGATGTGCCAATCTCTTAATCACCTTCTTGGCCCCTTGTTGGATTTGTTTCAGTATGTCCGTATCTTTTTTTGTACTGGGGAAACCAGGACAGGGCCTGTCAGGTTTGCCTGATGGTAGAGATATTTTTGCCTCCATTTGGTTGGATGGATACTGTCTTTTCCTAGCAGTTCTTACTCCTCAGGGGAGGAACTATGTTTATAAAAAGCACATCCCTATTGTCAACTATACCCACATAGCTGATTGCTCACCCGCAGGGTCTCTATGCTCCTCAAGCTGATCTCTCTCACCGGAAGGATCAAGGAGAAAACCTCTCAAACTCCCATGCCATTGACCCTCACCCCCGGGCCATGTAGTTATTCAACAATTCAGCAGCTAGAAATGTAAGATGCATATGAAGAGAAAATGTGACGTATGTTAGTTATGCTCTTCCTCATTCTGTATGTGGATTACTATTTCTCTTAAGTCAAATTCAATAAATGTAACAAAAGGGTTGCTATAATGCACCATGTGTATGTTCCATACATTCATGGTAAAACAATCACTGTTCTTATGGAGCATACTTGGAAATGGTCTGGCTGTCTAGGCTACCCAGAGCTGAATAGCAGTATTCTGTGTTTGCACAGGGAGCAGTTCTCACTTGCATGTTGTGCAGCACACAAGCAAGGATTACTGTGCACATACAGATATAGGCTTGAATGAGCATGTCTGCATGGCAATGTCTATAATTAAGAAAAATATTCCTGATCATTTCATAGATATTGGGCACAAAGTAACTTGGCCTGCAAGATTGGTTATTGCAGTTTCTAAGATTTCAAATAAACCATTAAGAAAAAGACTGCCTGTAAATTATGTGTTGATAAACGACACTGAACTGATTCAGACAATGTGCTGGTGTAACCTGTGATCTGAAAACCTAGGAACTACCAGTCCAGAGCAGATTAGAGGTCATGATAGCTCAGTAGCATGGCTCTACATGCAGCCAGCATCAGATGCTGCAGGGGATAGAGTAGCACCTCTGTATGGACTGTAATGGAGCAGTTTTCCCATTAGGATTGGTCTCTTCACAACTGCCATTTCTGGTGTGTGTCTTGTACTATGAAGCATTGAGAGTGTTTATTGGCTTGGGATTATTATTTATTTTTACCACAACTACTTATGTGGTGAAAAATTATCAGAGAATAATTGTTTAGCCTGGTTAACAGTTTTTCTCCCAGACAACTGCCTTTATGACTTGAATTCATGAGGAGAATCTTATCTTCCATTAAAAAAAAGTTATCAGTTCTTAAAACCTTCTAAAATCTATTGTAAGTATACTCTATTTTTGCTCTACTTACATGCCGTGATGCAATATAGAACCAAACAAAATTAATGGACTACAGTGGATATTCCTATCAGTTTGCTTTGTCACAATTGATAAAATAACAGAAATATATATTAAAAAAAATATCGTCCCAATAACATGGAGAGGTTCAGAGAATCTTGTTCCCATGGAAATTCCATATTCTGCATAAAGATGTCTCGTGTTTAGAGCCTGAATCATTAGCAGTCCATGGGCAAAGATGAGATATTTAATCCATCATTCCATAATAGTAAATCATCATCTGAATTTAAAATTCAAGTGGGTAGAAGGCTTTTTGCATTATTATACCCAGTTCAGAATTGACGCTCCTATGTCATACAAAGATGGTCCTATCTCTAATTGTGCAGGGATGTTTTTGTGTGGCTATGTTAGTGTTGTCACTGTACCATTATATTAGTGTTTCCCCCATACACGCATGCATACACCCCCTCCCCCCCCCCCCCCCCCCCCCAGTCTTCTTATCTTGTTCCAGCCAATATCATCCAATTAATTGCTTCACATGCTACATTCTTCCTAATGAGGGTGGGCAACAAGGACAGTATGCTGGCAAGCTTTTCTGCTCTGAATGGAAGGTCCGTCACTGCTGCAGAGTTACCCGTTCAGTTATGTGAAATAATCCCTGGCTCTTGTTTTACCCTTCCCTTGGGGTACCTGCTCCACTGAATGACCCCATCGTGCTTGGTGCATTGAGATTTTGAAACTAGCTGCTAACTACTGTGGATGCATTTCCTGACCTTACTGGTGGGAATTGAACCAAAGTCTCTCAAGTGCTGTAGGATCTAATTAATATGCATCTTATTCCAGGAAAGACTCATTACTTTATAGGTATTTATATAAGGAGTATGTCTTCCATAGTAGTTAATAACTATGAATAAAGTTTCATTTCTGATAGCGGAATAAAGCTTTTGTTTAGATATGGATTTTTAGTTTTATTTAACAAAATGAGATAGTATGACTATGATAATCAGGTGAAAGATCCAAATGGTCACACAAAATTTTTTCCTTGCCACAAGTGCTAGCTGGTAGCTCCTCTCCTTCCTCATCTACAATTTGCCAAGGAGGAGGGTGGGGAGGAACTAATTTAAGAATTAATTCAAAGCAGTAGCATTGTATTAAAATACACATGCAGGTATATGTGCACAAATGTGCTTGTATTCCTCTGGAATACTGTGAGGATAAGTGTCAAGATACATGTAAGAAGCACCAGAGGGTTGTATGGACAGATATTGCAGTCAGTGCTAGCAAAACTACCTGGTTTATAGCTTTATGTTATCCGCTCTCAGCTATCAGAAAGTTATAGCTACATGCAATGTTTGTTGTCTCCTACAGTGCTGTACTGGGAGAGACAGTGAATAATGGATACCCTGGGAATCAATGCCCTTTCACTCTCTTCTGGCTCTCATGATTAGGCTCTTCCATTGTCTCTTAGTTGTCTTTTTCCAAGCTGAGGTGTCCTGGAACAACTCAGTTGTTCCACATTCAGATGTGCATTAGCCTACTTGGCCTTTTCTATTTTGACTATAACCTTTTTGAAACAAGACCATATTAGCAGAAGTATTCAGAATGCGGATGAATCATAGATTTATTTATTCAGAGGCATATTGTTGGTTTCTGATTTGTCACTATTCCTTCCTAAAAATTCACATAACTTTATTTGCTGCTTTGACTGATCATGAGTACTGACCTAATTCTTCCTTGGGTCTAGCATGTATTCTTATTGTTGAATCACAATTATCAGTTCAGAAAATATTAATTCATGTTTGAAGTTAGAAGTTTTTTCTATGTGCATCAGTCTTTGTTTATTCGTACTGATTTTCATCTGTCTTTCCGTTCATCAGCCGTGCAGCTTCATAATGTCTCCCTGCATATCTTGGCCATCAGTCTTTTTCCTATGCACCTGTATTTTGTAAATGCAGAATTGTTCTTGCCTATGCATAGGTAGTATAAAAGGTATTTCAGGAAAATACTATATGTGTTGTTCTTGTTTACTTCTTTTTTTTTCATATATGTCAAACCGCTTTAAGCCAGGGCTAGTTACAGCTATGCTTTACAGATGAGAAACTGGGGGATGACTTGGCCGCACTCCCTTCATAAGCGAGTGAAAGGCCTTTCTTTCCGTGGCCAGCCGGGATCCACCCTAGTGGCTAGGTGTCACTTGTCATTTACATTTCGGAATTATGTGTTTGTTTAAAGAGCAGTTTGCAGTATTTGCAGTATGAAAGTACTGTTTCAATCTTCTCAGTAATGCTTATTTCTAGCACTCGCAATCATTTTGATTAGTTTAGGTTGACAAAACTCATTTAATAATAACAAATTGGAAATTATCCTGGGAGTATAACAAAAGTCTATCTGTGGAAAAAAAAGGGAGAATTTCAACCCTTAGGATGTTCAGCATTGATTAGATCTCATTACTGAGTGCCTTAAGTGAAATGATTCAGAACTCTGCGTTTCTGTTTTCCATACCCTGAAATGTTGTGTCACAAAACAGTAGATTTGTGGAGGGACTAGTACTCCCTTTACAGAGAGTGAAGCCTTAAAGAGATACAATATTTGAGTTTTCTTTCTATTTCTAGTGCTAGACACTCCTAGTTATCAGCAGACTTATACATAGCAGTGTGGTTTGCCTTCCCTCATCATAGCTTTTACAATAATTTGTAGAGGGCTTCAGTTTTCACTGTTGTCACTTTGGCACCTTTTGCTCAGTACTAAATTCACCTTAAAAAAACATGTCTACACATTAAGGGTTCTATTCATGAATGACTAACACCTCATTTGCACTTGAATTTCATTCAGGTTAAATGGAAACATTGTGCAATGCTGTGGAATTTACACAAATTTGATATCCTTGAATACAGATTGCAGGTAATGAAACTGACACTTTGTTGTGCATATTAAAGATGCCCAGAAGCCAAAAAAGGATGGAGAATAAGAGGAAAAAAGGATCAGAGCTGGTCTGAATGAGCAAAGTACCCTTACAGAGAAGCGGGAAAAGGGAAAGAGGAAATCAAAACAATTTTGTAATGTGTAGGTGTTCCCTGCAGCTCAGCCCCAGGAGCAAATAAAGCTTGGGCTTTTGATGCTTCCTGTATCTGCTTGGAGACCTAGGGTTTTCACCTACCTGGTAGTGACATTCATGTGGGAATCTGTACTTGTCTAAACTGAGTCTCCCATTTCTCATTTCAATTTTGTATTCCCATGAATCTCAGGCAATTGCTGGAACAGTTTTCTTATACCAATGTTTCTAACCACTCTCCTTTCACATATCTTAAGGTGTTGGGTTGTGTTTCTTTAGTGTAGGGGGAAGAGCATTCACAAGGGTAGGATTTGGAATTTGACTCAAAAACTGACGTTACATTTTGTCATTTGAGTATTTGAAGCACTGTAACTTTTCTGCTGAAAATGTTAACCATGGGGATCACTGTACTAGCTTTTTTGTGTGAAATGGTCTGTCTCCTTATTCCCTGACTCCTATGAAGCCAGACCCATTGGCTCACCAAACTATGACCTGGACACATGGGTGAGGCAGGAAATGTGAGTATTGATAATTGCATAATCTTGTTACAGAATTTCAGCAGAGTTGTAACCAGGTACGTTTGAACTGGAAGAGATTAGTTTAGGAAATATTTTTAAATCCCATTATTGTGCTCCACACAACCATATATAAATCATTTGTCAATAGACTGTAGATAGTACAAGCTCGATTGCTTACAAGAATGGAGCCCACTTCTTAGGATTTCAAGGTCAATAGTGATCTTATGCTCAAGCTACAGTAACTCTATCCAGTGACACCCATCTACATCCCCAATGTATTTGTGGGTAAGCAGAGAGAGATCCTGCTGAAAAATAAAGAAAATAAAGATGTTTCCCATGATACTAACTCTTGTTCTGGCTGCAATTCTAAGTGTTGCCGAAGTTCAACAGAGCAGCAAGGCAGAGTTAGAGGCCGAGCAACACTAAGGAGCTGAAATCACTCTTAAAAGAGCTAGTCACTGTTGATTATTATTCACACTGGATTTTCATCCCAGAGACTAGTGCAGTGATTGCCTTCATGGGTACAAATATAAAATAATAAAGGGGAAATCATGGAAATGGGTAAGCACTTCTTTACTTCACCTTGAATCTTTATTGCCCACCTTTGCTTTACACCAGGTTTTGCTTTTTTTTCCACGAGACACAATGCATCCAGTTTTCTCTCTTCACTAACACATCTGAGAATTACAATGTGAGGAGAGAAAAATCTGTTATATGAGTACTGAGTCACAATAGACAAAACTTGGGCTCTTGTATAACTTGAGGGACAGGTAGTTTCTCCACTTGTCAGCAGTCAGCAATCGATGTAAGCTTAAGGGGTACAAACAATTATGCATAAGAAATCCTTGTTTGTTTTTTTGCTTGTTTAAATTTCCTTGGAGAAAGGGATTTGGGTTGCAATGTTAATTTCAAGAGGTCTGCTTGGAAAACAAATCTGAAAAAAAGCTGCAAATCATTATTGCAAATTAATATAAGCAAGACTTGTATTGGGAAGTCTGGCTGCAGTAACTACAGTAATGCCAAGGAGAGTTGTACTCTGCCCTGGAAACACATCGGGCACATAATTCTGTTTTTCTTTTGAATTCCTTCTCCAGGAATATTAAAGAAATAGCCTGTAAACTGTTGAATTCACCATGCACTGCTGAACAGCACCCTATAAGGAAAATAAGCACTAAGGAATTTAGACAGGACCATGGAAATCTTTATAAGTTGCTTTCTAAATAATTCTGAAACTAATAGCTCAGATACATTAAACACAGAAGAATAAGAGCAGGAGAATACCTCGACCCAATTGAACCAGTTCCAGTTGGTTCTAGCCTATTCTCACCTTCTCCCTTCCAAGTCACTTTTACAGGAACAAGTCTTTGCTTTCTGTATGCTCATATGTAAATCTGACACTGACCTTTCTCTACACTGCATTTATCAATGCAAATCTGAACCCATTCTTATGACCAAAGAATATCTGCAAGCCATCTAAATGGTCCAATTAGGGCATAACTATCTGCACTATGGTTTTGTACTCCACTAAATAGCTTTGCATCAGCTCCTTTAAACCAGGCATGCTGAGTTAGCTGGGGTTCATGTTAACCTTATCTATGGCATCAGAACCAAAATTTGTGTATAAAGAACAAATTATCCCTTTCATGATTACATCCAGTATCAAGTCATGCAAGAGGTATGTGCAACAGGGATTTTAGCCTGCTGTAGGTTTTCCTGTCATCACGTTTCTTTAACAACAATAACTTGATAAGCTATTCAGAGCCTGAGGATCCTGTGCTGGGAAGTTTTGAGTTTCAAGGTACCTTCCTCTACTGAGGCAAAGAATAATAATCAGCCATAGCCCAGGTTATCAGTTTCCTCTGTTACAGTGTTGTGTGATTTTGCTCCATGGTGATGCAGCACTGCAATGATTTATATCAAAGAAAGAAAACTTCAAGCTGAAACTGCAAAAATACAGGTAAGGTCAGTGATAGGAACTGCTAAAATGTTGCAGCTTCTCTGAAGCTGCAAAGAAGCCCACTACAAAAACTACAAAGCTGAGAGCGTTTCTCTGGTCTTTGATTTCTGATTTTTGAAAAGTAGTAATAGAGCCAGCAGGTAACCTAATACAATCAGGGAATATTTTAATGGAGCTGCCATGCATCTGAATTTCACCTATCACTTTATGCTATTTACAAATTCCTTTCATTCATGGGAAGACAGAAAGATGTTAGAAATAAAATTAAGGTCTGTAGAGGATGATTATCCAAGGAAGTTGATTGTGATTAGTAGCAATTATTTACCTGTGTACAGTCATAGGCAGATATTTAAAAAGTGGGACAAGCAAAACTATGGCCAGAGCACAGTGCTTGAAAACCACACATCTGCACCCAATGACCAAAGTGACCCTAGTTGCTAACACATTCTGGCACAAACATTCTGAAGGTAGTTTCATGATGTAAAGTTGTTTTTTTTTTTTTTTCCCAGTCTTTGCCTTAATGAAACATGTTGGTCCTGATGTAAATGCAGGCATGTAAAGGGAGCTGGGTGTCCTCCATCTCTTTCAGTCTTTCTGCTCTCTCTCAGGTATCAGAGACAGTATCTCTGCACCTCTCCCCATCAGCACGCTGACTATTTGCTATGTCAAGCTCTTCTATACATCACTTTCCCTTTTTTAACGATTTATACTCTATCATTTTCTTTGTAGCTTAATGTTCAATTCATTGTCTCCAACCCCCCCCCCCCCCCCCCCCGACATAATCTTGTAGGAGCATCTTGGAGCTTGGTGAAATCCCAATTCTCTCTTTTTACTAGCTGATCCATTTCAGAACTATCATCTGTTTTTCCACTGAAGTGATTCACTTCTAAACTTTTTCTCTGAACAAGCCATCTGACATTCAAGGGGCCAAGAAGAAGCAGCAAGCTGCTTTTTCTCATTCTGATATCACTGTGTGGTGTAAAAATCAGAAAGCAGAGAGGAGTTGGGCAGTGGGGAGACATTTGTTATGCTCCTTAACAATCCTTTGACTAGAAAATTATGTCAGGCTTGTATTTATTACTGTACATCTTAGCTAACTGAGTTTATGTTTACTGTGGATTTTTTCTTATAGTGGTCCCATCATGATCAGGATTTTATATTAGTGCTAGGTAACTGCACAGATTTCATGTTATTAATGAATACATAAATTTTAAAATTCACTTTTTGCCAACCACTCTTCTTCTCTTTATGTATTTTCAGAAAGTCTAAGTATGCCACTGTTGCCAATTTCAATTTTTTTTATTTATTTTTTTTTTTTTGCATTCAAAGGCATAAGAGTGTTTTGTCGAACCATTTAACAAAAACCCTTCTTACAACTGCCTATTGTGATTGTTGGGAACTAAGGCTCCATTGGAAAATTAAAATAAGTGTTCTGAGTTATCTAATGGTGCACGTTACTACTAGTTCCCTTTTATTCCTTAAAGATCTCATCTTTACCTCTGCTCCATTCTTTAGATAACAAGCTAAATACTTCACACTATATTTTTAAAACAAAAGTGAGCATTTTTCATAACTTTTATCCTTTATGGAGTCATGCGCTGTAGAGGATTCCTATTAGTGTGACTTACTGGATCTTCAATACATATTGTTTTCTAAAAACTTTCAAGCAATTGGTCCTTTCAATACTATTTCAGGGTGTGTTGGTTTTCAGGAAACAGAGGCATCACAGCAGAAGTGTTATTACTGGTATGTTTATTAGGATAAATAAATATGCTTTTACATCTCTATTTAAATTGTTCTTTGATGAGCTTGTCAGAACAGTACACGTAGAACAGCACTGGAGTACTAATGTGGTAATGGGGAAAATATCACCTTCATTCTTTCTTGGAAGAAGTAGCTGGAAACAGCAGAAATCTGGGTGCATGCTAAATGTTGCTGGTGCTGTGACACCATGGCTGTTAGCAGAAGGGCACAGGGCTCAAGGTGGAGGTAGGCTGGAAACACCAGGAAGGGTATATTGAAAAAATAGCAATATTTTTGTGACTCTTCCCTTCAGGGCAGCTGACACATCAGGCAAAGAGGGTGCTGTGAGGGCCTGAGATGCTCCTCTCTGCTGGGAGCAAGGCAGGAGCTGGTGCCACAGCTGGCAGCTGTGCATCCTCTCATCTCACACCACTGCAAGCGCCTGGGGAGGAAGCAGGCTCCTCTGGGAGCAGCAAGCACTGGGCAGCCCACGAGCACTGGGCAGTGGGAACAGATGGGGTTTTTAACCATGCCTAATAAAAACCCAGCTGCCAGAGGCAAACGAAAGGATGAGAATGTGATTGTTCTCTACCTGGCCTCATTGTGAAGCGTGAAGTTGAATTCCATATTAGCAGAGCCAAAAACAGCAGAACTAGAATTAAAATGTAATTCTAAGGCATAATAGCATGCTTGATTTTTTTTGTTCTTTAAAAGGATGATTAGGAAAGTTGATTCTTTATGGAATACTTGGCTAAAATGAAAGGGGTGTCAATTTTTTTTTTCTTCCAAATAAATACAATTTGAATTTCATCAAAGAGGATCTTTGTAAAAATAATTACTAAAACAGATATTAGTTGAGCGTGAGCCAAACAACCCCTTGTTTACCTGAATTAGAAAAAGGATGATTAATGGTAATGAGCGTGTTACATTACTCATTTGTCAAAAAAGATCAATAATGTTAAATACCCCAGGAATGTCATCAAGCTGCTCCCAGTGCTCTGCAAATTTTATGAACAATTCTAGCAGAAAACTCTATCTGAGGGACCACTCCTCCACACCTATAGAGCTGCCTCCCTCCTCCTGTCCCTTCATCTCACATGGTGCTGAGGAACAAGCCATGCTCATAGGCAGAAAAAAAAATTCAAGAATAAGGATGGCCATTTTTTTACTTTAGTTTGGTTATTTTGCAGTTTGGATCATTTCATGAGAACAGATATAGCTTCAGTTAGGCAAAACGTTAACTCCACGGAGGAGGATGGGTGAGCCCATCAGTGCTGCCTGTGCACCCAGAGGTGGGGCAATGGCCACTGCTGGCCCTGCTGTCACCAAGCAATGCACAACAGAGCCTACGGAGAGGCTGGGCTGTTGAGGGATCACACTTTGCTTGTGGCAACATTCTCCCTCCTCAGCTGCTCTGTAATTATTTTTTCATTTCTGTGCTTCTTCACGATGCAATGCAAATTCCTGCAGGCAGCAGCACCTGCCATGGAGGACCAATTAGTGGTCACTGTGGGAGAACATGTACTGCTGTTTTGAGGTGGTACTGAGCTGGTTCCTATTATGAGCTTTTTTCCATCAAGAGTCCTGAGGTATCAGGAAATGGTGGAAGAATAAAGCCTATGTAAGAGTTTAAAAACAAATGCTTTGAATTTATATTAATTAAATGAACTCTGACTAGTAATTTTCTGGAAAATCTTTTCAGATTTATGTTAACGTTCAAGTTCTTTAGATTCACAAAGGACAGATTCCCTTAGTTTGCACAAAGTGGCATGCAGACTATCATATAATTTTACTGGTTTTTTAGATTCCTCCTCTGATCCTGAGTCAATTTACCTTTCCCTTGCCTTGCTTTTTCCACCTACAAATTATGTACATTGCTATTTAAGTACCTGAGAGAGAAATTTCAAGTTTTAATTAGTGTTTGTAAAATGCTTTGGGTTACTTGGATCAAAGTGTGATTTATTATTCAGTAATGTATATTACTGCACTGTAGATGTGCATGTGCATGATGCAAAGTGGGGTACCAGTTAATCTATTCATCTGTATTTTATTATCTGTTTATATAATATGAGTTGTTAAGGTTCATATTTTTTAATTTCCAACAAGTTTGATCAAAGGTGCTTTGATTTTTCACAACCTTGACTTTAGTACATACTGCAGAGCATTTTTATGTGAAAAAGATCTTATAACGTGAAGGGAAAGGACAACTAACACTCTGAATTGGACTCTTCTATATTTTTTAATTGAGCCTTTTTGGTCCATCTGATAAAGAACATGCATATCACACTGGCTTAAAGGCATCCTAGGAGATGAGGTCTGAGTTCTCCGTTGTGATTTGAGGACAGCATGCTGGTGAAAATCCCATCAAAGCTATGATATCAAGCTGTTGTCCAGCTCACTGGGATACTGGAGTGTGCTGGAACTCAGGACTGTGCAAGCCAGGCATATGAACACTCTTAACAGGATTTGCTTTCACTAATCCTTCTGTGTGAGACCCAGCAGACTGGAACAAGCCAGGGATTGTATATCTACGTCCTCAGGAGTGGACGTGTGGGAGTGTCTCCCACCTGAGTATTCAGACTCTGAATCAATCATCTTTGTTTACATTTTCTTGATACGAGCAGATTTCTCTGCAAGCTGTTTTAAGTACAGGTGATTTTCCACATGTTCAGAACATTAGACCAAGAAAGCCTGAGATTCTCTCCACTGCAAATCTACACTTCCCGAGGTATCTGGAAAGCTTGAGCCAGCCAAGTGAATGTGTGCTATCACCAATGGTATCATCCAGGTCCTCTTAGACCTTAATTTCTTTCCATCTCTTCCCTGTTCACTGTAGGTTTGTTCCCTATGATAGTCCTTCTGAGCCCACTTATTCATTACTAAGCAGCAAGTGAGAGAGAACAAGAGGTAGAGGAACCTGTGGTTTTATCACTTAAAAGTAAAAAAGCTATCACAAATGTGCAGATTGGAAGAGCAGAATGGGATATCTGATGGTGGAAAAGGTACAGGTTGCAGACAAGGAAATGCTTAGGGGAGGTCTGAAGAAGGAAAGCTGAGGGCCTGGGGAAGCCGTGCAAACCCATGTGATGGGGAAAGAGGCCCTTTGCCTTGTGTGATGCTGTGGGTGGAGCAGCAATCAAATAGCAAAGTAAGAAAAGGAAAAATAGCATTAAACTGCAGGGGTGCAAATGCAGACTGTTAATAAGATGAAGGAGTGATAATATGCCAGTACAAAAGCCCTGAGGATGCCCCAAAGACATGAGCTGGTGTTTACTGGGGCTGCAGTGCAGTGATCTCCCCTCAACCATACTCTTATATTTTTCTGGAGTCTGTGAAGTTAGTAGCAATGCAATTATAGCAAACCTGAACTGAAGTTAATTACTTTTGTTACTAACAATCAGATCAACTGCATCATTTTGGTAGAACTGAATGCATGACTGAATGCATGACCTGAAAAAAAAAAAAAATTAAATTGCTGGGTGGTGTTGACCACAATGTTGAATTGAACTTCAGTGCAGCTTCTTACTGATGAATATGCTATGGATGTAACTGTGTATATATTAAAACATATATGTGTAAGTATGCAAGATGTACAACTATGTGCCCCACAACACATTTACAAATGTTTGTTTCAGTTTTGTAAAAAACACAAATGTAAGTGATTAACAGTGATTTGAAGCGAAGTTGACTCTGGTAAATTAGAAAAGGAATTCACTATGCTTTTTTAAAGCTGAATTCTTGCACAAGAAGCTAATTTATAACATTGGGAGGAAAAAAAAAAAAAAAAAATAGGAGAAACTGCTCAGGATTGCAGCCACTATGACAAAGTCTGTTATTTTCTCTTTCCTTCCGGTCTCCAAGGTTTCACTCTTCCATGTGACCCTAAAGAGTGGACACAAAAGATACGTATTTGCTTGAAAGGCGAGAAATAATAAAATAATATGTCTTGACTTTAAGTGGTTCCACATAGTACTGGCTCTTGAGTCTGATTTTCTTGCCAGTCTACATATGGCCCTCTCTCAGTTCTTTTGCTATTGTGTTCGGTGTCACTTTTGCTGAAGGGAAATGGCTGAAATGTCACTTTAACCAAACATCTTGAGATTTTAGAGGCAGTCCTGAACTTGAAAAGAGACTGATTCTCATGAGAAAATCCTGCTGCTGGACAGGGAGATGTAAATCACAGCTGGCTTCCAAAATTAGCCAGAAAGCAGATTTTTTTGCAAAACTGTGTAGACAGTAAGGCTGGGCTCTGACAGCCTGAGGAATCCAGCTTCACCATGACATAGGGCTGCACAACTCACCTGCATGCCTGCTGGAGATGTTCTGCTGGTACCAATTCAAAGATAAAGCTTCCATATGCCTTCACACTTTCCCATACTGTCCTCAGCCCCCATCAGTATTACATAACAATTTCCATTATTATTATTCTCCCTTATTTTAAGCTTCTGATTTCTTCTAGTTTTTATTGTGGGTCAGGGGAATGTAAGCTTGCTGCTGAGCACTGGGGTGTGGAGGGACTGGCTGTTACTGCAAACAGCTGCACGTCATGTCCATGCTGCTGCTATTCTGGTCTGAGTGGGAATTGATAGTGAAGAAGACTGGATCTCTATGCCTTTCCCAGGGACCAAGACCTGCCTTCCCTTGGCCAAGCCAGTCCAGCTTGGGTGGAGAGTACCAGATATACACACCGAAGGACGGAGTGACCACTGGCTGTATCTCTTCTTGGCCAGCTCTTCAGTTTGTATTATAGCTCCTTATCTACCCCTCACTTAAAGAAGTCATTACTCTTCTTTTTATCTTCTAACAATACAGACAATTTCACCTTCTGCATTTTATATGGTACTGTCAGTACCCTCTCATATTTTTGATTTCAAGAGCTTTCTCTGAACCTTTTAATTTCCAAGACTGGAAATCTTATTCAGACAATAATTCACTCTTTAAATCTCTCTACCCACATATTCACTGCTGTAATCCAGCGCATCCTATTTTTGCATCTCTTCCTAGATCTTCCTTCAGAGCTTATCCTTCAGAGCCAGTTACCTTAACAAAATTTTTTAATATGCAAAAGAATGATTTGAATACTCTTTTCCTTTCAGGTTTTGGGATTTTTTTTCTTTCTTTCAAAAGATGCTAGATAGATTTGCCATGGGATGACTTAGAGTATGATGCAAGCACTCTGATGTTGTCTGATGCCTGTGAAACCAGATATTTTCTTCTATGCCCCATGCTAGAGAATAGAAGACCAAAGGTAGGTGTTTTGTGGCTTGGTGATAATTTCCAGTGGGCTCAGTTAGAGGAAAGTGGTTTCTTATTTTCTGTCAAGACTAGCCTGAAGAATGGAAAACATATTTTCCATTATTTTTTAACTCACTGGCAGGACTTCTTCCCATTTACCCTTACACATGTGCATGCACACAAATGCATACATGGGTATGTATACAATACATACATGCAGAACAAAATAACTGTGTTAAAGGTTTAATGCTACCAAGGAATCAGGCACCTGTTACTCTGTTCAGACAGATTCAGCTGTCATGCGATCCTGAGTTACTGTGATGACTGATGACTACTGCTTTAAGCCATATGCTATATTCAGCATCAGTATTTTCTATTTATAGCTTCCCGTATTGAATACTTATATTTTTACCTTTATTTTTTTTTCTCAGCAGTTAAAGTGTTTTTAATATGAGAAGTAGTGACCAAAATAAGGTAATGTTTGCTCCTTGTATACTCCTTGATAGATAGCTCTTTTTTTTTTTTTTTGAAGTGGCTGACAAAACTGAGACCATTTCATGTATAAGTAGAAATTGGAGCCAAGAGGGTGAATTGCCTTAAGACCAGCTGCTTGTGGTGGTTTCATATATAGAACTGCTTTGGTCATTCAAGCAACCTCAGCTGTGGCTGGAGGTCTTTACCTGAGGTCTCTGAGATTTGCCGTTGCTGATGATAAGGCTGGTGGAGCATGTCTTCTGCCAGTAACAGCTTGCAAGGATGTTCCTACTTATTCTCAGTCCCTCAGGGCAGCTTATGGTGCTTGGATGCTCTGAGGGAAAAGTTTTGTGGGGTTTGTGTTGCCCCTTCTGTAAAGCATAAACTGCATTTTTACACATCTGATATTTAGCTGGTTTTAAAATTTCACAAGATTTCCTGTAAGTTTTTCCTATAAATGACAAAGATCTTTTCAATTCTGGTGTAATTTCTGTTTATCTATTTATTTAATTTTTCCAAGTAATATATGTAAAAAAGGTATGGAGAGAACCTATTATTTTGCACTGAATTAAGTGGGTTCTACAAAGTAGTTACTGCTTCTTTCCCTCCCCCAACTGCAATACATGTTTATATAGTAGTAGTTACTCAGATGATTTAGTTTTCTTGTCTGTTTCATTGGAGGAGGAGTGACAGTAGGAGAGGAGGAGGTAATGGCGGATTTGATCTTTAAATTGAACTTGCAGTATAGGAGATGTTGCAATGCTTGGTTGTTAGCAGAGCCTGCAGTGCAGGACAACAACTCACTCTTTGCCCCTGAAATGTTATTAGCCTTCTTTACTCCTCCTTCCAAAATAAAACACAAAATAAATAAAGCTTCCAGCATCAGTAAACTTCCTGCTGTTTGAACTGGCAGGCAGCCAACTCATTTGGATTGCTCTCCCCACTGGTATAAAACACTCATGTAAGCAGGGAAAAAAAGAGAGTAGGCCCATACAACCACATGTAAAAGAATGCCTCGCCAATATTCTGATTTGAACAATATAGCAAGAAATCTTGGGCTTTGTGTTTCAAAACAAGCTCGCTCATAATCCTTTTATTTTCTGGTTTTGAGCATTTATCTCTTAAAACCATACAATCATGCATCAGAATAAGGAGAGAAACAAAATCCCATAGGCACCTCTTTCCTCATTTGAAGTTTTACTTGGGATTCAGGAAAACAGGGACAAAAAAATCTGCAAATAGATGCAGTGAATTTCCAAGAATTCACTCTATATCAACCAGAGAGCAGTAGCACATGTGTTTGGATTCTCTGGTGAGGGCCTGTGCTCCACAACAAATTAACAAATTGCACGTGTAGGGGTTTAAGCCACATGGATTCTTCTCATTCACTTAAAGGTATGTTGTAATTTGGTTATGGAAACACCCAGATTCTGCCCTACATTTGCTAGGAATGTAAAAAAACAGACCCTGCAGGAGGGCTGTTTTTGCAAATGGTATTTTCCAAATACTGATTTATTTATTTATTTATTTATTTGGATGGGGGGGGATTTTTATAACCTTTAACAATTAAAAATCATTTGCTGTAAGTGATGACACCACACACGTTGGATGTTTTACCACAATCAGCTACCTTGAGACTTGAACCCAGGTTACTGTCTGTACATTTCAGTCTGTGTTTCTGGATTTACACAGGTGAAATGTTGACCTAGAGGAATATGGAACAAACCACTACAGCTTTAAGCTGCAGAGGTTTATAAAAAAAAAAAAAAAAAAAAAAAAGCAGAAACAAAGGCAAGCAGATGGCTAAAGATGAAGGTCACATCAGATTGAGAAGTTTGTCAAAATGTGATGACATAGGTAATCTGTAAACTGTTATTGCACCTAGCTGGAGGTGCTGAAAAACATTTTGAAATTACAAAAAACACTGGAGTCACCAGCACACAGGCAGGAATGATAGCCTGGAGTGGTTCTGCTCTATGGATGAATGCCAGATGTGGAAAGCGACATATCTGGAATTAATGATATTAAACATGCTTTTCTTTTATGCTCAATAATAACTCTATTATGATTGATACAAACCGCAGACACTTTATCTAGTACAAATGGAATCGTCTGTCATTGACTATATTAAATCATCAATTTCTGCATGATGAGGATCGTTTAGGGTAACTAATCATCTGTCTCGTTCTGAAGTCTTTAAGGCTGATCAGATAACGTTTTGAATACTGCCTGAGCAACCATGACAATCTAACCCTTCCATGTAAGGATTGAGAGGGGCCCATTATGCCGTCAAAGCCTGTGGAAATATCACAGCTCTTTCTCTACATAATACCCTGCTGTAAATAAATCACTCTCCACCGCAAACTTTATTGATCACAAGCACTTCCATGCTTGTGTCTAGTGAAGTCTCTACAGAATAAAATGCTGCTTTATATTTTGTCTTGTCAAAATATTAAACGGCTCTGTCAAGCGGAGTCAGGCTAGCAGTGATGGTGTAATTCTGCTGTAGCCCTTCTCATTCCCTCTTTCTATCTCAGCTGCCAAGCTTACAAAGCAGGATTTTTTTTTTTATAAACTTTCCAATTATAGTCTCGTAAGATTATGAAGCCTTAAGATAAAGTATCCTAATTTAGAGTGGTGGAGTAGTGAACCACTAGACAAGAGACTGCAAGATAAAACATTTCTCACAAGGAAAAGATAACCTGGCTTATTTATATACACAACATTAATGGGCAATAGGAGATGGCCTAGAATATCTCTATTATTTTACCAAGTGAGATAGGGGATAAATAAATATTTGAATTAATTCGAGTTCAAAGTATTTATTATTCACAGGCAAAAAAACTATCTTCTAATTATGAGACAAATGTACCAAAGGAGGACACTGACAAACTCCTGGTTAGCACAATGCTTTGCATTTTCATAGTGTATTGTTAGTTTGCAGTTCTGTAAATGAGATCATGTAGTTGTAGCCAAACAGGAACATTGTCATGGTTTGAGAGGCAGAGTCTGCTGCTGCCTCTGACTTCAGCTCACGTTGTGTTTATCATCGGATGGTCTCCCTTTGACACTACTTAGCCGCGCCGAGCCGAGCTCTGCCCTCTTATAACACCCTGTGAGCCTCCCGAGAGAAAACCTGGGGTCTTGCAGAACCTTGCTGAGATCAGCCTGCGCAGATTGTAAGGAGGTTTGGGGCTGTCCTTAGGCAGAAGCTGGAGCACTTTCAGGGCTGCTCTAATTTGTAATGGTATTCACCACCTCAGGATTGCAGGAGCCGAAGCTCTGTCATGCATTCCCACATGCTTCCCACTCCAGGAAAGACAGAATAAGAGCCAAGAGTGGTGGCATAAAGCTCTCACCTGTGCTGAAAATAAGGCTGAAACACAGAAACAGGGAGCTGACAGTGACTTTCTGACTTCTGGGCTTCTCTGGGAATCAGGGAAAATCTGGTCTCAAAATCACCATGTTTTATTCTGTTCTCTATTTGATTTTCATGCAGGCAGAGTTTCTGTTCAGGAAGCATAAATGTAGAGCTAAAAGCTAACGTTATTTCTTTGGGTCTTTTTTTTTTTTTTCCCCGTGGCAAATCAAAACCCATATTAGGTGAAAGAGAGAACAGCAGAGAGACCATCCACAGAGAGATGGGCAATTGTGAGAAGAGGTCGAGAACAGAATAGGAAAGAAGGAGCGGCAGAGCTGGAGGCCAGCGGAAGGACAGAGGCCGTGAGTAGGAGGTGGACCCACTCATCCCACACATAAACTCTTTTCACTGAGGCAGCAGGGAGCAATCTCTCTGAAAAGCACCTACCACAAGGAAGGCCTGACTCTTCCTGTGCCTTAAAGACATGACTGAAACAGAGATATTCAGTCTCAAAACAAAAGCAGGCAAAGTGAAGTTACGAATGTGATGGGCATTTGACTGCAGAGGCTCACGAGCAGGAGAGTGCTGGCTATCCCTGTGAGTGAGAGCTGCACCATCAGGTTGCTCAAGCTGCACATACAGTTACCCAAAAGAGTTCCTTCATGTGATTATGATCAGAAAAATCTACTTTTAAATTAATCTTAGTCAATAAGTATCCCAATAACATTATATAGCTTTGGGCAAAATCTGAGTCAACTCACACTGCAAGAATTCTAAAATGTGCTAAAATAATCCCATCCTCCTTCCTAGTCTTAGGCTTTTTCTGCTCTACAAATTGCTTCCATCTGGAAGGGACTAAACATTTTGTTTTGTGATTTCAATAACTTCTTTTCCTTTTTTATTGCAAAATTTTTGTTCAGACAGGAAAACTTTGTATCTATTATGAGACTCCTTGAATAAGATAAACAACTACTTTACTTAAAACAGGCTTCCATGAAATAGTTTGCTGCCTGTTTGTAGTTTGCTGCCTGTTAGATTCCACAGTTTTTGTGTGCCTGGCAGGTAATGGGAAGAGAAGAGGGAGGAGGAAGAACAGAGAGGGAAAACAGATCACAAAAGTGGTGTGATTTGGTCAAAAACTTCAGACCTGGAAAATTTTTGCGTATTAACATCTAAAACAGGTAATTCTGGGCTCATTTTGTGAGCGAGAGTTGCTGTGTGTCGACCTTATGCTCCTGAGCCTTCTCAGATGTGTAGCTAGGAGGGATCTGGCCGTGTGTGATTTTTTTTTTTTTTTTTTTTTTTTTTTACATCTTTCAGCTAAATCAGAGGTTCTAATGCAAAATGCACTCAGGGATAGCATAGGGAATTGTGACACTCCCTATAGGACTTTTCCATGAACTAATAAATGGATTACACTGATATTTGTAGTTTTTTCATCTGTGACCACTAAAATGTGGATAAAATCTTCATTTTAATACTTCATAATAATCTTAATTTAATCAGCAATCCAAGCACAATTTATTGGGTATCTCTTAGATTATTGTGAATGAAGATTTTATGTGCCAGCTACTAAGGCTGGAAGTACATAGCTAAGTAAAGAAATCGAAATTCATATTAATGGAGTGCAGAAATCTGAAGCTGTAAATAGGGGGTGAGGAGAATGCAAGTAGCTACGATGCGTAAAAGCAAGGGTATTACTCCACATTTAATGGCTGACTGTTTTAAGGTCCCCAGTCATCTCCTCTGGTCAATCATTAACTGCTAGGAAATGTTCTCCCATTAGCTGTTATTGCTTAACAACAAGTTAATAATACATGTTTAACCATATTCAGTGTTTTTTTTTTAACTGCCCCATAGCTAGTAAGAGCACATGAGCAAATGACAGTTATATCTGCAGAGCTGAGGCCCAAAGCAGAGGGATGCAGGCACTCTGTCTTCTCTGGAGAAGCTGTGCTGCGCACCTGCCTGTGGATCTTCACCATGCTTCTACGTGGCTGTGATGGTGCTTTGTCAGGAGTGGCAGCTGAAGTGTTTGCAACAAGGCAGAAATAGCAAAACCCTGTGTTTGGAAACCTGAGGACTACAGATTATAGGGAAACTGATCATATAAACTTGTATTTTATTGTTTACAGCATTGTTTTCTACTGCTTTACAAGCAAACGCCCACACCACTTTTCTGTTTTTCTTTATTTTTTCCCTTTTTTTCTCATTTTTTTCCACTTTTTTTTCCTTTTCTTTTTTCTCCTCTCCTCTCTTCTTTCCTCTTTCACTTTTTTTATTTTTTTTCTCCTTTTTTTTTTTTTTTCCTCCTTCTTCTTTTCTCTCTCTCTTCTCCCCTTTTCTTTTTTTAACTCTATACTTTCAGTTTGTCTATATCACCTCTTTGGAAATAGTTTAAATTCAGAAAACAAACACTAGAATTTCTGGTTTAAGAGTGCATTGTTTCAAACACAGACTGTCGTGAGCTTATACATTAAGATTCCTTTCCTACAGGAAAAACAGAAATGCACAGTACAGGCTGACTTGTAGGGAATGTGGCCACCAGTGTCCAGGTCTGTCCTAACAGCACATGTATGTCTCACATTGACTCCAAAGACCCATGGGCAGAATTCAGCCTGTTATCTAAGGAAGGGCAAATAGACAATTTATTGCAGTTAGATCCTTAAAAACAGATCCACAATTATCAAATAACAGAATCTGTTAGTTCTGCTGCCTTCAGTGAAATAACAGATCTCCATGGAAATAGGATTATAGGAGTAACGATATTAGATTAAGCCTCATCTGGCTCAATTTCCTGTCTCTGACAGTAGTGAATACTTCAGAGGAAAGTGGCAGAAGCAGAGTATTAAGTGTACTTTTTTTTTTTTTCTCTCTGTGTAGAATCTAGCTATAAAATCTTCTTGCCTTTCTTCTACTCCTTGCTTCTTTCTTTTACTTTCTTCTTGCTTGTCTTGGTCCTTTGTCTCTTGAAGTGGTGCTTTCTGAATTTTGGGCTTAATTGGGAGAGCTGTTGAAAGTAAAAACTATGTCTGAATCACATGGGATTGGTAAGTGCTGTCAGGAATGTAAAAAATCAGTGCAGTGAATTTCTTTAAGTCTTGTCTTCTCAGTTGGTGTTCTTAGAGCACTAGTGTGGCTCCAGTGCCAACACACAAACAGAACTGCTAGTTTGAATTCGTAGAATAGTAGTTTGTTACATCACAGAGAAACATCCTCTACAAAGATTTGCTAATTATACAATAAAACAAATCCAGAACTAACACATAATATTACATTCAGTATAGGTGATAGATGTTCTTGTATGTGGTCAATCATAAACATATTCCTGAATCTATCATCTTAATGCTACCTGATGAGCCATAACTTAAGAAGTGAGAAAAGCCAGCAACACATTATCACACATAAACACATAATCTCTCCCTCAAACAAAGTCTCTTTTATATTCTGATCTGGGTCTTGGGTTCTGACTGATAATCATGATTGGTGTGAGGTGCCAGCAAGGAGCTCAATAACTGGCTACATATATGCTATTTTAATTATAAATATCAGCTTGCCTCATCTTTGTACCAGAAGTTGTGCTTGGAACCAAAGATTCCCATTGTTTGATGATGACAGTACAACAGTGCTTTGAGCATACCTTCCTCCCTTCAAGAAACAAATGTAGTCCACATATGTTTTACCATTTATTTATTTTTTTCTTCAACCAAGTGAAACTCAACTCACAGTAATGCTTGATCTTTAGATATTTAAGATTTAAAAAAAGAAGAAATCTTAATTTGGGGGATTTTTTCTTTTTTTTTTTTTTTTTTGAGATCCTTCTTTCACAATTTGGTTTTGCTTTGTTGCTGTTTTTTGTTGTTGTTGTTGGGTTTTTTTGTTTGTTTTTGGTTTTTTTTTGGACTCTTACATTAGACTCAAACTATAGGGGGGAACTGACCCCTGTGCTTACACTGCAGTCTCACTGACCAGCAGTCGAATACCCAACACCAATACCGTGATGTACATACTGGGATCTGTATCACAACTCACTTGCCAAGCAACATACTGATTAATTGTACGCAGCAGGACATCTTAGATGTTGCCAAAAGATGTTGTTGGAGTAGCTATAAAGTAGTAACTTGAAGAGTTAGTGACAAATTAGCATTACCTTGTGAGTTCAAACTAAGGAGAAAGGGCAACCCCTTATGGATTTTGTTTTGTTCCCTTTAAATAAAACCTTGAGATCTATAATTGTAAAGTTTTTTCTTACCAATGTATGTGTGTCTTTCTTTACAAATAATAATTTAATGCCGTTTGTACCTAATGTTTTAAAGATAAGCCATTAAAGAAACAAATTTTAATTCCACAGGTTTCCACAGACTTACTGGGATTATAATGAATTAAAACACAATAAAAAATAACCTGATTAAGGTTATTAAGAGGTTGTATCATCCTTAAGCCATACAAAGGATCATGAATAAAGGAGTGGCTGTCAGCTGAGAGGTCTGCAGTATGATTAAAAACATGAAAAAAAAAACAAAAATACTTTCCCACCTGGAAGGGTAAGACGAAGGTTTACTGTCAAAGAATGTACTGAAAAGTCTTTTTCTTCTGTGCAGCTCAGGCTGGGGAATGCCCATTCATTTTTTCGTATCCAACTATGAATGAAATAGAAATACTATGATTTTTTCTGTAGTTTGAATATTAGCGTTTGTTATGAAGTACATTAGCACATCATGATATTAACAAACTCAGGAAAAAAAAAAAAAATGTGGTTATGTCTCCTACATTTTTCCAGGTTCATTTTTATCTCACTGAAGCAATGGAAAATCAGTATGAAAATCCACAAACCCAACCATTCTGCTCTGCATAGAGAGCCAGCGTCCCTTAGCAAGCCTTATAGTATCACATCCATTTATTAAAGCTAGCCAGATAAACTAACAGCTATGTCAGTCCTGCAGCAATTTTAAGGAGGCCACTACTCCATGAACCAGTAACTTTGACTGCTGACACGAAGTTGCTTGAAGTGGAAGTGTTACAAAGAAGCCACCTTCCCCACAGCATCGCTGCCCTGGCTGCTGTCCCCATCTGCTGCGGTGGTGCTGTGGGGTGAGCATACCAGCAGGCTCTGAGCAGCAGGTCCTGCGTGCTGCTGAGTTTCTCATCAAACGCCCTGCGCTGCATGGATGCTTTCCTCCAGGTAACGCACGCTACAGACAGCCCTCGCTGTGAGTCTGACAGGCGTGTTCTTGCTTATGATTGTAATGAAGATGCAACTGAAGATGCAGATATCATGCATTCTCTTAGGGAATTTTTGTTTAATTTCAGATTCTAACTACTTTCACCCTCCCAGATTTTTATACCTGTGAGTAGCAATGTTGTAGAAATGAGTAGCTGAAGTAGAAATGAGAGCAAAGCTCACATGCATTTTCCACAAAATTGTTGCACTTGTCCCACCTTCTGACTGTTGATTGCAATACCAGATTGTATTTCAAAATGTTTTTGATGCTGCTTTTTAAATACACTTCTAAATGGATTATAATCTGTATAATCACAGTAGTGTGAGATGTAAAACAGGAGATGGGGAAACTACTATAGGAGAAAGGATTACTGGTGCATCTGACTTAAAAGCGGTATCTTATACCTTACGCGTTGTAGGCAAATCATTCAGAATTGTGCTTGGCCAGCTTTGCAACTTCTCAGGAGAAAAATTACAGTGTTGTTTAAGCCCTTGTACATGAGAAAACCTCACTTCTATTCACTCAAATAACTCTTTTTTTCTTTTTTCTCTTTCCTCCTTTCAGTCTTCTAATTATTCTATCGGAATTAAGCATTTTCCTGCACTCCTAGAAGTACCCTCTGGGTAAACTCATTTACCTGGCCTTGGTTCTGGCATTGCCAGCATATTCGGTGTAATTGCAGTGCTTTATACCTTTATTATAACATTGTACATTTTCATCTACTGAGGGTGGTATCCAGAAGTGCTACAGTTATGCTTTAAACATAGACACCAAAAAGACTCAGAAATGCTAGAGATAAGAGTATGCTTTTTTGCAAACATGACAGCAGCAAGTTACAAAACTTCTTCATCTTTAGCCTCAATAGTGGCACGCTGCAGCAGCTATAGGAAGGCCTGTGCAAGAGTAGGGAGCCGTAATGCTCCAGCTGTGCCCCTGCAACTCAGTTATTTACAGCTGAGATGATTCATCCTCTTGTTTTTTCCACATTTTAGCAATAACAGCAGATAGCTGCTGTTGAGGCACCACATCTGACTGCTGCAGACTGACTACATAATACTTTTAGCAGCATTATTCACAGGAATTACTAACTTCAGCCATGAAGCTGTGCAGTCAATTGCAGAACTCTGTTATCTCACATAATAAATTAGGTTTATTAAACCAAGCCTTGAATTAACTGTCTCATTTGAAACTCAATCTTAGGCTTTCAGGTCATATTTTTTTACAAATTAACCTGAAAACACTGATGGCATAAGTAACATCGAGAATAATGTACGTTTCCCTTGCTATAGGGTAGATCTTCAGCTTGTCTGAACATGCCTATAAGCGATGTGGGCAGAGAAGTAAAGCAGAATTTCTTGTGCCCAAAGCTGTGACTGGTGCCCATGTGCAATGGGAATGCTGGGCGGGTGCAGGGAGAGGGAGATGTGCTCTTGAGAAGCATCCCACACTGTTAGTTTCTTCATCTCTCTCAGCTGGGCACAGGGTGTGGGCCTCCTTGATCCTCAGTGTCTTTGAAGTGATGCAAATCTTGAGTGTAACTAAGCTGACTTTTTTCTTCCAGCTGGCAGTTTCACTCTGAACACTTCAGTTCAGCTAAATCTGTAGAAGAGAATGAAGATGGAGACTTGTGCACATCTGAAGCTTCTGTTTCTAGGTGGTCTTCAGGTTCATATAGCCAGAGCTGAACATTCCTGGTAGGTGCTGGATTAGAGAGCTCTGTTTTGCAAAATAGACAAAAAAAAATAATTTTTATCTGGTCTTAGAATGGCATTAAGAACCCATCACTTGCAGCCTAGCTAGTATACTTAGTGTCGCACCATTGTAGTTCCTGTTAAGAATATTTAAAATCCTGATGGACTTAGCACTTCTTCTCACTCATTTAGGCATGAACTCAGAAGAAAAAAGCTGAAAGGTTTTGCTTAGCAAAAAAAAAAGCTACTTAATTCTAGTATCAAAAGACAATAATCTTCACCACGGTGAAAGAGTCATATTGTTCTTACTGCATGTATATAACGTCTTTGCTAGGACTACTAACAAGGTCACCAGTTCAGTTTTTAGTTTGTATTCTGAATTAAGATTGGAGTTGAGAACATTAGCTATTTCACTTATGCTAGCAAAGACAACTGCTTTTGCCTTTTCTTTTTTTTTTTTCTTTTTTTTCTGAGGGACAGGATATCCAAAATTGGGAAAGGTATTTAAGAAAAAAGTGGCTGAGATGCTCTTAGATATACATAATGTCCCAGTAAAGGCTGCCATTGTCAATCAAGTAGCAAGGGCTGAGGCTGATTTTTAAGGCTTTAGGAAAGTCCCTGGAAATGCCAACTAATTATGGCTAAATTAAAATTAGCACTGGAATAATAACAGTGATTTTAGTGTTATATAATAGTGACATTAACAGTGTGACAGAAAGTGACATAGTGACATAAAGAAAGCCCAGAATGTGTTATGTTAACCAAACAGTGTATTTTAACTGAACTTCTGAAACATATATATATATATATATGTATATTTGAAAAATGTTGCCATGAAATAGGCACAGGTGGAGAACACAAGAAGGGTTAGGAGCTGTTTAAATAATAGAAAACTATGAAAAGACATTGTGAACCTACAGAAAGTTAATATCTGTATATGCATGTGGGTGGATTTGATTACTTCATAGCAAGGTTTGATATTGGTTTCTTTTTTCCTGTACATTAGTTATGCAAAATGCATATTATATTTGTAAGAAAAACAGCACTGAAGGAAACTCAAATATTTCAGAAAATTCACTATCAAAAAAAAGCAGTATAGAAACTTCATGTAAATTTATCACGTTCTGTTGAATAATCAGAATAAGGTTTAGTTTTGACAAATCTAACATAAGGAATAATTTGTGCTACCCAAATACATTGCTGTTGTCACTCAAGATAAGACGAATGCCATATACTAGATGGTTCTGTGAAACACTCTACTATGTACAGAGATAAAAGAAAGCAGACTTAAGATGCAAAAGGAATGGAAGAGAAACAATAGCAAAAATCTTAGAATGTCATTAAGAACATCAGTGATATGCCCTGACTGAGTGGTGTACTACATTCAGTTCTAGTTATCCTGTCCCAAAGAGAATGCAGCAGAAACAGATTAAGCCCAGAGATTAAATGGAAATAATTAGAAGCATCAAAATCCTTCATTTCAAGGCAGATTGAAAGTTTTAAATTATTTTGTTGAGTCAGAAGATGACTTATGTGCTGCTAGTTATAATGGTTAGTAAAGAGAAGTTAAACACTGCAGAAGAGGTTATTTATTTAGAAAGATGACAAGCTAAGAACGACTGCAATGAAATTAGACATTTTTGCCATCCATAATTCTCCTCTGGAACTCATTGGAATTTGGTGGCCAAGACTTCAACTGCATGCAGAGGCAGACGGACGTGTACGTAGGTAAATGCACCATCTGTCACAAAATGTAGAATTTATAAGATTTTTGAAAAGTTATTGATTGCCCTGGGTGTGAACATCAGGCAAGCTGTAAATAGGAGATTTAGGAAAAAAAAAAACTATCCTATGAACAGGTTATTTCATAAATGCTTACTACAGGGTTTTTGATGCCTCTTCCCGAAGCACATCTAGTACAGGTCACTGTCAGAGAGATACCTGAGAAGATGGACCACTGCTCTGATCCAGTGTGTCAATTCCTATGTTGAATCAATGATATAGAGATGAAAAGTTCGATATCACATTATCAGTCTCTTGAACCATCCAATTCTCCTCCTCTTCCCCATTCAGCTATTGATTAAATTAAATGTACTAAGGTAAACAGAGACAGAAAAAAAAAAAATCCTTATCTTAGTGCGGCTCTTTGACTATGCAGCCTGCAGAATAAAAAAACAGTAACACCAAACTACTGAACAATGTGTAAGCTAGGATTATTCACAACATCTCATCCGTACAAAGGTGCAGCTATTTGGTTATTATTTTTAATGCCATTTAACTTTTTATTATTTTTAGTACTATGAGTATGCATTTGCTGCTCATTACATGCTGCAGTTCTGGGGCAAAACTAGGTACAAAGAGCCTGCGAAGGACAAACCTCTACCATTCATCTGTACATATGTACCATGCTGAATTCTGTATGTTATGGAAAGATTCTCTGTAGATTCACCAATCTGAAGAAATAATGAGCTTAAAGCAGTGGAACCTCTGAAAATAGTTGACAGTTAGATAATGATGGATATGCCACAGAATCCAGAGATCTTGGTGCTGGAGGATGAATGATGCATATAATGAAAAGAAGGCTAAAGCTGATCACCTTCCCTGTTAGTATAAACACGTAAAATGCAATTCAGTGTGATGATGGTGGTGGTGCATTGCATAATAAATTATGTGTCTAGATCATAAAGGCAATTTTTTATGATAGAAAAGTTTAATAGAAAATATATGTAAATGAGCATAACTTGCCAATTGATGCTTTTTGACCAGAATGTTACAGGAGAAAATAATTTCTTCACTGGCAAATTTGCAAGTTGAGCTGAAAAATGTGACTGAGTTCTACATTCTGATTTTGCTCACATTCTCAGACATAGAGGGATAATAGATTAGTTAAGAGATGTATTTTATTACTGTAAAACTGCTTAGCATTGTGCAGAAATTTTGGAAGTGCTATGAGTGAAAGCTGGTGAAGAGGAAAATGTGGTCTAAGTTGTTGATTAATAGAGCATGAGATGGCCAGCTCCTGGTTTTCAATTCCTGGAGGTTTTCATGGGCTCAAGATTGGGCCTAGGGCATTAGGAATATGAATTGTCCCAGAAGAGAAAGGTCCAAGAAAATCCAATGGGGGAAGAAACAGCAAACAAATAAACAAAACAAACAAACAAACAAAAAACAACAACTGGATAGTAACATATCACTGAGATAACATCCCTTGTAATTCCCACAATTAGCAAGGTTCTATGTGGCAGATGCAGCCAGGATACATAAGCCATGTAAGTAAGATGGGAGGTAATGGCTTTAAGTCACACCAGGGAGGTTCAGGTTGGATATCAGTAAAAATTTCTTTTCAGTAAGAGTGACAAGATATTGAAAGATGCTGTCCAACGAGGTGGTAGAGTCTTCTTCCCTGGAGGTTTTCAAGAAAAAAGTAAATGTGGCACTCTGGGACATGGCTAGCGGGCATAATGGTGATGGGCTGATGGTTGGACTAGATAATCTTAGAGGTCTTCTCCAACCTTAATGACACTAGGATTCTGTGATTATACTAGGAGACAAGGCATCAGATGAAAAATCAAAAGGTGAAAAACCCAATGTAGGGAGGCTTCTGACAGCCTGTGGTCGAACTAGCAGCATGATTTTCAGGATATGGATATGGATATATGGATATACTTTGAGTCTGATTTCTCCACTCAGTGTTCTTATTTTTGGCTATTCCAAAACATTCTCCCTAGGATTGTCTGTACTGAGGTGAGCTCTCAGGGATTTACTGTTCCTAAGATGAGTAAGGTAGTCACTGAAATATCTTGTTCATACCATGAATAAGAAGTGTCTTTCTTTACAGAGATTTATTTACAAATGTAACAAGGGTGGAATTTGCACATAGTAGTGAAGGATTTTTTCCATGCTATTGGCCATAGATTCAGTAAACTGAGTGTTTTCCTTTTTTATTTATTTTCTGTTGTTGTACTGGAGGTTGTGGATGTTGTTGTCTAATAGTATCTTCAAACACTCTTTGCAGTTTTTAAAAATGGCAAAAACTACCTTTTAGGAAGTTTTAATAAAAAAGTATTTTTCCATGTACTATTGTCTGTAGAGCTGTGAGACAATTCTAGCAAAAAAAATGTTGTTGAAAAACATAGGGTTTTTTTTTGAGCATTTATTTTACTATGGAGAAGTAAAATTCAATGAAATTTTCTCAAAAAAATTCTAAATAGAATTTACACATCAGATACAGCCAAAATACTGATAAAAATATACCAAATTGACATTTTGAAACATAGCAGCTTGAATCAATGTTTTGTTTTGACATTTTGATGCAAAATGTAGATATTTTTGTGTGACATTTCCAAAGCAAGTTGGGATTTTTTTTGGTAACAGTCCTATGGAAATATTTAATGATTTGACAAGCAAATGTCAAACTGTTAGAATTCCCATGCAACATAAATCCTGTTTGCTGATCAGCTCTTGTCCATGCCCCCTGAAGAGGAATTAAGCCTATCAGTGTAATAGAAATCCATATTCCTACACAATAAGTTCCAGTTCAAATTTGAGTTATAGCAGTCTCGCATAATTATTCTTTTTTGGCAAATTCTTTTAAGAAACAGTGGGTGTAATGTTTTGTCACTTGGAGGTTTTTTTGAGGAAACATCAAATTAGACAGAAAAGGCATAAAACTCATTTCAAGGGGAATCTAGTAAATTATTTTATTAACTGAAGCCAGAAGCAATTTTTTATTTTGTCAAATGCCATGCCGCCCTCATCTGTACACAAGGGAAAAAAAATAGCCTAAAATAATTTTTCACTGTCTTAGTGCACTGCAGCATTCACTTCTGGTTACTAAATAGATGTCCCAGATGTGGAAGTTGCATAATGCTCACTTTGGCTGATACCACAGACTTTAATTTAACCTGTTACTAAATACCAAAGCCAGACCAATAGTTTTATAGAACTATATATGTACTATATATTTAAAAGGCTAGAACCACAGCAGAATGTTTTTGCAGACAAGATGGACTGTCCATCTGAAAACACTGTAAATGCTCTTCCTAAGACGGCTTGGTAGAAAAGCCAGCTACAGTCTCGAAGAAGGAGATCAGAACAGAGCCTGCCTTTAAGGTTGATATCTCTCAGTGTTCAATAAGGAGTTTTAGTTCTGGTCTGACAATGATGAAGACACGTGAGGAACTGGATTCTAAATGCTCAGCTCTGAAAATATATACTAGCAAAGGCTGCCTCCAGAAGGCATTTGGTGGTCTCATTTCAGTCAATCAAACAAAGATTTCTGAGTTCCAACTCACTGCTTCTTTACAGTTACTTAAATTCACATAAATGAATGGAAAAAAAAAAAAATAGTGCTAATGTGAGTTTTCCTTTGGTAGAGAGAAGCAAAAATAAGCCCAATTTTTCCATGTTTTATTTTCATATATTCTCACCAGGGCTTGAATTCTTATTCATACCACAATATGTTTTATAAAAAATATAAGAACCAACACAAGTGAACCTTGAATCTGCTAGAAATCTGCTGGTACTAGCTGTTCTCCGCTGAAATGGTTAATAACAAAAGGAAAAAAGAAAATGAGACCCTTTATTCTAGAGAGCACACATTTATGCAAAGAGGATGTTTAGCTGGGGGTGAAGAGATGAGGACTTGGCTAGTTATGAACTTGTAGAATAATCATGGGAAAAATGATGAAGTGTTCATAGTGGTATAGTAATGACATACATAAAGCAAACGTGTTATGATTAGATCAAATTACAAAGAGAAATGAGTAAATGTTGAGAACAATGCTGTGTTCAATGTGTAAACAACACATCTCTCCTTGGCCAGGGTTGTTATATGCAAGCAAGAGTTAAAAATACAAGAGCAATTTTTAGAGGCAACCTCATGACTGGCAATCAGTGCTAATAAGATTCTTTTCCTCTTGCAAGATTCACAGAAAGCCCTCAATCCATGCCGAGCACATTCAAAGGCAAGGGACTAAGCGCTCCCCTTACAGGTTCATTATCATTCGCAGGTTATCCCAAGCCAAGTGAATCAGGAAAGCAAATGAATTAGTGAGAATTAAGGAGCCTCTGTGGTCTGAACCCTCTCCAAATCTCAGCTAAGATGAAAGGTAGACGCTGATGTCTTGTGTCCCAAGGTTTTCAGAATTGGAGCCCCAGTGCTGAGCCGCTTCCTCCAGAGCCTTACAGAAATGTGCAGGCAGTTAATGTTGCCTAACGTCTCCTGACCGTGGGTTCAGCCATGTGGGAAAAGTTTTACGAGGCTGCAAAAACCAAACCCCCTTTCACTCACAATTAATTACAGGAGAGTTGCTATAGCACCTCGCTGTCAATGAGTCCAGTACGAGTGCACTTCCTTCTCATCTCACTCAGTATTAATCAAAGATACTGGGGTAATGTCTTAGTACATAATGATATCAAATAGGATAGTTAAAAGACAGATCTATAGCACATTGAACCTGCAACTGCATACTAGTTTACTGCAAGCAGTATCTTAAAGGATACAATTTGCATATGACGCAGATCAAGATCTCCAGTGTTTGCCTCACCTATTTTGATTCGTGTGCAATGAGTCAGTAACTGGCAATTTTTTAATCATATACTTAGTTGTAGTTGTTATGATACAATGATCTCAGGGAAGTGATGGACTTGAAGTACAGCATGTTGGAGGGATTTCAAAGAGAAGCAGTTTGTTTTCATTAAATACTTGTTACTGCTAATTACATTTGATCACTGTAAAGAATACAGTTTAATTAAAGAAGCATGCTGTCTAGAAAAAATATTTGATTTCCAAAGGATAACTGTATATCTTTGCATCTGTAAGTCGGGAGGGAAATATCAATTGAAATGGTGTAGATATAGTTGTATGTGTGCGTATGTGTGCATGCGTATAAATAAAACAGTATTGGTTTGGGGAGAGTAGAGGCTTAATAGGAAAAATATTTGTTCAAAAGGTTTTTTGTAACTCTGATAATGGAATTACTCTAAAATAATAAGCTCGTATCACATCAGATGCTATCTTTATGTGTTTTTCAAATTATTTAACATAAGTAATTATCTGCATTAAAATAACATTTGGTAAATGACATTAACCAGTGTTTTCACAGCCTAGGTTTGTATCAACATTTTCATCAGATATGTTTCTCTGTAAAGATTTTTAATGTCATCCATTACATGAATAGTTCAGTATGAAATTGCATGTTTTTCTTAATAATGTGGAGGTTTACTTTTTTTTATTGCAAATGATATTTTTCCAGGCTAGTTGGAAGGAAATTAATATAAAATGAACTCTGCATATGCAGCTGAAGTCTTGAATTCATGTGTCAGTATATGTAATTGTTCCTTTAAACAATCATGTTGGAAAATTTTCTAGTTTTTACTTCCCCTCTTCATATAATTTCTGACTCATGACCTGCTATCTACCTACCAGTCAGGCTTGATGTGCACGGCTGTATCTCATTTATAATAATCATGATCTTTACAGAGAGATCGATTAAAATATTATGGTTCTTTTAAAATCAGAATGCATATCAAACGAAGCCTCACTTATAAAATAAAGAAGCTCAGCCTTTTGCAGAGTCTTCTCGGTGTGAATAAGGTGTTGTAAAAATCTTTTAATATTCAAAGACAGTTAATCATTAAAGAGGCAAATATGTTAATAAGTTTTTATCACAACTGAAAATGCTGTTAGTGGGTCTCTGAATTATGCTGTTCTATATACACCGCATTTAACATGGTTAGGAAAATGAGCTCTTGTCCTGAAATCCTCAAGTTTTTTTGAAAATCACCACCTCAAAAATAATGTGTAGTTCTAATAAAAGGCTAACAGCATTTACGGAACAATTTTCCTTTTTATACGCGCCATAGCTCTTATAAAAAAATATTTTAGAAACAACAGAACATTTTAAACCCCTTTCCTTTCAAATAAAATTGATGAATGTGAAGAAAAAAAAAAAAAAGTATTATTTAAATGAAGGCTGAAAATGTCTATCTGAGACATCAGTTTTAGATAGTTTCTTTTCCTTGTACTTACAATTATTTTTTGGCATAATGTTAGAAATCATAGCCTCTGTGTTCCCTGCAAATAAAATGATCTGAAAATCAAAGGAAAGGTGAATGCAAGCTGCAGGATAGTGTTAAAATTCAGCAAATTTCAGTCTTAATTCTTGAGCATTGCAGTGCTTGTTTCCTGTACCTCTTTTTGCTTGCACTAAGCATTGTGCACATCTACCTGGAATTCATTTTTATAAATAAGATGACAGAAATACTTCAACTGATATAAATCTCCCCAATTTCTTACGAAGCCCTCTGTGTAGTGAAATTATCCTATTAACTGCATTTTTTTAATACTGCTCTTATTTTTAATTCAGCTTCACCTGTGTTACCTTATGTCTTCCTTTAAGCCAATTTAATTTATATTCTCCAAAGAATTAAAGGCAGCAGATGCTGGTAAAATCCTACTGAGAAAGGCTTTAGCACACGGCAGAAAAAAACTGTTAGAACAATTTCCCAGAAAGAATCAGTCCGGAAAGAAGCGAACTACACACTACCATTGTGTGCACGTGTGCGTGCGTGTGTGTGTGAAGAGCTTCCCAACACAAATATTATTTAAAATGGTGTGAATGTGCAGCAGGCTGCAGCGCCAGCAGCATCAGCCAGCCCTGCATTAGCGAAGCAGCGGGCCCTGCCCTTGTGCCGGCCACAAATGACCAGTGAAATCCCAGAGGCACTCTTGAATTTCTGCATTCTCATTTCATCAGCTGCAAAATATCTGTCACTCACATCCCACACTGGGCAAAGTGACACCTGCCAGTCTCAAGAACAAGGACAAATTAATGTTCCTTCACCAACTGTATCTCAGAGACGAGGAGCGACCGGCGGTAGGAACAATCAACAGCTCAAGTACATTGTTAAAGTTTGCAATATATTTCTGGGGTTTCCTTTCAGCCTGGGTAATTTGCAGCAGCTGTTGTCGTTTTGTGTTGTTATTGAACATGTGTTCTGCTGATTTCCTTCCTAATGAATCTTTTAAAAATATTTGCAAAATATGTGCAGAATTGCATTGCTGAAGGGTTCTTAAAGCCACAAAACAACGCTGCTCAATTTAGAACAATGCGTGGCAGAGGCAGCTTGCTGGCTGCCCGAGGAGCACACAGTGCAGGCTCTTACTCCTTGATCTTCCTAGAAATCACTCAGAAACATTTTGGACACCAGACACAAAACACTTAAAAAAAAATAAAAATAAAAACAACCCAAAACAACATAAAAACATTTCTGATGTCTGTCATCATGTCACATCATGTTATGCAATATTATATCTGCTTGTGATGAGATGCAACATGACAGGATGTAATGCAATGTAACGTATCAAAAAATGTAAATAATCCACTTTTGGGGATTAGATATCTGCTGTCAATTCCTATAGCAGGAGTCTGAACTGAATTTATTGAGGCGGATGGAAGCTCAGCGAACGCCAAACTGTCCGTGGTGTTTGCAAACCAGCACACATCACAGTTCACTGCCTCTCTCAATTACTTTTGGATAGTTTGGCTCGTATATGAGTGTGTTACAACGTTAAATAAAAGTTCTTGCGGTGTATGGCTTTGTGACTAAATCATTGTGTTAATTACAACTGCCTACAGCGATCATTCTGATTATGCCTCGCCTTACCATGAACGGCACTTTCATTTCTAGTGCATTTCTAAAACTGCTTTGTGGAAATTGCTGTACTGTTCCCATGGTGGAATGGGAACACTCTAACTCATAGAGTGTGAGCACGAGATCCAGTAATGACATGAGAAAAAAATGAAATGATGCTTTGGGCCAAACAAGAGAGAGCTGCCCTGCCCTGCCTCCCTGAAGTTCCGAGGCTGCTCAGGGGTTGGAGATCTCCCCTTAGATAGTACAGCTACTGCCACTGTTCCTGCCAAAGGACAGGAAGGAAGGATGAGCATTTCTACCCTATTGGTAAGTTACTGAGGTAAAGCACCTGCGTTTAGACTTGTGCAAAGCTGGATACCTCATCCAGCAGTGGAAGCCCACCGCTGCTTTCCCATCGGCTCTGGAGGGCCAAAGCCATAACACTGAAGAGGGGGCTTTCCTGGAGTTGCATCATGTCCTGATGGTTTTTGGAAGTGAAAAGACCTCGGTGTGCCTTCTCAAGAGGGAGAGGGGAACTCAAAGGGCAGCACACGCCCGCTTGTGTGCCATCAGTGGTCAGCCTTGCTCCCAGCCACCGCCTGGTCCCATCCGTGCCCCTTCTTTCCCTCTGGCTCCCTCATGGCAGTTGCACCCAGCCCAGAATTAACCCACCTATGTGCCCTGTACCTGGGAGACAAATCCAGTGCATGTATTTCCCCAGTATCCAAGTGTTAATGGATGTTTTGGAAATTGTGTTTTATTTTCTTTCGACAGAAGACAAAAAGGCAGATTGTCTGCAGCCCTGTCTGCAGCACAGGCGCTCTGCAAAAACCTCCTCAGCGCTCCGACGGATTCACCCCCACTGCCTTCAGCTGTGTTGGGAGCTCGAGCGCAGATGAGTGAACAGCATTTTAAGTACCATGTTTATTCAACGTGCTCTAAGCAGGGTTAGATAATACGATATTTATAAAGCCCAATTCTCTGTACACTTGAGGGTTGCCCACCTCACTAGCACTGATGCAGCTGAGCTGATATTAGCAGTGGTGAGGGGCGGCTGTAAATTTTGCCTCATGTAGACAAGGCGGACAAGGTAAGCAGGCAGACCCTCGCTGCCGCCGCGTGCCGAGGAACAGAACCTTTTATTTGCTGTCATAGTGATGACTTTTAATTGTCCCAATAAACAAGCTTTTAAAAAGCTTCTAAAATGTTCTCTAATAACACACTTTGGTCTTTAGCCATAGAAATGCAGAAATAATTAGAAGTGCCATTGTGTACAGTGCCTTCTGGACTGGGCTGAAGGTGAAGGAGAAAGTATCATGCTATCCTTGTCAGCTGCAAGGGTAATTACTGCTGGCTGAAATTACTCAACATTTGTTTATAAGCTCCCCAGAGCATGCTGTAAATAGATTGTCTGTTATAGTCCAATCACATTAAAACGCTGCTCCTTGCAAACTGCTACCTCCTGTTTTCTGTAAGCCAGGCAGAGAAAGCCTGCTGCTCACTTATTGAGCACCAAGCACTGAAGAGCTATGTTTAATGTGATTGTTTTCATTAGCTCTTCTCTGGCTGATATTGCATTTGTAGTTTGTTGGGCTTGAAAACTGGTGTGTTGCATTGCTTTCATTTGTTGTAGTGCAAGTGAATGTCTTTATTTCTAGAGGGTGTATGCAACAGTTGATGGGAATTTTGGAACAGCACAAGCATGGGAATATCTACAGACACTTGTTCTCCTCCCAGGCAATGGTGTTTTTCTATTTGCCTTTTAAATGCTTCTGTACTTGTTCCAGTAGTGGTCACATTGCCTAAATTGTCCTTTGAAGGATGAGAAGTATTTTCATAAAAGGTTAGAAAGAATGTATTTTCCTTAGCACTGAATTTTGCAGTACAGCATTGTCCTGTCCATTATGACCTGAGTTCTATGAAATAGTGATGCAGCCACAGCCTGTCTGTTTGATTTGCTCTCAGCATGATTTACCACATCATATCACTACAGCCCAGGTATTTCCAATAAATATGGGGCCAAATTCATCGCTGACATATGCAGACTCAATTCCATTGCTATCGATAGAGTTGCATTTGCTCCCACCAAGGTGAATCTGGCCACTAAACTGAAGATTTAGGGGAACGAAGTGGAATTTTGAAGGAAAAAAAAAAAAAAAAAAAAAGCAAAATCCAAAAACCAACTCCCTCTACACCACAACCACTGTATATTAACAAAAAAATAAAGGCAGTACAGATCCATTACCGGGGCAGAAATTTGTAACCCCTGTTTCATGAGTAATTCATGAGAACACACACAAAGGGTATTTCAACAGCACTCATTTTTATTTACCACTGATTACTCCCCCATATCAGTACTGATTATATATAGAATGAAGTGTGGCCCCATCTTGTCGCATTTATTTGAAAAGGCTAGCAACAGCAAGCTGTTCTGCCTGCATCCGTAGCTGGGAAAAAGTCTGGACATCAGGGAAATTTAAGCAGGTTTTCTTTAAACCCTGATACTGCCCTGGTGTAAATTCTCACGGAAGACATTGCAGCCAGGACAGCTTATACCAGCTATTGAGCTTCCCAGGAAATAATGCAACAAAGCAGCAACGTTAGTGACCAGTAGACAATTACTAAGGGAACACAGATAATTGGAAGAAAATAAATGACCTGGATAGAATAGGGAGTATAAAATGAAGTGCAGGCAAAATCACTGTGCTGGATGCTTTCCAGCAACCCATGTCCCAGGTGCCTTTCTTCCAAATTTTAAGATCTGCATCAAGCTTCTGTTCTCTGCAAACCAGCCAGGAAAAGATTAGAATTGAGATCTGGATATCCACATTTTCTTCTAACTGGAATCACTGACTGTGGAAAACTGTCCTTCTGGGAAAGATGCTGGAGTGCTAGAAATGATGATTCAATTGCCCATTAAGATAATTCCTGGAAGTACTACTTTCTTGAGGCTGTAATTCCAGGAATGGCAATCACAGCATCACTTCTCTGACAGTGCGATAGGTATCTCCAGAAGCGGATGCAGCAGGTGAATATTTCCAGTTACTGCAGGCAATGCACCACAGGTTAGATCTCCTGGTTATCTTTATTTGCAAAAGCTAACTAATGCAGCATATTGCAATGCTTTGATGATGAATTACACCAATTGTTTTGCAATAAACTGAAGCTCTTCTGCAATCCAGGTAACATTTTTTATGTTCCCATTACTGCTTTTTGTGCTATTAGAGAAGCAGTGAATCTTTAAAGAGAAACTTCCTACAGCTAAAAAAGACATTAAGGGGGAAAAAAGCAGGGAGCCATAGTGACAGGTACAACTAAGGCTGTATCCTTCGGTTCCCTGGAAACCAGTCAAACACTATCTCATCTTGCAATGGTTGTGTCTGATCCTCCGCTTCAGACATCTTCCTAATAATGGCAACTACAGAGGTGACTCTCTGCAAATAAGGGCTTACAGCAACTGGACATCCATCATATATCTCCAGAGCAACATTAGACCACCCTAATGGGTACTCCCGTCTTCATTATGATATTAATTCTCTAAATTTCCAAAGTGATTTCATTTGTAAAATGACAAAGGCTGGCTGCTCAAGAGACAAACTGTTTTCATCCCCCTCCTGCATGCTTACAAAGGCTTGCTCGCTTTAGTCTTTGGGGGAAAAGAAATTTGATAGCATCAGATCTCTTGTGATACACAAGGCTGCCTAACAGCTACACCACCTGCCAGCACTGCATGCCTGCCCATCCAGGCTGAAGATTTCTAAAGCAATGGTTGATGAGGAGAACATGGAGGCTGGTTTGGGAGGGGGCTGCGGGGAAGCTATGCAGAGAGAAAATAGAGGCTGTATAAAATACTCAGTGTGAAAGTGAGGCAGGATTGAGGGTAAGGGTGAGGTCAGAGCCAAGGCTGGAAGCTGAATCAATCTGAACAAAGTTGGTTTGGTTAGATTAGGTAAAAGCATGATTTTCTCCCTGGTGAATCAAAGCCATTGCTGTGGCTACAAATTCACTATCAGCCAACCAAAGCAAACGTTGCACAAAGAAGCAATTTTTTTGCATAGCTCCTGATCTCCAAACTCTTGAAGATTAAATAAAATAGAGATTAAATTAAAAAGAAAATCAGTAAACCTGTGACATCTCCAGCACTTGCCCCAAATAGCAACTAACTAAAGTGTCTGAATGAACAATAGTGAGGAAATAAAGAGGTTCTTCCAAGGGCAGCAATAATTGTAACCTGACTGGTGAATGAATTTGGAAGCAATCGAAACAAAACAAAGCATTTAATGTACTGAAAAGTTGAGAAGACACCAATCTCATTAGTCTTTATCCTGCTTTAAGAGAGCACCCAAATGGCATCCTGAAGTTTGTCTACGTCTGGTTTTCCTTTCATTTCACTCCTCATCTTTCTGTCAACAGAGCTGGGTGCACGTGGGCAGTGGTGCAAGGGTAGCCTGCGCCAGAACTCTGCTCCTTCCTTCTGGGAAAACTGCCTTTGGCAAGCAGATTGGTTCTGCTTGCTCCTGTGAGTACTCACATACAACTTCATCCCCTTTTGTCCTCATTCCACTGTCAGTTTTCTTTCATACCAGTTCCTTCTTTATCCTGTTACCAGTTAATCTTAGTGGCTGCATGGGGCATCCTGGGCTCTGGGCAGCCTGGTCTAGTGGTTGGCAACCTTGCACATAGCAGGGGGGTTGAAACTAGATGATCATTGTGGTCCTTTTCAACCCAGGTCGTTCTCTGATTCTGTGATTCTATGATCCTGCATTGTAGCTGACCTTCAGCTGGCATGAAGACAGGGAAATGCCTTCAGGGGAGGCAGAGTGTGCCCACATGCTCCCTGCTGGCACAACACGGCTGCTCACCATGGGCAGTGACACAGGTGGCTCTTGGAATGATGGTACAGGGCATGGTGTCACCCTGCACAGAGCGTGGCTTCACATTCCAACACAGCCTTTCATCAAGCATCTATTGCAAACTCACCTCTTCATTAATGTTGATAAATGTATCAAAGAGTGACTCCATTCACACATATGAAAATCTTACTGTAAAACCTCATTTAAAACTAAATTAATTAGAAGCATTAGCAACATTGAAGAGGATGGCTCTTACTTTCTCCCAGAGGAAGCCTTCATGTTTAGGCTAGAGTCAAGCTCCATTTTTCTAATTTTCTCTTTCTCTCAGGCCTTATAAATCTTACATCCTTTGCTGAACAGCTGCACAGCTTCAGTGGGAAGCCAACTGCCCCTCTCCTTCTTTTCCTGCTCTGCCCTCCTTTCCCAAATCACCAGTAATTGTGACTTAACTTGGCAGCCAGAGGCTGGGCTGGAAGCCATAGATTTGAACCCCCTCTCTCTGAGGAGGTCAGTGAACCATAGTCAGTTCACCAGTTTCTGGGTGAGTGCTTTAACCACTGCTATAAAAGACGAGCAGCAGCATCACCACATCCATCTTCAAAAATTAAAGAGTAATCCAGTTGTCCAGCCCTCGAGGAACAAAGCGCCTGTGAGTCAGAAGGTTTTGCTGTGAATGTGAATGTGAATTACATCTTAATGCTTAACTGAGGGCTCTAAGTCCGTGGCTTAGTCCTATGGGAAATATGATTTGGGGTTATTAGCTTCTCTTCCTCATTTCTTAGTGGGTTTAAACATTGCTTCACTCAACATACTTTCTGCTAAAAATCCTTGATTTCAGTGGCAAATATGCACCACCAAAGGAACCTGGATCTTGGAATGGGTAAATTTTACTCCAGAAATTGAGGCTCCTAATGTATTTTAAGTTCTAGCTGTTAGGGCTGAATTTTTCTGCTATATGACCCTGACAGATGACAATTGTCTGATTCTGATGTTTCTGTATCTTCTTTTAAAATAGATAGGAGACAGAGATGTTCAGCACCTCTGGGTAACACTCCACTGCCCAGATCTACAGATTCATTTTTCTGTGTTTTAAGTATTTATGAAAAAGACATGATGATCTGCAGTGGGCTTGAATCTGTCCCTACCACTTATTTATATTTTTCAAGATTTTGCATTCCATAGGCACAAATTCAAACGTGCTGTAAAGATTTGTACTGTGATTGCTTGTCTCAGGGATAAAGTTGGCTTTATGTTGTATGCTTATGACGTTATTGATGGCCCTCTGGCCTCCAAATTAAATTATCAATGGAAAATTCTCTGTCATTTGTTTCTCAATGTCACATGAATGCAAAAGTATTTTTCTGTGCGGATTCATGGAGAAGACATTCTCGCTTTGCCTTGAACTTTGCCTTTTCTGAAAGAGGTGCAAAACTACTGCTTCTTTCCATCTTCAGGTAAATACCGCAGTCCCCTGCTTAAGATGACCTCATTGCAGTTGCCATCAATGAAGCCTCTACTAAACCCCAAAGTCCTGCTTTTTTTTCCCAGATCACAGGCTAGTGCTTTGGTTATTGTTTCAGTTTCACGTGAGCCAGTATAAATGCTTTCTGACATCATAAACTTTGTTTTTGCATACTATTAGATGCTTCCAAAAGGTCGAAGCTCAAGATTACTATGTCACTTCAGTATGGATAACAGGCTGCATGATTCATTAGGGAAAAATAAAAAAAAATAATTTCTTTCCATAAGCCCTTTCAACGCTCTATATTAATCTACTACAAAGCTAGAGCAATCATAGACCTGTGTTTAGGCATTTTTACTGTGGAAGAAAATTAGCTGTAAGAGCTTTTGTGTTTTGTGTTGTATCTACTCTTAGGAACAGGAGGAACATTTCTTAATGTTTTTTTATGTGTCTGTTTTTGTTTTTTTTTTTTATGGTGAGGGGAGGCCAGACTCTTAAGAAGTGGTGTGACATGGCTATTTTGGCATAGAGAATGGCATGTATTTCCAGCTTCAGGGACAGCAGATCCATGCACAAGGAGTGGTCTATGCTCTTGATTATGCACAGGAGAGTTGAACTGATCTCTGTTCGCAGAGTTGGGGAGAAGTGAAAATGTGGTGCAAATGCTATTTAGTATGCTGGTAGGCTCAGTTTCCTAAAGGGGAAAATGTAACTGAAAGCCATTTCTGTTTGCACTCTCCACCCAAACTGTCCCTTTATTGCTGAGCCTCCGGAAGGCACAATACAGTCTGACCGGTGCTCTGCTCTCAGATCCCTCTCAAGCAGAAAACAAGTTGTTTGCCATTTTCTTCTCTTGTCAGATCAAACCAATGCACATACTCAATATACCTATCTTGAGAAGTTTTCTTTATTGATGACTCTCACTTTCTCTGCAAACAATATATTTTCTACAGCAATCGTCCAGGTAAATAGGGTTCACTCTGGAAATAGAAGGAGCAGAACCATATGGGAGAGTATAAAAATGAACTGACCTGAACCACGATTCTGAAAACATTGTAAATTGTTTCCATACCTTGACAAATGTTCACACTGGTTAGGAATGCCTTTGTTGTTGTGACTTGTCCTCTTATTGCCTGGCATGTCCCAGAGAATAGTTCTGCTACTATGCTAAATTATAACACAGGGAGATAGTTTTACAGTTTCATCTGGTCTTCCCTGCTTTACTGACAGGCTTCTGTTATGCTGCCATAAAACCCAATACATGAATGAGCTCAGAATTTGGTTGACTTTGTTTAATGTTTGTTTGGCACGTGCTTTCAATGGTATTTGAACTTCTGCAGTACTGTGGAGGTGTCACAACTTCAGTGGACTCTGAAACGTGACTGGTTTGGTAGCAAACTGTTCAGTGGCTTTGTGGTGTGCAGGAAAGCACTGCACCTTCTAATGGTTGCCTGGGAACATCTGAAGTAACTTTTACCTCCTCTGTGCATACATACTTTAAAAAGTCATAAATCTATTGTATATACAATAGCTGTGTAGCATAAGTGTCACAGATCCATACAACACATTTCTCCAGAACTGCTCTTTTGGAATATTGCCATTCAAGTATAGGGGTATCCTCAGAAAAATACTAGTGGCACACATAATCTACCATTAAAAATAGCCATCCTGTATAAAATCACAAGTGTAGAACACAAATATACTCCAAATTTGCTGCTGTATTGTCCTGTATTTTTTATTAATTTTATATACAATATTTGTTTTCTGCCATTTGGGATGGTAATAACAGGAATTATGTCTCTTTCACTAAGCATGCTTTTTTAATATAAATAAGCTTTGTATATGCTAATTAATAATATATTGCATCTACAGTGACTACTGCATACATTAACCCTTAGATGGAAAGGACTGGTCTTAAAATCCAAAATTGTCAGATGTTCTCTGCACATGCTAGTGACATTGCATTTTTAAGAAGGGATTTTTATTTTGCAGTTCAAGCTGGCAATCAGCTGGGCATGAAATTATGCTTTTGATTTTATAAAATCATTTAAAATTCTGAAATTAGGGATACCTCATGATAAAACCTTATTAAATGATAATAATAACATTTTGCCAAATGGTGCTGAGAATTGTTCTGAGAAGGCAGACATTTCCATTGATTCATGAATCTTCAAATTATCTTCAAATGATTAAGTGCTCAGGTTCCCAGCACAGTAGCAGTGTGGAGTGGCTTTACCACATGGTGATGGGGAAGTGGAATAACACACCAAGCCAAATAGGGCACTGCAGGAGCCAAGGGTGACCTCCTGCCAGATGGACTCACACACTGTGAGGAGCACAGAGGAAAGAGTGTAGCCTTCAGCTGGAGAGACAATATCATCAGTGTTTGGCTTTCCTAAACCATTCACACTGATTTCCAGTGCAAGAAGAGCAGGTTGATAGTGATTCTATTTACAATTCATTATAAGATTGTAGAAGATTGTTTTAGACAGGAACCACTGACCTCCTATTTCCCTTTCATCTGCAGGAGTACATTCACAAATGAGAGTCTCCTTTAAGGACACTGGAGTGTAGAATTATACTGGGCTGCTTCTTCTATGATCTTCTTTATTTTTTGGGTCAGCAACATCACTAATTGGCACTTGACAGCACACTTCCAGATACTCATTGTGAATCTCATAGTGTGTCTGATGGTTGATAAAGAGAAGAATTCACAGATCCATTTTAGTCCATCAAAAACTAGATGCTGCATAGCATGTACCACATCTGGCAATTGACAGCACCATGTTTGCTAAGGTTATCTGATTGGAAGAGCTGCAAGCAATGAATAACACAGCAAAGCTGCATGTGATAACATCCCCATAGTGAAACTGCATCTGCTGACAGCTTCATGCTTGCCATTTTAATATTCTGGACATTATAAGTGGAAAGTGCAAAGAAACGCTCCCAATTTCCTGAATGCACTTGCCAGACAAAGATACACACAATGCATTTGATACATTCTTTTTTGTCCTGCTACTTTTTCACATCTTTTCTTTTTGCATTAAAAAATGGTAGGATTTTATTTTTCTTTCTGATGCCTGAATGTATTTGAGGTATGGGTTTGTTTTGCAGTAGAACTACTGCAACTTTTCTGCTGATGCCCAGAGAGAAGCAAGTCAAAATCTGTTTCTTTTCTTTTCTTAGTCTAAAATAGTTATTTTTCTATATACTTTATAAATAAACTAATCATTTCAGGACTTTACTGAACACTGGAAAAAAAAAAAAAAAAAAAAAAAAAGACAGTAACCCTGCCTTTTTAATATTCTCAAAATATAAAAGACACTTTCTGAGAACAGAAGAGCTCTCCATCCTCCATCATGAGAAATCAAGTAGAGGAGGCAGGAAATCAGCATGGCTGAGCAAGGACCTCCTGGTCAAACCGAGGGTTCAGAGGGCTAAAGCACCTCTGTTATGAAGAAAGGTTGAAGGAGTTGGGTTTGTTTAGCTTGGATGAGAGAACACTCTAGGGAGATCTCATTGCTGCCTTCCAGTGCTTGAGTACAGTACATATAAACAAGAGGAATTTTTATGTGGTCTGATAGTGATCAGACAAGAAGGAATGGCTTTAAACTAAAGGAGGGGAAATTTTGGTTAGATGCTAGGGGGAAATTCTTTATTGTGAGAGCAGTGAGGCAGTGACACAGGCTGCCCAGAGAAGCTATAGATGCACCATCATTGGAGATGCTCAAAGCCAGTTGGGTGGGGCCCTGGGCAGCCTGATCTGGTGAGTGGCAACCAGCCCTTGACAGGTTGGTGGAATTAGATGATGTTTAAGGTTCCTTTCAACCTAAGCCATACTATGATTCTATGTAGGCTGGCATATTCGAAGAAAGAGTTGTTATCAGTCCTAATAAATGGAAATATTTTATTGTACATGTTCAACAATGTTCATAAATTTTAGGCTCATTTTATCTGAGAAATAGTTTTCTCAGATGTGGACATCATACCTACTTACAGGATCTTCAGTAGAAAGTAAAAAGCTATGTCACTGCATGCACTAGATTGGCTGACTCTGATGTGGCATTGAATGATGGATGTTCTCCTGGCAGCAGAGGAAAAAAGCACAGCAGAGAGAAATATTAGTGTTCTGTTGCATATTTTTGTGCAATATAGTCCCTGAATCTCAAATGCCCTAACACTTGCATGCATTTCAGCACTGTGTTCTTATAAGTGCATTACATAAATCTGAATTCCAGGCAGAGCTATGCAGACTGGCAAACCCTTCTTCTCTGAACTCTATTATTTATAAGATTAAAACCCCTGAGGTTTCAAATGGCAGGTTTATTGTCAAGTACAATGTACTTTTCATTCTGAGTGGACAAAAGCCTTTGAGCTTACCTGAGTCTGCATGGAAACCTTCCTGCCTGCCCTCAGTGCTATCACATGTATTAGTGGAGGCCAATCTTTTCTCCAGGGGTGTGAGACAAGCATCCTGTAGGGCCCTCCACCTGTACTACTGATAGGTACCCTATTGGAGGAGAGCTCTTTCTTTACAAGCATTGGGATGGCCTTCATCCAGGGTTGTGTTAGAGCTAGAAGTACTTAGAAATGTTATTTGCAGGAAACAGTTATCCACTTAGTTCAGCTTCTGGATTTCTTTGCATTGTAACTGCATACAGATGTGACCATTCTTCAAAGCCATTCACTGATAATGGCATGGGATAGTCACAAATTATTTATTCTGTTGTTATTAATTATTTGGTACTCATGTGTATGGATGATTCTTTAAAGTCACAAATCAGTGACCATTCTCCCTGATTAGTTTTGTGAGCTAAAAAAAGAAAGAAAGAAAAAAAAAAACAACAACCACTATAAAGAGGATAGAAGAAAAAGGTTTCAGAAGGGCTTTTTAAATGTTGCTGATGCAGGTCTCACAATGGCTTACATAAGAGCATTTCCAAATATTCTAGCAAAGTAAACTAGGCTGCAGTCAAATATAGTCAGAAGGAAAGGTTTTATATATTTTCAAATCGAGAAGGCAATTAAGGCTCCTTGGATGGCAATTAAAGACCATAATCTGAGGAATTTCAGCTGAGGCATTTTAAAGAACTACAGTTGGTCTTCCAAAGTGTCAAATGTCTTTCAGATGTGCTTGTGTTAATGAAACATATATTCATCAATCTTTAGGGTGGGAGGTTTTTACAGCTGCTTACCATTGCTATATATGCACATAAAATCTCCTCTCTTGTTCTCAAATCACAGACATGGGGAAAAAAAAGAAATATTTTTTTAACTAAAGAAGTTCCTTGAACTGCTCCAGCAAGTGATCGCAACAAACTGCTGACCTCCCTGTTTGATGCATGTTTTTTTTATTCCAAGACTTTTAGAACTTATGGAGGCATGCAAATGGAAACCAGTAAACTTGTGTGAGATCTATCAAACTAACATTTTGTTAGTTTTTGTAACAAATACAGGAGCTTGTGGGCTTTGGATGGAAGAATGAAAAAAGTAAATAATGGTTAATATAAGAAAGGACATACAGTTCTTGTTTAATGGATTAATAGGAGCAATTAACCTTGTAGTGCATTAACATTTTAGGACTGAAATGTGAGTTAGTTTTACATGAAGTGTCCTTGTAAAGGACAAACTGAATTTTTAAAGAAAATTTTAACTCAAAAGTTTGTATTTTTCATCATTGTCTGCCCAGTGATATATGAATGGTCACAATTCAATACCACAAAAATTAAATACAGTATGAGATACTTAGCTGATTAGTATTAGAAATTCACATTTAAACTATATTTTGCAGAACCAATAGGTTATTAGCCAGAATGTACTTAATTTTATTTTATTCTATCTTTTCATTATCTTGTGCTTCTTAAGTCTGAAGTGATATAAGTAAATCAAATGTATTATGATTATGCCAAAAGACCACCAGAACCTTTATGTTACATAAGTGTTAGTGGTACACTTACTTATTTAATATTCAAGCATATGTGTCCTTAGTTAAGTTTAGTCACTTCCATGTGCATGCTTAGAACGGTTATATTCCTTGACCAGCCAAGATCTCAATATAACTAGTAATTACAAATGCTGTGTACAGACAGAGGGGAAATGTAGCATGACCTGGAAGGCAAATCAGAGGCTGTTGTCAGGAATCATCCTCAAAAGTTTGCTTCAGTAGAAAGGATTCTAGAGTTAGCACTTCAGGGAGCAAAACATGGATGTTCTTTATTTTTACTATTTTGATATATATAGATATATATACACTTATTTTCTGAATTCAGACTTCTGGATACAAATGTTTTCTCAGTAATACGGTAGGGGACTATATGGGAACTGCCGAATCATGGCCTGAACCTCTGATTGATCACCTGAGTCAGACACAGAGCACAGGTGAAGGCAATTTACCTGTGCTGCTGGAAGGGGTGGAGCCTGGCTGCACCTCTCCTATACCCATTTAAGAGCTGACTACCTCTGGGAAAGGATCTCTTCTGGAGATCTCTCCTTAGGAGTTATGCAGCAAGCCCAGGATGTGGGTAAGCTTTCTATCTATTCTTTTTGTTGTTATAATCTGCTCTGTCAGACTCACTTGTTTGTCTCATAATTATAACATCTCTGTTTTCATTGACTATTTACAACTATTTAGGACTAAAAATTCATTTTTACTGAATGTTATCTTTCCAAGCTTTTGGCATACACTTTAATTTTCTTTTGGATGTTTGCTTATAACCTATAACCTTATAACCTTCCTATAACTCTTTGTTTAAAACCACGTGGGTGTTTGGTCTGGTTCCTGTTGGTAGTTGCTGTAGACTTTCCAAAGCAGAAGAGTCTGTCAGATGGAAGTTATGTGGCTTGATGGCTTGCTCATATCCCTTCTCTCCTACAGCTCTATCAGGCCAAGTTCTTGGCTATAAGAGATAGCTTCTCACTGAGGCCCAGGAACAAAAGGTGTTGTTCCTTACATGCTTGCACACTTCCTGACTGACTTCTTCTTCCTCATCTGGTTTGAAAGAAAAGATGCTAGCATTGATCTTGGGATGAAGTGCACATAACAGCACTTTTCCCCAGATGATTTTCATCTTTCTCTTCTCTTATTTGAGTTCTCGTATTATCTACAGAAATTATAATCCCTTGAGGGCAGAAGCTATGTTTCACATGGCTACAGTGGTGGCACAGAAAGCCAAAAAGGATTTAAATGCTATTTAAGTGAATAGTTTGCTGACACATACTTTCAAGTTATTTAATTGGTGTCCTTTTTTTTTTTTTTTTTTTTTTTGTTAAGTCTAATCCACAATTGTTATAAGGCATTTCTTAATGTGTAGGTTATTACTTTTTCACATGTTGATGATGATTCCATCTGCTTGGCTGCATGATTTAGGAGAAATTCTCCTTGTTATGTAGCTTAAATAATTATGGCATTTTTGCCCAGGCCTTGAGTGTCAAAACAGAAAAACAGAATTAAGGAATAGCCAGTAGGAAACTAAATTGCAAGATTTGTGTAATATAAGGACAATATCTGAGCATGTTTTGGGCCATTTTTTTTATATATGACTGTATGACAGTAAAAGCCAGCACTCAGGCCAAGGACCTGATAGAATCTGATAGAGCATGTCTGAAAGAAATTTCAGTTTTAAACACAAACAAAAAAGACAAAGCAGCTGAGGAACTAGCCAAAAGGAAAAAAAGCATTGGTAATGGTGTAGACCATTCATGGCTACACAGAGTTGTATGTGTACTGCTTAGCGTTGACCATTGCTTGTGATCTAAAGTTTCTTCATATTTAGAGTAATGCAGACTTTGTAAGCTTCAGAATGTGAATTAGACTTAGTAAAGGTCTAGAAGGTGAGCTATTCATTTGCTTTACACGCTTGGGTTGTTTGCTGGACTTTTCAGAAAGATTCTTTCGTGTATACGACAATGTCAGGAAAGTCATGGAGATGAATAAGGGAGAGATGTGCAGATAAAGAATGGAGGCTGTTCAAAATGGTGGGTAGACCTCATAATCAATAAATAATATTTTTAAAAAATATAGCAAGTCTTGGAGACCAATAATGGAAAAAGGGAGTTAAAGAGAAAAAAATAATTCTTGAATGAATCCTGTAAGATGCAAAAATGGTTTCAAAAGGGGTCTATTAGAGACTCAGTTCATTTATTGAAAATTAGAGCTTTTGATATCTTAAGATTATGTCTCTTTGCAGATAATCTTGAAAAACCTGGATTTACCTGTACCATGGTAGATTATGATAATATAGATATTTAATGATAGTCTCGTTTTCCAGGTACTGCTGACAGTAGGGAGATAGACAACGTTCGTGAACTTTTCAGAATGGAGTATAGCTCTCTTATGTTTGTAAGCACCCTTCACTATTTTGTCACCAAAGATTGCAGATATTCAAATAGCTAAGCACACATCTCAAAAGCTGATCTAATTTCGTATCTTTCTTACAACAAAGGCAAAGAACAATGTTGTCTGTTGGCCTGTTCTTGGTATGTGGCAATGAAGCACCTGAAGGAAAGCAGTAAGTGCATGAGCTTGTCTAATACAAAGAAAAACATCCAGAAAAAAATATTTTGGTGGCAGTTTGTTTATTGACAGTGATACCTCATAGGTAGGGAATCAGCAGTAACTGGTAGATCAGCATTTGACTTCTGAGGTTTTTGTTAATGAAGTATGAGAATCTAGCCATTTTCCTAAAGAAGTGGGCTCTCCACCAAACTGCCTCTGTGATAAAAAGGAATGTTTTCACCCTAAAAACCTCTGCTTTCATAAGGTGGTTCTGAGGACGGAGCTAATACTGAATGAGAGAGAGATACTCTTTCTGCCGAATTCTCAGAGACCTGTTTTGCCAGGTTTAGAAGACAGCATTCCAGAGAGATTCTCTGAGAACCACTTAACATTAGAAATATGTCAGGCCTAAGTAGGGCTTTATCCTTCTAGTCTCCTCTCTCAAAAGTAAGCTCAGCATCCCTTGACTTTTATTCCGTTTTATGAAGCCTGCTGTTGGAGACACACCATTTTTTTTTTGTCTTCAAAGCTTAGAAGATAGTTAGCATAGGCAACCTATCTTTGAGTCTCCAGCTCACTCCTGTTTAGATACCTCTCCCTCTTATCTTCCTAAACTCTCTTACTATCCACAGATACTGCTAGTCAATTGGGATATCAAAGATTATGCAGTTTCATTTTTACATTCCTTATGTTTCCAGTTAATTAACTGGCTTTTGAATTTAAATACAACAATGCCGCTGAGGCAGTTGTAGAAATAAAAGTATAAAAAATGATTCTGGCATTTGTGCAGCAAATGTTCAAATTAGTGATATTAATGACAGTAATTATTACACGCAATCTATATAAAATAAAAAAAAGCTCTGACCAAAATGGGAAAATGTGATTTTTTAGAGTCAAATGCAACCACGAGAGAGTATTTCAGGTCCCTAGTGTGCGGTAGTGGTGATGGTGCAAGAGTTCATACATCACTGTGAGTGAAAGAAACGACTTAATCTTACAACTGTGGCGGAGGCAAATTCTCTGGCTTTATCTTTTGAGATCTAGTCTGATTTTCAGTAGTGGTATCTGTCCTGTCTGATCTGCAGCATAGTTACAGCTTTACCACATACCTGACTAAGTGAAAAGTATAATAAAAGGAAACATTTACTTGAAAATTCTCAGTGGTAGCCCCATAATATCAGGGAAGCGGTTTTGGTCCTGCTGCTACCAGGATCAACTGACTATGAGGGGTAAAGCAGTTGTGGTCCAGCTGGGACCATGAAGAAGAGTATCTGTAGGACTTGCTCAGAGCCATTTTTGCATTCTGAATAAAAAACCAGTTATAAATTCAGAAATATCAAATGAAGTTCAGCTAATTACCATGTTATATCAGATCAAATTTCTAATTATTTCTTCAATCTGCTTTTACTGTATGTCTGAGTCACAGTAAAGATTTCAGGAATATGGTGAAGCTGTGCATTTATACCTGTGTTTATTACAAATCTGTGCACAGAACTCTACCTGCAAAGATACTTGTCAGTCAAACAGATTTCACCATATTAATTCTCTTTTACTAATTGGGAAATGGAGGTGAGATAACATTTATGTCATGTGAATGACGTATCTCTGAGCTGAAGCAAAATCACAACATAGATTTATTGTAAACAGAAAACAAATCAGTTTAAAAGTGGAGTCACACAAGTGTTAACTTGTTCATTTAGAGTTGAAAGAAAAGCAGCAGCAAAATTTGTGGGAATACTGACCATACTGAAGGCCTAATTATGGGACAAGCATATTACCTACTTTGTAAAATTTGTGAATTTATATGTTTGCCTGGTGTATGGAAATATATACATGGGTCTGTAATTTATATGATATATTTCTTTAGTCATTAATTACCACTTTTAGCTCTAGCACTTTAGCGAAGTTACATTAAAAATAAAAACAAGCAAGTAAAGTACACAAACAAACAATACAGTAAAGTAATATCTCCCTATAGGGGCATAGGAAATGGTAAGGAAACACATATCTAATACAAAAGAAAAGGAGGAAAAAAAAAACTACAATTACAAAAAAAGCCCTACAAACTTGCCTTAATAAAATGCATTTGCCTTTTTTTTTCCTCAGAATTGAAGATCCACTTGGAATCTGAGCCCTTATGAAAATGTCCTGTTTTGTACAAATAATCACAAGACCAATTTCAAATTCATCTTTACATTGGACTTGTTGTGAAGAATGCTCTTATTATTAAATGAGGATTGTCTTATCCATTTTTTTCTTAATAATTTCATTGCACTTTATTTTTTAAATTTAAAATGATGCTGTATTTCTTAAAGAAGCAAACAAATTCATATATGCAAATATGTCACAAATCTAACAAATGCTACAGATTATACAACTGCCATGTTATTACGTCCATAACTTTAAAGCCTTTGCTTTGGTACAAATGAACTGGTAGCAGGAGAAGTTGTGTCAGGTTGTCATTGACTGCTAAGAATAACTGCATAATTGCACATTTTATTCTATCCAGATAACGATGTCTTTGAATTATCCATTTTTTCCAGGGCGAATTTAAAAAGTGTGGGAAGGAAAACATGAAAATATACTGCCTTTTGAAGCAAGTTAGTAGTAAAAATGAAGTAGCAAAATATTTCCCTTTTCCCTACTGGCTTGTAACTAATGTGAGTTTCTTGAAGTTTTACGTGCCGACAAAAAATGATAAATATGTTGGAAAAAGGAAGGGGAAAATGAAAGAGTAAGCTGACCATATAAAGTAGCTGATGTAAAGATGGAGAGACATAGCCATAGAAACTAGTCACATAAATAGTCATGAAATGAAAAGTTTCAGATTTGTATTGAAGTAAAAAAAAAAACTACTTAGAGAAAGGCCAACAGGCCAGACTAAATAATCCTCGACTTAACGTCCAATTCTGAATCACATATTAGCTGCAGAGATTTTAATGTAAATATGCCATTACACTGTCATTACAGTGATCAGGCTGCATGGCTCACAGGTCACATCTCAGCCACTGTTAATTTTGCAGGCAAAAGCTTTTTTTCTCTTGAAATGTTAATAACTTTCTATTAGTTAATGTAGCGTGACTAAAATTCAGATTAGATATAATTCATTTTAATATCTGTGACTGGCTATCCCGATCATTTAGCAATGGTTTCCAGCTGAATACAAGATGCTAAATTGGACTCATTTGCATAGCTCTGTTAAAGCAATGCCATTCTCTAAATGTAGGCATCTTGAAATTAATTTAAAAGATTTTTTTTTTTCTGGTTTTGCTACCAGGATAAGATCTTTTGCTAACAACTAATTGAAGTTACTATAAGCCTAACACATCTTTTTCCTTCTTTTCTCAGGAACAAATGACTAGTTAATATCATTAACTAGGGAAAAAATAGCCTCAGTTCTTCTTAGAGTATAAAATGGTTGAATTGGGAATTGTGGACAGACCAGCCATCACTACTTGTAAGCTTTGAAATTAATATGCTTTCCTACTTTTAAGCACACTTAGCTACATTGTTGTATGTCAGAAGTTAGCACTGGAATGACCTTGAAACGATCACTGAAACCATTGTGTTTGCTTAAAGATATGCTGTACAACACATGTGCATTTAAGGTGCAGTTTAGCTTTGGGGACCTTCACCAGTTCCTGAAAGAGTTCAGCACACTGGAAAATGTAGGTTGTTATTAATCACTAATATTCTTCCCTTAATATGCACATATAACACAATTTAATGGTAATGGGAGATACATTAGCCCCACAAGGAGAGAATGGCTGTCCAACTTATCACGCCCTATCTTTGAATGTATTTCAATGAACATGTATGTGGGGGTTTTCTGAGACAATGACTTGATACAATTGTAAAGAGGGATGATCAGAAGCCTTTTTTCTTTTAAATTAAATGCAAACAAGTAAACAAGCCTATTACTTACATTTGTCAGTATGAACCACGTATGTGGCATATAATATATATCCATGTATCCAATTGAAAGTAGTGTCTTCTGAATACTAATTAGACACTCGCATGCACAAGGACATAAATCAACAGTGGCTTTTTTATTATTTGCATTATCACAGTACCTAAAAGTTGTTGTGGTGAAGCTTGGAACCCTGTCACATTGGTGTGTGTACAAACATGCAGTCTCCCATCCCGAGAAGGATCAAAATAACTGCGACTGCGAAAGGAGAGACAGTTCTTCCCCTTAATTTACATACATGAAACCGAGAACAAGGTCAGAAAGAAATAGAATAATGAAAGTGTCATGGACTGACACTGCATCAGATTATGTAACTGTAAAATTTTACATGCTTCACAGTGAAGGAATTTACCAATTTTTAATTTAAAATGATTGAGAAATGTGAGAGAAATAGTTCAGAGTGAAAATGGTGGTTCATATGCTTTCATGTTTCTTTACATCTCCAAATTGTTTGATGCTTCTGTGTTACGAAACAGAAGACTCCTTGGCTGCCAGTGAGATCCTAAGATTGTTCAGCACTGTCTTATCCATCAGTTTGTCAAAAACCTTTTGTAACAGTTAAATAAATAAATGAATAAAATAACGTAAATTGGGAGTAAAAATTATAAGGAAATATTTTGCATAACACATAGATTCACCAATAGGACATAAAGTTACTGCAGTTATTTTCATAAAGCTGTTAAAAGCACAGTACCTATTTTATTTAAGAGCATGGATTTGAAGTAAGAAAATCATGAATGGAAGCCTGTTAGCCCTGACACTCTGTGTCCCTGAGAGAAGGCAGTGTGACCAACCCTGGTATGACATCACCTGAGTACCAGATGCAAGACCACAGCAGATGGGGTAGGAAATTGTGGGAAATAATGTCAAATCTGTTGATCTGCTAATGTGTACATACTTAAATATATGTAACATCTCATTGCCTTTCTGTCAGACAATTTAAACATGATTGTCTCTATCTCCTACACTTTCGCTTTAAAAAACAATGTGTTCTGGAATGCTTTGTCTGCTTAAGTTTAAATGACTTCTGGCTCTTTCATGGGAAGTCTTATCTGATCCTCAGCTCAGTTTTCTTCTCTCAGCTGGTCATAAAACTACCCATCAAGCTCATGAAAATGCTTATGTGCAGCGGTGTTGGACAGATGTGCTTTTGCATTTGTAATGAATTTGTACACTTTCTACATGGGAATGAAATGTCATGTTCAAAATTAATAGATAACGGTGTATATCTTTCATTATAATATAACACTTACCGATTCCTGAATCTAGAGTTTCTCAATCATAGCTTTTTTTTCTCACAGAAATTAGAGGTTGGTTTTTATTGTTGTTGTAGAAAGTTTTTTTTTAAATTATAATAATGACAAATATATTTCTGCTTGGTAAATATTAACCTTTATGTAATTCCTGGTGTTGCAATATTAGATATAAGAAAGCCTGAATCAACAAATTATAACATCCATTAAAGCATTAAGGATGGGTATAAATGAGGCCTGGACATTCCCTATTTTGGGGAAGTTTAGAATTTTATTGATGGCCTGCACGGAACCCAAGAAATTGCTGAAATTGGCAATGTTCTCCAGATTGTGTTTGTTCTGGTCTGTCTCTTTAGAAGAGTGGCAGACAGGATTGCTGTTAAATAAGCACCAATAAACTTCTTAGTTGAAGGAGGAGAGGAAGGTTATTTGTAAATATTTTAATTGCTCCACTTGGGCTGGGAATAAAAAAGCTTACAAAATAGCACCCACAATCTCAAAGCACGTCAATCTATATTACCTTGTCAGTGAATGAAAGACATGCCCAACCTAATTTTACGTTGTTCTGTTTAAGTGTTTCTATTTTCATCTATTTTAAAATTACTTGATACTTCTGTTTTACAGAAACCAACTGGATGATTGGATGTCAGCAATTCACTGGGAAGAAGAAAGGTAGCAATAACTACTGCCTGGGATGGGCTGAGATAAGGTCTGGATTTGAATGTATAGTGACTAACCCCAAACCCCATATAGTTGTACCTCTTGCTTCAAGGGCTTTTTTTTCTTTTCTTTTTTTTTTTTTAAACAGTTAAAAATTCTCCACTCTTTCAGAATTGTAGAAAATGTGGAGCCCCTTATTATGGTTCATGGGAAAGAAAATGCTACATTCACTCCAGGTATTTCCATACAGGAAATGCTGTGGTAAATAAATAAGTTGGTTGGTTGGTTTTCACAATCTGAAAAATGAAGGGAAAAAAAAAACCTAAACTAAATAATTTGGAGCTATCTCAGTATAGTTGAAATAATCTCACTATAGCTCCAAATAATACAAGAGGACTTCTATAAATCATTCCCTCAGCTTAAAAAATAACACTGATTGACTTGGAAAATAGAGCAAGTGTGAGGAAGTTAGGACCAGTTTGTAGATGCTTTATTAGTAGAAGAAGAAACTAAATTCAGTGGATAAATTATGCATTATAAATTATTCCCCCAGGATGTAAGTTGTAACATTATTGTACTGTAAATTTCTGAGCTATATTTATGCCCTTGTTTGACCAGTCATCAGACAGACATAGAACAAAACACTGTATGTAAGAACTCTTCCTAGGGCTTTTCCAGTACAAGTTCATAGGTTAGCAGCCATTCTTGCATGTTATGCATCCAACCAACCTGCTGCCATCTACTTTTCCTCAAGAAAGGTGCCTTCTTTCATGCTGTGTATTGCATAAAGACCTCTGTGGCTCTCTTCTGGACTCAAGAGGGACATTATTGTAGCTTCCCATATCTAAAGTCTATGATGAAGTGCATAGGTCAGAGAATTCTCCAGCCAAGAGCTAATGCAGCTCGTTGTGCCTTTTGAGATTTCTGGTTTACAAACACAGTCCTTGCAGGGTAACTCTGGCCATAGAAAGAAACAGGCCCTTTATGCTGCATTTGAAAAATAGCATCCTTTGTCTACCTCTTAAATTGTAACAGGAATATATAGTGAAGTGCACAGCTTGTCTTTTTTCTAGATCTATATCCTCTAGGGCACTGAACTGAAGTTACTTCTGTCTCAGATCAAAGTCATTTCACTTAGAAACTCAGGTTGAGCTTGAAGGCACAGTCTCTTAAGTGAAGGTCAATGGTTTATCCATTACAGCACCCAACCCCAAATTATTTTTGCAATTAGTGATATTTATATCTGTTTTTATAGTGTAAAAGAATAAAGAAAGGATAGTCAGCGTTTTCAAGAAATACAAGTTAAAGGTGTCCTATCATTTAAAATGATATATCATGTTAGAAAGGAAACTTAAAAGCTGGCATATGCAATCTAAAATTAAATACAGATTTTGAATTTCAGGCTGTGAAGCTAAAAAGATCAAAGGAAACTCTTTACAGTTCTTTGGAATTTGGTATTATGCTTCCCGGGAGGTCATTTACTCCCATAATTTAGTCTGACTTATTTTGGCTTCAGTTCCATTAAAAGTATGTAGCAAAAAGAGGGCCTCTTTTTACTTTAATTTTTAACTGCAACCTGTCAGTTAAAGGGGAAAAAAGAAAAAAGTGTCTGGAAGAGGATGATCTACAGAAGTACTAATAGCTTTCAAATCTTTTGACTTTTTGAGCCTGATATGGCTAGAAACTTATCTGGAAAGATTGTATTTTAACCCTTTTGACTGTTCCTGGACACAGTGTGCGCTTCTATTGAAAGGGAACTTATTCACTGCCCTTGAACACATATTCTATCATTTTCACAAAAACATCTTCCTTAACTGCACTGTCTTGACTTGTTGGACACAATAGTAGTAGGACCCCATCAAAAGCATGCCTATCATGTCAGTGAAGTATCCAGTTTTCCTACTGTCTGGAGAAACCAAAAATGAGAAGGATACCTGCTGTGATGTGAAGGCAGTGCTGATGGGTCTGAACAGACTAAAACGTAGTCTTACTTCACTGTATTTTGGGATCAAGAAGTGCAGGGTAGTTCCAAAAGGATGACAAAAATTTTAAGGAACTTTTGCCTTTCAGGAAAGATGTGGTATAGACAGTCCTGAGGCTATTATTTTTAACCTATGCCAGTCTGTGCAAGCAGGCCTTACAAACAACAACAACAAAAATAAAAACCACAGGTGCTTTCTGTTCTGAGACAGTAAGACCACCTGGCAGCAGCAGGAGAGGGTGGTCCAGAAGTATGCTTTCACGTTCCGCATTAGCACCAATCCTTTCTCACTGAGGAATGAAGGGATGGTACAACAGCTGAACTTCTCATCTGCAAGAGGCTGACTGTGGCCAGGTTTGAGGACAGAGGAAAAGGCAGGGAATGGGGCAGAGATATCCAGTCTGTAGAAGACTTTGCTTGACATTCAGGCTTTTAACTGATATATATATATATATAGCCTTGCTTTTGGTTTTGGCCACATAATTTAACTATTTTGTATTCAGTACAATACATACAGTCAATCAAGAAGCATGCATTTGATAGAGTTCATCTCTTCTCTCCTGCCTTCATTTACTTTCTAAACTGCTAAAAGTTTTTGAGTATTTCTCTCTCCCTGCTTTCCATTTACTGCAGTATGGTAAATAAAACTAAAAAACAAAAGTAGTATTAAACTATAACGATCATGATGGACTGGTCTTATTTCTAGTATTTGCAAAAATTGGGATGCTTACTGTTCCATTAGAATGGACTAATGATAATCTGGTGTTCACCAAGAATTTTTCAGCAAGATATATGTTTGAAAATATCTTCCTGTATGATTAATGTTTTTTAAAACATAACTGTTTCCATCTGACAGAACCAAATGGATTAGAAATTTTACAAATGCTTTTTTCTTTCTTTTTTTATTTTTTTTTGCAGCCAAGGGAGTAGTGGCAGCAGAGAGGTTAATTCTCTTCTTTTCATGCAGGTATCTTCTTAGAGAGAAGTGATTAAAGGAGCTTCTTTTTTGGCATAAAAGTGTTTTTCTAATCTTGTTGAAGTGCCTAAAATGTGTTTGAAGAGCCAGATAAAAGCTTGGACTTCTTATTTAATGAATTATTGGTTGTATGTTCCACTGTTTATTTTGCTCTGTCGTTGAAACATATTTTCTTAAAATGTCTTTTTCTCTGCTGCAGTCAATAGGCAGTAATGATGCAAGACATACAGGATAAATTTCAACATCAGGTACAAAAGAATTGCTCTCTCACAGACTCATACCATTGCAAAGATAAAGCAGGAAGAGATGACTCATTTTAAAAAACATTGGGAAAATCTTAATTTCTTAGAGATACTTGGGATAAAAAAATCTATTGTGTATACTTGCTTAGCAGGTTCCCAAAGTGTTTCTGTTCATTTACTGTTGCCAAGATTCTCATCTCCACAGTATTCTACTGGTTATTCTCTTTCTCTCACTCTCCTCTCTTTCTAATTTGGATTAAAATTTTGTTTATTTAATTAGGCATCAAGTACTGACATGCAATAGAACACTATTTTGATTACAAACACAGTATCACTTACTTTAAATCGCAGATTATGGAAATCCTACCCCCAATGCTAGAATAGGGAGAAAACTCACTACAGTCAAGCAAACCTTTAGCTAAAAAGATTAACATTGTACCATGCAAAAGTTCTCTGCTGTTTTTAGATCTCTCAGTGGAAAATTAGACCTAGTTTATTGAACTAAAGGCATACATTGATAAAGAGAGCTCTCTGTTCTCACAAAGGCTCTATCGATCAAATGATAAGGCTCTATCAGACAAACGACTGCTCCTATCATCATAGGATTCCACAGTATGCTTTACCACTGCGGATGGAATAGATCCAAAGTGGAGGAAGAAAAGCTGTCTGAGCACATGCAGAACTTCCCTGAACAGCAGTGGCTTTTTGTACTTCTACCATGTATCTGAAAAACCATTATGACCAAAAAAATCGCTACAGTCAGAGCTAGCATATGGAAAATGAGGTTTACCTGTGATCTCCAAGGATCATGTTCTCCAATGAGTAGCACATGTTCTCTGGCATCAAGTGTCTGCAATGTTCTGCCTAAACCTGGGCATCTGAATGGGTTTGTCTTCAAGAAGCACACAATAGACTCACATGTTACAATGGCTGTTTAGAAGGTTCACTGAAGCATGGAATTTTGTTGACTTGGAAATAAATAAGGTAGCCTAGACTGTCAGCAAAGTTCTAATTGTATCTAGTTCTCATAGAAATAGCAAAGCATTACATTACCACTGCTAGTCTCAGAAACTGAGATTCTCCGTGTTAAGTTTTTTTTTTTTTTTTTTTTTTTTTTTTTTTTTTTTTGCTATTGCTCAGTCCCCTTCATCTAAACCTGGCTGCCCTCTCTTCCCCTAGAAATTGCAAGAGTTGGAAGGCGCAGCAGTCCAGCTTCGGTATCCATTGAGATCAAAACTAAAGAAATGGACCCATCTCTATTCAAAATGAATTTCTTTCATACAAAAAACACAAAGGAAACTGAAGCTACATTTCTAAATACTGAAAAGCAAAGAATAAAGGTGACTTTTCCCTTAAAGTGTTCTATGCCAACGTCATTTAGTGCTTTGGCAAATCCCAGGATATTCTAAGAGGACTAGTTTAGGGTAGTAAGCCATGCACATACCTTTTCATTAGCTGCTTATTTTCAAACAGAGGCCTACAGAAATTCCAGTGCTCTGAACCCTCACAGGGGAATGAAGCAAACAGAAAAGATCTTGTTAAAAGGGTCCTTCTCCAAAGACTACTTTTTTTCCATTTTTTTAAGTACTCTTCTCTGGGAAAAGAGAAACCAGATTTAGCTGAAAATGCCCACTGTGCCAACTTCCAGTACTTTCTTGTATTTGTCAATGGCACCAGCCAGTTTTGGCATCACTCCTTGTTTGTCTATGGCTAGGGTTCCTGAAAGGAGGCTGAAATAGTAGACAGGGTCACTTCTGTGGGTAGATTTCATGAGATTGCATTCTCTATGTGCACGGCTTCTGTTTCTCCTGTGTATACCAGTGATTAACTATGATTAGTATTTAGTTACGCAGAAGCAGTGCTTACACAAGGTTAGTGCCTTGCTCTTGTGTTCTGCTTTCTGTCACTCATCCTTCAACCTGGAGTCCTCTATTTAGCATTACAAGTACCTTGAATATTCTTCTGTCATCTCTAACAACCCCCACTCTGCTTTGTTCTATGGTCTTTCTGAGCATCTTTGATAGCTGATTTTTTCCTCTCCTTACCGTTTTTCCTTCTTCATTAAAATAACATTTTAAATCCTTTCTTTTCTCCCTTAGAGACAGCTTTTTTCTCTTCTTTTTTTCCCAACCTTTTCTCACCTCTGAGAAGTTAAAGTTCCCAAGGTGAATATTCTGTCTTGTCAGTCCAGGGCTCTTTCTTCACAACTGTGTATCTACTATCTTGTTCTCCAAACTTCTATCACAAACTTTTACAATAATAATATATAAATAATTATTGTATTGCATTTTGTACTTGTATATGGATGTTAGCTACAAGCAGATATTAACATGATATTGAGATTGTAATATTATGCAAGAAGAATGACATAATTTAAGCAAATCAATAAGGGTTAATAAAACCTAGATCTTGTCAGAGTAATTTGATATATATTGATGAGAACTTTAGGATGTTATAAAAATGTAGAGAGAAATAGTTTTTATGTAAAATTCGATTTGATTTCATGAAACATCTTATTACAAAACTTGAACATTACAAGATCAATATGGTACATACTAAATATATTAAACATGACATTGTTCTTAAAAATGTAGTTGCAAATAGTGAGCTGTCCACTGAGTACACATATTTCTAGTGAGTTGTTAATCTGTTTTTATCTTAATTCATGGTGTAGAAGAAAACCATCACAAGTTGTAGACATCGCTAAGACTATGAATGCAACATATAAATAAGAGATTACGGAATAATGAAAATTCTTAAAGGATACATTGAGAACAATTGAGTTAGGCACAACCAAATTGCATTTCAGTGAAGGTAAGATCATACAACGAGGTACAAAAAAGTACATGTGGGGATGCATCAAGAAGAGTGTGCTTATCCAGGAAAAGTTACAGTGAAAAAATTGGCTGGAAGGTGAAGCATGATTTGTCACTTCTGTGAAAATTGTTAGTGTGAACCTGAGCCAAAAGATCCCACCTTACACTTGTTGAAGAAAAACAGGTCTATAAGCAGGAATCTCCACTGCCTTTTAGGTGAGGCAATGACCTCTCTGGAAATACCTTGTGTTGTTCCAGAAACCAGATTTGTAGAGATGCAGAACACAAGAAGGATCTGAGAAGGGACAGGAGTATGATTAGAAGACAAATAATCTATTGTATACTGGGAAACTCAAAATGTGCAGTCTCAATTCATCAAAGCAAAAATTAAGCACTGATTTAATTGCAGTCCTTAAGTGTGTATATGAAACAGAAATGTGATAATCTGTGCTTCTTCAGTCTGATTAATAAAAAGACAACAGTATTCAGTGAATCCAAAGGAGCTTGTAAAATCTTGATTGAAAAAAAGTATATCTTTTCCTGGCAAGGATTGTTAATTATTGAAAAAATTATGCAGAAGTGTGGTAGTTTCTCCATGATCAAAAATTTAAGCGTTAGAGCTGGATTTTTTTCTCCTAAAGAAAGTAAGAGCAAGACAAAACTGAAGGAAATTGTGTGGTATACAAGAGGTCAGACAAGATGTTTGGATGTTCCCTTCTGTTTTCAGAGCTTACGAGTCTAGGCAGGAACTTGTCCAAAGAATTTATAATCTTGTCTTCTATGGGATTACTCATATGCTTTAAATTGAACAGGTGTTTAAGTGATATGCTGGATCAGGGCCAAACAGAGCTAGGCTGGTGGCATGCCATTTCAGTGCCCTTTCTGCAGCTGTGGCAGAGCAGAACTTCAGGCTGGTATACTAAAAGCCATCATATTGCACTAAGTAATTGGCTTAGAAAACAACATAGATTAAATGGTGTAACCAGGACTAATTTTGAAATGAAGGAAGTACTGAACTGAAAAGTGGTACTACAAATACATGAATATTACAGCTCTGTGGCTCAACTGAGATCAACTGATAAGAGATTTCTGGTGACCTATGTGGAGTGCAGTTACAGCAGCACCATCTTTGCAGCTAGATGCTATGCTAAGGTAGGAGTTATCTTCAAATAAATCATATACACAGTACTAGACTTCTAATCACTTCATTAACTGATGCTGCTACAATGGTATTAAATGGTTGTGTAGACAGCTCTTGGTTATATACATCGGTGATTGTGGCTTTCTTCCTTTTGTTAGCTTTCTCGATCTCTATTCTATGTAATAACTAGTTAAATGATCTGATTTATGTGCACAGATGTAGGATTATGTCTGGGCAAAGGACGCCTGAGCATTTTACATAATTTATCTGGCTTTGATGTGTAGCAGATCAAAATAAAGTTCTAAAAGGAAAATCTGGATGGAAAGGACTTGCTAAAAGACATATAATCTTACTGCAAGAAGTTGCTGACTTTTTATCTGACAACTTTTGCGCTGTTTAGCTTACTCCTCTTACACTCATCATTGCTACTGCCTGATAAATGCTTTCTTCTTCTCGTTATCTTTGCAGATTTCTCCATTTATCTACTAATGTTCTGCCAATATGCTAATGGAGAAGAGCTGGTCTTCATGTCTTGCAGCTTTATTACTTTAGCTTACTTTAGCTTATTTGAAACTGTGTGGTTTACACCTCAAAATGGTATGTTATTTCTGTGTGAGGAGCTAAATGCCTTTCCTCCTCCTGTCATCATGGTTTCAATTGACAGCAGTATCTAAGTGAAGTAAGTTTGGAAATTACATTTGAAACTATACAGGTCTTTTGGAGAAATTCTGGTTTCAATCAAAATTAAAATGAAAAACACTGTAAGGTATGGCTTGGCAAAATGATAATTCATATGAAATAACTGTAGTTCACATTTAAGGGGTACTGCCTCGCATCTCAGGATAACCCCAGCAAACAGCATCAGGTTTGTGAACTTCTGGTTAACTCCCTAGTCATATTCAGTGCTGCTGTTGCTGCTCTAGATAAAGTAGTGGAGCTGGAGATGTGAAGATCAGATAGTTTCTAAAGTGGTTGGGCAAATATTTGGTGAATGTCTAGGCTGTGTTTTTCAGAAAGCTGCCTAACTTGCAGACAATCTCAGCAATTTCAGAGTGGTTTATGGGGTGAAGAGGGGTTTGCTAGCATGTACTGTACTCTAATAGTGCTGCCCTTGTACAGCTCCTCAGAGGGCCACAGCAAGCCAGCATGCACAGGGCAGTCCTGTTCAGAATCACCTTGGGTGGGGGCTCAGGGCTGAAAGAGCAGCAATAACTCTAATTCCTTAAAATGCCCATCTCTCTCAAATGCTATGCTGCGCAAAACAGAGAGATTGGTGCTTTTAAAGCAGGCACACATTCTTATGCACCTCCCACTCCTACAAAGATAACTGTAAAAATCTTTGGGTTTTGTTGTTTGTATTTAGAAGCCCTCAAGCATCTCCCTTGGTACGTCTGTATGTACAGTACAATTATGCATGCATTAGGCACCAAATGAAAACAAAAGGCATTTACCATTAATTACAGTGGAAAGTCACCGTATTGTGATCATACACAGCTCCAGTGTTGCTGCCCAGCTAGATATCCTTCTCTCATGCAAACAACAGAGCCAAACTGAATTACATAAAAAGAAGCTACATACTGACTCCCAGCAGTATGTTTTGACAAAACACTTTGTCTACTTAAATGATTTCAGATGCTGTAGTCAAAAGCCTTGACTGCAAATAATGGGTTCATAAAACCTATCTTTAAAATTTTACCTGACAGTAATGCTGTGCAAATATCTGCACTTCTAGTTCACCTTCTCCACTTGTTTACATCAGGATTTTAATAGAGTGGCTGTCACAAAACAACAGCTAAAGGCCACTGTTTGATAAGTTGCTATAAAAACAGACTGTTTAAAATGACAATTTCCTTCTTAAATTCAGCCATCACAAAAAGGTGGTGGTTAGGAAAATACTGAAGAGTAACAATTTTTAGGAGGGCTGCAATAAAGTCCTTTCAAGTTCAGTGACAATCTAACCAGCAATGACTTTGTAAGAAACTACATTCCCCATCTGTCTTCAGTGTTACTGAGAAGTGACAAAAATACAAGAAAGAGATGAATACTAGAAAAGTGAGAAGATAGATAGACAGATAGAAAGACTTCTATTTTTATATTGGCTTACTTAGTTTCCATATGTGATAGTTGAGGAGAGAATTGACTACAGCTCATTAACTGCTTGAGAAAAGAATTGTAACAGAGGAAAACCTCTAAACTTTACCTGTAGAACAAAAACCTAAGGAAAGATCTTCTGTCAGTCAGTGCTCTACCTTAGAGCTGCCAGCATTCCCCCTGTAGAATGGCTATGCAGAAGGCAGCTGGATGCTGGTGGCCCTAACATGACCTCCAGGCATGCACATCCAAGGCCCAATTCACAAGAAATCACCCTACACAGCAGCAAGTCTATACTGAAGTGCTCTCATCAACAAGGTGTGGGGTATGGTCAGGGAGTGTATTTTAGCCTGTCACAACTTTCCTGAGGAGAAGGCATGATTTGGAGGGAGGATTACTTTACTGGCAAGAGGAGTGTGTAGTCACCACTGTGTTCTTCTGTCATGAGGCAGAATTGTACATTTTTGAGTTTTCACAAAAAGAGAACAACTCCCCATCATCTCTAATAGTTGGTTAAGTGGCATAGCTGAATCCTATCAGTATAACGCAGAGTAAGATTTCTATGGAGCTACACATAAAGGAGAATTTCAGAGCCAGAATGGAGGTGAAAGATACGTAGACTGGCTTAATCTCATTGGTTTAGTTTAGTCTAATTATATTTTGTGCCAAATGAGTCATTCCACTCTGTTGGAGATCTTCACTCTCAGTAGACTTTCCATGGACAAAAGCCTTGGAAACATAATAAAAAAGTACCAGTATATCAAAGATAAACACCATGTTTCCTTGGATGTTACCAGAGCTAAAGATATTAATCATTTTGTAAGAGCTACAATGTTTAAAGTAGTTGTAGTCAACCTGTTTTCCTTTTGTTGTTGTTGATTGTTATTTCTTTTGTTGTGTTTTGCAGTTTTCTGTTCTAATTTTAGTCCACCTGATTTACTGCTATGTAAATTCTAAGACAAAATTTCCATCTTTGATGAAATTGCATGTGCAACTCAAGGGAGAAAGACAAAATGAAAAAGCTGAAATTTGTGAGAGTAGACATGAGACTGCTAAAGCCTGTGCCGACTCTTGCTTGTGTTCACCCGCATTCTTCTCTTCTGCCAGTATTTTGGGAGAATTCCTTTTCTACTTATTAAGGGTTCACTTTATGAATCAGTCTTACTCACCATTGATCAGAATATCTCTTCCAGATGAGAGAGCTGGCCTCTCACAGAGGCCCTAAGGCATAATACAGCAAATGTCATGTATGGCTCTCCAGACCTACTGCTAATAGCACTAACAGCAGGACTTCATTACAAATCTCTGAAGATCCCAGTGAAATCAAAACTTTAACATGCACATACAAATCCCCCTTCAACAAAAAAATGTGTTGACCTGTACAGGTGGGACCATGGAAGAAAAAGACTGAGTATTTTCCATTCTGATCAATCCTTTGGAAAAATAATCATGAGTATTTAATGAGGAGTGAATTTTATTACAGATTAAGGGAACTCGTCACACAGAGGGAGCTACAAAAAAGGTTTAGTGGCACTAAGGTTAGTAAAATTAGGGAAAGATGCATTGGTATCTCCAATGAGTCAATATATGAAACTGCAAAGGTTTTGAATAATTATTAATGTGATGAACAGTAATAATAGCTTCATATCTCAAAGTCTGTTGATCCCTCCTTATGTTGTCTCTGAATCCTCCATAATTATCACAGGGAGTTGGACTGATGCTACAAAGTGAAAGGGACAGAACTGGTGTGACCACCTGTGGAACACAGACATGTATTGGATTCGGTGCTTTCTCTCTTGCCTCTGTGGGGTGAGAATCCCCCTAGAAAAGGAAGCAGGTACCTACATTAGAACTTTCCCCTTTCCCTTATCAATGCACTCAACTAACAGCACATAATAACTCCACTTACTTACTGCATTCCAGGAGTTGCTGAAGACATGCATTAGATGCTGTGTGCAGACTGTGCCTTCAAAATACTTTTTACAGACAGTACTAGAATGACTAGAGATTTTCAGCATGGTTATTATTAAATAATTTGTACCTGTGCAATGACTTACAGCAAAGTCTGAAAAATGCTTTGGCATTAAGAGAAGCCTCTCAGTGTTTTTGAGGAAAGAACTGTTTCTGGTCAGAACCTTTTTTTTTGCCTTTTTTTTTTTTTTTTTTTTTTTTTTTGTCCTGTCTGGTTCCATTCCCACTCTTGCTTTTTCATGTCTTTTATTGTTATGATTATTACTATTATTACTATTATTAATATTATTATTATTATTACAGTAAAAATACGAAAGTCTGGGCTATTATTAAGGCTCTCTCTGTTCTATTGTGACTTTTAATGTCCAAGAGAAGAGCATGAGTATGACTTTTTTGCTCATTTGCTACGTGTCATGGAAAAAGTGATCTTAGATATAGATCTGAAACATAGATCTGAGTTTTCTTTCTTCTTCTTTTTTTTTTTTTTTTTTTTTTTTTCCCTTTCCCAGTACTCAAAGCACTTGCTTAAAAAAAGATACAGAAAGATACTCAAAGAAATCAACTCACCTGATACACTGTAGGAAGAGATTTGACCATAGCTCCCAAACTTGTGCTCTGACCATCAGTGAACAGCTATGCTTATCATGATAACTTGTTTTTAAACCAAGAGTGATGTGCAGGGAAAATTAAGATTGTATATTGATGGAAAAAATGTAAAATGCTCTGAAATATAGGAGATAGGGTGATGGAGACTGACCCCAGTCACCTATTATTTGTGTAATTTTAATTACTCTCTCTTTAATTTAAGCAGCTGACACACACTTTCAGTGGTGTTCAGAAAGTTAATAGGGCAGCTGAGTAAGGACTTTAAGGTCATATTCTTGTCCTTTGGTGCTTATTTTATTTATTAGTTGCTTCATTAGTATTCTTAGGATTACAGAAATGATCATTTATGTATATAATACATCTTACAATACTATGCATTGGTGAATATTGTTCTGTTTATTTCTAAATATGTCTTCTTGATTTTTAGTAGTAAATTTAAAATTTGTGTCAAGTTTCTTCCTTCTTTACATTATTTCTGAGTTATGATATGTAGTCATCAGTTTGCTGACAATAATTTTCCCAGATGTCACTCTTTGATTCCACCCTTCCCAACTGAAATTAAAATATTGACAAAAAGCATTTTGTATGAGCAGAGAAAAAATGTGAAGAGCCATTTAAAGTAGAGGAAGTTCTACATGTATTCCTTCTATACATATGCATTTATGATTCATTTCCAGTTACATAAAGAGTAATGTGTGTAAAATTAGTGTGCTGTCTCATGTTCTTCTTGTATGTAGATAAGTGATGACATTTAATTGGCATTACTTTTTTTAAACCAAACAAACTACTATTTGCAATGTGAGAATAGAGAGAACCTATTGTTTCTGGGCCATGATATCTTCAGTGGAGTTGAATTGAAAGAACTGAATTGAAAGTAGATTACTGGAGTGAATGGAGTTTGCCTTGTTCATTTCTTAAATCTTTTTCCCAATTTATTCACCCTCTTGCTTATGCATCTGTCTTTGTCGATCAGCACTGTGCAGGAAGGGAAAGTAAACACAGAATTGGCTGAGGACCTGCAAGTTGCAGCATTAGCTCTCAAGAACAAAGGTGCTTCAAGCATGTGGTTATGCAGTTCCTGAGGATAGAAGAGTGGACATGGTGCCATTCCATCATCCTCCAGCCAAACTTTCATAGTAGGGATAGAGGGAGCATGCAAGGTGCTGCCTGCGATATGTCTTGTGATGAGGCTCCAGGAGAGGCTCCTTTGCTCCCTTCTCTGGCTGGAGAATGCTTGCTTCTTCCCAGCATTTCTTTCTGAGCAATTCTACCCCTTTGTGCAGGTCCATCTCCCACTGCTCCAATGGGTGCACAACTTGAGAAGAAGAAGAAGAAACTCCCTGCTCTCATCACTCAGATGGAGAGGTGACTTTGGACAATGCTTTGCAACTGTAGTTGAAGACAATGAGTGCACTAATGAGGTGAGTCAGAAAAATTATCACTGAATGGATGACTATTAAAATATTTCTCATAATTCCTTGTGTGTTATCATGAATATTGGTTTTTTCTTCATTGGCACATTTTATTACTTTTCTGTTTAGAGGTTACCTTATGGTGGACCTTTAGTATCCCTTAAGGCTTTACAAACAAGACTGTGTATCAACAGATTGTGTGATACAATGACACACGTCAGTAATTATTCTCTGTTTTAAATTCATTGCAGTGAATCGATCTCATAGCATTAACAAATCTTTTTACATATCATCCTGAAATATCTATTCAACTTAAACAGCATGGTTTAGACATTGAGCAATGGGCAGTGAGATCACAGTCAGCATTGTAATCTGAAGAATTATAGAGTTTTAAGGAGGAATGTGTTTTCCTGCTGTCAATAAATGTTGTAAATCCTGAATCAGACAATGCTGCAGTGATATCAAGACAGAGCAATCTAAAAATGTGTAGCAGAACTGCTAAGTCACAGCTTGAACCAGAAATTGAGCACCTGGTGGGAAGGTAGGGGCAATCCAAGGCACCTCAGGTGCATGCAATGCCCCTGAGTGACTGGAAGGTGTGGAGTCAGAATCCCCCACATCCCAGACCTCATATAAGGGTTGGCAATAGAGGCAATAGTATGTTGCTGGAGCTCCCTGCGTACCTGAGACCTTTGAAAGGTAAGCAGCTCTTTTCCTTCATATCTGTGTCATTTGGGTTTGTTTTCCTCAGTTGCTGCAGTCAAAAGCTTTGCCACCCTGCTGTTATTGCTGTACTTCTATCACATTACAGTGTTACACGATAGCATAAAATTATCAAGAGAAGGAAGGGAGTGGGCTACAGAGAACTTAGCACTTCACAGGGTTTGCACATGTGGTCAAGGCAAATTTCAAATACGTTGTATTGTCATTGTTCTATATTTAGTTGCACACCTGCTAGGAAATTCAGTCTTTGCTCTGTCATATAAACAGATAGGCTTTAGGAAACACTCATCATTTTAATCCCAGCATGCTAATGGCCCTAGTGTGAATACAGACTTCTCAATTAAATTAAAGTAATTTGAGGAAAGAACAAGCCTCACAGGCTCAAGTAAGGTTTCAATAACAACAGTAAATTCAGCTGTCTATTCTTGAAGTCTTTTTCACTGGATGGTGTGTTGCTGGGATTTCTAGTTCTACATAGATTGTTTGCTTAGATGCAATCTGAAAAGCATGTGTTCCAGTAAGAAACTCGTGAAATAGTCTGCAATACAGCTATGCTGCTGAAAGTGCATTTGTACTTCCCCTAGAGTTAAATTTCTGAGATTCCTTGGAGTTAGCCTGGTGATATGGAGCCCTGATGCTTTTTCTGGGATCTTCTTTGATGTAGGTCTGTGCAGACTTCTTTCTAAGAGTGCTTCAGATCTGCAGGATGTTTTAAGGGCTAGAACAAAATATGTGTCTCTAGCCAAAGAATAGGAATTGTAAATGGGTGAAATGACCCCACATTAATACAACCCATGTAGCCTTATCTATTTACAGTGTTTTATATTTCTAACTACCGGATATTTATAAAAAGTCACTATCTCTATTGGCATTTGACAAAGGACACAGTTAAATGGACCTGGCATTTTCTTATTCATGTTGTCGAGCTACTTGAATTAAGGTTCAGGCATCATATGATACTGTGTGTTTTATGGATAAAAACGATCTGACTCCTGCGTGGGCACCAAGATCTAGCTTTGCTTCGAGAGATATTTGCCTTCATTTTTTTTTAATTTTTTTTTTTTTAACTTTTATTTTTAACAAATACAAAAATACATTTTCTAACACACTCTTCAGTGATCACCTTAATTTTAGTGCTTAATTTTGCTTCATGTAGGATTGTATCTTATTTACAAGTCTTTACAGATGTGCTTTCCAGTATACGTGAGAATTTTGCATTATGTTTTTCTCTGAATTGCCCCTCTTTACTTTTCTCCCTTTCTTTGGTTTGTTCATTTTAGGCCATAAATATTATTAAACCACAGAGATTTGTTTCTACTTTCTTTAGTTAATTAAGGACACTGTTGGATTTATTTTGTGCTACCACCAGGAGGGCACAACAAGTGAAATATTGTCTTACTAGATAGCTCATTCATTAGCATAAAATAATCAGTGCTTTTGAATACCAGCACTTTGGCTTATGAGGTTCAGGTTTTTGTGATCTCATCTAGGACGTCGCAGCAGTGGTAGAAGGATAAAGGAGACAGACAGTGTGAATGGGGGAAAAGAAAGAAAGGGAGCATGCAACTTAGCTGTTGAAATTAGCAGGTTTCCTTAAGAAGCATCAGGCACTTAACAAAAAGGAGAGTGCGCAAGTTAAACTTGCCTGGAGGCATATCTAACTGGCACCTAGGACACAACACAGGAGTAAGCTAAAGTAATTCCCTACTCTGCTACTAACAGAGATTGAATAATTAAAAAAACCATTCATTCTAGCATATGATTTCTCCTTTGGGTGGGGAAGAAACAAACAAACTACCATATGCTTCTACCAAACATTTCTACTGATTCCATCTGACTTACGTTTGTCAATGTAAAGTGATGTGACCTTTTTATTTTTTTTTTCCCCAAGAGGGATGATGGTCCATGTTAACATTAAATTTACAGATACATGCAAATACTTAATGGATCTTGTATTTACTTTGGGATAATTTATCACTGAATATCAGAGAATGAGTATTTCTCCAGGAACTATTCTTTATCTTTCTCATTCCCCTGGGGCCCCAGTCTGATTTGCCTTCTGTTGGCCCAAACTTAGTGGAAGACTTGGGTTCACCTATAGAAAGAGACCACGTGCTTAGACACTACTGTGGACCTCCTTCAGACTCCTTTTCCCCAGGTATTTCTCCACCCTCTCTCTGAGCTTTTCATGATTATACGAAAAATTAATAGGATTCTGAGGCACGTTGCCTTTCCTCCCTAATTGCATCAGAGTGTAGGAAGGTGAAGCAATGATACAGTAGGGGAGGCTGAACCTCCATGCCCAAAACAAGGAAATCTACTTACATAGGGGGCCCCTCTGTGTACAGATGTGGGTGGTGTGACCTATTTCTTGGAGGTTTTATCATTTTTGGAAGAGACACCAGTAATTCATTCTTCCTTTCTGAGGAATAAAATAAGAACCCAGACACATTGATTATTAATCATTCATCTAGGGGCTCTCCTCCCTCTTGACCAATGACATAATCATCAGTGAACAATATGTATACTATAATTGACATTTGCACACACAAAAAAAATCAGTTTATATTGTATGCATCTGCACTAATAAAAATAGTCATCTTTCAAATCCTCCTTTGCAAAGTCTCACTGAACAGACTTCAATATCTATATAGCATTTATTTTGACCTTCGCCTCTCTGATTTCTCTCCACTGGGGAACTGTATGCAATACAATATAACAGACGCATATTTTATTAAAATGCATGTTTAGGCTACAGTCTTCAGAAAGTTCCAGTTAGGTGCACAGAAAAACACTGCATCCAGTTGGAGGTTCGACCTATTTAGGTTTCATGTAAAATTTCACCTATTTCTGTCGCTCTGAGAATCAGTTGCGTAATTATCTTCTAAACAACTCTGTTGATGAGTTGTGTAATTACAGTAACTCAACAGGTCATCCTAAATTGAGTCTGTGCTTCTGCTTGTTTAAGATCTCTATTTTGATATCACAGATAATTTAATGTTATCTATCTATTGTGGTAACCAAAAGTTCTAGACAAAAATCAGTCATTCCTACTTATAGATGAGTCATTTTAGCATGTTCTACTTCCAGAAAGATTATACATCTTGTTTTTCTTTGCTTTGTTTTATTTTGAGAGAGAATAACGGAGCATACTAGTTGCTACTGCAATTGTATAAGTTCTTTCTTTCATAAAAGACACCCAGATGTATATGAGCACTTGGATAAGTAGAAGACAAATATGTTTGTTATTGATAGATTGTTTTATGTGGATATTTTGTTTTGTTCTTTAGCAATGCTAATTAATAACATCTAGGCTTATAGCAAGCAATTACACATAAGAATTCAGACTTTTATAAAAATACTATAAGGTGCTTGATACCATTCTTATTATGCATGTTAAAAGAATAACATTTTACTTGTGTGTCCTAAAGAAAAAAGCTAACTTCAAAGCTGATGGGGTGGTCATGGATGAAGCAAACCAGTGAAATGGTGAGCACTAGGAAATTGTACACCTTCAAGACCAGGGAGGGCTCTATGCTATTGGTGTGTACTTTGAGAAGTGTGATAAGTCACAATAGAAAGCGCTGTATTTTATTTGTAACATAACATACTTACAATATTACAATATTGCGCATGAAGAAATTAACTGTATTTTGAAAATATTCTCTTTGAGGCACCAAGATCTATTACTTTAAACAGCGATTCCATGCAGAAGCAAATGCTGAAATGTATGAGAAAATAATCTTAAGAATTTTTCTTTGGAAATGTTACTAGTGAAGTAATTTTAAATAAGGAAGAATTTAGCACGTTTGTATTTGTATTCCCAATGTCAAACTCTTTTGTTATCACACTTACACCTCTGTTATTAATGTTAGCCATGGTTTGCAAAAGAGGAAAAGCTAGTTATCAATGAATAATTCAGGCTCCATAACTGTCAGACCTCATTATTTTAAATAAGGCCTGGTAGTTCCAGTTGTAACTGGCTAATTGCATCATTTAAACTTAAACTGTTAGAATATTTCACATAATTCATGATTTTAAAAACTTTTAATACATTCAGAACTACTGTAGTACATAGGGCAATTTGCTTTAAATCAGACAGAGAGAACAAAGAGACATTCTCGTTGTGGTACAAGTCCTCAAGTGGTTAAAATAAAAAGAAGAAAAACTGTGGAGAAACCAATATATCCAGCAGTTAAAATGAAATTTTATCATTAGACTGAAATGGAATGAAATACTTGTAGAAGTGAAAGCTGAAAAAAAATTGAAACATCTGAAACTGATGAAATAAAATATATTCTAACACCCAATGAAATTATATTGCAAAATCATTCACAAGCTATTAGTGAAAATAGCTCTTTTCTTTTTTTTGTGGCCATACACTGTGCTTTGGTTTGATTTTTGGCCATAAACACAATTCCCAGAGCAGCTAAAAATATATGGCATAATGATTTTTTAACAAAAATTCATCCAGTGTTTACCAAATGGCTATAGGGAGTTATTATTTGTTAATAATTTGTCCAGTAATATTAGTTTATAGTAATACAATCAACAATATTTGTGTTTGGTTTATTTGTTATTGGTTTGCCCTTAATAACATAGACCTGATAAAGTGAGAAGGAAACATATTTTACATATACTTTCCTTCCAAGAATACACAAAGCAGGAAGAGTCAAGGGTCATTTGCAAACTAGACTAAATTTAAAATACTGTTTTAATCTTTCTCTTCAGCTTCCTGCTCAGATTACATTCAGCAGTTTGATTTGTATCGTGTATCTGTAAAGTGTGAGAAATTAATATATACTTCTAAATGCGACTTCAAAAAAAAAAAAAAAGACAATAAATCTCAGTTGTGTACTGAAAGCTGTTGCTATGTAGTACATAAAGGTATGTACAGTAAAAGAAGTTTATCCTCATTTCCCAGTTGAGATATTGAAGTTCAAGATAATCTATATACTAATTTTGTAGTCTCTCAAACGTGCATACAGATGCACTCATCTTGCTTCTGAAACAAAATCTGGGACTTGGAGCCTCCCTTACAACTTTAACAGAATGCTGTATGAGAAATCATGGTAGACTGCCTGAGCATTGTAAAAAATGAGAAAAACTTGCATTTGCTGTCTCTAGAATCACTTTGATGTCTTATTTATTTTATTAAAATAACAATATAAAACACCCACAACTCTCAGCTCTCATGTTGAAACTATAAATTTCAGCCCACGTATCCATTTAGAACATCATTAAGGCTGTGGAGGTTACACAGCAAGGGCTTGGATCTTATCCGATATGTAGCAGCCTTGCATTGCTGGATATCTTGTAAAAGCCATCCCTATATTTCTGCATCATACTGGAGGTCATTACCACATACATTCAGAAACTGTGTGTGTTCTTGTGTTTGAGAGCAGAATTAGTGCACCATATGGATTAGCTTCCTGGATTTTCCACGTGCTGAAATCGAGCTATTTCTACTTATGGGGAAAAAAAGAGAAGAAGAAAAAAAAAAAACAAAAACAAACAAACAAAAACAAAACAAACAAAAAAAAAACCCCACAATATCATCCAGCAATAATTGGTCCCCACAGAGATGCAGACTATCATATTCTCACATTCTTCTGAGCTCTGTAAATTAAAAGCCCAGGTTTCTTGGAAGATGTATCTCTTAAAAAGACAGACAACATCAGGTTGAGTCTTGCAGATCTTCGCTTAATGAACAGTAAAAGACTGTAAAAATTCTCTCCTGGCTCCTCAATTCTGGTCTTGCTCTTCCAAGGAGATTTGCACCCCTGGGCAGGAGACAGCATGAATTTTCTGTAGGTAAGTCAATTAGATATAAAATTTTCTATGTTACCTGCATGTGGTCTAATAATGTTACATGCAAGCTCTGATAATTAGGAACTTGGAACACCTTATTTTCGCAGTTGCTATGTGTTCTGTTGGTAATCACAATGACAGTGGTTTTCATATTATAATAAGCTGGTATGCCATAAAATGAGTAATTATTGCAGTTAATACTCTGAGTATCATACAGTCCTAAGCTTCAACTTATTGGAGATGTCCATGCAGTATGTCTCAGTGAGTTCAACCTGAAAGTTATGCTGGGAGGTCTAATTTCAAAGAAGCAAATGCAAAGCTATGTAAAAAAAAAAACAAATAGATAAAAACAGGTCCTGCATGATTATGGTCAGGTAGATGTAGGGAAGAGAAAGGCAGAAGAGTCTGAAGGTGATCCATCACAAGTGTTCTAGATTCTTACAGTTGGCTGTAAACTTATCCTTATAGATGATTTTAAACTCATCAGCTTCAAAACCCAAAATTGTGTATGGTGACACAGCACCTCTCTAAACACATCCCATTCTGGTGGTTGAGACTAGTGCTTTAATGGTCAGATTCGAGACTGGCGTTCAGAGCTAGAGGTGCCCCAGTGAGGTCAAAGCTCATCTACTTAGTACCATGAAACTACATTTGTTTATGGGATTATTGTTGTCTTATATGAGGTTTTGAGTTCCTCACATTTAACTCTTTAGAGATCTACGGAGTCAACATTTGGAAATAATGACTTTATAGCAAGGATAAACTAGGAAATAATGGTGCCTTGATATTCTAGTTTGTATCATGGAATGTCCAATAACACAGAATAATATTCATAACTATATATAGGCAAGATAAAATAATGTAGCAATACTCAAAGAAATTGTGGATGTATAAGTCTCAGTTTAAAAAAAAAAAACTCCTTAAAATATTATGATTTTAAAAATCTTAATGTTATAATGATAGTATTTCTCATTAAATCCATATTGACACCAATCCACATCCTTACTTGTTTTTTTCCCTGTTATCTGAACCTATGGGATATAGTCAAATAAAAAATTAGTAAAAACTAGTTGCCTTCCCAAGGAAGAAAATATTTGCTCTTCTTGTCTTGCAGTGTCTGGAGACTTGTTTACTGTGTTCACTTCCTTTGTCCTTTGTCAGCTCAGCTGTCTGATCTGCAGCTTCATTTTTAAATATTTTTCTCTGTAAAGACACCAAGTAAGTCTCCAAATGTTTTATGTCTATGGCCACATCAGATACTGCAACGAAAAGGTGACTTATTCCAGTCTGCCTTGAAATTATCCAGAGTTGGCTTCACCCTTGTCAAGGGCTGACTCCCTGGAAGGAAACGTCAGGTTTAGGGTATGCTGGATATGTTTCATCAGTGAAAGGAATCAAGTTTTTTTTGTGTGCAGATCATGGTCTTAAAGTCAGCCACTGACCAAAAAAAAAAGCTTTTTTCCTCAGAGTTATAGTCACATGGTTGAAAAATACATGGTAGCTGGAGACAGTACAGTAAGTGGTAGGTGCTGATACACTGAGTAGTGCTCCTACTGCGCATATTCACTCTGAAGGGTCATTCAAAATGTGTCTCTACATAAAAGCCCCAATGTAAATAATGTCAACTGTCTATGAAAGCAGGTGATTTAGGTCACCAAGCAGCGTATCTTGGTTAAATTGTATTATTCTTTCAAATACTTAACGTACATCTAAGCTATTCACTTGTTAGAGTGAAAGGAGGCAAGGATAAAAGACGCTTGTTTTTACTTTGCTTGTCTATAAAATCTTCACTATGGAGAACCATCCACTGTTTTTTAAAAGAAAGCAAACAAATGGAGGCATGCGGTGCCATTGAACATTATAAAAAAATGTTTGGGAAGACTGCGCATGAGCTGGGTGAAGAGGGAGATCTGAAACTAGCTGCAAATGATAAGAAGATACTGAAATACATGCGAGCATCACTTGAGAACTGTGAAAGAATAAGGCAAGGGTTTTTTTATTGGGATGAAAATGTCACCGAGTGTCTCATTATTCTTAGATCCATTCTTATTGCAAGAAAGCAACAGACCTTAGTGAAAAACAGCAAGAAAACTCATTATTTAAAGTGTGTATAAAAGCAGAAAATGGAGTTAAATTTCAGGCTTTAAAAGCACTCATTTCTCAGCTTTGATTGAAATCAGGCCAAGTCTTGCTTGAGTATCTTGAAAATCCCTTGTATCTTTTCTCCACAGTGACCAGCAATTCTACCTGTGTAACTGGGCAGAGGAGGCTTTTGAAATTCAGACTATTACCAGCCTTTGCAGGAGAGGCTAATGGAGTCCAAGAAACCTCCTCCTGTGTTTTGCATTCGAAAATCTTGCAGTTGGTCTTAGGGGAGCCCAGGGACTGTGGTGTTATCTCTTGCACAGGGGAGCAGGTCCCCAGGGTGAGGCTGAGCTACCAATCAACTGAATTTGCAGAGTGGGCCGGGTTTGCAGTAGACAAAGGCTTCCTTCATTACCTACTGCTGCTTGGGATGTCAAAGTAGGGCAGCAGCTAGGAATCCATGTGGTACCTGTTGCACAACATGGTTGCTTAACAGATTAGAAATCTTATAATCAGATATATCTCACCATGAGAAGATGTTATTACTATTCTTTGTTTCAGAGAAAATTGGCAAGAACTTCTCAGCTGTGGATAAATATTTCTACAGTGTTTTCAACGCAATCCTTTTATATGTAAGTGCATCGTGAATTTTCCTAAGCACATATTTTTAAGGAAGGAAACATGCAACAACAGATGCATTGAGCATAATTCTGCCAAGTACAAACATGAGAGTGCTGCTGTTGACTGTGAGCATAGAGCGGTGAGCTAAGGTAGAGAACAACAGTATTTGACAGAGCTGGTCACAGCTGACATTTCTGTTCTTGATCCAGTGAATCATCTGAATCCTGTAAGAACATTCATCATGGAAACAGTCTGAGACGGAGAAATAAACTGAGCTCTCTTACAGAATCTATTCTTGACCCAAACTGGTGATGTTAAGAAAGGGCTCTGATAGCTACATATATTCTGTTCACTCATAAATAATAGGGGGGCACTGTTTACTGTTTGTAGTCCTTGTGGTTACAGTGGGACTGTCACTGTTTTATTAGTTACTTTTGCACTTTCTGATGTTCCTGTAAAACAACATTCTGTTTCAGGAGATGTGCCTGTCAAGGAAGCAGGAGAGGGTGGATAGCATGATGAGTGCCTTCCAACACTTTGTTTATGTCTCTGCGGGGTGGAAGTATTTTGTTAACTCTGTGCTCACAATGTGGATCAGTCACTGCTGCCAACATAAATATTTTCAAATATTTCACCAAGAATTGCTGCAAAGCTACAGGAGATTTTCTGCCTATATGACTGAGATTGTGTCTCCTTTGATTTCAACTTCATTTAATTTTGCAGAAGAGGCAAACACAAGATGAGTAATAGTGCAGCCCTCCAACTTGCATTATTGATACTTCCAAAGTGTCCAGTTCAAACAGGGGCAGAATGTTAACAGAACTGAGAGTATCAGTCTAGTGGCTGAAGGACAAAAATAATCTGCCTTTTTGATCTTTGCTGGTCAACAAAAGCATGCTTTGCTTGCTCCATAAGTCTTTCATGTGAGAGAAAATGGACAGAGATGAAAACCCACGTCTGATCTAACGCTTTTGCAAGCTGTGTTTTCTTACACCCACAGGAGATGAAGAGTTCTGGCCTTTGAGAATAATGGACAAAGGTAAAAGAGAATTCCCTTCTGTCATGTAGAAAGTCACTGATAAACTTTATTCTGTGTATAAAATGTGCTATGGATGCAGGGTTATCATCCTTAAGTACCTGCTTTCTACTGAAATGAACTGGTCAGAAAATTGGAGGCTCCAGGAATAAGCCAGACCCTCAGTTCTCTACGTGGATCACAGTGTGAGCTTTAGAAAAAATATTTATAACACACGTCATCACTTTTCTAACAGATTTTGTTTGGAGAAGCTGGATCAGACAGAGCTGGAAGACTGATAGATTGCTCTGACCACTGACTTGGAGTATATACAGCTAACTGAACCAGTAATTCAAAATGTTTTTTTGAATAAATTTAGTGTTCTATTTCCTGCCTATAAAATACCTGCAAAAAATAATAATAAAAAAAAACATTAAATGTATTAATTCAGTAATTGGTCTAGCTCACTTTTTTTTTTAATTACCTCAGGATAGAAAAACTGGAAATAATCCGCTGATCTTTATTCCTGATTCCATGAGTAGTGCTTTCATAGTGAAAGCAAGAAGACAGGGGAATCTATGGGTTTTTGATGCTCTCAGGCGTTGGGAAGTTTCAGAACAAGGAACAGTGAATGAGGATTAGTGGATTTTAGAAGAATAATCCTATGAACTGCTCTTTTTTTTTTTTTTTTTATGGCTGAGAAAGAGGAATATTTTTTGATTGCCGTACATTTATTTCTCTCATTTTTAGAACCTGCATTAACAGTCCCTCATTGTCCATGTGTCGCTCAGATGACCAAGGCCAAACCCTACTAACCCTGGGCAGGACAGGAGCGTGGTGTGAAGTGAAGAGCAAGAGAAAGTTTCACAGGATAAGTGATGGCCAACTGAAGTTTCTCTTTTGTGAGTTTTACCTTTTTCATCCTATTTGACATTTCTGAGACGGAGCTGTATTACAGATTAGTAGCCCATGGCAGTAGGCTGGAGAGATGAGATTTTAGTGTGATATGGTACACAGGCAGTGGAGGGAGGAGAGTGAGGGTAGGGGAGCAAAGAATGTGTGAAAAATTGAAATGACAAGGTCGTGTTGATAGCTTGGTTGTGGGAGCTGTTGAGGTAGTTTGTTGCATTATGATTAGAGATGGGCTTATTCTCATGAATAAGATCAGCTGATCTAAACCTTCATTCAGTTCTCTGAGCAAACTCAAGCTGAGCCTAAGGTAAGGTTAAGACAAATCTAGCACTACTGGTTTTGGTTTCCTAGCCCTAATGTGCTAAGATTCAGCTCACAATGGAAAGCTAGAATCTAGGAAAATGTTAAAGACACACATCCAATTTAAAATCACTCAGTCTGGAAAACCTTTGGACAGTTTTACACCATTTCTAGCCTTCCATCCATAATGAAGAGCTTCATATCCCCTTTGATAACCATCCTAGTAGCAAAATGAAACCAAGTCTGCAAAACTCACAAATTTCAGCCCAGTTTTTTTTTTGTTTGTTTTGTTTTGTTTTGTTTTGTTTTTTAAATTACTTTCTTCTTCAGGTGAGATGCCAAGCTTTGGTCAAAGGCAACCCATGAGAGCAGAGTCTGCATATGACGACTTGCATTGGGATCTGCACTGAATATAGCACACAATCCATCTGCAAGTCGTTTCTCTTCAGCTTTATCCTGTGGGAAGTAGGTTTGTATTCAGATTTAGTCTACAAACAATTCTACGAAAGCTGAATTTCTGCTGTTCTGTGGTGTGCCATGTTCCCTGCAGTGAGGGCTAAGTTCTTCCTGTTTTGTGCAGCGTTTGCCTAATGCAGACAAAATTCCTCCTTCTCACAAGCATTCTTGCAGAAAGCAAAGCCAGAGAGCAAGGGCAAATGGAGACAAGATGTAGATTACCTTGGACTCCCTGTTTTGAAACACTTGCCAAGCTCATTGAGGTAATAGTTTTGATTTGGTAGCGTAACAGAATCCATATACAGCCTGTTTCTTAAAAGTGCAATCAGCACTGTAGGCTTTCTATCCTTTTTTTGAGTTAATAATGTCAGTGCTTAGCTCTTAGGTATTACAGGTATTGGTGATGATACAGTGGGGCAGAAATATACAGGATACCAGCATGTTTTGAAGTGGTAGTTCTTGAGTCAATAAAATAATGACCTGTATCTGTATAAGAAACGTTTTTCGTGACCATTTCTATTCTCAGTGTGCTTTACAGACCTGACAGCTGCATCTCTTTCAACTGTGGCAATGCAGAGCAGAGCAGCTCCTCCAGCTGAGGCTACAGGGACTCTGCTATGCAGGACTTGAAGAGCGAGGGTGAGAAGCTCTACTTGTTCTCTGCATCAAGGTAAATAGTTGCCTGAAAATTTATTCTCATAGGCAGTTTATTTTTCATCATCTCTTTTTTTCCTTCAGGAATATGTAGCAGTGGAATTAGGTAAAATTCTATCGAAGAATCCTTTATTCCTGTGTACAAAACCTGAATTTAACCTTGCCAGTGATTTAAAAAGATTTAGTTTATTATTTATTTTCTTGGACTTCCACACTCTAGACAAGTCTCCACAATTAAAAATTCATAACAGTTTTCTTCACTGATTCTCAGACATCTCTGCAGAGCATGTGATGTCTCAAAGCTTCAGAGCTCTGTGCATGCATCAATACTTACAAACTGAGTTCAATGAACTTGATGCTTTTTTTTAAATTTGTAGTTATCATAATATGATTAGTTATTAAAATAGACATACTTTGCATGGAAAAATAACAGCCATTTTATGGCCGCACATTTAGTACATGGCTACTGCTTTCTTCTTTCTAAAATCTACAGAAGACATGTGACTTTGATGTAAGTAAAGCTTGTGTCATAATCATCAAATGGAGCTGGTGCCAGATAAGCCAGATGGATCTTTAAACCAACAATTTGTATTTGTTTTTTATATCAATGACTTATTTGTCATCCATGAAACTTGCAATAGGACAAAGTAAGAAGAAAGATTTATTCTGGGAGAATAAAAAAAGAGACCTATTAGGAGCTTGTGTGTTATTATTTGATCAAACAGCACAAATAGATGACTTGCAAAGATCAAGTACAAGACTTGTCTCCAGCTGAGCGCTGCTTCATGCTTTGTACCAGAGCTCAAGAGGGACAGGGACTGAATGGTTAGTTTATTCCTGTGTACTGTGAAAAATTTCAGAGCATTCTATTCATATTGCCCATATTGTTTATTTAATCACGCTTTATTACATTACTGACATACTAGCATCTTTCTCTTCTCTCTTACTTTGTAAGAATATGTAGAGAAGCTTTGTCTCTCTTAGACAAACTGTTTTACATACATGTTTGTATACACTGTATAATATCCTTCCTCTGGTGAGAAGGAAAAAAAATTAAAAAGCAATGTGCTATGACTTGCTTTGGCATTTGAGAGAGGTGAGGAAATAAAATAAATATAAAGGAAATATAAACTATTATTTAAACTCTTATCTGTTTTTGTTTTCCCTAAATATCTGTTTCTCTCCCATCTTCCTCCCTTCCTCTTTCTCTCTTTTTGTAGTGGTAGATGCTGGAGACCTTCTGAAGGATGTGCATGAGACTGCAGATGTAGGCTGGGGCCCGTTTCCTTTGCCCTTCAGAACATGAGGAAGTTAAGACAAAGAAAGTATGCCTTTTCCATTTGATCTTTGTTTATATATTTTGATTTAATAATGGTAACTTTTCAACAAGCTCTGACTTTTGTCTTATGATATAGACTGTTCCTAGAATTGCATGGCAACAAGCAGAATCCATTTTAAGGGTAGATTTTCATACTTAATTTTATTTATGACATGAACGTAATACTGTGGTTTTATAATGAATCTCACTAACACATGAAAGACTGTTTAAGACAATAATATGAGGAGTCCTCCTTTCAGTTCAGATTCTGTGTGAGAGGGTTAATGTCTGAGCACACTGGAGTCACCCCTGTGGATTAATCCAGTGGGCTCAGACCAGTCCTACTCAACTCTCCAAAACTAGCGTGATAATCAGCAAGTCTCTACACGGAGTTGACGAGTTAAGCAATCACAATGACTTGACCATCAACTTGACCTTTAAGATCCCTTCAGAAGAGATTTGATCCACACTGATTTACTTTATCTCTCAGACTGTAAGATCTGTACTAAAACCCTGATTGACCAGAAGTCTTTTTTTTTTTTTTTTTTTTTTTTTTAATGCCTTATGTTAGCCAATGGCCCAATGTGAAAACAGTGAGTGAAAGTCACACCTTACTGAATTCGAAGGGAGGACTGCTTTCACTGGAGCTAGAATTTCACCAAGCAAACCCCATTGACAGTATTTGGGTCTCACCTGTGTCTGAAGAGATGTGAAAGCTTTTGTGGACCCCACAGTATCACTATGTAAAATGTATCTTGCAAGCTACTCTGATGTCTTCATGACACTAATGTGCATTTAAAAATAGTAGTTTTTATTAAAAAATGTACAATGATGACATAAATTATTTACTGAGTTACTGCAAAATGCTGTGTCGCCTGACATGATAATTATATTGTTCTGCCATTCCACTAGTAATGAAAGCCTTTACTTACTTGTAAGTTTTTTTTTTACTGAACATTAGCAAAACAACATATTGGAAAAATAAAACACAAAAACAACATTAGGCATTTATGTTACTGTCACAGATGCAAATAATATAGGCATTGATGTTATCCACTGAAGCTTATCCTCAGCTTTCCATAACCACTACTGAGTATCTTTCATTATTTAGGTTCATCCCTCACAGTTCTTTCAGGTGGCATTTCCATAACAAAAACAGATATTTTATGGGGGAGATAAATCATCTGCTTTCGTATCTGCTCCCTTTTTTGGCTTTAAGGATGGCTTTCTACCTATCTATTCCCTCATCTATTTCTACCTATCTATTTCCTCATCTCTTTCTGTGACTGGGTGACCAGTCTGGTAGATGAGGGAAGGGCTGTTGATGTAGTCTACCTAGACTTCAGCAAAGCCTTTGACACAGTCTCTCACAGGCTTCTGGGGAAACTGGCTGCCTGTGGTCTGAACAGGTATACACTTCTTTGGGTAAGGAACTGGCTAAAGGGCCGTGCCCAATGGGTAGTGGTGAATGGAGTGAAGTCCAGCTTGCGACCCATTTCAAGTGGTGTCCCCCAGGGGTCGATACTGGGGCCCATTGCTGGGCTGAGGTGAATGGGATGAAGTTCAACAAGGCCAAGTGTCGGGTCCTGCACTTTAGGCACAACAACCCTATACAGCATTATAGGCTTGGGGACGAGTGGCTGGATGATTGTGAAGAACAGAGTGATCTGGAGGTGTTGGTTGATGCTCGGCTGAACATGAGCTGACAGCATGCCCAGGTGGCCAAGAGGACCAGCGGCATCCTGGCCTGCATTAGAGGTAGTGTGACCAGCAGGAGCAGGGAGCTGATCATCCCCCACTACTCAGCACTGGTGAGGATGCACCTTGAGTATTGTGTTCAGTTTTGGGGCCCTCACTACAGGAAAGATGTTGAGGTTCTGGATCGTGTCCAGAGAAGGGCAATGAAACTGATGAGGGGTCTGGAGCACAAGTCTTATGAAGAGCAGCTGAAGGAGCTGGGATTGTTCAGTCTGGAGGAGGCTCAGTGAAGACCTCATTGCACTCTACAACTTCCTGAAGGGAGGTTGTGGTGAAGACGGATTTGGCCTCTTCTCCCAGGCAATGAGCAGGACAAGGGGTAATGGCCGCAAGTTGTATCAGAGGAGTTTAGATTAGACATATGGAAGAACTATTTCAGAGAGTGGTCAGGCTCTGGAATGGCTGTCCAGGGAGGTGGTGGAGTCACTGTCCCTGGCAGTGTTCAAGAGGCGTCTGGATGACGTGCTGTGTGATATGGTTTAGTGCTTGTGGTGGCAATGGTGATGAGGAGACGGTTGGACTAGATGATCTTATAGGTTGTTTCCAACCTTGTGATTCTATGATTCTATTGATCCAAATAGGTCTGATTCTTTCTGTATTGTATTGATAGAAGTGAAGTGTGGATATGCAGCTGCCACATTATGTATCTTCTATGTATAATATTAGCTCTAGGCAAGTACTAAAAATGTTTTCTGTTCATGCTGATGTAGTTTTCTGATGTTTATGAAATTTTATTTATGTAGGAGACAATTTAAAAAACAAACAAACAAACCCTAAATAGAACAAGTACATCTATACCCCAGAAATTGAAGGTGAGAGAAGATGGGTACCTGGTGGTGTAAAGAAGGAAAACTACTGATTAATATCCCGTACAATTAAAATTATAAAAGACAAAGCTCTTTGCACACCTTTCCAAAAGCAGTGGCTTGTGCCACATATGATTCTTATTTTGGTTTTTATGCTGATGTGATACTCCAAGTATAGCATAAATTAATATTTTCCAGAAGGCAGACTTTGACCAGTTCAGGATGTTTGTTGCTGGGGTCCCTTGGGAGTTGCTCCTTAAGAGTAAAGGGGTCCAGGAAGCCTGGATGCACCTCAAGATGGAAATCTTCAAGGTATAAGAACAGGCTGTTCCTGAATGTGGTAAGGTGAGCTGTAGGGGAAGAAAACCAGTGTGAATGAATGAAGAACTACTGTTGAGACTCCGTAAGAAAAAGACAGTCTATGTCCTCTGGAAAAAGGGGCAGGCCACTTAGGGAGATTACAAGGAAGTTGCTAAGGTTTGAAGGGAGGAAGTTAGACAAAAGCCTAACTCAGATTGGCCAATGCAGTTAAAAGAGAATAAGAAGTCCTTTTACAAATACATCAACAATAAGAGAAGAAAAAGGAGAATTTCCATTCTTTGCTTGATGCAATGAGGAATGTGACCACTAAGGATAGGGAGAAGGCTGAGGTCCTCAATGCCTTCTTTACTGCCTTTAATAGACAGATCATTTATCCTCAGGGCACTTTACACCCTGATATGGAAGTCTGGAATGCTATGCAGAATATACCCCTGGTGATTCAGGTGGAGAGAGTTAAAGAGCTCCTCCTCCATCTGGACTGTCACAAGTCCACGGGACCGGATGGGCTCCATCCTAGGGTGCTGAGGGAGCTGGTAGGGGTGATTGCTGAGCCCCTCTCTGCCATCACTCCTAGTTGTCTGGAGAGGTCCCAGAGGATAGGAGACTTCCGATGTGACTCCCATCTACAAGGGCGGTAAGGAGAATCCAGGGATCTACAGGCCAGTCAGCCTGACCTCAGTACCAGGGAAAGTTATGGAGCAAATCATCTTGGGTGACATCACACGGCATGTGTGTGGCATCCAGGAGATCAGGCCCAGCCAACACGAGTTCATGAAAGACAGGTCATGCTTGACCAAACTCATCTCCTTCTACAATTTGGTGATCAGACTGGTAGATTAGGGAAAGGCTGTTGGTGTAGTCTACCTAGACTTCAGCAAAGCCTCACAGTATTCTCCTGGGGAAACTGACTGCCCACAGCCTGGACAGGTATACCCTTCTTTGGGTAAGGAACAGGATAGACAGCTTGGCCCAGCAGGTAGTGGTTAATGGAGCTAAATCCAGTTGGTGACCCATTACAAGCTTACATTCTATAAGCACCAGTTTGCCATCAAAGCTACTATCCCAGGAACAAAACAGTTTAGAAACTCATTGATATTTTACCTTGCAGTTGACCGCAAACAATATTTCAAGGTCTGGTTGCCAATGTATGCAATTAAAGAGAATTTGGTGAAGTAGGAGGAGGAGGGGGATGGCTGGTAACTCCCAGTAATAACATGAATGTCAGTTATCTGTTGTCTGACGTTGAACCAAACTGTGAAATATGTGTAATTCTTCTAACGTTGCTACTGATGTAGTACCCGATTTTTGTTTTTTTTTCTTGGTCCATGTGACTGCTTTTGACCATGACAGGTTTTCATAAATCTGGTGTCATTATAAAACACATGAATTGTGTCACCGCTGCTACAACAAGAGAAATCCATCACGGATCAAAGTGCCAGGAAAAGTCCTATTTACTATATAAGCCCCACTTAAGCTTTCCAAATACAGCCTGAGTGGAATTTAAGTGGGCCATAGGCCACGTTTGGTTCCTATACACAAGCATGAATTTTACACTGTAAAAACAAACTGAAATATAAAGCATTTTTCTAATGTAATGCAGAGCTATGTGTAGTTACAAGGACATCCAGGGCTAGATATCTTTGCTAGTATATTACCTTGAATACCATGTTATTTTTTCCAGAATGCAAAACAATAAAACAGTCCAATATTATTTTAATACTTTTAACATTGGACCTTTAGACTACATAGTATATTATATCTATCTAAACAGAGCTGTCTATATCCTGCTTAGATCACAAGCTTTGCTCAGGGATCATGCCTATCTCCTCATTTGTACATTAACTAGAGTGCTGTAAGCAACCCAAGAACTTCTCTGTTGTGAGAGATTCACAGTAATCAGAAAAAACAAAATTACAATCATTTATTTATATATGCAAAAATATAAGCCATTACATTACATAACATGTATTTTTGATTGCAGAAAGCAATTGTGTTTCTTCACCATAAAGCTCTTTGACTTAAGAAGCCACTTCAGATCATACTGCATCCTTTTTTTTCCCCCACCATACTTAAATGCAATGTTAACTGATGCTTATAAGGTACATTTTATATAGTAGGTAAAATTGTTGAACTCCTCAAAAATAATTACAGACCAAGCAACATGATGCTTGACTAATAATTAAAAGTCTAGGGAGACATGTCACACCATTCTTTGTGATGAGTAAAACACTTTTTGTGATTGATTTCAGCACAGATCTCAGCATCTGCCTCCTTTCTTTCTAAATCTCAGTGTTTACTCAGCATTGCAGGCTATCATATTCATTTGTTTCAAAGCACTTTAAGAAACTGTGTACCACTAGAGACCAAAAATCTCCACTGAGCTGCTTTGAATCAGATACATGATCTTAAAGATCCTTTTTTGTTCCAGAGCTACTAATTTGTCTCTACTTGAATAAAACAATGGAAAATAAAATACTCTCTTCATCAAGGCTCATGTACCTAATTCAGCGTAATATTTCATTTCAAATTGTCTCATTTTATTCTCTCTGATTCTGTTAAAAAAAAAAAAAAAATCACTACAGTGGAAGAAAGTCAAACTAGAGATTATATTAGGCCGAGGCAAATGGTATTCACCTTTTATAGTCCCTATGTTTTATAATGAAGATACTTCATTGAAACAATGATGCATACTTCAACAGTTCCCCGGAGAGCAGTGAATCCTGTTTGGAGAGATTCATGAATATGTGCATTAGCACAATCCAACTGGAACTTGCCCTTAAAAAAGGACCACAAGAGAAGCTGATCTGTTCCTGCTTATGTATATAATCAGAAGTTTATCCTATTATCTCCACCTCCAGAGGGAAAAGCAAACGCATATTCTTCTACCACTTTCAAATGAGAAATGCCAAAGGAAACAACATTTTTCCCTCCCTACACTTTCAGTGACATTTATTGTATGGATCCATAAAGACATTTCAGAACAAGAGGAAAGAATATATTATGAATTTCTGTAAATGAGGATTTATTTTGCATACAATTAGTCATAGCGTAAACCTTTCAAAAAAAATACATCTGCATTAATTTAGTCAAGGCCATCAATAAACCTGAAGTGAGTTCAAAGACTGCTTTAGATGGCAGCGAGATGAGACAAACATTTCACAGAGTCAAGGCTTGCAAAGATATACATGAAGCTCTGTGTCCTGAAGATGAATGAGGAACACTTGGCAGTTCTTGAAGCAGTAGTTTATTTAAAGTACAAAGAATTCAGTGAAAAATACTTCTGGCCAGCAGTTGGTGCCCGGCTTTCAAGAAAAATGGCAGACCACCACTAAGCTAGTGACAATGATAAAGAATAGCCACATAGATTTGCAGATTTATCTTTAGGTTTGTAGCAACCTCAGCTCTCTGAAAAAGAGTATAGTGGTGAGACTTCTTAGCATCTTTTAAAACAAGCTAAAAAGAGCTATGCCCTATGATGGTGCATATTATTAAGTGATCCTCACGTATGCCGGACAGTAGCAATAAGCTTTATCACCCAAAATGAGCAATCGCTTGATCTGAGCTAGGAAAGATTAAACAGTGCAACAAAATGAGAAAGAACCGAATTATCGATCATCTTCTGGCAAAAATTTGCCACAGCCTTATTACCACCTCTTCTGCACCTCCTTGATTCTGCAGCACTCAGATCCATTTATATTGGTAGCTGGTGGTGCTAAATGCAAAGTAGAGTTTGCATTAAAATGTCTTCAATTTTATTCTGGCTAGGAAAGGTTCTGATGCTACTGACTGGCATGTTTAATTTAAACTGTCAAATAATCATTACTAAGACATCTGTGAAAATGAATTTGGAGAAACTCTTACACGACATAACTTCCTATCACCAAAAGTCACAGAGGTTGTAAGGTTTTTTTGTAGTTTGTTGTCTTTTTTTTTCCAAGTACATATTAGGAGTCCAGCTTTGTTCCTTGCAGCCCAGAGATCCTGCATACAAAGCTTTCCGGATGTCTACAATCCTCTGTGTCCTGAAAGCAAAGCATCACTGCAACTCTACACAGTAGTTTTTACACTTTGAGGGGAGAAGCATTATGCCTTCTAAATAAGATATATAGAAGAGATATAATTATACCCTCTAAAGAGGATATAATCTCATAATTGTGCAGTAGAGCTGTCCTCAAATTGCACCGCAGACTGTACTTGCATGCCTGATAGATTAACACCAGGCTCAGCTTCTAGTCTGAGGGTGTTATTTTTACTTAAAAGCTGATTGAATATTTCTGAATGTATGTGTGCACACATACATGGTTTTGTGTATATAAAATGCACTATTCACTAAAGCAGAGCCACCTTTTGGGTTTGTTTTCATACATACACACACATATATGGAAACCAAGCACTTGAAACACTTGTTTGTACCTTTTTTTTTTTTTTTTTTTTTTTTTCCCCACAGCTAATAATGGCTCTTCACTGTAAAAAGAAAAACACTTTTTTAAATCTAGGGGTGGGGAGAAAGGCTAGCAGGTTTACTTTGCTTAACTTGCTGTGGTGTACAACATTCAGCTACAGCACTGCAGCTATTACTATATGTCATCAAATAACCAGCATAAGCAGATGTGCTGCTCCTCCTCATTGACTTTACACAGAGGTTTAGAGAACAGGAGCAGGGCACTATGCCTATTCCTAGCCCCACATAGGCATGCACATGCTTAAGCACAGTAAAAAAAGTACTTAAAAGAAAATAAATATTTTGTGCTGAATAATTCACCACTTCTAGTGCTTTGGCTGGGTATGGCATTGGAGTAAAATGGCAAAAGCCAGGAAATTTAGACGTTTCTGTAGGCGCAAGGAGAAAATGCATCAGCCATGTATGTATTTCTAAACATTTATATTTTCATCCTTGCTGTCTGGTGAGTTTTTGAACTTGTGCAAAACAGCAGTTTTCACAAGTGGAACTGTGATGTTGGTGAAGACAAAGCTTGTGCATCACAGCAGGGGCTCGGGGGGGGTGGTCGTGGTGGGGAACGAAGGTCAAAGGGTAAATTCCAATTGCTGAGACATGTTTTTATGAGTTGAATCTTAACCATGTGATAAGCAGCATTCAGACTCTGAGTAAAAGGCAGGAAGAAATAAGCACTGGGGAGAATTTTGTGATCCACTGTACAAATTGGACAAGAGTTGAGCTCTTCCTTTCCACTGGTTGTTTGCTTCTGTTCTAGTGCTCAAACGAAAGGTCCTTATATAATTAACATTTTCCCTCAGCTTTTGAAAGTGGAGCTGAAAATAAGCACTTGGTTTCTGCTGCATTTGTGGTAATTACTTCTGCTTCATACAGTACCTTTCATTCACAGTGTACAAAAAAGAGAAGAAAGCTGCTTATACCTCTTGGTAGAAACAACATGCTAGAAGGAAAGGGCAGCCATTACACCACATACAAGAGCTCTGTGGGCAGAAACTGCAGACACCTGTGTAAACGTGCAACAACAGCAGTCTTCACAACAGCATATGTAGCAGACTTTGCACCAGATTATGCCCATCTCACCACAACAGGACAGGGGGCAACCAGGACTTACATCTTCCTGACAGACCCTTCTCCTGCTGATGAGAACCTTTCTCCTTTTAGTCTGTTCTCTTGATAGCTAGGAGAGCACAAATCCTGCATCCGGGTACATGTTATCTGTAATATCCATTTACAGGATGGATAAGTTAGTTATTAGCTATGTTGTGGCTGAAGTAATGAAGCTCTGTTTACCATTATCTCTACAGAAGCCTATGTGGGCCACAAAAATGATCCAAGGGATGGAATACCTCTTCTACAAGAACAGGCTGGGAGAAGTGAGGCTGTTCAGCCTGGAGAAGAGAAGGCTCTGGAGAGGCCCAACAGTAGCCTTTCAGTACGTAAGAGGAGGATGGGAAGGCTGTAAGAAAGGAGGAGTCAGATTCTTTAGCAAGGTGTGTTGTGATCAGACAAGGGGAAGTTGCTTCAAACTAGAAGAGGGGACATTTAAATCAGATACAAGGAAGAAGCATTTTACGAAAGAGTGGTAAGGAACTGGAACAGGTTGCCCACAGATGTGGTGGAAGTCCCCTTCCTGGAGACATTCAAAGTCAGGCTGGAAAGGGCTCTCTGCAACCTCCTTGAGCTGTAGGTGTCCCTGCTCATTGCAAGGAGCTGGAAGAGACATTTCAAGGTCATCTAGTCCAACTCATCCAAGGATGAGCAAAATGGGATTTTGGTAGGCAGGGACATCATTGCTACTGAAAATTGCTGAATATGTTTCACTGGAAGAACTTATTACGGTGAAGAGGAAAGGTTGGTTGGTGGCTGTATGACTGACCTTGCTAAATTAAGTTCTCTGTTGATGCAACTGCTTCATGTGACTCAGAGAATGTTCCACAGCTCATGCATGCAAAAATAATTAATCTTTTGCTTTTGTAGAAGTTGGGAAGTACCGCAAGTGATACACCACAAATTAGGCCAAACAAAAAGAATGAGCTACTAAACTGTTGTTACTATATATGAAAGAAGGTTTAGAAAAGAAGGTCTTCTCCTTTTCCTGTTCTCAAAGCTCTGCGAACGCTGACAGTAATTTAATCTAACCAGAACCCACCCACATAGTTTGACTCCTGTGTTTTGACAGACAATTCACCAGTTCCTCAGTTGCTCTAAATCAGCAGAGTTTCATTTCAGTCACTGGAGCTACACTGGTTTATTCCACTTATGGATCTGATCCAACACGTACAAATAGATACAGGAGGAGAAGAGTTCTGTCTATTTTGTCCTTTTGAACAGCATCTGCTCCTTATGTTTTTTCATACTTAGCAAATTATCATTAAAAATACCAATATCAAAAAATACCATAAAAATTACCAGATTCCATAAGTGGCAAAAAATACTTCACATAAACCTGGTACGAGTTCCTCAAATGAGTAAATGCCACTGACTTTTAAGGACAGTGCATGTGAGGTTAAGCTGATAGAATTATCACTGAAGTTCATACAGGTGTGAAGTACTGTCTACTTCACATCAGTAAAATTTATAAATGGCAGTAATTGAAATGTATCATTTGACTCTGAATAGAGCTGTAACATCCATGCTCAAATTTCTATCAGAGATCCAGATCTTTCTAGGTCCTTCAGGGTTAATAAGTATTCTTAGCAGCTTGAAGAACCAGTCCCTCTATTAGCCACTATGGAAGCGTCATGCTTGTCCTAGAAGAATCAAAATGTAGTAATGGAGCACATCTTCCCACTTCTTAGGTTTTCATTGCAGTATCTTTCTTCTGTACTGCTTTTATAATTGAGTTTCCCTATTTTGGAATGGGTTCACTTGACCTCAGAATAACCAAAAATATTACTAAATTTTTTTTCACCGTTTTCTAAGGAAAAAATGATTTCCTTTACTCCTAGTGTCAGCAAAATAATAAATTAATATTACTTTGCTGATAGCACACTGGTCAAAATATGTAAACCTAAATAGACTATTTGCAATGCTAAAAGCTGACTCAAACCTTTTTATTTAAAACAGAGCTATTAAATAATCTACAATAATCTATTAAATAATCTACAAAGTCAAAATAATTAAAACCTCCCTATTTTAGGCTGGAGAATTTTTAACAGCATTAAGACTTTCACAAAGCTGAACAAAAGCTTTCTGAGGGAAGTTTTAGAAGGAATTTCTTTGTTTTGTCCATATTCTAAGTGCCCTCTACTGCCAAAGGAGTTGTACTACATAGAGAGAGCACTCAACTGCAAACAGAAAGTAGAAACCCACCCAGAGACTGGTAGAAAGGTAGAAAGGAAGACTTCTGGTATTTCTTTTCAAGATTCATGTGGCTGGACTGGAAAGCTACTGACAATAGAATTTCACTTTTTTTAATTTTATTATTATTATTATTATTATTATTATTATTATTATTATTTTAATAATAAGAGAAAATCCAGTTGGTGAATGGAAATAAGCAATCCCTTATTTCTACTAGCTATGTGTTCCTTTTTTTTCTTCTGCAGCTTACCATCCTCTCTAGGCTTCTCTACATATCTGTAATGCTCATTTCTGCTCATGAGAAAGTTGTGACCCTGCCCAACATATAAGCAAGTTTTACACTTGCACTGTAAAGATGGGCAGGAGCCAGCCACTCATGGGGGGCTAACAGGGTGCAACGGCTGCAGAGGATAGGGAGCTGTATTCAATGCTGTGTTCACTGGTATCACAGTAATCCCTGGGTTTCCTAAGTTGGGTCTTGCTCTGATGGGAAGGAGCACACTCCAGCTTCCACACACCTTCCTTGGGTGCCTCTTATTCTGCACTTCTCTGCAGGACAATTTTCATTTTTAATGAGCTCACATCGTTCAATAATTACTAAAAGCAATTTAAGAGTTTCTGACTTTGTTTTTCCCATATGCAGCAGTCCAATTTAGAGAACCCATGTCTGCTGGGTAAGCAGCCATGATTTGATTGGGAAAGGTCCTGAAATGGGCAGGAAAATACAACTGCTCATCATCCCAATAGTCACAGTGACAAAATAAAAGGATCAACATGCACTATATTGTATTCAAGATAGTGCATTTAATGTTTTGTACTATACATATCACAAGAACACACTGCACATATACTTCTGTATACAGATATATATATATGTGCATGAAGTTATTGTGCATTAGTGGTGGTGGGTATTACAGTCACCTTGGCCGAGCTGTGAAGAAACAAAGCCACAGAACCTGCACCCCCTGATCACATTAACCCTTCATCCTCCAGCTCATCCTATTCTTTTGACACAGTCTTATTCCCTGACACGCTTCCAGCCCCCGTTCAGGTCAGTTTGAGGCAGGGCGCGGCCACTGCCTCTGAATGATGCAGAAATCCTGGAAAGGGGGAAATTGCAGCTGCTTTTTGCTGGCACAGAGGCCCTGCTGGTTACCGAGGCGACCGTTGCCGAGCGGGTTCAGCCCCATCCCCAGGACTCTGGGAGCTGTCAGGAGCATCCAGCACTGCGCATTTACGGATGACGGCCAGTGCTTGGCTTTAAAAAAGTATCTGAGAAATTACATTTTTGCTTTTTTTTTTTTCCCCCCTTCAGATTCACAATATGAAAAACATTCTATAGACCTCTATGACCTCAGGGGATATTGAAAAACTATAAAAGCAAGAGCTCAGCTATATTTTCTGGTCTTCCTCATGAACATACAGGATTATTTTCCACGTATGTATTCTAAAGTCCAACCAAGCTGGACACAGAAAATAAGGCAAGCTACAGAGACAGCTTGGTTACTTTTGGGAAAGGTTTTGAAACTAATTTCCTTCCCAATAGTATGACATCACATTATTAATGATTTTGCTAGAAAATAGCAGAATTCTAAAAAAAAAAAAAAAAAAAAAAAAAAAAAAAAAAGTGAATTAATGATACAGGTACATTAAATTGTCAAGTCAGTTCTTGGACTGGCTAGCTATGATTTCTCAATAAACAGTTCATCTCAAAATTGATGAAATTTATACACAGAACATCAGGAACAGGTGTTCACAATTATATTTTGCTTCTAGAAACACTCTTATGTTTTCCTGTGCAATTAAAGTTACATCAGCCATATGAAATGAATCTGAATTATTTCACACTGTCTATACATAGGGTGCTTTTGCACACGTAAGAGCTATGAAGCTGCTTGCTCTTGAAAGTGAAGTGCTTTGTTTTGGCACTAGTAATTTTCAGCATAATGTTGCTGTAAGCTTTCCAAGAGTAGGACGCCAGCTTTTATTATTTGAATCTCTATGTCATTTTTTTCCTCATATTTTTTGATAAAAGAAGTAACAAAGATGTTGATTTTTTCCTACATCTATCAATGGATTTTCTTCTGGATGAAATAGTTTGAGGTGACAAATTTGATTACGTGCAGAAAAAAACACATTCTAAAGAGCTCTTTAGTGTAGACAAACTGAATGAGAAGCTCTGACTGCAAGTGTAAACCAGAAAAATTCAAATGAGCAAGAGACTACATATGAAATAAATACATAGCTATTCTACAAGCAATATCATTTCTTAGTATCTTCTGATCAGAACTTGATACTTTCAAGGAAGGAATGTTCCAGTCAAGCAGAACTCATTGAGTTTACTATGGTAGTAACTGTGTGGACTTAAGCGACTTCTTGCGTACCTGTAGTATATTGAGTTATACCAACCTAGGGCAGAAGATCAGAGCTAATAATATGCAGTAGACCTCTCTGCAGCCCCACAAGTTAGTTATTTCTGCATGGAGATACATCAGAAATGGACACTGGCTTTCTTGTCAAGTTTGCCTCAGGAATGAGAAGTGAAAGAAAAATAACTGCAAGCATAGTTACTCCTTGAAATCTGGTAGTTTAACTGAAACAAACTGCACAGGTGGAGTTTGTTCTCCCAAGTGTGGTACAACTTCTGTTCCACCGTGTCACCAGCCAAACCACTAAAGGTGACTAAAGAAATCCAGGACTGGGAAAACCAGTCAGCAACAGACTGAGGTTAAAGTAGAATTAAAATACACTCGGGAAAACTAGCAGTAGAAATAAAGGAGGAAACAGACAAATGGTGGCAACCCCATGCCATTATATTAGTGTTTCTTAGCTGCTCACTTTGTTCACAGACAGTAAAGGACTTGGAAGATGAGGATGGATGGTCAGCAATGACTTCTCATTAGCCCACTTGGACTGAGACCCTCAAGCGGAAGAAATAAGCTTGCCAGCTTCCTAGCAAAAAAAGACTCAGTGCACATGCTGCTAATGGTAGCCTTTACTGGAAGACCAGCTTTCTAAGTTCCAGCTGTTTGAAATCAAGATAACAAGTCCCTTACTCCTCCACACCAGAGGCCAGCACTCCCCAGACTCACTGCTGAAAAGCATCCCAGCTTCCTTGTTCTGGCACAGAACCTCACCCTTTTCTGCCTTCTACTTTGGTTTACATGCACGCTTCTCCTGCTTGATCTCTCTCTCTCTCACACACACACACACACACACACACACACACGTGTACATTCTCCTTCTATGTATGTACTTACATTATGGATTCATGGGTTGTCACACACATTCCAGAAATATGCTTTACTTGTGGTATTGCAGTGCATAAATAAACTGTACATGCAAATACATAGCTATCATTAATATTCCTTCATACCCTTCATCCTGCTCTTCATTAACTTATTACCATGCTATTGCTCAAAGGAAACAAAGGCCACAGTCTGATTTGCTTAGCACAGAGATGCACAAGTAAATGCAAAGAAATTCTGATTATTATCCATGGATTATAAACAAATACTGCATGACTTCAACATTAAGAGTTCAGCCTTCAAGACACTAAGAAATCCTCAGCAAAGAATAAGGAATGAAGCAATTTTATTTAAAGAATATGCTACTGCTGTATTGGAGGAAGCCATATAAAGCTGAAGTCCTCTTCATTTCAGATTATTAAAAATTATTTAACAAGAAATCAGAATACGCAGAAGCCTTTCTCAGCCTGATTACAGAAGATTTCAGTAACTCCTTGCTTAGGTTTCAGTAAGTGCTAATAAAGCTTGCCATTACTGTGAGGAAAACAGCCACGTACTAGAATACTACAAGGTACAGTCCTACTTATATCAAGCAGTAATACAGTGATCGCTTGTTTTGAAGTATTAAACAAGAGAATTGAATGAATGTTGATCAACTTCAGTTTACGGAAGACAGATGTTATCAAACTATCTGATGAAAAAGCAAATTTGCTTGATAATGACAATATTATTGCTGTAATAAGATCTATGAATTGATATTTGATATGCTTTTTTGAATGTCTGAATTGAGGATCTAGAACTACATAAAATAACTGTTGTACATATTATGTAACTTAAAAATCATTTGATACTTGCTCTAAGTAGGAAATTATCACTGAACAGTTGTCTGTGGTAGCATCTTACTGGGATTCTTTATGCCCCCACATTGTCCCATTTTTATTAATAATCTGTGGAAAACATATATTCACCTAATTTCTTACAATGTTTCCAAATAAAGGAAAGACTGTGAAGTGATAAATAAAGATAAAAGCAGATCATTGATATATGCATTATATAGAGAGTAAGCACAGTCAACTATGTGCTTCAGTGCCACTGATGAAAGTCTGTTCATCTATATAGAAGAAAATATATGGTCAGGAATTTCATATGTCTAAATACGACGAAGATTTTAAGGCAGTATTTCTAAAAAAGAAGCAATCATAGCAGATATGCAGCTAAACATGAATTGTTTATGAGTAAATACTGTGGCTATTATAAGAAGGAATAAGGTTCAATGGCATAAAATATAGCTGAAGTTTATATTGCCTTGACATTGGAGCTTGTACTATTGGAATCCAACAGTGCTGTACATGTTCATTAAAAAATAAAAAAATAAAAATCAGATGCTTCAGAAAAGACATAGGAGAAAGACTGAAAAGTTTCAAAAACAATGTTAAGATTAAAAATGCTGGTGGTAAAGCTATGTTGTTAACTCATTTAGTCCACGATTGAGTCCAGAGTCCTGATCACCCATGCTGAATTTCACTTGACTCATTTTATGTCTAGTTGGGATGAATCCATTTCTTTTTCTTTTGGAAAGAACATATTCTTGGAGGGAGCATTTTAGATAATCTGATGTTCTTGAGTTTCACTACTACTGACTTATAAGGAAGAATACCCTCTAGATACTCTTAGGACAAATGCAGAAAAAGTGTAAGTATATATGGAGTTAAATGATATGAGTCAGAGGCAAGGGAAGGCCCGTAGTACAGAATCACCAACTTGCTTTGAGATATTTGCTCAAGTTTTAGTCTGGGCATTGTTACCAATGCAGTAGAGGTAAGATTCTGAACTTATCAGAGAGAAGGTTGAAAGAGCATATTTTCTCAAATCTACAGTTATCTATGTGGGGAAAAGTACTTTGGAAAAATGTAGAGTTCTTCAGTCTCATAAAAAGATATGATAAGACCCAACAGCTGAAAACAGAATTAAGAAAAATTCAGAGTAGACATAAGGTTTGTACCTTTAACAGTGTGGGTAATCAGGACTTGTGAATTAGAAAGCTAGGACTGTACTGAAGTTTTTATGTCCACTCAGTGGTTAAGATCACATCTTTCTCTGGAATATACTGTCAGTTCAACCATAGATGTAAGATCAGAAGATAAAAATTCAGGGAAGTTCTGTGTTTTGTGTGGAAAACACAATATATAACTACAGTATCCATTTTTTTTGCATTAAAATTTGCAAACTTGTGGAGGGCAGAAATATGAAATATTTGTGGATAGTAAGAAATTCTATTTTGTGTGTACCCTTTCCCCTCTGGCCTTCAGCTAGCTGGGACTCTATCTGCTATATGCAAGCCAAATGATGCCATAGTAGTGAATAGCTGATTTGTTCAGGAACTGGAAGATTGTACCGCCAGCTCAGTCTCTCTTCCCTAAGCAACTGCAGAAGGTTTAAAACAGGATAAAGTCATCTGTTGTATTCAGGGTCATCAGTATGACAGAAAATAATCAAGAATGAAAAATCATGAGCTTAGAGTGGAGAGAACTAGGAATGTACTCAGACCTGTATATGGTGATGCTACACTTCAAAGCAATATTTTAACCCATGACTCTGAAATGTCTATCTGCTCGATTCTCTGCTTGCCCAAGCACTGAAATGCCAGTTCAGTAGATGACCTTAACCATCCATTCCTTTTCCTTCATGACCAAACTCAAAATGATATTTCCACAAATGTCATATTCTTTACACCACTTTCCTTTTTTTTTTTTTTTTTTTTTTTTTTTTTTCTTAAACCAGATTTTTCAAATCTCTAAGACACCTGGAATTCCGGAGCAAGAACCAAATCTTTGTTCTCCACAATGGCAATAAACTATCAGAATTGAGGATTAGATATAGGTTGCAGCAGCCACATATAATGCCACATATCATGGAGAAAGGAATCAGTTAGCCTTTACTGCTTCTATAAGAAAATAAAATTTAACCCTTGACACAGAGATTAATAATTACCTCACATTTAAAGCTCTTTCCTTTAGTTATTTCCAAGAAATGCTCAGAACTTGAGTCTGTGCATACTTGTTGCCACTTAAACTTTTATAGACAGTTGTAGAACTTTTGAAAAGGAAAAGTTCATCTTCCCTGAACCTGCACATTGCCTAACAATGCCCATAATCATTTGCTCATTTCATCAATTTCTACATTTATTAGAGTTATAACACATATTAGAGAGAGCTAACATTTTTTGCATGGTTACCAGACCTTCTCTAATGTCAGAATGAAGTTGAGTGTGTAAAGATTTCAAAGATTAGGATCACTGCATGGATAGCACGAGTCCTATTTATGTCTAAAGATATCATAGCACCTGAGATCAGAAGAGGTATTTAGACCAGTAGGTCACAATTTCACCATGAAAAAGGATGGTGCTTTCTGTGAGGGATCCTAAAGCCAAATAAACTGGACAGTACACCATGCTGCCAAGTCTCCCAAGCTTCTTATATGGGAGACAACTGTGGCCATGGAACATCTCCGTTCCACTAGAATTGGCTTTAAAAAAAATAGCGTATTCCATGGTTCTGTGCACCTAAAGGTGTATGCAGATAAATTGAAGGAATAATATTCATGAACACAATTAAATATTGTTAGAGCCCCTACTAAGTTTCAGACATTATACTAAAAAAAATTCCTTCTCAAAATCCCATATCAATCACGTTTCCTCGTGAGATGACAAAGGATGGAAAACTACATTATGTCACAGTTCCTGAAAAATGTCTTCTGGAGCAGCAATCCTTCAGCAGCAGCAGCAGCAGCAGCAGCTGAAGTAGGTGCTCTGCACATCAGCCCCACTCCTCTCAGCACTGCCTTCCTGAGGGCTGCAGCCTCATGTTGCCCTTTGGACAGCCATGAGCACTGCTGCTGCCAACAATGGCCTCATTCTCTGTAACAGGAAGACCACTTATATACCAAAATGGTAACTGTCTGTACAGCATCCTCTGTGGCAACTACATGAATGCCAGCCTTGTCTTATGCTCTGGTTTTCGTATAATATCTGCTTTTATTGTCACCTTAGCCATATATACAACTTTGAAATGTAACATTCTCTGCCTCCAGCTTCAGCTGGAAACCAAGCCATGACTTACACCTTAAAGTGCTCAGGAGAGATGAGCAGTTGATGATGCATATAAATTTGTCCAAGACACTGAGATGTGCAGAGAGCAGGACAAATGGTATACTGTGAAAGTATGAACCTTCCAGTTACACCTGTATTTTGTGTGCACCCTCTGCTCAGTTCTCCACAGTAGTTAAAAGTGTACTAAGTCCTTCATCAAAAAGAAAAGCATCCCTTGCAATTAAAAGACTTAAACAGAGCACAGGGAAGACGTGTAGGAAACAAAAGCACTTCCGGAAGAAAAGACCACAACTTCCATGAGTAAAATACAAATAACCCTTAAACTTCAAAACAAGAGCGAGGAAAACAACGTTGATTCCAGTGAATGTATCAAGAAAGGAGTGGGTCTGGTTTCAGTGTCAGAAAAAGATGAGGGAACTGTGAACTACAACAGGATGAGCACCCAAAAAAAAGACACAATGTGGAGAAGAGTAACTTAAAGTAAGCTCAGTTTGAGAGTTTTAAAACATAGTTTTTCTCATGTTAATGAGACCTGATGTATCAAAACATCAAGACAGCAAATTCCATCCTGGAAAAATCTTTCCATAGTTGCTCACAGATGTCTGCTTTTTGATTTTTGGTTCTCCCACTTTTTCCCAAATAAGAGGCCAAGTATTGGACAATATCCTGGTACACACCAGTGCATATTAAGAAAAGCACAGGCTGACTTCAGATTTTTCTTGTTTACAATTTCAGGCTGAATTCTGCCCTCCAGTCCTGACTCCAATGGGAGTAACACTTGTGTAATTGAATACGAAATGCAACCCTCAGGGTTTGGTCTAACCGGTAACAGAACTTTGTGTGTTTAATTCATTTTTAGGTTAGGCTTTTTTTTTTTTTTTTTTTTCCCCTCTCCAAATTGGGACATAGGTTCTGCTCTCATATTAAGAATGAAAATTATAAAAGTGTAGACAATTATCTTATGTTTCAGTACAATCATACTTCTATGCATACATGCATATGTAACATGGGGAGATAAAGAAGGAAAAAAGTCTGGAAGAATTTATTTTTAGAAAAGATAACCTTAAACACAGTTTGTTGTTGTTGAAAAAGTCTTCAAATCAAGTGCAGTATCTTGTTTATTGATGAAAATACTACAGAGCTCACCTACAACATTGTTCTATTGTAATGAGAAGGGCCAAAAGCAAACTCTCAGTTTCACTGAGAGGGGGAGCAGGCCTTGCTGTTTTGGATGTTACTGCACAGTACATTTGCAGAGTTGAACAGAGAATGGCCAATTTTGTAGACATTTACCTGCCTTTAATTTTTTGTGTTGTGAAATGTGACAATAACATTTAAGGTGGAATGAAAAAAAAAGATTAGTAGATTAGTATGGTCATAAAAGAGCTGAAAGCCATCAAAAAATAAAACATACAAACAAACAAAACCCACCAAAAAAAACCCAAACCTTTCCACCCTGTCCAACATATTTGGGTTTTTAACTCTCTAAAAATTAGAAGGCTCTTACACCAGCACCACTATGCAAGGGCAGGGAATGGGGAATTGTGGAAAACAGAAGTATAGAATGTTAGCATACTGGGACAGGAAGAAATTGCTAAGGTGAGAAGCTATTCACCCATGCTGTCTTAAGAGGCTGTGCACAAAATCAAACAGTAATGGTGCTCTGGTTCAAAGCTGGCACAGAGGCAAAGAAACAAAATGTGATTACTGTGACATTAATCTTCGAAATGTCCCTGCAAATGATCCTAGTAACTCCAGTCCTGCAAGTTCATTTTTGTATCAGGTTAAATATATTGAGACCATAGGAAAAAGAAAAAAAAAAGAAAATATAAGAAGAGGGTCAAGCAGTCATGTTCTAAAATCTTTAATAGTTGTTAGATCACATCAGTGTATGTGTGGATAACAGTCAGTTGATACAGTGTGACTGGATTTTCAACAGACTTTCAACAAAATCCCTCACCAAAGGCTCTTAGAGAAACAAAAACTTGAAGATTAGTCATGGGCTAAAGGGAAGGTATTCCTTGGGATTAGCAACTGGTGAAAAGGAAGGAAACAAAGGGCAACAGTAAGTGGTCAGTTTCACAGAGAAGGATGATTACTAGCAGAACCCTCTGGAGATTTGCGCTGGGATTGTGCTGTTCAACATATTCATAAATTATCTGGAAAAATGTTTAGCAGTGAAATAGCAAAGTTTATAAGTGAGGAGGATGATTCAGGAATAAATTGATATATAAAGTGTGGCAGAAAGGTCTTTCAAATGACTTAATAAAGCAGCAGATGTAATGGAAGATAAATACCTGGAAGAAAGCAGCCTTAAGAGCATCTGCAAAAAGAGAGGTTCTAACTCATCTTTGGAGAGAGGTCTGAGAGGGTTGTGAGTCTTTTGGAACGCCAGCACACTGTCAGCCAAAAGGCAAAGTGAAAGTTTGGAGTTGTCATAAGAACAGAAGATAGAAAATATTATGCTGTTGCGTAAGTCTGTGGTACATCTATATTCTGAGTACAATGTGCAGTTGTGGTGAGCAAAACAGCCTAGCGTAAAAGCTTCCATCCTACCACAGATGTCTCATAGAGAGCCTGAGCAGCACAGCTAGTGTGATATCCTCGGGACAAACCAGAACTCCTAGTCATATGGGAAGTAACTGTCAAGTGTGCATTCATTCAATCCAGTGTTTCTGGAAGGAGTCAGCCCTACAGCGCATATGCGGTACAGGGAGTTGGTGTTAGCATAGCAGTGTTCTGCCCACTACTGCCCAGGAAACCCATGCTATGGAGTCTACAATCATCTTGGAGCATCTCCTTGCATCTCCCTATGCATTCACGGCATCCATAAGGCTTCATGGCAAGAAGGTCTAAAAAGCAGCTAATTAGGGCTCCCTGACAGCTGTGTTGCTGAGGTAGGTTTCAGGAAAAGGCTTTTTTGCAGCAGATGCTGTACAGTTTTACAGAATCCACACATACCTGTGCATATCCACCTACATGTCATTACATGCATGTTGATATCCCATACGTGGCTGACAGAGGTTACATATTAGATAGATATACAGCTGCCCGATTGTGAAAAGCACACCATGTGTAGTAAATCATTTTACTAAGTCAGATTAAAGGTGCTATTTTTCATGGCAATGTAATACTATCTATAATTTCCGTGTTAAACTTGACATTATAAATCCTTTAATCTGAGTATTTAAAAGCTGTTCTATGGCTCATTTTTCAAACGGCATTCCAGTTAACACATTTACTGCTAATGAACTACTAACATGTTCTCTCTTTCTTAGATAAACACTGTTGACCAACATTATTATTTGCTCGTCAAATAATTATTTTTTTGGCTTTTTAATTTAATTGCTTCAATAAAAATACACACCAATAATGCATTTTTAATTACACTTCCCAGGTGACCTATGCAAAAAGAGGTTTTATAATGAAGCCACAATAATTAGCCTGTCACAGTCCAGTTTGGGGCTATTGTGCAGTTGTCCTTTCTGTGGTTCACCTTAGCCTGACTGGAATTCTAAAAACCTTGTATATTATCTCCCATAACACTTAGAAAGGTATTAAAAATGTGTGCAATACTGGCAGAAGCAGGCTTTCTAATTATTGTAAACTATTTCCAGTGTGACGTGGCAGATTCCCTTGAGAACTGAAACAACAGCCCACTCCAGGATTTGTAATAGGCCCTAGAGCCTAAGTAGTTGTAGACAGAGCTGTTTCCCTCAGGATAGATAATTGGTTTACATAGCAGCTCAACAACTGAACTAAATACATTTTTTTCTATTGTCATTTCCCTGTTAAATATACATAACTATTTGGGGGTATTAAGTACAACCTGACTCGCTATGTAATAGCAGAATAATTTGCATGAGCAAAATGGAATACCTAGAATGCTAATAACTGTTATCACCCTACATTTTCATGCATAAATGATAAAATATTATTAAGGCCAAATTCTGTAGTCCTTAATCAAGCACAGCTTTCACTGAAGCCACTGGGAGATTTGCTCAATTAAATACTGCAAAACATATCTCTTGGTTTGTTGAAAGTAAGATATCATCATTAAGATATTCCACCTAATGTTATTATTGGTCAGCTTATTAAACTAGACTGTATTAATGTTTTGTACAGGTATAACCAACGTTGTAGGGTGCTGATCTTTTATCATCGGTTTATAAACCACTTTCATGAAATTTTCAATTACTGAAATTAATGATTAAAACCAGTACACAAATATATTTACTGTCACAGACCATAACATGATTCTCGAAACTAAACATTCTGACTCAGAGTTACTACAAACATGAGAGAGTCTTGATTTTAAAAAAAATTATTACTTTGTTTATAAATCTAGCAGCAGCACGGACAAAAATATTGTAAAAGCACACACTAAGACCCAGCAATAGTAGCAGTTCCTTTAAAAAAAAATACCTTAGTATTTCATGTAAATAAGAAAACAATTGAATAAAACTTATTTGCTCACAACTTTGCAAGGAACGAAACGATATCTGAGGCCACAAGGACTGAGTACTTCAGAAATACGGGCTGCTCAGAAATCACAAGATTTCACCCTAATCCTCATGTCTAAATATGATACCCAGCTGTGCAAATTATCTAGAGGTTTCATGTCTTTTATACTAAATTTGGTTGTACTGGAGCTGAGGAAGCAGCACCCAGATAACATCTCATCCAACCTTTCCTATTCATCAATTATTTTCACCAAGAATCCTGCGTTCATGAAAAACAAGTATGGTATCCATTGCTTGGTATCTTCTGTAGACAAGCACAAATATTGTATATATTTGTGGTGCTCACCATTCATTACCAACTCAAAATTCACATGGAAGCTACAGCTTCTAAAGTGTTGACTGAGCCACTCTTTGAGTCTGATATTAAGATGTTGATGAATGTTATCTGTCCCCCAAAGGAAAAACTTCAGAAAAAGTAACAGTGGGAAATCAATTCATAAGAGTAGCCAAAATGTGAAGTTTTCAAGTCTTTGTAGAAATACCTAGGGATATTGCATCTCATAACTGGTATAGGTCAGGACCTGCACCCCATGACCATTGCCATTGATTCCAATGTGCAGAGCCAATGTCTCTAATTCTATGAAACACTCAAACCCCTCTGAAATGCCGCTAAAGCACAGCAAAACCAAGTATGGACCTAGCTTTAAATTTACACTTAAATTGAAAGCAAGTGGATCTAAGTGTGCATTTGCCTGATACCAAGAAGATTCTGGGCCTAGAACAGAGCTCTGTATTGTGCTGGAAGAGGCAGCACTAACTTCCTCTCGAAGCTGAGGTTGGTGTAGTCCATCCCAGAGATACAACTATCAACTGAGTATTTTGAGATACAGTAATTATTATTAAAACAAATCTAAATGTAAAACTAGTATGTCTAACATGCTTAAATATGACATGGCACATGCTATGAGTGTAGTAATACTAAATTTCTTAGAGGAGCAGAAAGGATGAGGGAAAAAAAAATCAGTTATGTGAGTTGTCAAATATAACCTTTTGGCATTCTAATAAACTGTTGCTTAGATAGAAATATCAAGCTATTACTAATGGCTATTAATGTGTACATGCTTCATGTAATTTTATAGTATCTTATTTTAATATCTGTAATTTTAATGAATTGCAATTTGGGAAAGAAACAATTTTCATTTACTTTATATAACATAATTATGGACCAAATTAACCCCACACTAGTCTTAATTACATTTAGTTTCATTTGGCTGATCAAGCAATTAATGTGCCACTGTATTTTGGAAGTAAAAACCAAGTTGTTACGGTCTGTCTTCAAAAAACATGTACTCATCTCAAGTGTAGTCACTGTGTAATACTGTCCTTTGGAATTTTTTTTTTTTTTTTGGTTTACTGTACATCCGTATGTTGCAGCACAAAAATGTGAGTATAATGAGGCCCTTCTGCACCTGGGGTCCTGTTATACTATGCTGCTTAATAATCTTCCCTTCATGCCACCCTTTATCTGCTGCTCTCAGACTGTACTCATGCTTTTCTTTTTTAATTGGGAACTAATTTTAATTTTGCCATTAGAGATGATAAAAAAGCCCATGTACAAACTTGTACTTCCTGTAGCCTCTGTACTGTCACTCAGCTTTTTTTTTTTTTTTTTTTTTTTTTTAAGTGTTGAACTAGCTCTTTTTGCTCTTCTGGCTAAAGAATAGCAGGAGAAGAATATTTTTAAAAGACAATAAAACCTACAAAATATTGAGCTGCATACTGATGTTCATATTTGAGTTTTCCTCAGCACTCCAGTGGAATCAATTCCTGCACGATGACAGCATGAAAACAGTGGAACGGCTTTAGGATCTGCTCCATTAGCATTTAGTACTATCTATCAGTGTGTCTAATCCTTCCCAACTAATTGAGAGAGAAGACAGCCCTTCACAATATAGGTATGTTGTGAATCTAATTACAGTAGTACAAGGTTATTTAAGCACAGTTCATAAGCAGGGGCATTCTTACAATAACATAGGCATTGTATTGTCTGTTTACAACGATTTGGGGATCTTTTTAGAAATTATGGGATTCATGTCATAGCAATCTTCATGTTATTTTAAAAATTTGAAAAAGCAATGACTTTTCTCATGACCTTCACATTTCTCAGTGGAAAACAGCAGCAGTTAATAAACCAGTGTTTTATTAGTGCTGCTATTTTTAGAGATAATTTGTGTAATCTGGTTTCTTAAGTGTAATTCTCAGTAACTTTCTTCCATTTAGGGGACACATGAAGCCCCAATCTACACAGCACTACACCATTTTCCTTGAGAGTATGTGGTGCTTCCACCAAGAACCAAGGAAAATCCAGGCCTTAATGAACTCTCCAGCTACTTCAGTCAATCTAATGCTTTTTTTTTTTTTTTTTTTTTTTTTTTTTTTAACTGAAAGAATTCAAATTCATCTTTTTGTTTGTTTGTTTGTTTTAAACTGTCTTTAACAGCAATTCTGAGAGAGGAATGGCTTTACACTTTTCTTCTCTCCAGATAACGCTGAAAGCTAAATTTCTCTCCCTGAAGAACATTAGTCAAACTGACTTTGTAGGGTTCTTTACATGTCTAAAATGACCTTTCATTTTCAACTGGTTTGGATGACAATCATCAAGCATATCATATTATATTCATATCAAAATCTAAAAGATTTTTTTTCTACTCTTAGTAGAAGAAAAGTCAGCTTTTCTTCTTTTTCGTCCTGTGTGTCCACTGCAAATTCTCCATTTTTCAGTTGTAAAGGATCAATGAAGTCTGGGAGGGAGAAATGTGAGAGCATCTGTAGTCATATATTCAATCAATATTTCCAATACTGGACCTAGCCTATCAGTTGCAATCTGCACCCAACAGAGTTACCAAAACTGTTCACAAGTAGAATGGCTGTGGGTCACCTCCAGTCTATGCTGCACACATCACACCTTGCAGCAGTCTATCCTTCCCATGCAAATAATCCAGCAAGGTTCACTCCACTGGCAGCTAGCTACTGGATTTCAAAGGCTGCTGCGGACAATGCTTAGCAAACAGTAAAGTAAATTCGGCAGAAAGTCACTTATGACTTCTCGACTGCAGGAGAAACCAATCTTAGATATATGCTCTATCAATTGGATGACACAGTATGTTTTTGAGAATCAGGGGTCATGGTGAAGTACATCTGCCTGCACACTGATTTGGAGGAGATTATGTGGAGTATGTGAATTAGGGTGGAAAAGTCTGGCCCTGAAGGAATGGCCTAATCAATTGGGATAAAGTCAATAGGAATTTTGCTGTTGATTTCACTGGTACGGGAATTTTACTCCCTCATGATGCTTCATGAAAGAACACAGTTAGAAACAGATGTTAAAGATGGAATTGATTATACTGGTTTTCCCCCAAATTCTCTCAAGTAATTTTTCTAAACCAAAAGAAGCCAGCATTTCTAATTACTGTTATGCACTGCATTTAAGGGAAACTTATATGGCAAACCACAGGTACATTGAGACCTATGCATACTCATTATCAAAGTATAACGAATTGCAATTACTTTCTGTTTTCACTGTGCAGGAAAAATATACTGACTGTTGTGATAGGGGCATCCCTTTTCATCCTTAATGTAAAAAGCCAAACCACTGTCCCACACCACTTACTGAAACAATCACCACATTGACTGCTGATTTGAAAATGCACGGAATTTTTAGCTGAATTTTAGTTGCAGTTGCTTGCAGGTTAGAAACCTTCAGTAAATGCAGTAGTTTTATTTTCACAGCACTGTTCCTTAGTTTTAAACTTGCAACTGCAGTGAAGCCCAGGGCTTGCTCTTCCTGCCAAAACTGTCCAGCATGCAGAACATTTTCAACTGAGCAGAGAGGCAAGTGAAGTGTAGCACATACAGCCCAACCAAGAGTGAAAGCAGGGTTATGTTCCATGTGTTCTCCTGACTGTGCCTCTGCTGTCGTCCTACAGTATGTGAAGCAAAAGTTGAAACTGCTCAAACTTGTCATAAAGAACCAAGGTTTCTTTGTCAGAGATAGTTGTAACAATTGACAAAGCCACTGTCTCCCTCTGGCCCAGCCACCAAACAGTCTGAGGAGTAGTGGCAGAATGGCCACACCACTGTTACAGAGAGCTGTCAGAGAAACAACACTTAGGGATTGATTGATTTCTCTGTGTCCTACCAAAAAGGAAGTAATTAATACAGGGAAAAAAAAAAAGAAAATATAAGAGAAAGAAAATAGTAACGTCATTCTGAAAACTACTACTAACGTGCTCTAAAAAAAGATCGCACAATAGGGCTACATTTTCAAAGAACCAACACCTAAAATTTTTCTAAGGAAAAAAGGAAAAAGTATATTCATATCTGTTAGTGAAAGCTGAATAGCAGAATCTTGAATACTTCCTCTTATTTTTAAGATTTTATTCTAATGCAGCTTGCTACTTTTTATTTCAGAGGAAACTAAAGGGAATCATAAATAATACTAAACTAGGACTGGTAAAATGATGATGACGTACGTTACATCCTACATTATCCTTGACTTTTCAAATTCTAATTTTAGTTTACACATTATACATCATCCATTTGTTCATTAGTTTGCATAAGTCAGTCATTCAGCCCAAGTTCTCCAGTCAGTTGTTGGTGGAAATTAGCTAACGTTCTACTCTATTTCACACTCAAAGCACTTCCATTATGGTTGGATAATGGTTGTACCATCAATAAAGAGTATGAATCCAGTTATGTGGGGACCTCGGCTTAACCTTTCCATATGCTATTGATATTTATAGAGCTTCTGACATAATCAATTAGCCTGAAAGCTGGCACTCATGGAAAGTAAACCCATAGAAGGCAACCACTGCATCTGCATTTTCATTAAGCTTTCAGATAAATATGTAGAAAATAAAGATAAATACAGACCATATGTAATGTACTTTTTAATACTAAAATTTTCTAATGATATTCCAGATCAGGATTAAATTTATTTAGCAGTATCTTGATTGCTACGTTTGGTAGCTGGTTTTCATGACTGTTTAATCTTCAGGCAGATATCTAGAAACATCATGAAAGTAAAATGAGATTAGCTGACTCTCATATCACACTCCACCCAAGCAATTATTGAATTTAAACCCAGGTTTTGTACGGTGGCAACTTGTCTTCCTTAACCAGAAAAGGATCACCCTCCATACATGTTTCAGGGTAACATAGACACAGCCTGTTTTTCTCTAGAGATAACCTAGAGCAGGGGGTGGAATAAGTGAAGTGGAGTGTTTGGCTTATTATGGTTCATGGGAATTTGTATTTGCCTCCCATTGATGTAAGTAAACTTTCGCTTTGTTGGAAAATCTACTCTTTTAAATATCTGATTTTCGTTATTCCCTTGAGTGATGGCTCATAACATTATTCATGGTATTTAAGCCTTTTTCCAGAATAAAGATTTAGTCATAATAGAAATATTTTCATCTTGATAGAACAAGCTCTATCTAGTCATTAATTAAAATATTATTACAGAAGATTAGTTGCTCTGGCCTATATGTTCCACTCTATTAATGCAAGTCAAAACAAAGACATTTCTGAAGAGATGAGTGGGAGAGCTGCACAGAGAAGCAGTAGGTCCACAGCATTGTCTCTGCCAAACCTATGGGACTGGTTCTGTGCATGACAGGAGTGACCCCCATACCTGGCTGAGGTAGCAATGAAAGAAGTCACATAAATTTCACCTCCAAATAATAGGTATTCCCCTGGATTTTGAGATGAAGACTGTGGGAAGTTGGAACAAAAGGGAAATGGAATGTAGAGAGACTGCAGCAACAGATCACAAGGCAACATCTACCATACCATCTGTCACCTTTTGGATTTAATTTTTGGAGTTAGCTCTAGTAAACACTAGGGTTGCCAGTCACTGTCATACACACTATTCTGTTATACTTGAACCCAAGTCACGTGAATTACTTAGGGAGACTCAGGAAGACAGAGGGAAATTCTCTTCACAAAATTCAGACTTCAAAGAGGACAGATTTTCACTCAGTCAAAGGATGTTGTGTCCTTCATGATATCTTTACATATGCATAAATACAGACTAAAGAAAATGGAACAGATTAAACATTAGGAAGAGTACTTCCTCAAAGCCTGGATATTTTGTACACTATGTTGGGTGCAAGTGGACTGTTTGCAATCACAACTACACCAGTTGCAAGTACACATTGCATGATATTCTGGTGCAATTAGTGACATTAATTAATTAGAGAGATTCCTGCTACATTTAAATAGAAGGGTTGGAAATTGTAATAGATAGAGGGCTTCCTAACTCATATTATAGGACAAGGTGGTGTAATCTTAGTCTAGAAGCTTGATAGGTTTTTGTTTCAAATCACATCCTCCTCACAACTCTAGCCTTTTATTAAAATGGGAAAATATATTGTTTATAAAGGCTGCTCTCAACAAATAGTAACCAAAGCAAGGTGCAAAGAATGTATTGCTTCCATAATCAGAGATACATTGTAAAATAGAATAAAGTGATAAATATGAAGTATAATTGTTTGTTGTTGCTATCTGTCTGTGCCTGATGGCAAAGAAGTCCAAATGAATTACAAAGAAATTTTTAATAAAAGGACAAAAAGAAATAATGGGCTCCATAACCTGAAAGAACTTGGAATTAAAAATGTCCCCTGAAACTAAAGTCCCTTCAAAATCTCCACACTTTTTCTCTGGTCTTGTTTTTTTTATTATTATTATTAACATTATTTTTTTTTTCAATGATCTTACTTAAAAGCCTCCAGAGAAATTGTCCTATTCCCTGCCCAATAACAGCCAAACCATTGTTTTAGGGAGGATATTTTTAATGCTGTGTATTTTACATTAATTTTTTTTGCTTTTTCCCTTTTCTTGGACATTTCATCCATACACCACAGAAAACGTGAACATAAGCAGCTGCAATATGAGATGAACTCTGAACACCAAATAGGTAGGCCCTAGAGGGGAGGAACTGAAATATGAGCTGCTTACTCTTGGAGCCCTTTAAACCCTCCAATCTGTTTTAAATTATTTTGGTGCCTCTATTTAAAGGTTAAATTTTTGTTGTTGTTGTGAGCCATAGTTTAGTAATACAAAACCTGGGCAACATCAGCATAGAGTCAATTCACAGATTACACACCCAGGGTCTTTCCTGATCCTGCCTAAAGTGAAGCAGCATGTTTATACTTAGCAACACATTTTGACATGAATGAACTTTTCACGTCTCTGCTCATAAAATAAACACGTACATTCAGCAGGAAAAAAAATCATCTCACTCAACAATCCTGCTTACATATGTTATTTACAGACCATATGTCAGAATCTAAATATGGTTATGGATATGCACAAATTATAGATGTAGAACACTCACTGCAGAACTGTGCATTAAACATCAAACCCTTTATATAACTTTAATTAAATCCTTCCTTTGTGCTAAGTCTTTAGCACATTAGATTTCACTTAAAAAAAAAAAAAAAAATGCACAAACTCATTTTCCCCTCCAACCCTTGCAAGTGAAATCATGGCATGTAAAGATTTATTTTTTTTTTTTTAATGTTTTGCTTTTCCTTCCACAGTATTTTATTTCAGGGCAGTCAATTTGAGCACTGGGGCTTAGATGTCAGCATGAACGTAGTTTTGATGGCTGCTTTTTGCCATTGCCACTTTTAGTTCAGCTCTACTAAGTGCCAATGGGTAATTCCTAAAGGCCAAGGCATTTTCAATAAATTAGTATCAAGACACAGAGTCTTTGTATAGCATTTAGGTGAAACTTGATTCAAAATGCATATTTGAGGATTTTTGACAATGCTTTCTTTGTTTTTTTTTTAATGCAAATAGAAAAAGCCTTGGAATCGCTTGAATTTATACCATCAAAGATGACCACCATGAATGTGTCTGGAAGCATTACCAAATGACAGAAATACCAGAGATGGTTGTAGTACAAGGATTAAAATAGGCATTTTCAAAAAACATGCTTTCTAAAGAACACTGCTTTTTGACAGTTCATTAACGTTACGTATTTCTAATCAAACTCATTTTGAAGAAAGATATTTGATGCAATACACATCAAATAGTGCTGTTGGTTGGGGACTCAGACTTCTACAACATAGCATTTTAAAGGTTTATACTTCTCTCACTGAGCAAAATTAACTCTCTGTAATTCTCTCATTAATTAACTCTAAGTATCTTTTTAAGACAATAGTTTGATTTCAAAGATGTTAAGAAAGCAGCATGGCATACACTCCTTCCACTGCAGCAACAAAATGTTGGATCTTTTTATTGAAATTGGGAATGGAATGCCTTGCACTTTGTTCTGCTGGTCTGCTTTCTTTCAGTAACTACAGGCAGCAAAACTGAGGGTTTACTGCAAAGGTATTTTGGTAGTACAGGTCCACTTCTCTAAATAGCACTCAAAAATATGCTATAAACAAAAGTTAAAAAACAGTGTTTGGTACTTCAGATTAATACCATGGTACACTATGCCACAGGAATCAAAAACATTATCTAAAAAGAATAGTAGCTACTTTATCTGACATTCTGGACATCAAGTTTTTTATTTTTATCTTATGTTAACATAAGCAATAGAATGAAATGGAAACATAGGTCAAAGAGAATTGATTTTAATACATTTCTTAGGAATAGTTTGGAGAAAAAAAAAAAAAAAAAAAAAGTATTCTGTGTGTAGCCTCTTTTTTGCCTGTCATACGCCTCTGCTGAAACAGCTAGGACCCTCAAGCTTTGCCTCCCACCAGTCTCCTCTCCTTGCTAGGTGGCAGTGGACTCTGCACCAAGTCACGATGTCTGTTCACAGGGCACATCTCATTTTTTTCCAGTAATACCCCTCAGGCAGAATAATATCAACGTGGTAAAATCTCCCACAAAGTCTTGGAAGTACTACCAAGAAGGAGTAAGTGGATGCTAAGCAAGGGTGAGGGAGAGGAATCCTTATCAAGCACAAGTTTTCAAGTTAAAAATGAGAAATCTGATACAGTTCACAAAAACCTCTACATTGCTCAGCTCACTTCCAGGATATTTTCCAGAACTATGTTCCTCATAATGCTTCTACCAAAATACCTGTCTTCTTACTTTACTTTTAGCACGAAACACTCCCTGTCACAGAACTGGTGAGTCTTCATGAAAGCCACAAATAATTATTTTCTATAAAATACTTCAAAGTGAATATTTTTGTGCACATTATTCCCTAAAATCTGTTTTATGGTCTATTAAAATTGACTGAAACAATGGGCTATTGATTCTTGCAGGATCTATAGCTTACATTAAGCTCTGCAAAAGATGGTTGTGAGAAACTGGCGAAACACATTTTGTGGTTGAGCCAAATCTGTAGGCTAGCATAGCTTATTCACTGGCTGATTCTGATAGGTAGAGGTTATCACCCAAGAACAGTCTACTGCAGTCTTCCACAACAAAAAGGTTGCAAAAGAGAAGATTTTCTTTAAATCTTAAAATAAAAATATTATCAATTAAAAAAAAAAAAAATTAAACTAATTTGTGCACATTCTAGGAAAAAAAAAAGTTTACCGGTCCTAGTTATAGTACTTAATATACTGGGAAATCCTGACTATACCAAGTTCCAGTTGTTTGCTCCATTACTCGTGGTGAGAGACAGTTGGCAGAAATTGGATTTTTTTCCCTTGGCTTTGCAAGGCTGTGGCACAAGCTCAAAAATCCAGAGCAGCTAGGGAAAATTCCCCTTCATTTTACTGTTGCACTGCAACAGTGCCTTTTAAATATATTTCTTATATTTTACCGCAATTATGTCTTTACTTAAAATACCCATTTAAACCATTGCAAGGTTGTCACGGAATTGTTGGTAATGTGTGATTACATTATGTTGTCTTTTGCCAGGACACTTGTAAATGAGACATTATCCTTGGAGATTTTCTTGGCTGAAAATGTGAGTAATTAAAAATGTAAAAAAATATTATCCATTACATATGCCACAATAATAAATACTTCTGTATAATGCAAGTTAATGACTCCTTAGGGACCCAGCATAATCCTTCTACAAAGTGTTTCATAGGTATACAAACAAACAGTTAAGCATTTAATATTTTAATATGCTTATTGTATTTATACAATACCATTCTCAGTTGCAAAAAAACCCTGCATCCCTGTCAGAGTAAGTGCAGAGTAATATAGTGTAAGAGAGGCAAAGAAGGATGGAAACCCCAAGGCACTTAGATCTTAGAACACTTTGGTGCTCAGGACAGTCTCTCAATCTCTTTTTCAAATGGGTGCTGGGTAAGGAAAACTGAACACAGAGCATTTCTTTGGCTTTCTTTCCAGTACAGGAGTTACTCTGCCTCTGGGGGATATTTTTCTCCTGACCATGCCCCAGGCACTACCCTGGCTGTGCAGCACAACCCAGCCAGACAGCACGGAGGAGGATACATCTGCCTGCCTATGCTAGAAAGGGAACTGGGATTCAGCAACAATTCTGAGATTTATTTATTTTTTTTAAAATCTTACTCTCAAAAAGAAAATGTAAACTAAATCAGAGGAAGAACATTTTGAAAGGCCTTAAGGGGTGATTAATTAGGTACATTTTATTGAAATGAAATGACATTTCATACCAAATTGCCTCTGGCCATGTGGATCATCCCAGCTCATAACGCCCCTGCTACAAATCTTCATTCCACCAGTGACTCCTTTTCTTACCTTGATGAAACTACTAAAACTATTTGTTTCCGTTCCTACAACTGTAAAATAAGAGCTACAGGTCTACTTATGCCCCTTTCAAACTCTCTTACCTCTTCTTGGCTTAATTTTCGTGCCTTTCCTTATTCTTAATAGGATCTCTTAGCAAAATCTGACAACTTACCTCTTTAAATTGACACTGAAAACTGCTAAATAGTTTCAGAAACTTTTCAATTATAAATTGCTATTACAGGACAGTGATACTAGGAATCTGCATAAGGGCACCATTGAGTCATTCTTTTATCAGGAACTTAAACCTTGCACAGAAGTGCTCTTTAATCACTTTTAAGTCATATTACCAGTTAGGTCTTATTAGCAAGACTAAGGATTCGAAGGCTCTTCTAGATGACAAAGCTTATAGCAAAAAATCCAGGGATCTGTTCTGGAGAAGAAATAAAGGCTATGGTTTATTTGATGTCTTTTTTCCTCCCCCTTCATAATTAACAATAAAGCCAAATCACCTGGGAATGGGCAAAGGAAAAGTACTTATTACTAAGGCATTCTCAAAAGCCAAGATCTGCTCTCTGACTGCTGAAGCTATACTAGATGTGGAAGCTTCACCCTCTTCTTACGTCACCCCGAGGACCCTGAGTTAACAGAAAGATGATGGATAAAAACCTCCACCTATTTATCTATTAATATTTTTAGTCAAATCAAAACCAATAACAGCAGAATTTCTAACAAGGAAAACTTTTGATACCACTACTAAATAAAGTCTTTTCCTCCAAGTTTCGTGTTTCCAAAATGGTGTTACCTACTGCCTTTGGCAAGTATCTTTGTTTTAGATGTTGGAATATATCTACTTTTGCATCACTGTTGAAATATGTTTGATTTCTTGTGGTTCATAGGAAATTCTCATTTATTCTTTTAAACAAAAAGGACTTATTACTGCTTAGGTTTGAAATGTTTTCTATCTGATTACTTGACTTACATTAGCTATTATCTTACCTCAATGCTTCCTTTTCTATCAGAAAAATGTAAAGAAAGCTTTGGTATAATTGACAACACCACCCATGGTTTCTTTAGCGCTAAATATACATTCCAAAAATCACAAACAATAAAACCAAAGATCAGATAATCCTTATGCTAGTCAGTATTCTACCAGTAACTCATACTTCAAAACATTGGAGTAGAGCCTAGAGCGCGTTCTGCACAGTATGGCAAATGAAATTCCAGCAGACAGTTAATGTACTGCGATCTGAAGTCAGCTACTATCAGACGTTTGCTGCCTCATTTATTTTGATTAATTGCTTCAGTGGGGGGTGGACCAAAGGGGAAGCCCAAAATCCAACTCAGGGAAGACAGAACTGTGCCACACTGTCTTAGCACATGTAAACAAATGACAAGGTTTTGCTGCCTTCACTCCCTGTACAAGGTGAGGAAGCTTTGTCATACTGGTGGTGCACACAGACCCGACAGACCTGTGGTGGCATTTGCTTTGCGCAACCAGTACTTGCTTTAGAAAAAAGCTTGAGCTACTGGCACTGTTAATCTGGGATTGTAGGGTCACAGTGCTCCAGAGACAGTGGCAGGGTACAGTTGCAGCAATGTACATGTATCCACCACAGCTGGAATCACTGATCTCTGTGGTTGGGCTTGGGGCAATGATACCACCTGCCAGGCCCACAGGGACAGAGCCCTGAGTGGTGACTTCAGCCATAAACTTTATATTGGTAGTGTTTACCTTTGCTATTCCCTGTGACAGGTTTCTCTTCTGAACAGTAGCCGATGGCACTTGGCTGGGGAGACCAGGCTACAATGCACTACAGTACCCACTGAGTGACAAATCAAAATGACAGGGCTGTCCTACAAGATTGTGATCTAGAGACTTAAATATTTCTGGTCCAGATAACAAAGGCAGTGCTGCACAGTAATGTGGGAAAAGCCAGTGTGATTTTCTAATGTCTTTAACATGACTGTGTTTGTCATTGTCCCAGCCCTATCACATTGAATCTTCCCCAGGTGTGGCTGAAAGTGTGGTTTGGGGGGGACTACGCTTCAAAAATAGCTCAGTCAAATGCTTTCTGGTGGAAGCCCTCCCCTGTTTACCTCTGCTAGTCATGGTAATGGCAAGGGTCAAATGAATACAAAGAGGCATCAGGAGCTGAGAAAGTTGTATGATGACTTAACAATGACAACCCATATATTATCAGATGCAATTTTCTCTTTTAATTTCAGTCTGAATATAGGAGTTTAAAAATCATGCGCGCGCACACATACAAGGCTGCCCTGATTTTTCAGATTTCTGTTCTCCTATTAAACTAATAAAAGGGGAAAGTGTTGATCTTCTGCTATCAGGGCATCACATTTCTCGGTTTTAAATTCATTGCTCTGTATTTTAAATAAAGGTTTGAAAATCAATTTGAAGAGCCCTTTTTTCCCAATAGTTCTTCAGTGGATACACATAAATATTTTGTATTCTTAAACATTACACTGATGTACACAAATGGATAATTGCCTCTACAACCTCAGTACCTAAAACTGTCTTTCAAGTGACATTTCGCATGCTCATTTGTGTGTAAGATTACAATGAGGCTTGAAGTGTCCAGACTGCATCAAAATCATTCCTGAAATGCTTATGCTTCTGTTTAATTAAGTTGAAGTGAAATTCATGTTATTCAAGCACTGTTAAATCAGGCTGAAGTTAGTGAATCTGAATGACATGCAGTAGCATGCAGCATTTAAACTGACTAGAATATGTGACATTTTAAGGTGCTTTCTTTCTTTCTGTTTGAGAAACAACACTCAGGAGATTTGTAGAACTACCATAGAAAAATCAAAAGCTGTTTTTCACATTAGTCAAAGGCAGGAAACTCTATGTTGATAAAGGAAACAGAAACTCCTCTTACAGATAAAAACAATTCATGCCTTGCACTAAATTGGAAAGAAAAAAAAATCCCAAGCATTCAAGTCATTGAAAGATGTCTCTCAAGTAAAGTAATATCCAACCAGAAGTGCAATCTAAGATATAAATAATGCCCCCCTGCCTTTTCATTTAATTTCAACTGCATAACAATTTCAGTCCATCACTGTACATGTTGAAAGGAATCCCATTATTAAAAATTCAAAATATTCTCAATGCTCTTTTATTCTAAGAACTCCCAAATGCCTCAAAAGTACAGAAACACACATTTTTAATGAACCAAATGGACTTGTTTTTATAACTGACAGGAGGTGCTGGGAATTGGAATTGAAGGGGGGGGAAAATCAGCTAATTAAATCTAAATCACCAACAGTGAACATAATTTCCTTGCCCAGTCACTCCCAGTTTCACCAGCTCCCTCATCCCAGTCTTGGGCTTTAACCCCCCTCCGGTTGGGCTTTGCCATCACTGAATGTTAATGAGCCAGCTTCCTCCTCCACACCGCCCGGTGCTGCACGTCACCACGTGCGAACACAGCATTGACAGCCACAGAGCTGCCAGCTCCCACACCCCCAGCCCTGCTCCCCCTGCCTGGGCAGGACCCAATGCCTCTCCTCTCACCCCAGGACAGTGCACATGGGACCTGAGCACACACTTTCTGCACGTCCATCTCTGGGACTGTTAGCTGCTCAACTGGAAGAAGTATCTTATCACATACAACTGTGACTCTACAAAGTTGCTTCTTTAAAATCCAAGGATACTGGATCTGCTAGGAAAGGTAATTGCCAAATCTCACCACTGATTTTTTTTTCTTTTTTTTTTTTTTTTAATTTTAAATTAGCCATATTCTTGGAACATCTGAATCTTATGAGATGTTGTCATAGCAAAATTCACCTCAGATGGTTCAAATTTGGCAGACACTTGGGAAACAGAGTCTTAGAAAGGGACTTGCTGGGAAAACTTAATAAGAAACAGAGCTAACAACCCAGTCAATGTTTACACTAAGTGAACAAACAAATAAACAATTGTGCCTTTTAGTAGCCTTGACAGTAGGTCTAATCAGCATAACAGATTGCAATAGATCTCTTTCCCACAGAAGTGAGAGCTTCAAGTAAGAATTAGGAAAGGTAGATCTTGGTGCTTTTTTTTTTTTTTTTTTTTTTTTTTCCACTAGCTGAAGAACAACTACAATGCATACTGAAACACTCTAAGTTCAATCAGAGAGTAAAACACAACTGTACTAAGGAATTTTTTATGCTTTGGGAAAAAAAAAAAAAAAAAAAAAAAAAAAAATCACTTTCAAAGCAGAAAGCAGTCCCCTGTTTTTCTTTGTGCCGTGGTCCACCCTGAAGCCTCATGCCAGAAGTGCCGCATATCATACCTGAAGCATCCTAGAATCATTAAGGTTGGAAAAGACCTCTAAGATCATTTAAGTCCAACCGTGCACCTACCACAAATATTGCCCACTAAATCATGTCCCTAAGTATCACATGCACCCTTTCCTTACACTCCTCTAGGGTCAGTCACTCCACCACTTCCCTGCTCAGTCTGTTCCAGTGTCTTACCATTCTTTCTGAGACAAAATTCTTCCTAATATCCATATTTCCCACACAAGGCTTTCCCAGATTAGAACACAACTCTCCTTCTAGCAGTTAGGAAGCAGCTGTAAGTATGCTTTTGGTAGCACTCCCAGGAGCAACCATGTTCCAGAAGACAGAAGATGGAAGATAAGTAAGAGGCTTTTACATAGGAAAGAAGCTTTGTACATGCCCACCAGTCAGCATGCGTGAGAAAAGGGCGCTGCTACAGCTGCAGCCACTGAGCTGGAGCTATCTTTCAGAAGGATGGAGATTTCAGGGGCTGCTTCTCCTCCACCCTCTAGCCTCAGATGATGGGGAACACAGTGACTATTACTTCCACATCCCCCTCCGACATCATGTGCATTCAACCAAATCAATCTGAACTTACAGGTTGTTTACCAGCTGGAGCATGTGGCACCATTTCCTCTTTTTTGTAGGGATTGGAAGAAATACTCAGTAACATATACCTTGTTTCTAATAAAGCAATAAAACTGAAAAGCCACTACTTAAGTTAATTCAATACCAGCTATAATATAGCTCAACCCAATTGAAATTGAATAAACATTTTCATATAAATTCAATTAATTGATATGGGCTTAAGTATGCAGTCTATGTTGTGAAATTATAAACAATAACTTACTCCATCAGCACTGTCAAATAATTGCCTTAAGTCAGAGGATAAAGAATAGAGAAAGCTGAAAATCCATTATATGCTGTTACAGTCTTACTAAAACTAATTAGCTGCTATCTAAATTTTCACACCTCTATTTCATGATCATCTTTTCTTCATGCAAAAACAAATACATTCAGTCTGAATAATAAACTTGAGCATGCTAGATCCACTTCTGTGCTCTGCTCTAGCTCCCTGGCACATTGCAGAAGTACCAGCATGGTGACGTCAGGGGCTGTAATACCATAACATGATGGAGAGTACAGCAATAACAGCAAGGTACCAAAGTCTTTGGCTGCAGCAAACACAGACTCAGAGATAAAGCAAAAGAGCCGCTTACCTTTGGAAGACTTTAGGTAGGCAGGGATTTTAAGCAAGATGACCTTGCCTCTGCTGCCAACCCTTAGATGAGGTCTGGGAAGGGGTGGAGCCAGGATCTGGTCACTTAGGGGCATTGTATGCACCTGAGCTCCCCTGGATTGGTTCTGCCTTCCCACCAGGTGCTCAATCACTGCTTCAAGCCATGACTTGGCATATCCACTACAGGGTCTCAGGAGGGGAATCTTCGCAGGAAAGAGGCAAGATGAGGCTGCCCCAAACAGTCTCTTTTGTGGAGCTCTACATAGAATCATAGAATCATTAAGGTTGGAAAAAGTCTCTAAGATCATCTACTCCAATCATTCATCTTCTATCAATATTGCCCACTAAACCATGTCCCTAAGTACCACATCTACACATTTCTCAGACATCTCCAGGGACAAATGTTCCCTCAGAACTTTCTAAGATAACATAAGCTAAGAATGCTTTACTAAAAAAAGAAAAAAAAAAAAAAAAAAAAAAAGCAAAACCCAAACAATCTGTTTTGTATGTTGAGTATAAAAAGGTCATGAAATTTTAAATGATGTCCTGCTGTGTAGAATAGCACTTAATATTCTTGCACTGGGTTATATAGTGCACTTGAGTAGTTTTGGCAGGAGAACACTTGTTAGAAAATGGATACTTCTGCATACTTTTGTAGACTAAAAGGGTAGATTTTTAGGAAAATAAAAAGTTTTGTAGGAAATTTGGTTGTCATCTTGGAGTACATTCTTACGTACTATGACAATATTCACTGGGCTGAACTGTGATGCCATGACATAATTTTCCTGTCAGAAAATCATTCATCATTTTGAAAAGATAAAAAAGCCGTGTTCAACTTGTTTTTGTGGGCTGATATGGCTAAGTGGCATTAAGTCTATCTATATTACTACTATTTATAAATTCACATAAGGAGAAATGCTAAAATGTATTGGTTAATCTGACAGATCTAAAAGCAACTCATTCAGCTGGTTGAGTTTGATTAGATAAGGAGACAGAGATTGCCCTATAATTAAACACTTTATTAATTTTCAGTATTAGATTTCTAATCTTAAACTCATAAGCATTTATAAAATGGAGACAGGATAATACAGATTGCTAATTTAGTAGAAGAGAGGCCTTTTGGGTATTTACTTTGGAGACGTTATTCCCAGAAGATCTGAATGAAGAATTCTATCTAAACTATTTTTATGCAAGATTTCTTTTATGCAAGTATTCTGAACAAAAAAGTTCATCTCATTGGCCTTCTTTAGCTCATTATAAATGAAAAAGTCTTGAAGTGCTCTCAAAAAACTGCATTTTGCTTGGAAGAAATCAGTGAGTTCAGACAATTGTAGAACAGAGAACAATAACATTTACCTATCAGCCAAAATAAGAGTTATCTTGCTTATTTATCAGCTGGAATAACACTCTGGCTGCCTATGAGACTAAAATGGACTTTCTATATTGGTGATTACTAGATCAGAACATCTTCCAGCTGTTCTGGCAAAGGTTCAGCCTTTATTTCCTCATTTTGCAGACCATGAAACTCAATGGAAAAAGTAATAATCAGTTCCGGAGCAGAGCATGATCCCTTCCTATCCTCAAACTGCCTTCACATAATTTTATGAACTCAAGCTCATTCTATGTTCTTAAATTTTGTATTATACAGTGGCACAGTTTCAGCACTAGTCTAGGCAGTTGTCCAGTTTCAGCTTTGTCTGTAATACAGTTATTTGGGCATTCTTACTGAAATATATTGATATGCAGTCTCAGACACTCATCCTACTGAAGATCTAAACCCAAAAACATCTATGTACCGGGCGGGTTCTTCAATCACTTTTCAGACAAACATCAGCCTAGAGGAACTACCCTTCCCTTCAGCACTGCCCATGCCCTGAGTACTGTTAGCAGAGCTATCACTTCTGCAGACGTGTCCTCCAAGCAGGTGGTCAACCTGAGCTGCGTTTTATCCCACAGACAGGGAAGGACGTGCCTCCAGTTTGTTTCCCCAAGGCTGTCATTTGCAAAGCAGGAGCATTTCTCCACTAGACTACTTTTGTAACATTTTGCTGCATCCTCCCAGCAATCAAACCAATTGCCTCCTGCCAAGCCAAAAGTCTGCCTCGGCTATCAGCTCCTGTTTAAATCAACCAGAAGCATTCTAAGCAAAGCAAAATGTTCACAGTCCAAACTGTTTTTGGTGAAATCAGAATAGTCAGTGCATTGTCTGGGAAAAGTGCTGCCCCACCGAATAAATGTCACTTCGGAAGGAAAGATGTTAGCAAAAAATATGTGTAGGCAAAGTCCAGACAGTACACAACTTTGCTCCCTTGTCAAATTCTATTTTTGCTTCCATTATTGTACATGGAATTACACACTCATTTTTACCTTGTACATGACAATGCAGGTAATTTCTAAAATATAGAACACATACTTGCTGTTAGATTGGCTTAATGTATTTTCAGGCTTATCCAGCTGGCTTGGAGAATAAATATGGACAGAATTCAAGCTCTACTTATGCTTTAATTATAAGGGCTTATACTGGGCGTTCTCTCTGCGCATTCCCTTTCCACAAAGGTGAATTTCTGCACGGTGATTTAGGTACTTAACATGCCCTACTGGATCTCCTGGTTGTAAGTGTGCAACTTTATTTAAAATATGAATTCCTGAATAAGATGCAAATAAAATTTTATATAAGAGACATTCATCAGTAATTATCTACCAATAAAGATAGTTTTATATTCTTAATAATGAAAATAACTGGAAACTTTTATACACATTAATGTTGCAAGTATTTGCAATTATTGGTTTACATTATTTTTCTATCAATCTTATATCTCTATGGAATAAAAATCTAAAACATTTTTAACCTAACTATATACATTTGTAAACCAGATAAATGTTGTGATTATCTCTTCCTGTACATAATTCCTCATGAGGGATTCAGTTAATTGAACATACCTTTCAAAACATAATCTATGGCTTAATTAAGCTTAGCAAATATAAAATTTGAAACCACATACGCTCTATTGGCAGCAAAGTTAGGGATTTTTTTATTCCTTTTTATCCAGCGCTTCTAATGACTGCTTGCTCAGACACATGATGCATGCAGGTAGCATAACTGTATCCAAAACAGAAGTTAAGTTTTTGATTTTACTGTCAGAGATCAAAAGTTGATTTTTTTTTATACATGCATCAGCTCTTTCAATAACAAAATAAGAACTTATTGACGTTGAGTAAATTTCATAGCTTGTAGAAAAGACACATATCATTGTAATGTGTGAAATTTTAATCAGAAATGTTGTGAAGGATAAAGGTAAACTGACTGCTATAATTAATGTGTTCTGCCACAGAGATTTAGCTGGCATATTTGAGTAGTGTGGTTTATTTTAACTATTCCACTGCTTGAATTCTGTCCTCGCTGAACAGTAGTGCTGTTTGATGGCTTTAACCTACATGGCTCTCCAGCCTTCAGTAAGCTTATTCCTAACTTAGGACATGATCCTGTTGAAATTAGGAACTTGCAGTAGTAGCAAAGGACAAACTGATGGCGACTGGGCTGTACTTGGTAGTGAGCATTAAACATGACAGTAACTGTTTTCAGGATTGAGCCATTTGAATGCTACCTTTTCTTTCCCCCTCTCTTTTTTAGCACTTCAAATATTCTAATTATTTTATAATTCAATTTATGGCAACTTGTGCCCACAGCATAGTCTCCTGAATCAAAAAAAAGGTCATGTTGCCAGGGTAATGCAAAATTCTAAAATCTATTATCACAGCAATAAGAAGGACAGAGTTATAAGAAGATTATTGTTCTCAAAACAAAACTCCTATCTGTTACATCTAATGCATTTCTGGAAAAAGCCCAAGGCCCTGATTCTGCCACCATTTCTTGCATTGAGTAGAACCATATGGTCCCATTGGAGTTGATCTAACTGTTTTTGGAGCATGCTAACACTCAAAATAAATAAGAGTGGCAGGATCTGGCCCTGAATGAGCACATGGGCTCTGCACCCTGCCCTAGAGGTTAACAAACTGGGTAAGAAAATTCCAGGGCTAAAGGGGATTCAGCTGAGAAGACTCCGATACAGGCTTCCACCCCTCCAGATACAGGTTCTCTTTGGGAAAATGCACATCAAATGAGTATTCTCTTTAGTAGGTTTTATAGGACACATTCTTTTTTATATACAGTTCATTTACTATCTGACTTTCAGAAAATATGAGCAACTACTATAACTACTTGCTTTAATCTTTAATGAAAGAATGACAAACCTGGGACAGGTAGAAAATAACAGCATCAGAATTGTGCTTTTCATTCTGAAGTGAGAGAAAAGATGCGGTGCAAATAAAATTTGTTCTAACTACTAACACACTCATTTTGCAATCTGCTTAAGCACCCAGTTTACCCCTGCCCAGCAAAGGCTGGATAACCCCCTAATATACATTTTATTTTCCAAACAATTTGATTTTTTTAAAATTTGTTCTCACTAGTAGAAAAAGAATAACTTCTGCTGTATCTCAAAGAACACATCAGTACAGCACATTACAGGACATCTTTTCAAAGGGCATTGGGTTATAAGTATGTAAAGCAAATCACTACATTCTGTCTGAAACAGATGATTAGACTGATTTCCTCAGACTGCAAATAAAGAGAAAAGAACTATTCACAAAATAGTAATAATAATTCCTTATTAAAAATTAGGGTTTCTGATTCTATACTTTGCTTTAGTCCTGGTTGTACCAATCTTACCTGTAAAGATCTACTGCAGGCTGTTCTTGCTATGCCAGTATGGGTGTGCAGCAGACAAAAGACGTACCAGAAAGGGGAAGACAGATATGCCACTTAAATTAAATAGGAAATGAATTGGCCAGCAAGTTGGCATGTCTGCTGAGACAAATCATAGACAACATGTCTCTCAACAACAGAACTTATTTGTTTTCTCTTGCCAACAGATTCATCACTGCCCAGGCAAAACAGGCAAAATACATTAGTGTCATGGTAAACTGATAAAGAGAAGTGCCTCAATCTAGCATCCTCAATGGCGAAAGTCTTAGGGCTGTATTGATCTGTGTTATATAAATCTTGTTTTCTGTCTGCAGAAGTGAATCAGGAATGACCCTTAAGGTTAACAAACATTGTAATGTCTTTCAGCTGGGGCAGATGCCTATGTGCTCCACACATTGTATTTGGTCAAGTCCCATCTTGTCATTTTACTGCCAAGGAGCTTAACTAATTGCTGGCAATCATAAGACAGTTTGATGGAAGCAAAGAATTCCTACAATTGTGGCCCCTCTCCTTCTCCCTTTTCTTTCTTTCTTTCTTTCTTCTCTTTTTTTTTTTTTTTTTTTTTTTTTTTTAACCTTAACAAGCACTGAAAGCCATGTAGCGGAAAACAATCAACACTGAATTAGTCAGCAGGAGTCTTAGCTGAGCTGGAACTTTATGTAATTGGCATGTCATGTTCGTACATAGCCAGAAGCAGGCCTGATTAAGCTGATGTATTTTGTTTCAGTAAACTTTTACAAAAGCAGGTTTACCTCCTCTTGTTTTGGTGGCACGTCATCGCATGTACTTAACATGACATTTTTCTGGGGAGCAAAGGCGTTAGAGAACTACTGCAGAACTATCTGGGGTTGGATGAGTATCGCCACATTGGCAGGGGAAACCTTATGTAAAAATCAAGTGTCTGGAAAAAGCTAATAACAAAAGAAACACATCCATTATTGAAGTCTTACTTCTACACCTTACTTCTACTTGTTTAGTTTATGTGCACAGTATCATTTTCTACTGATTTTGAAAAATCAGATATTAGGTATAGTTTGTGTTAAAGCCATTTCATTCAAACTTCCACAGTTTTCTTACCATTTAGAAAAATATTCCCATGGTATAAGAAATCCTCCCAGTGAAAATACTACTTAGGGCACTTAAGCATTCTGCCCTATCTGATCCATTGAAATTTTACTGTGTGTTTCACTTAGCCCTATAGAAAGACTTAGTCTTAAAATGCTAAAAATGCCAGTCTGTATGGAGAAAGAAAGTAGCTAATACTTATGGTTAAAGGTAACTCATAAAGCTTAAGGCATGCCAACTGTATTCCTCTGCACTGGTGTCCTTCTTGTCATAACCTCATATCAAATGATATAGTTGAACTTGGCATAGATTATTAAAGTTAAAAGAGTGAGTACGTTGTGCTTCTATTACGTCATAGTTGACAATATAAAGACAAAATCTGGGGAACTAGCGGAGCTTTTTTTTTCTTTTGTCATAGAAAGGTCAAGCTAGTTTTCCACATTTTATATGTATGTCATTCTCAATATAGCAACAGAATCTCTTATAGAAAACAATGTAAGTAAATGTCTCTACGAAACTACTAGTCACCTGATCAAAAGCCAATGTTGAAAAACACTTCTAATGACTTTCTCTTATGCATCAGTGCACCTACTAATGAGCTGCCAGAAAAGGCTTTGCAAAGCTTTGCTAAGATAGAGCAGGAATGTGAGAAGCCTGAGATCTAACTTCCCTGCTGTGATCCCTGCCTTTCTACTAACAGGGAGCCCAGGCGCAGAGCTACTAATGAGCATGCTGGAGAGAGTGTCCAAACCAGCGCTGGCTATAGACAATCCACCTGTCTGCTCTCTGATGCAGGGTATGGTGCATGACAGTAAGACACCCCGTTGTATTTTGTCCTTAAATAATTTAGGTATTTATTGATTTTCTTCATATTTTTAGTGTTTTTGTTTTTGTTTATTTTTTCATTGACCTTACTCTCAATAGCAACTATCACTGTCTTTGGAAGAGTGTAGGAAGTCTTAAAACAGGTTTTCCCCCATAATTATCATGTAATATTATTTAAGGGAAATAATGCCATTATAGCACAAAATGTCTTTCGAATTTTGAATTTTTTCCTCATTAAATATAATCATGCTTCCTGAGTTTGATATTACACAAAAATTATCAACTAATATTAATAACTTATAAAGAAAACAAATCCCCTTTATTTGAATGGAAAAAAAAAATCAGCTATAACATCTGTCTGACACTAAAAATAGTGCAAATTGCATAAATTAGAGCCCACATTTCAAAGGCGCCACACTCAACATCTTTATCCACAGTCAAAAGCCAGCAGGATACTGGTATAAAACATTTTCTTAACTCTGTTTGCAGAAATTCTGTATAAATGGAATAGTTACTGCAGGATACCTTTCAACTCCAAGCTGTTCACATAACGCACCATGACGATATCTAGCTCCCTTTGGGCTTTTCTTGAGGTTACCCTGCCAGTTAATATTTTGTTCGCCAAAGTGACAGGTTTGCAGAACAGACATTATAGAACGTTGCCAGTTAGCAGTAGGATATCACATTTACTCTGAAAAAAATCCATAAAAATGCATAACAGGAATCAGTAATAATTACTTGTATTTTCCTTCACATTCTCATTGGAAAATGCTATTCAGTTCAAATGAGCCAGCCAAATGATTTGCTATTTTTTCCATTCATGTTGCCTATTTTCTACCTGAGGTTTGACATTAAAAAACATGTTGTATGTCACAGCTAGGAAGAAGACGTGTCCTCAGTGCATTATTGATCTTCCATAGTTTGGTCTTCAGCATTATGAAAAAATATCTTGGGGATCTATAGCCTCCTCTTGATACTAATTTTCACTGACATTAATAGCTCTTGTGCTTATATACTGCATAGGCAAAAGAAAACAAACCTGTGATATCTGGGAGTAATACAAAATCTAGCATTAAAATAATATTGAATATAATTAGCACATTGTCACCTCCTCACACAGCATAAATTTTAAATTCAATAGCTTCCATTTCTATCAACATTTTTAACAATATTTATTCTTTTTTAGTTAACACCGTGGCTTTCCATTTCTTAGAAGGCTTTTAAGTACTTGATAACTTTTTCTTGTTTGTTGAAAAGAGTACTTAACATTTTTAAAAATACTGTGATTTCCAGCTTTTCAGCTGAATTTACAGAGGCATGTTGGATATACAATCTATATACAAACGAGAAAATAAATTTTGGGAGCAAAGTTCATGCATGATGAAATAAATTATTCAAGCGTATAAAAGTTTGGGAATGCTAGTAAAGCTGCTTCAGCTAGATCTGTCTGAATACCTACACCGAGTTTTATGAAAGACCTCATATGAGTACTTCACTGCTCTCTGGATACTTGGCCTCAGTAAATACCTAAACAGTACCTGGTAAAGCAATCTAAGTATGCTCTACAATGTGTTGGAGACAGCAAACAGATTTATGAAAGTCTGCCAAAGGAGGCTTCTGAGAAGCGAATAGTTGGCTGCTCAGAGGAAATGCTGGGCTCACCCAGTGCTGCTGAAAACATTCTCTTTTTTTTTTGCACTTCATGCTTCCATCATACCACAGATTCCTCAGTATTAGTGGGAAGTGGAGACATCATTATGTTGAGCTGGTTATGTTTGCTTTGCACATCACTTATGCTTATTTGGAAACTCTAACATTTTAGTATTGTACAGTATCATAAGGCTGAGACAGATTTGTTTTCCAGTTGGATACAGCTTACAGACAAGAATAAGGGTTAGTGGAAATATATCAGGTGCACAAAGGAAAGCAGGTATACAAATCCTTTAACTCTCCATCCTCTCAGACAATTATTGCCACAGGATATCTGTGAGAGGCCTATAATCATTTTATCATTTCCTACTCAACCATAGAACATAGGCTACTCTGTTTATCTCCTTCCTGCTCTGTGAGATATCTATTTTGGAAGATGTCTGGCATTGTAAGGCAGCAGCAGAAGACAGATTATGGAGAAACTCTAGAGAAGGGAGGGACATTCAGACTATTATTCTTCTGTCCTACTATGTTCTTCCAAATGCCCAGGATGACCAAAGTTGCCCACATATATGATAGCTCATTAAATTTCCTAGGACTGTTACATTACAAAGAACATATAAAATCTCTCTCTCTTGCGAGATTGCAAAGCCTGTCTTGCACATGAGATAACTCACATAAACACTTTCTGTATTTTTCTATAAAACCTTCTGTGCCCATTAGTACATCAGCCTTATTCTCTAAGGATAGAGTATAATAGAATTAGAAGTGCTTTGAAACTGTCAGTCATCTCTTTTAGTCTGTGAAATCAAGAAGATATGCTAGGGAACGTAGCTTTTCTAAGTCTCTCTCCTTGACAGAAGTTGATCGAAAAATGTCCATGAAACATTTTTCTCTGTGAATGTACACTTGTTGAAATTTCAAATGGAAGACTTCAAAGTCTGTTGAGAAGGTAAAACATTCATTATAATATCATTGCTACTATTTTTAATGCTTAGATTTATCTAAATATATATTTAAAAACAAAACCAAACAGTAAAATTACAAAGTCAGAATAGACCTACTCCATGGTTGAGTAGAAGGTGATAAAATAATTTTTGGCCACCAGCAGGTAGCCAATAGTGTTAATTAACAATGTATGGAGAGTGAAGTGATTTGTGTATCTGATTTATTATTATTAATGCAGATTATACTTCAAAACGTGTTTCTTGTCTCTTTCATTTTTTAAACTTCATGAAAGATTTCAAAAAAAATCTTACTTCATTGGAGTGAAGGCTAATTTTAAAATGTGAGAATTGACATTTTTTGATCAGCTCTAATTCATTGTGAGCTTACATTTTTGCTGTTGATTTGACAGCTGAGTTTTCCCTCTCCAGTAATACTGACATGAAATAAATATTCCTTTTAATAACTTTGATTCATTAGCAGGATAGGTTGGTTTCCCCAAAGTAGCCGAAATATATATCAATTTATGACTCAGTGCAGAAGACCTCTCTAATTGATAGCAACAATTTACACAGAGTTCCGAGAAGACTAATAGAAATGGTTATGAGGCTGGAAGACATGTATACATATAATTTCACACAGTCATAAGTAAGACATATGGGGAGAATGATAACAGTCTAAATTTTTAAAGCATATTAGCAAGAGCGATAGTGAAAAAATTAGACTGAATATCAAAAAAAAAAAAAAATCCTGAAAATGAGCTGAATTAGGCAGTTGAATAGTCTCCAAGGGACTGATGGGAACTCAACTGCAAGAAACATTTGCAACTAGACTAAGAAGGCCATCTGGATGACCTGTCAGATTTTACAGTTTTCCATGTTGCTCTTCAAAGATTTGAAATAAATAGGTACTAGAAAGTCAAACATAATTATAAAGGAGAACTTTCAGGTCCAAAATGATTTTATATGATTATTTTTATACCTTTGCTGGGATTTGCAATTTCCTGTCATCTTATCTGGATTCCTTGGTCAGCTCTGGGTGTTATGTCAATGAGATGCTGAGTGACTTACCTTGGCTGCTGGTAAAGTTAATGTGTTATAACAGATTTTATACACTATGATTTATGTATTTAGAATTTTTATGTCAATAATTACTGTACATGTTATACGACCATTTCATAAAATTACACATCACCATAAAATAACTGTATATGGCATATTTAATTTTGAACTTCTAAAGACAAAAAATGGAAGTAGTTGCAATAATCATTATTTTCAATTTTATGTAGCTAAGTGGTTTTACAAAAAAAAATTAGCCTTCCAAATTACATAGTTATAACGTGTTAATGGTAGCATAACATGTCATTACATTACGCAACTTAATTTCAGAGGTACTATATATAGTTGGATATTTTAGACTCTTTCATCCTTACAGTTATTACAAGACACTAATTTCTTTCAAACCGTACTCTGCTTAACAGTTATTCAATATAACCTTTGATGATTCAACTCATTTGGACACTTGGATCACAAGAGAAATTGGTACTATCACCTCCTTTCCTTACTATGAAATTGGAATAGTGCTCCATCTCTGAGGTTTCGTTTGTGGACTCATGACTTTTTCCTTTATCTTTTTTGCAGAACATGTTTTATTAGTAGCAAAGACAACTGGTGAGGCAAGGATGCTGCTCAGAGAGCAGATGAGGATGGACTCACTCAACTGGTCCAGTGTTCTAATTATCATCTGTGAGATTTGGACTCATCCTACATAACTTTCATAATTGAACATCCAATCTAGTGCTTGCATTTAGGTGAGATGGATTTGGGACTAAAAGTCCATATATAATGAAGGTGTCTGGAGTATTCAGACCTTTACATGAAGCAATTTTATTGTACTGTGCTGTTGGCCCATATGTGTGATTAGAGAGAATACAAGGACAAAAGTGACAGAAATAAATGACAGAACTGATGGTGCAAAAAGTCTATCCAAACTCACAGATGTTTGCCAATATCTTCAAATTTTCTGATGCATCACATTGCTTTTCTTTACAGAAACTTAATCTCTTTTTGATCCACCCAATTCCTCAAAATATTCAGACCTCTTTGGATTTTTAATTTACCGTCTTCTCTATTTACTCTACTTCTCAGGTCTGTTGTCTAAAAATTTTAATCAGTATGGAAATAATTTTATTCTCAAGGTCACCAATGAATATATTGAATAATGCTGATTCTAGATGCTGGCTCCTAAGTGCTCCCATCGACATAGCCTCTCAGTCAGCTGCAGCCACATTTGCAATGTCTGTTCATCTGCTGCCTATTTATCATGTCTAATTATGGTCATACAGGGGTATGTATCATCAGAGTTTAAAAGAACTACCCTTGACCAAGCTGCTGCAAAGAAAGGGTAACTTCATGGCTGGAGACCTCCTTTTCTCTTTCTCTGGCATGTCTGGCTTCACGTGGCAAGCATGGGCTTTAGCTCAGCTTCTAAACAAAATGGGCTGTCTGCTCAGCAAGGCGCCTGGTGCCCATGTGATACCGCACGTCTCTCAGTTATGGATTGTTGATTTTTTTTTTTTTTCTTTTTTTTTTTCTTTCCAGAGCAGAGCCAGAGGGAGGACCATTTCTAGTGCAGGGAGTCAGATCTGATGCTGAACCCATATTAAACTCTGGGAATTATTTCTGACCATTCAACCTGCAGTCCCACACTTGAGCCATTGCCTAGTCCCATTTCAGTTAGCACAGAAAAAGCAGAGAGACAGAAATGCAAACTTCCTTATTTCTGCTTGGACAAACACAATAGCACGTGACTGAAAATTCTGGGCCACAGATAGTAAGATAGTAACATAATGGGCTACAGTTAGTAACATAATCCACAGCAGTGTGAGAATCTTTTTTTTTTTTTTTTTTTCTTCAAAGAATTAACAGCCTGTTTCACAAAAGCTGTGGTTTTAGAAGAAAGTGTGGAGTTACAAGAAATCAATTACTTTAAACCTGTAAAGGAAAGCGTTTCAAGGCATAAAAAGAAAGCAGAAGAGAGTAAAGCATCACACGGCTCAGATAAGAAAACATGATCTTTGCCTAAGGACCTTCCCCATGCAGCAGAGTAAGTCAAGTATTATAGACGTGGTTCAGTATAGCAAGGCATCACAATCCATGCACTGCGAGAAGTACTGTACTCTATTGTTAAAGACTTTTTAGTTAGAAATTCCTATGTCCTCTTCTAATTATAAAGCCACTGCTTATGTTTAAATTTCTCCACTGTGAAATTTTTCATAGCCATACTGTGCAAACAGTAACTATGAAGGGTGCACTAAAACTGATGCCTCCTGTTTTATTATGTTGGCCCACGACATCAGAGACAGGTGTTCATCCAATGGCAGTAGAAACTGAACCTTCCTACCAATATTCCATTACATTTTGTTGCTGTGTGATAAATGGCAGCAGAAAGGCAGTCTGACAAAATGGCACCTACGTTAAGAAGTGTGCATGAAACAAAGGTGTGTCATTGAATCCTTCCATGTGGAAAAAATGGTACCCATTGACATTCATCAATGCTTGCTGAACATTTGTGGAGACCCAACAGTGGTGTGAGGATAGTGAGGTGGTGGGTGGTGCATTTCAGCAGTGGCAACAGTGAAGCACCTCTGCTGGTGCAGATTTTTATCAACGTGCCATTCAGACCCCTTTCATTGCTGGCAAAACTGCTAATAGTGGTGATTCCTTATGCTAATAGTGGTGTCTCTGCTGAAAAAAATAGTAGTTTGTTTTTGAGAATTTGCTCTTTCAAATATTGTTATTGTGCTCTTTGTATCTGTTGTCATTTCCATGGAAATAAATAGGAGGCATTACTTTCAGAGCGACTCATCTAATTATGATTTGATAATTTCCTTAGAGAAGGAACCATTTCACCAGCCTCTGCTGAAGACTACTGGAGTCACTTTTATTTATTTTTTTTTTTTTTTATGATTTAAATTGTATTGCAATCTGAATTCAGGCCTAAACCGCTGTTACTACAGAGTCCAGCAAGTCAATAAACACCTTGTAGATGTGTAACAGCACTGTGCTAATTGACCCTAAGATCAGAACACTATGTGGGACTGCAACAATTAAAACAGCAAGAGAAATCTATTCTAGTATGCCTATGTTTTTAGATAGAATGTATTCCTTCAATTTGCTACTGTAAAATGATATTTCATCAACTCATCATCTAAACCGAAATGAAATATATGTAACAATTCTCATGTCTGTCTTCAGACTGGAACTGTGCATAGGCTGCTGTACGTTATGCAATATCAAAGAAATAAAACTGTTTCTAAATTCATCATTAGAGTCCCGGTAACATGTTCTCCCTTTCCATCACCTGAAAAGTTGGCAAATGTATGCTCTGCACTATCATTGTAACAATCTCTATCCAACCTTGTAATGCATATCTCCATAGCACTTATACTACATAACAACATAAATCATTGCCACTGCACTAAACAGCATACGTAATTTTTAACAACTGTAGCCCGTCCCAACATTTCTGTAGAATATTGTAAAGGCAGACCACAGACAAAAAAGAGTAAATAAATAAGGATAATATATATGCAGAATTCAATGTGCACATGACTATATTGCGAAGAAATAGACATTTTGAATGAGGTAGGATTGACAATGAACTGTCCTTTCAAAATAGATGTTGTGCCCTGAACAGTCAGTCCATGAAATTCTCACTGGAAAAGTCTAATGATGGATTTTTATGTTGACATTTCTTATATCCTCTTCTGTGCTTTAAGGATTTTGCACAACAGATTCCAAAGCAATCTAAACTAATGATACCTTTCAGTTTTCCTTAAAAATTCTGCTGACTCAGAGGACAGATCTAACAGTTACTGGTTCTGCTTAATATGTCACAGAAAGCATACAAAGTCAGGATAAAGCTAATTCAATAGAAGTAATGTCAAAGCAAAGCAAAAAAAAAGGATCTCTTTATCTGTAGCTGCCACCAAGCTGAATGGTCCATAGAGATCCTCAGTGCAGACAATTCTTTTCCTCAGCAGTTTCTTCTAGCTTGAATAATCAAGCATTCTCTTTGAATTGCTGTTTAGACACTCTGTCAAGGCTTGTGTTGATTCTCCTTCCAGGACTGTTGTCAATATCTGAACATTCTCACCTTACTAACTCCTACTTCTTCTCCCAGAAAAAATGGTTTGCTCACCAGGATGACATGCCACACTAATTTTCAGTGATATGTGGTGTCAGGCTAATACACCATTGCAAACATTTCCATTTCAATTCAAAAAACATGGCACTTCAGGGATTCTCTAAGACTTTTGTTTTCTGCTTAAGTGTTGAATTAAGAATTCTCACACTTCACACTTCTCCAGCTATCATGGCAAAATTCAGTGCAACTCTTGATTAAGTAATAAGACTCAAGGTAGTACTTGAAAAAATTGCTTGCAAAAATCACACTGAATAAGCCATCATGGGGTTAACATTAAAAAAGCAAATGTTAAACTGAAAAGCAAGTTTGTGAGTATTCTTGCCCAATAATGGTTTTTCTAATGTGATTAAGGAAATAAATAAATAAATAAATAGATAAATAAATGCATACATAGATATTATTTAATGGTATATCAGTGAACATCCCTCTGAATCCCTCATTGGCTACAACTATGGACTCGGACATACAAGAAATGTCAGATAAAAGCTTTCTGCTGTAACTGGAGATAATATTGACAGTGAAAATATCCTTAAACAATAACAACAAAGAAAATGAAAAAAAAAAAACAGGAAAGATTATCGTCTAATTTTTTGGTCCATAGCTTTACATAACCTAAGTATTTATGGGTATCAGTACAGTTAATTTTCTTAGAAAAGTTTGTTTCCCTTAACTCTGAATTGCATATGAAGCAGTATCTTCTGATACGTGCTTATACATTATACATTCCCCTTCAACTCTAATGCTTCTGAGTTAGTAATTATACATTTCATGTCTTTTAAATAAAGCAGAAATTCCAGGCTTTAGCCATTTGCCAGTCAGCAAAAGTTACTGCGGCTGTGAACTATTAGGGAGAATGATAATTCTCCTGGATATTCAGCCACTTTTGATCCTGTGAGTCTATCAAAATATTATCAGTATCTGTATTTTCTATAACACATTTCATCAAAATTCACTTGAGAACTCTTCACAGAGGAGGTAAATATCTTACACCATGTAAGAGAGAGAAGTCAAAACACAGGGAGGCTGAGTGGCTTCCCTAGAATTTTCAATGGGTCATTAGTGGGATTACAGCCTCAGTTTCTTGATGCTCTTTCCAAATAGTGCTACCTGTTCATAGTTATGTCTTACTTCCTGCAAAGAAATCGCTAACAACATAATGATATTGTAATTTCGGAATCAACAACACATTCTTGGAGTAGGTTTTAAGAGATAGTTTTTATTAAAGTGCTGCTTGGTGTGCTAATTCTTATTAAGATGACCACCAAACAGATCACACGAGGCACATCAGTGCACATCAGTGCTATTTTCCAGCACTGGCCTCAGAATTAGAACTAATGTCAGTGAACAAGTGAACACAAGTAGCGAACCTAAATCCTGCCTAGAAGCAAGATACTATTAAAGAGGATTTTAGCTCTCTAGGTCACAACAGCAGGACAACAGAGTTCACAGCACTTTTAAAAAGTGTTTGAAATCACACAATGCAACAGTAGGACAGTTGCTATACTTGTTAGCTTTTACATTAAGATCTATTTATTTTAAACGACGTTTTATATTTTCCTTTCAGTTTCCACAGACTTTGAATTGGCAGAAGCAATTAGAGTAAAGCTATACAACGTATCAGATGGGCCATTTGAATTTTGTTGTGAAAGGAGTTAATTGTATTCCCATTTAAGCAGTCCTCTTCGTGTTCTGAGATTAACAAACCAATGAAGAAAAAGGACCATTCATGTTTTCTTTTGGCCAATGAAAAGCAACGGTATTTATTCATTTACACTTGGATCAGATGTACAAGGATTTACTTCTGTTTTTAAACTAAAAAGAATATCGTAGAACAAATTTTGTGATTACAGAATATGGTCCATGGATATCCTACAAGTACAAAGGAACAGATTAGATCCCACTTTTGAGTGACTGGGAAGATCACATTTAGGAGACAAGGGATTTCAACTCAGATATTTTCTTTTGAACAAGCATTTAAAAAGAAGGTCTGGCATATGCAGGAACTGAGACAAACCGCATATAAGTCCACACAGCCTTAAGTTAGAACTTCAATCACATCAAAATAAGTAATAAAGAATTAACCACTTTGGGCTATGTTACCAGAATTCCAATTTTTATTTCAAGTACGGCATTTTTTCATTGCACCTAATATGTTTTTTATTTTATTACAGTCATATGTTACAATACTTTAACACCAGAGTCCTACAAAAATTTCCTCCTTTAAACTGAATTAAACTCAAGTCCTGTGTGCTAGCAGGGAGAACCTGGCTCTATTGTTCTTTTACCTTTATATATGAAAGGTTTCCCATTACCACAGCTTAGCAGGGAGGCAATGCCACTTGGAAAAAATAAAGTTACATTAAGTGCACTTGCTGGAACTGTTTATACTCTGTTCCCGAGAAATAGATTGAGTACTTGATAGTATAACACAACGAGAGGTACGGATGGCAGAGCTCGGATGGGATGCTGGCACGGGGGGAGCGGGGAAGTGTTGCTACCCCAGGAATTTATTTTTAAAGTGTCTGCTATTTCATGCAATCTGGTCTATTTCAAAGGCAAACAATTTGCTCTTCAGAAGTATCTTTATGAGCCCCAAGGGATGAAACTCATCCCTGGCAGAAATGATTTAGCAGTATCCAGAGAGGGGGTGAACTCCTTGAGAGGCAAGAGAATAATTTTTTGAAGGGTGGCAGAATTTTAACAAGGGCCTCTAGTGAGTTCTTGTGAACCCCTTTCAGCACATCACTGTTTTATTAAAATATTCTTCTCAAAATACTGAAACACTGACAGCTCCTGTAAGCTTGCCAAAAATTGAGTAAGGAATAAAAATAAAATGTTAACTTGACATGTGTGAATAATTTTGATTTGATGATAACACCTTTTGGAATCGAGGCCATATTCAAAGCTGACTCGTAACACATTCACATTTCTAAGTTACATGAAATAACTCAAACTTTTCAGGCATTGTTCTGGTGTGGTAAAATGAGGAGATGTCAGACACTGTGCTCAAGCATTTTTCTGAATTAACTGAAGTTAAAAACATTTTAGGTCTTCCCATTTGACCCTAGAAAGGGCTAAAGGGCATATTTGGTGCTTGCAAAGCAGGCTGGTTAATGCCGGCTGCCTGGTTAGGGTAATAAACTGCCATCAGACAGATCAAGTAAACACCAAAAGACAGGTGACTTGTGTGGATAATTTTGAGATAATTGATTGCTAAATCAGAATACAGTGTTGAGAAGACATTTTAAGGAACATCCATACTGCAGTAGGATTCGGCTTGTGCTGTCTTGCATGGATCTGTTCCACCTCTACCTTCCACTTGGGAATCTTCCCACCACCAAGGAGAGGCAAGGCAAAAGGGAAGCTCACTCACACAAATTTTATGAACCTCTTTGGGCAAATCCTTCAAATGTTTTGTGTAAAAATCTCTCTAACAAAGACCTAAGCCACGCAATTCTTTACACTCCCCATATCCTACCGCCATTCACACTAGAACCTCAGATGATGAATTTTAGTGTTGTAACATTGAATTGGCTTTATTTTCCCTCTGTTCCACTATACTGTCGTCCCTGCTCCTGAACTCTTGCTAAGTAAACAACACTTAATGACAGAAGGGCTGGCAGTGGAATGGCTGTCACCAATATTAATTTATCCATAAATCTTTGATCAAACACTGTGATCAGGAAAGCTGGAGAGCAAAGCTGAATGTGGAAAATCGCCTTAGACAGATAAAATATAAACTAATTCTACCATGAGCAGTGGTATTTCCTCCTGGCCATAATCAAGGAAACTTATCTATCACAGCAGTGGGGTTGCAAGTTTCTAGTAGAGTGTTTGTACCTAGAAGTCATTCTTTTGTGTGCAAAAAAGAGAATTCTTAGGCATTGCATTTTTAGATATTCCTAAAAGGTATCTTTTAGGATCTCCTTTGGGACAGTTTCTCTTGTAGACACAGCTACTGCACACTATCTTTGGAGAGAAGTGACATTTATCTCCAACTCATGGCTTTCTCTTGGGTCCGCTTTATAAGTCAAAGTGATAAATCAAGACCTCAGAGGTTAATTGATTGTGTAAAAACACATGTGACACAAACTCACCATCCTCTGTTTGGCTTGTATTCCTCTGCTTGACTCAGTCAGACTGTCTCCTTTTGGCTGATGAAAACCCTGATCGGGATAAAAACACAAGTGAACATTTTTGTTTTCCAGTGTCATGGTACATTTCCATTGCTTCACTGGCCCCGGTATGTATTTAATTTACTGTGGATCTGAAGCATAATTTTAGGATGTGAAGTATTTCTCTTTTCGTTCCTACCCAAAAGCGTGAGAAAACATTGTTAAAGAGTATGAAGCAAGTGGGCAACCAGTTAATGAACAACTATTCCATGAGTGCAGGAGGTTTTATTTGCAGGGACCAAATTCAGCGGCTTTGTTTCAAAAAACAGTAATAGGCCATAGTGGTAAAAGTAGGAAAATGGGTAAATGAGGCACTCTGGACCATACTTTGTTATCATTTGGTGAACACTCAAGATCAATGTTAATGCATTTTAAAAGAACAGACTCCCTACTTAAACTGACTCCTGACTTTGAATGGTTCTATTTAGACATTCTTCTCTTTCTCATATGTACAGATTTTATGTTTGTCCCATTACTATATAGAGCATAAATCATGCAAAATGGGTGAGGAATGAAGACAATTTTAGCTGGGTTCAGTGAACAAGTTACACTGTCTCTCTTTTCCTGAATATAAAATGTTTGAGCTTTTTACATTATATGCTTTTACATTAATGACATATTACAGCTGAAATGCCGATTCTCATCAAAGTTAGCAAATTGGACTTCAGACTCCTATTGGAAATAAACTCAGTTTGGTTACATTACAGAAGGTTCTTCAAATGTATGAAGGCATAATTTACAGAGGTTACAGAAATAAATGCCATTTGTCTGTATACTGTAGAAATGACAAGTTAGAAGATGCAAGCTCAGGGAGGATTTAAAATTTCTCTTAAGAAAATACCCAACAGAAACCCTGGCAATAGGAAATTTTGTCCCGTTTGCTGTTTCACGATCTCTAATTTTAATATCTTATCAGTTTTCCCAAATGCCACATTTGTCTGAAGTTCAGTTATCAAGTACTCCATCCTGATTAAATTTACTCTTTCACTGTCTGTAATTAATAAACACTGTATTCTTTCTTCTAGGCTGTATCTTCTCAACTGCTAATTTCTACTCTATTTTCATCTTTAATTCTATGATAAATCTTTTCTCTCTTTACTTCCAGATATTCTGGCATTTTCTTCCCTACAACCTTACCACCAATCATCTCTTTGTGCTCATCATGACTTGATAAAGTCCCATTTTTTCTCAAGAAGGATCAACCAGTCCTGACCAGCCGTTTACTTGAACTGAGAAATCCCAAATCCAGCAAACAGCTGCATGCGCACTGACACAGCCAAGCACACAGCCACAGGTGGGCTTGGAACAAAACCTGCCCAGCTAGGCTTCAGGCCACAGATCATGGCACATGGCACAGATTTTCCCCACATTCACAGGGATAGGAGGAGACATTCACAGAGAAGAATCATCTTTCAGCCCCAGCAAATGAGGCAAATGCAATTGGTATGGGTGCAAGGACAGAGAAGCAGAAAGGCAATAGGCAGCATGCAGTAGGCAGGAGGGCACATCTTTGAGCCTACCACTGCAGACTGTGCCAGGAGCAGTACCTCACAAACTCACAGAATTGTAGGGGTTGGAAGGGACCTCTAGAGATCATCTAGTCCAAGCCCCTGCTAAATCAGGTTCCCTACAACAGGTCACACAGGTAAGCATTAAAGTGGATCTTGAATATCTCCATATTCTATATGAATAGACTCCACAACCTTTATGGGCAGCTTGTTCCAGTGCTCTGCCACTCTCACAGTAATGATATCAGCAAAGTTGTAACTCTCTGGCAAGAATGTAAAAGGGCTGAGAATTGGTTCCTAGAAAAATATCCTCAAAGCACATCCCATACCTCCTCAGAAAATAGGGAGGTTTGGCTCTCACATCATTTTTTGATGAAAAGTTGTGCTGGTTTCCTGATCTGCTACTACCACCTCTCCAAATTTAGAATGTATGAAAAGATACCAAACAAGTATCAGAGCAAATACATGAAGTAAGCTATGACAAGAACCTACAAGTCCATCTTTCACTTGGCAACAATGTCCTGTATGCCCATGGACTGCAACAGAGGAGCTTACACCCAGTGCAGGGTCACTGCACCAACTGAGTTCTTTTGCTGCCACAGGACATCTTTGGAATAACAGTAGAACTACATGAGTGCCTTCTGCTTATTCGTTTGTCTTGTGGATGCTCAAACTGTGCCACTCTGTAATATCCTAGCGGTCTAAAACCCAGGACAGAGCAGCCAAGACTTTTTCATCCCAAATGTTGACCCATAAAGGGCACAAAGAAAAGCAGTAGCATGTTTATCAGCTAGAATGAGATGTATATCTTGTTTCCACCTGCTCAGACTTGAAAGACATCACCTCTCTTTAGCAGCTCATCTGGCTGCTTCAGGCTCTGGCTTCAGGCCACCTCATGACGGTACATAAGCACAATTATGTTATCATTTCAAATGACAATTCATGACAAGCTGCTAGTAGGGTGATAGTCCTCCTTGCATGGTCCACGTCTGCAGATTATTATAAACACTGACTGTGAGACAAGGCTCAGTGGTTCTCTCAGTCTTATCCATCCAAATATACTGACTTCACTGGTCTTTATTGGTCTACCTCTCAGAATTTGACCAGTTGCTTTCAGCCATAAGAAATACTGATGATGTGGGAAAATGTGTTTCAGTTAAAATAAGTCTATCTGCTGCCTCATTCTAAAGCGAATTCACTGAGGCAAGTGACTCTGGAAGAGCTATTTGCAAAATATCTTCTAGCTTGTCATCTTATATAGACTAATTGAGCAATAGTGTTGCCAGTCATTGCTACTTAATTGTGTGATCACTGGAGAACACACAGCCCAGCAGTACACTCACGTCCAGGCATGCAACCTGCACTAAAGAGGTTATGCTGCCTGTCAGTGACACAGGGTACCCCAAACCTCCATAATGCTGGCCAAGCACAAATGAAGCAATCATCTGTAAACTATTTTTCATATTATTTACATCTGTTTGTCAGTATAGCAACTCAAAGCAAAAGAAACATATTACACAAACTGTATGAATTTTTACTACAATTTCTGATACAAATTTTAACAGGCGAGAAGGACAAACTCCCTCCATGTGACCTAGATTTGAACGACACTGTTTGGAAATAGCTGATCTGAGAAATGTGAAGAACCTTTCCATCAAAACTTTGAATCCTCTGCTGCACAGGCACCTCTGTGGCTTTGGCTCTCACACAGTTCAGATTCCTTGGAAACAGAGCTGAGCCACATCCAAACAGCAGTGGAGGATCCACAGAGGAGGATGACAAAAATAAGATTAAAAATTTAAAAAATACATGTACATTTTGTAATAAATATACACATTTCCATTTTAGGTTCATTTCTGAAAAATCACTAAGAGAAAAGGATTTTCAGAAAGGATTTGCCAGCGGGAACACAAACTTAGGGTAATTATTTTTACATTATTATATACTGGTCTGTTTTGCCAAAGCTGTTGGTGCTGCAGCCATCCCATAATAACAGACATTGAAGCAGAATACACTTTCACCCAGCCCAGACATTCAGCTGCAAACTCTGTGCTGGGAGTCAACCCTCCTAATTTTGTCTGTAGGCACAAAAATCTAAGAGATAGATCTTTGGCTAGGAAAAATTCTATGAGCATCAGTAAATGGGAATAAAAGCTTAACTACTATCATTTTAGAGATAAACATGCTCATATTGGACCTCTAAGAGGCTATAATACACAGAACCTCCTCCATGAGCATTTCTGTATGAGGAGGAATAACACCAGGCTATGATACAAGGCACTCTTTCCAGCAGCATGCTGCAAGCTCAATCAGTGCCAGATACAGAAATTTTATTTCTCTGGAAATACCTCTCGCTCGCTATTTTGGGTAACTCATGGAAAACAACAGCTCTGTAGCACCTGCGCTTGCGATGGGGCTGCAGGCTGGGAGGCGGCCGGCTCCCCGGCCGGTCCCTGGTGCCACCTGGTGTCCGGAGCGCGCTCCTCGCGGCCCGCAGCGCCTCGGGGGGACGCAGGGCTCCATCCTCCCTGCCCAGCATGCACCGGCTGCTGCGGGGCATCTCTGCTCCACGGCCATCTTCCCTTCAGGGGTTCCAAAAAGATGCATTGATTTATTGATACCTTGTGCGGACTGACTAACGATGCATTTGTTTTGACCACATTACCCTGAATCCCTTTCAATGCAGCACCGGTGAGCTGAATTCCTTTCTTTGCCTTTTGAGGCTGTCTAGATGGCAAGATGTGAGAGCTTACCACTATTTAGTGCCGATGACAACTGAGAAACATGTATCCCTTCTCTAACAAAAATGCACGGCAGAAAAAAGATTCAGGGCACACGCCTGCCAATCACTGGAAATTTGATGTATTTAAGCCAGCCACCTAATTTGCTTGCTCTTCAGAGGTGCCGAGCATTCAGCACAAGCGTTCTAAGTGTCTCAATATTGAAAAGATAAATACCAAGGACCCTATTTGGATATTGTGAATTTAGGTACCTAATTTTGGCCACGTGTTTTTTTAGGCATGGAGCTTTCCATGAAAAGAAGCCTCTGCCTGACCCATTTAGGGAACAAGGAAAAGATAAAAGAATGTGTCTGGGTTTTCTTTGTGTACATGGAGAGACTATACCATGTGCAGCACTGTTTTAACGCATGAAAAGAAATGTGGCTTTATATGATTACTTTATTTCTATATATTTTTTTAAATCTGTGTACTTTCGAGCTCTATCTAGGCTAGCAAGCAGCAATACTGTAGTGCCAGCAGAGCTGTTCTTCTTGTCCTTTAATCTGACCCAGACGAGAAACTACTAAAGATCTCACAAGGAAATTCAATCTTTGGAAATTACCAGCATGAATTCTCAATCAAATAGGCCGAGGTAACTTCTGATAAGCTTCTGAACCCAGCCTCCAAGGCTTTTGATGTTCATTCCTAGTATATAGTACCATCTATAACATTTGCTACTTCTACTCCCTGCAAGCATGCTTCACCTCTCTCTTGGCATCAGTTATTAATCCTATTTTTCCTCTTTTTGAGCATGTAACCATGGCTCACCTCTAATTTTGTTACATTCCTTCATTTTTAATCATATTTGACGTTCATGTAAGGTGTTAGATTGATAATGTAGAAAACCAGAGTCCTCCCTTTATCCAAAGGATGAGCACAATATATGCATCAATGGAATGCATAAATGAGTCCTACCACATCCATAGTCAGGTTAGCGTGAACTAGAGAAAGTACCTGATCAGACATAGGTGCTTTTGGTATAGAAAACCAGAGTTAAATAATACACCAAAAACTGTCTATTTATTCAAAATGTAGAAAAAACTATTGAATCACAGCATGTGCATTTTCCTGTAAAGCTGGGAGGAAAGGCAGATGTTTTGGCATTGCTTTTTGCATACTCTATTTCCAGTATATCTCTCTTTTGCCCAGAGAGAAGTCCCATGCTTTGCCTTTGCTGCAGAACTAGCTTGCTCACCCAATTCTAGTGGCTGAAGGGAATGCCTTTATACTGCATCTGCCCTACATTATACTTAGGTTTTCTAGTGTTTTATTTTTGTGAGTATGCATCTAGCAAGTTTTGGCATATTAACCTAGGGAAGTTTCCTGAATTATACCTCAGCTTTCCAGGTCCTTTGCTGCACTTCTTCTGAAGCTGTTTTGTACACATACACACTTAAGTGCGGCTTGGATTGAATGTAAAGAGTCATTATAATGTTCTTCACAATCCTACTGCACTATAAGGCACTAAGTACACCCTTGTGGCTAGTGCATTCCAGTGCCCCGATTCTTCACTGTCTTGCACCTGCAAGAGTTATTTAAACCACTCAAAAATTGGTGTAAATCACTACTGAGCCTGAATTGCAGAATTTTACACTCTATAGAAGTAATAATGAGATAAAAGGGCAAAGAGGTGGAAATATCAGTGTTTTTTTCCTTCCCTTCTGTTCCTGTCATTCAAGTGCACAATTCAGAGAAATTGCTGTGGTCTTCTGAAATACATCTGTGCACAGCCCCGAACAACCATGCAGACATACATACAAGGACGCACACAGGCCCTGACACAATCAGTACCACAAACTTTTGGGAAAGCTCAACCACCATAGTGAAATGTGTGTTACAGTGCTCCTGTTCCTGAGGAGCCTTTTAGAGACTGATCCTAAACAAACCGAGATCACTGTAATCAGTCCCTGAGACTGTCGAGCAACAATTAACCTTTAGGTGAATCTTCTATACAATAGGGAAGAACATTTGGGTTTATGTTTAGGCAGCTCTCTCTCTTTGTACATAAACACCTGCTCTTTTGTTTTATCCAAGCTAAGGAAATTTGAAGTTTGGATCTTGTGAATAATAATGAGCATTTCATACACTTAGGACGAATGGAAAGAACACTTAATTATATTCAGCTATAAGATGTAATTCACCAAGTGTTTCTGTGCTTTTATTAATCTTTCATGCATGGCAAACAAGAAATCAATTACTAAAGGTCTTTCACATATTCCAAGCTATACCTTAAATTACTTTAAAGAATATAGCATTCATCTGATTTCCAATATATAATTTCTAGTGAAATACTGGCATAAGGACTGAGCTGTCCAGTGATGGAAGTCCTTCACTCCAAGCCAGCCACATCTAATTATAAAAGATGAAGGCTTTGAAAATTTACATAATTGCTAGCTCTGGTAGGGGTCGGTAACATATTTGCATTAGCTACTTATGCTTCATACCAACACTTTTAAGCACCACTTATCAAAAATAAGTCTACCAAGTCAGAGGTGCGTAGGTGGCTAAATAAAGCCTGCTAAATATGGGTAGCACCACCTCTTTACGTCATGAACAGACATATGGGACTCGTGGGGTATTTTGTCCTGTTTATCACTTACACATTAGAGTAATAGGTACATTAGAAATGCTCTTGATAAGAATTAATACCTTCTGCTCTCTTAGTGTGCATTTATTACAGCTATTTACCATGTTTTTATACATAGTATTTGGTTTGATTTGCACTCAGAGTTATTCTTTTCTCCCCTGTCTGTCTCTTTTCTCAAACCCTCACTCCAAGCAGGAGGACAGTTCCTCAGTGCAGCAGAGAAAAACCCTCTTGTCCAAATATCTCTCTCTAATTCATTCACAATTCTTCCCTCTTCTTCATATAGTGTAAAAATTCTTCTGGATCCATAGGTATATGAAAGGAGAACTGTTCAACAGAAAATGACAGACCACTGCACATATTTCAAAAGCGCTGTTTAGAAAAGAGTCACATTATGTTACAAACAGGTCTTCTTCTTATGTTTGATGTCAGCAAGTGAGCTTTAAGGAGCCTGACACTGAACTTTTTTTTTTTTTTTTAATTTATTTTATTGTAGACAGTGATTTAATGGCTTTTGAACTTTGGATCAATTTGATGACATTGTGGCTGATCCATTTTATCCTTGCTTTGCTGGGCCACTCTTTCGTTCTGAGGCTCCAGTCTCCCATATTCCTCAAAAGGCTCATTAGGCCTGATCTCTTTTAGCCTTTTTGCTTTTTCTCCTTTCTTCCCCATGCTGGACGCTGGTTCACTTTATTCCTTAGGTCCCCCTATAGGTAAGCCTAAGATCTTATCCCCTGTTCTCTTTAGCTTGCAGCCAGCATTTGATTCTGTTTTTTTAACCCTCTCTATGAATAACTAGGCCTGGGCACAGCTCTATCATGCCAAAAGCTCTGTCTAGGAGAGTCACAGTTTAATTTGCACAGTAAAGTGTAATGATTTTACCCAGAGATGCATGACACAAACAAAATTGAGCAACTTCCAGAGAGTATGTTGGACAAAAAATAATCTTCTGGAATGATGCAGACTTCTATGCAGTGAATAAACTGCTTAAGGTCAAAAGTTAAAGTAGTTAAGTATTTTAAAGAATTATTTGCAGAAAGACTCCAAATTAATCATTTTTCATGAATACGGTGTGTAGAATTGGCTATTTGTTCTAGCATATTGTCTTGTTTTCTAACTACATCTCACATGCAGAAGATGAGGTTCCTGCATTATCTGTACTCTATTGATGAATACACAGAAGTAAGGCAGTGCCTTTTAGAGCACACAGATGAAATAGAATCAATCGCATGCTGTTCCTCAAGCACTGCCAAAAGACACGTGGAAAGAAATCAATCCACTTACCTGATTCCACACCAAAACAAAGCATTTTAAACTTCATTACAGCTTTGATGCAAAGACTAATACAAATTTAAATTTCAGGCCACCTGGTGTTCTGTTGTGTTTCTCTGCTAAATCTATTTTAGTTTTTCTGTCACCTTTCCATCACCTCTATCTTCTCTATTGTCTTAATATTGTGGCCATAGATTGAATTCTCACAACAACATTTTAAGAAAAAGCTTTAAAAAATAAAAATTAGGAAACCCTTCAAATGTTCAGAAAAAAAGTCTAAAGCTGATTTATGTGTAGAAATTTAAGGTGGCCGTATATACATCTGAATATTGCTACAAAAAGTGTATCTGAAGATGCCTCTTATTCCACTACTAGAACACATTTCTGGTCAGTGTCCAATGACACAAAACAACACAGTTTGTGAAGTAAAATCCAGGCTTGTGGGTTTGCATAGCATTGTCCTTCTAGCGTGCAGAACAGATTTACAAGAGGGTATCACAACAGGACACCTCCTGGACAACTTCTTCATGCTGACTTGATATTAGGCAAGTGATACAAGCTCAGATGAGTATAGAAACAATCTGAATGGTTTCGAATAACTAGTCACAGGAAACTCAAGTTAACCTTAACTGTCTTCACTCACTTTATTCTTTTCTTTGAAAGCTTATTCTGCTTTACATTCCCTGGGCAACCACAAATAAACATACATGTATTTTTAATACATAGAAGCAGTTACCACAGGCATCATAAATATGAACTCAATGAACACCTTCAAGGCAATTTCCTTGAATATGAGACATTTCTATATACTTCTGTCTCTCTCTCCAGCATAAGATAGGAACTCTCCTATCTCCTTGTCCCTACTGTGGCCAAGTAGCTACTACTGAAAGTTATAAACTTTCTATTAACTGGATAGCAAGATAAACCACACCCAGATATTTTTTGTCTGACTTCCCTGTTTCAGAAGTGTTTGGAGTTTAGTCACTCTTCTTTCATGAGAACTCTTTATTCCAACAGATTTTTCCCTACTAGTGCAATGATTTCTATCATTCCCAAAGGAAGTGATTTATTCAACGTATTTTCACAAAAGCATTCTTAAGACTCCACTATTGCTCCAAATAATTCTTCTTTGTCTGTATTTTTTTAATATTGCTATTTATTTTAACTGTAGTTTCATTTGTCATGGTAAACTTCTTACACAAGGAAGAATTTATAAAGGCAGCACCAATAGTTCCTACAAATGACATTCTTTTTTTCTGAATGTCTTAAGATGGAGGAACTCTAGTGCTCAAAAGTAAAAGACTGAATTTCAGATCAAATAAGCACAGTTGTTCTATGTAAACTGCATGACACTCATCATAGCAACAAATTACATACTTCCTTCGTTTAATCCCTAAGCCTACATCAGGGCAATGGGGAAACCTTCCACTCTCCACACCACAGAATCAAAGGGTGGCCTGGGTTGAAAAGGACCTCAAAATCATCTAGTTTCAACCCCTCTGCCACAGACGGATCTCCCAGTAGCAGTAGGTGAAACCTTGCCTTCACATAAATGAGTAGAAAGCTTTGTTTACACTTGTCGCAGTTCAGCAACCAGGCCCTTCACACACTTGTAATGGAGACAGGATTCTCCCCACTCTGGCTAACTGGCTACTAACAAAACCCATTAACTACCTATTAGCTGGACAGCCACTTCAGTTTCTAGTCTTGTGGCTATGATGAACACCGTGGGTTGCTCCTGAGTGGGATAAAGACAAATGAAAGAGGGAAAAGAGAGAAGAAGAACAAAGCATGTGAACAGCACTTGTCTATAGTTCAGATGGAACACTTACATGATAACAATAGTAACATGAACTTCAAGTCTCAATTAATGAATTAATGTCTGTGAAGCTAACCATGATTTTTGAATGAAAGGCTTTTCCAAATGACAAGAGATTTGTATGGCACACAGTGAGATAAGCTTTTATTTCTCTAATGCTTAGAGGTCAGAAGTTGGATCTGGAATAACCACTTTCTATTCGTAAATAAACAGGAATACGTACTTTGGCAGAAGCACGCAGTCCAGCCCCCATTCCCTCATCCCTCTGCCAGGCAGATCAGTGGCCCCCATGGAGTTACTCTGATTGACTACACTGAGACTGGGGGCAAAACCAAGGCTTACTGTCAAACATTGTTTTTTGTGTGTTTTGTTCCTTGGTATCAGTCTTTACCTGCCACTGAGGGCCAATTGTGAAGTGCGCTGATCAAAGCACCTTCTTCTCTCTGCCCTAAACAACCTGTTTCCAGCTGCTGTTTTGCAGTATAGGACTAAGCAAAGTCCAAGGTACTTCAAATCTCCTTTACAGAATAAGTCTATGTTGCTATAATTTAGAAATCAGTGCAGTTCAAGGGTGTATTATTGTGTGTGAATGATAAACTGTAGTTCATGACCTGGGTCTAATGGTTACTTTATCAGTTGCAGTGGACAATTAAGTGACTGAGTACTGCAACTGACGATGAAGAACAGATTTTGCCTTCGAGCAGCTTTCAGGAGTTAGATTTCGCTGTATCATGTTCAGAAAGGTCAGAGCTCTGGCCAGATGACCAGTATAGAAGTGCAGATGGCACTGTATGTCACCTGGCCGCTCTGGGCCTCTGCAACCTGCTGCAGAGGGCTTGAGTTCAGGGAAAGGTTATGGGCATATGCAACTGCAGCGCATTATGGGCTCATGAACAAAATCACTCCCTTCACAATGAGGATAAAAAAAAAGACCAGTACAGCAGCTTTGTCCAAGATGCAAACACAGATTCCAGCCTTTGTCAGGTGCTATATAAGGAAAGGAAAGTGCTGTGAATCTTAATTCTGACCACCATCTCATCATCATCACAATATGGAAATATGTTTATAAATACTTATATTTACAGTATTCTCTGCTCCACCCTGATACCTATGTAGTCCTTTTTTTCATCTCTAAGGTCACAAAAATTAAAGGTGAATTTTAAACATTCAAGCAAAGAAGCATGATAATAAGAAAATAATTAATACACATAGTTTAGACTTGCAAGTGTAAAGCAGGCAATTCCGTCTGCTGCTCATCACAGCTGATCAGAGATTTAGTATGATGGAAATCACAGAAAACTCTGTTCATAAACCTCAGTGCTCTTTTTCCTTAGAAATTACCTGATTTGTACAAATTAATTCATCAGAACTATGAATTAATACACAATTAGGTATAAGTTTTGCAAACAGAAGTGTGCATACTGAAAGATGAAAGATGGGAAGGCTACCTCAGAAAGAATTACAATAAAGTTTATTTCATTCTAAAAATGGATTCAGGTGATCTATAACCAAAGCAAAAACTTTTTGTCAGCTAGGTCTGTGGTGTTTTCTATGAGGAATCTGAAAAAGAGGTAAGACCATCTTCCAGAAAATTTTTATGCTACTACTAACTACTACTACTACTAACTACTTAGAATGCTCATTGGCTGATTTCACATGATTAAAGTTTCAATGCTTCACTGTAGAAAATACAAATTTTAAAAAATAAAGTAAATGGACTTTTTCTGCCAAAATAGATGATTCAGAGACAAGTTCTTGCTGCTGCAGGTGTGTGGAACCAGCAGCATTTAAAAGCTGGTGCACAGGTTGAGCAGCTAAAAAAAGTTCTTTGAGTTGAATGAAGCTGAATATGATTTCTAATAGCAAAACAAACCCCTCTGAACTCAGTTTCATATGTTTATGTGAACTCATATGAAAAACCTGATTTTAAACTGTTGCTTTTTACCACTTCCTAAAGTTTTGAATAAGTACATTTTTGGGGAAACAAACAAAAACCCCACAACTATCTCTACAATAAAAGACAAATGAAGCACTCTGAAAATGTCAGCATGAAGTCTTCCTGCTTAAGATTAAAATATATTTGCAGAACTTTAATAGAATTTATGAATAAATTTTTACTTCCCTAAAATATCTGGTTTTTATTATTTGTTTTTAAACATCAGAAGATGCTATTTAACAAAGTTACTTCCTCCTCCTCTAGTGAACAGACTTTTTTCATAGTATTTTAGATTGGATGTCGAAGGAAAAATACAAATAATTAATAAGCATTCAATACTGTGTTCAAGTCAAGCAAAAAAACCCACTGAAGATGTCAGGAGCTTTTGTTTGTGAAAGCATAGCTGAAGACTCCCCACATGAGCCTTAGGATTGCTAATCATCTGTATTTTCGGTTGTTGGGCTTTTGCTTTACTAGATGCCTCGCTCTGGCCCTCTCATTTATGATGAGGATCAGTTTGCTCAAGGGTGAAATCCTGCATGCAGCAGTACTGCTTGCTCTGGGAGATACTAGCCATCCTCATGAGTAAGAGAATCAAGATCTCATGGCCTTTGTGTAACAGTTTGACAGTCAAAAACTAATTTCACACTTTAGTAGGGTTTGTTCTCAATTAAATGCATGGAGTACAGTGACATCTATAGGAGATTCTATGTCTCTACAGTGAAGTCAGTATTTTGTGCTATCATGTATACACCTTAGAGATTTTTCTGATATAATTTGTATGAAATATTAGAAGGTAAATTAATCATCAACATTTTAACTTAGTTTACATTCCTCTGGAGAGAGAAAGAGAACTAGAATGCATTCTGTAAGATAAATGCTCTCAAACGCAGCTGGGAAAGCTGAAGGGAAAAGGAACAATTGCTATGGTAACCATATAATGGGATATTTAAAAAATCATGGAAAGTGGGAAGAGAGAGAGAACAAGAATGCAGTACCAAATCTGTAATAGCTAATGAATGTTGTCACCATCAGTGGAACTTCTGCATGAAAAATTTTTAATGCAGTACATAAGAAAGCCACAGCAGAAAACAAAACACAGCCAAGTGTCTGACAGTCTTTCATAGAGATGTTACTTCTCATGGTAGCAAAGCCATTCCTTGTACAACAGAAGCCAAAGAAGAGTATGTTCTAACTGTTCCCTCTACAAGCTATTTTTGGGAAGGTGGTGAGGCCTTCAGACCCCACAGGTCAGGAGATGAACTGGGAGAACCTGGCTCATTAACCACAGTAATGCTGAAAGGCTTTCAGGGGTTCCTGGAGCTAACAGGGCTCTTGCTCTTGGAGACTGCCTCAAGAAATATTGTGCAGTGTTCACCTAATATTTTTTCCTGTATTTTTATTCATGTATCTGAATATAGAAAAAATCTCCAGTTTCTTTTTCATTTTTGGACATAAATAAATGCACTTTTGTTCTGATTTAAGCAGAAACTTACATTTTTCATTGAGAATTCTTTTCATTTCTGATCAGATACACACATTTAGTTAACTTTCTTCAAATTTTCATATTTATGTGGAATGTTTCTAAATGGTTGCAGAAATGTTTTACTTATTTTGACTTTGAAAATTAATCCTGATTCAAAATGAAAACTATTGACAATGCTTTTAAACTTTTGTCTAAAAATGCTTCAAAGAAATAAAACATTTTTCACTTTTTTAGAAAACTGTTCTTACAGGAGCTAGGGGGAAGAGGAGAGGATGAACAACAATGAAACAAAATGTACCTAAAACATAGCATAATTAGGCATTGCTGGAGTTCAATTTATTTTTGTTAAGATTACCGAGCCAAAAATTGTTTTGGTCTGAAAATGTCATCCTGCTTTCCACCTCCAATGCTACTTCTACACTGTCTGCTTCACAAAACAACTGCAACCACCAAAAGATACACCAGCAGGGGGTGGAAGGGCTTTGGAAGATATTATTAGGATTAAAAATCATCTTGAGACATTGAAGACATTATTTGAAATCCATGAGATTATTCAGTCAAGAACATTGCAAAATGGTGCGCTAAAAAAAAAAAAAAATGGTATGGATACAGCTGACCCCAAACTGAATAGAAGCCATGAGAGAAAATGTCATTTGGGGAACTGTTAGCTAGACTGCCAGAAGCAAGACAGAGAAGGTGATTATTCAAGTCTATTCAGCATTAGGAGGTCTCAGCTGGAATCCTGCATCCAATTTTGGACACTAAACTCAAGGATAGTAGTGGCAACCTAAAAGAAATCAATACAAATAACTTGTTTAGAGGAATGTTGAAAGGGATAAGCTTTGTTTACACACGATGTAACGTTCAACCTCAGGTAAACAAAGTACTATGAAGATGAGGACAGTGGCTTAATCTGCAGTTCTGTTAGTTACTAGAAAACAAATATTTAGTTATGCAAAAATGAGCAAATAGATTTTAGCATCTTAGATATAGGCGGTTTTTAGGAAAGTTAGAAAAGCACCTGTGAGCACTGGACCACAACTACATAATCTTTTCTCAAGTACAACATCAGCTAATACCTATTGTTTACTTTAAGCCAACTTTCTTCATTTTCTGTGAATATTTTCAGCCAGTTGCATTTCACTGGTAGTTGCATGAGTATCCCATGCAATGAACTGCAGTCATTGTATTACAACAGAAAATACCACACTTAGAGTTACTCATTTGAAAAGGATTAGCTGCTATCTATAACTTTCCTGTCTGCAGCAAGACTAACATTTAAAGAAAGTCAGAAGTTAATACAATTTCTTTTTCTCACTCTCCAAACTCAAGCAATTCCATGAAACAAGCGATGAGCTAGTAATATACAAAAACATTTTTGTTCTGAAGTATGCACCATCCTATGTGGTTGTATCAAAATGCTTAATTTTTAATATTATAAATTGTCTAATTATTAAGCAAAACTATTGCAGAAAGCTTGCAAAGTAATTAGCCATTTCACGGGCCTGTTTCAGTTTACAGCTTAAGTAGATTCTGGAACCATTCTTAAAAGCTGACTCTTCAAGCCTATAATAAAAGATGTAGCTCCCATCCTACTGGAGTCACAGTATTGCAACCGAGAAAGCAAGTGGGATTGGAGAGGAGGTATCAGTGCTCAAGTACCACAAGATTGTTATTCAAATGTATTTGCACGCCTCGGGCACCTGGTTTTCCTTTGTCCATTACCTACATGAGCCTTTTTCTCAGAGTAATTACACTGCATCCCACACCTATACTCTGTTGAGATCTTTTGGAAAATGTTATTTAAAGTGAAGAAGAGGAAGTAAGCTTTAAGATATGAGCCAGCTACTAGAAGAAAAATATTAAAGTACATAGTTTTCAGCTACAAAGTAAAATGCAAAAAAAATCACACAATGTTCTAAGGTATTATTAAAAGCAAAATATAACTAATTCCCACAGCAGTAAGTACCTTTTGAGTGATAGTTGCTATGGTAACTTATTAAGCAAAAAAAAGAAAAAAAATCTTAAAAATACACTTTGTTGATACCTAAGTTAAGGATGCCTCAGGGCAGCCTAAAGAATGTCAATGAAGTGGCAATAAATAAATAAATAAATAAACTGAAAACAGTTGAAATATGATGATATTAAGAATCAAAACACGTATATTTTAGATAAGCACTTTCAAATAAGAGGAAGGGTTACAGGATACAGTCACTGCTTCAGCCACTGTGGGTTTCAGTTATTAGGGAAGAAATCTGGGTTTAAGTCTCTTTAGAAGAGTAGAGAATGAACAAACTACAATATCTTGTTCTTCCCCGAAGCTAAACTGGCATTTAGATACCAGTAGAGTGGAACTGACTTCCTTACTGTAGGGCCTCATTAAGGCATGGGGACCTTTCATGCCCAACCCTCCATCCCTCAAGTACCCCCACCCCAAAATCCCCGCAGGTAAGTTTGAGAGAAAGAACTCCCAGCTATCATAAAAAAAAAAAAAACTCCAGAGGAATCTAACCATTGCCTAACAAACTGGCAGCAGATATGTATGCATTATTAAAGTGGCTAGCCACTGGATGTCATTGTTATTCCACAGAAACATAACAAAGAAAAATCTCTTTAACTGAAACAAATCTTTAAAGCCTCCTAAAATGAATGGCAACATGCACCCAAGTTTCAAACACATACCGTTAAAGTTAGTCCCAGCACCCTGCTTCCTGAATACAGTTAAATTATTTTTAAATGAACAACTAAGCTCTGTCCTGCATATGGGATTTAAAATAGCTGATTAAACATTGCATGAAACAGTACACTCTGTTGGTCTTGCACATTATCTATGTCAAAGACACAAAGATTTATTTATTTGTTTAAAGCATTCTGTTTTGACGTTAACTAATCTCCTGGTTTGCTACATGTGCTGCATTTTCATCCCTGCACCTGAGTCTGACATTGCACATCTAAGCCCCTTTTCAGCAAGAAACGTCAGCTTGTTCACACTGATTATTTCTACTCATGTCTCTTGTTTGCGAGTACAATCCAAAGTTGCAACCCCATATACGCACAGCTCTGTGCAGACCTGTTGTTGCATCCTTGTTCAATGTACAGTACCAGGAGTTTGCAGCAAATGCCTTCCACACCACAAGGGATTAAGAACTGCTTGCCCTGATGAACTGGGATACAGCCAGCTTGATTTCTGCACCATCCTCTACTGCTTCCAGGGTATGGCAGCGTAATCTCCACTTCCTGCGAAGTTCCAGATCTGGGAACCAATGCTTACTCCAGTGACTACCTCAGCAGGGAGTAATTCCCATCTTACAACAGTTCATCTTGTAACACCTCACACAGTAGTTTGTAGCTATGCACTAGACTGAAAAGGCATCTCTAAGTCACAGTAGTTATAGGATTCCTGTCAGGCTAATTTCCTACTAGACCTGAGCTTAATTGTGTCCCATATCTTGTTGCTAAGCTTGATGCTGTCACTCTGTCCAACAATTACAATGGTCTTAGTGATGTGCTAGCCTGCTTAGAGTTTCATCTGTGCTCAATTTATTGAGAACTGGACTGGAGAGAAAGAGAATTATGCTGAGACAAGTAAGCTTTTACTTCTCTATTGAAATCTTAGCATGGGATCTTTAGATTTTTGTTTCCAGTTGTGCTTAGCAGGTACCAAGCATCTGCCTTACTCTTTTTCTAGACAAACAGCATCTTCTGCAGTCAGAGGAGGCGTGGATATAAGGAATGTCTAGCTCTAGCAACTGAATAGTTACCACTTGATTTCTGCAGCTGGGGGTGTAATCTCCTGCAGTAGATGCACAGAGAACATCTCGTTAATCCTTCCATTTCCCTGTTCACTCTAGTACTCAGAGGTGTAAATTAGAGGCAGATGTGGAAATTGGGAAGTCTTCCAGTTTTCTATTTCAGAAAGAAGCAATTTGCATCGTGGGCATTCAGATCTTTTCAGTCTATCACATCCACAGGCACCACAACCAGAGACTCTGTGTGGTTAAGTAGCATGGTTTACCGGGGCTCCCATCTCAGTCAGATAAAACAGATGTAACAGATATATTCTCAGTTAAGTCCACTCCAGTTTTCCTGCAATAAAAGTAGAGTTGTATAGGAGAAAAAAAAGACCGAATATTAAGACGCATCCAGAAGCTGACAGAAATTGTAAATTCCTGTGAGTTAGTACTCAGCTGCAGGAATAAAAATAGGGAGTAAGAACAGGTTTTTGACTCATAGGTAAAAGAGGAATGAAATATATTTTCAGAAATCAGAAGGAAAAATCAGTACCAGAAAAATATAACGTTATGATTTTATACCCATGAAAGCAAGCCATTAAGTTCTAACAATTCCACCAAATACAATTCATCCGAAATCACAATCACATAGTAGTAAATTAGTAAGTTCCTGTCTAGTAACTTAGATTCAGATGCAAGGGAAGTGTAGCAAGTTAGCTGCCCTCAGAGTCAATATAAGTTACCTTCAGGTAACAGTTCATGTTCATCAGCAGTAGTTACCTTTGGACTCATGCATCCAATTCTGTTGCTGTTCAAACTTTTTTCCACTATTCTTACTTGATGTCACTACAGATCTGACCTGCAATCTCTAGTAGATGGAATAAAGGTTTTGTTTCCCCTGGTATGTATCAAGAAGAGGAGGGTTGCCTGCCTGAAAAACTAATAAATCGCCTGACATATCATAGGCAAGTGGAATGGAATGTAGCTGTCTTTAGTTTCTCTTTCAATTAATAGAAAACAGCACCTTGGGGAATTTCTAGTAACAAAGGAAAAAGAAAAAAAAATAATTGAAAACATTAAAACAATGAGCGGTACAATATTATTATATAAGATGCAGAGAAAGTAAGAAAGGAGCTGCTTGCATGATTTAAGATCTTATAGTTTCAACTGCATTTTAGAATCATAGAATCATTAAGGTTGGAAAAGACTTCTGAGACCATCTATTCTGTCAGCTCATTACCACCATGTGACCACTAAATCGTGCCCTTAACTCCCTCATCTCCACATTCATTTAACACCTCCAGGAATGATGACTTGACCACTTCCCTGGGCAACCCATTCCTGACTATGCCTTCAGAGAAAAAAATTTTCTTAGTATCCATCCTGAATGTCTCCATGGCACAGCTTGAGGCCGTTCCTTCTAGTCCTATCACTATTACCTGGAAGAAGAGGCCAGCCTCACCTGGCCCCAATCTCCTTTCAGGGAGTTGTAGAGAACAATATAATCTCTCCCAAGCCTCATCTCCAGACTGAACAATCCCAGTTCCCCTAGCTGCTCCCCATAAAACTTGTTCTCCAGGCACTTTACAGTTTTGCTGCCTTTCTCTGAACATACTCTAGTGCCTTGATGTCTTTCTTGTAGTGAGAGGCCCAACACTGAATACAGTACTTCAGGTGCAGCCCACCAGAGTTGAGTCCAGGGGGAGTATCACCTCCGTGCTCCTGTTGGCAACACTATTTCTGGTACAAGTCAGGCTGTCATTGTCCTTCTTTTGCCTACCTGGGCACATTGCTGGCTCACATTCAGCCAGATGTTAACTAAACTCCCAGATTCTTTTCCTGTGTGCAGCTTGCCAGCTGATCTGCCTCAAATCTGTAGCACTGCCTGGGGTTGGGATCAAAGTACACAACTTGGCGCTTGGTTTTGTTGAAGCTCACACAACTGGCCTCAGCCTAGAGATCCAGCCTTTCCAGATCCTTCTGTGAGCCCTAAATGAACATTTCCCCCACCTTAGTGTCATCTGCAAACTTACCGAGGGTGCACTCAATCCCCTCATACAAATCATCAGTAAGATATTTAATAGGACTGATCCCAGTAGTGACCCATGGGAGACACCACTCATGACTAGTCACCAGCTGGATTTAACTGCATTCACCACCCTTCTCTGGGCTCAGTCTTCCATGCAGTTCTATACCCAGCAAAGAGTGTTCCTGTCCAGGCCACAGGCTACCAGCTTCTCCAGGAGAATACTGTGGGAGAGACAGTGTAAAAGGCTTTTCAAAAGTTCAGGTAGACTACATCCACAGCCTTTCCCTCATCCACCAGGCTGATCACCCCAGTCACAGAAGGAGATGAGTTTGGTCAAAGCAGGACCTGCCTTTAATGTACTCATGCCAGCTCAGTCTGAACCCCTTGTTGTCCTGCACATGCTGCATGATTGTGCTCAAACCGATCTGCTCCATGACCTGCCTCAATACTAAGGACAGGCTGACAAGACTATAATTCCCTTGTTCCTCCTTCTAACAAAAGAGGATCTGGGAATCCAAACCAGCTTGTTTTACAATGCAATGAGACTATGGATTTGTTATCTCGAAATATGAAATTGTTTTTTCCTAACAATACATGTGGCAGCAAAAATAAACAGCAGTGTAGAGCTTTATGAAGATTTGAGATGACAGTCAGAATTGATAGACAAAAGTATTGGATCATTCCAGATGTGCAATGAAATCTTGATACTGTAACACATTGCCATTTGTCCTCACCTCCAGTAATTTGGGATATCAGTGGAGGAATATACTGGTCACTGAAATCAAATCCTTGCTAGCGGGGACCTCTCTATCATGTACTGATCCTCAGAAGTTTATAGATCTTCATCTGAAACCATTTTTTGTTTTATCCAAACTGCTACTGCATATCTACATGCAACATTTTTACTTTATTTCTCTTCCAGGGAGAATCATTTTCTAATTTCCAGTTTACATACATGCTTGATGTTTATATACCCTCATCAGAACACAAAGATACCGAATTTACCCAAACTGTGAAGTGGTACCAATTTTCACCAATGACTAAAATCCTAGTGTAAATATTATGGGTTCAGTAGGAGTAGCAGTAAATTGCTGAAGACAGACAATAGATGAAATGTTCATAAGTGTGCTAGAAGTATCCATGACTGGATAAAACACAGTAATGTAGTAGAGGCTTTAATCCCATACTATCAAATTCCAGAGTCAGTTCTCAGTTTTACAAGTGATTTCCTATGCTGTCTTGAACCAGTCATTCATCTTTGTTTAACTCAGCTCTTCAACTTGTGAATAAGCAACAGCTGGTTTACTACTTTGCCTCTATGACTTGTGAATTTCTTAGGGCAGTCAGATTTCAAGACATAGACATTCAGGGGCCAAACAAACCTCTGTCACCTGATGAACAAATAGCTTGCTCTTGGCAGAAAAGACAAATTCAGATCTTTCACTTCCCAATCAAGTTTTACTATTTGAAATTAGTTGCTTGAATAAGCACTATCACTAACAATGTAATAGCTGGAGTTTGTTTGAAACTTGTCTTCACAATCTCAGAAAGTCATTTCCATGCAAGCGACCCTAAAATACCACACAACAAACTGCAACAGAAAAACTGATTCAGCCTTTCTTTTATGCACTTTTTTTTCCCCCCTCTCCCAAATCAAATAAGCATAGTTTCTCAAGCAGCAGCATTCAGTGGTTTGCATATGGTGGCTTCATATTTGTCTGCAGGACAACCTACTGCTTAATTTGCAGAAGAAACTATAAAATGGGATGTTAACTTTTTATCCCCTAAGGAACATACATGATTTATGAGCATAAATTGTCAATAGGCTTATGACTTATATATAGGTATTATTGGAAATGCAATCTTCTACAACCATTCTATTAATATTTTATCCCAAATAGGATAATATATGTTTAATACTTAATGAGTTTAATTTGTTTAAATGTAATAGATTTCATCTTTCAACAAGTGAGGTTAGGTTTAGAGAAGTAATTCCCTGCTTCAACACCTTTACCTTTTTTAAGACTTTTATATAAAATATCTGGCATCAGCCTAGAAATCTGCCAAGATTCCCATTTTAGATGGTTGTTTGTGAACTTGGAAGTATTACTGTTTGCAGCACCCAGTAATGTGATCAAGAGAATATAGATACTGAAAGAGAAAGAGCTTATAGAAGACAAACTAACAGCATTTCCTAAATAATATTGTTCTATTTAGATTTCCAACATCTGTACCAGTGTTGTACTGAAGGATTGACGACACAGTATATTCTTGCAGTTAGGAGAGATTCCAGAAATTTAAGTTGGCATCTCTTTTTTGCAACTGCCACAAGATGGCATTAGATATCCTTTCACATTGTATAAAGGCTCCACGCTTTCTGCATGGTTATATTTTCGTACATTGATGTTTTAAAGTTGTTTAATATTATTACAGCATTTTCCCATATAGGTTGAACACATTAACTGCAAGAGTCAGTCCCAACAGCCTCTAGAAAATCTGGTGCAATTAATTGTCCATATAACTGATTGAGTTAGCTACTCCTGTAAATGAAGAACAAATGAATTTGTATTTCCTATATGAAAGAGAACTGCTGCAGAGCCTGCTGGAGAACTCCAGTGATACTTAGGCTTCAGAAGGGTTCAGAGTTCAAAAGGCAACCATATATGCACATTCCCTTATCGGCCTGGAGAAGAGTTGTACTGCCGATGTATGGTTGAAGATGACCTGAGTGAAAATGTACAGCCACTGTGAAGGAACTTCTGCACTTTGGTAAGTTCCCTCATTCTCTAACATTGAGATTTTACCCACGGTTCTTGCAGAGCTAAGTCTGAACACAAGTTCTTCATCCTATCACTTTGATAAGAGGTTCCTTCCCATCTCTTTAATCTGATAGATGTGGCCCCTGCCATAATAAGTAATTAGGTGCCTACCTAGAACAAATTTTCAACTTTTAACAGCTAATATATTCTCTGTTTCTTTTGTATTTTGCCAGAAAAGAAATGGCTTGACTATTTTACTAAGTTTGAGACTTGTCTGGAGACTTTATGATTAAGCCATACAAGTCAGTTTAGTTGAAGCTCATTGAATCTAATTGGACTACTAAATGATCGTCTGCAAGACATCTTTCAAGAGTGTCTACGGTTTGAAAGCTGATATGATTTTAAGGACCATTTCTTAATGTTAAACGTGAATGTTTGAGGTAGGAAAGCATCTAAGAGAAAAACTGAGATTTGATAGTCCTACACCTTCCTTGATATCCAAAACCTTTTAACTAGAAAATGTCAGGGAAATACCAGATGCAAGCAATTATGTTATCTATATTATGTTATCTATTATTATCTATACTGTGTTATCTATACCCTACTACCATGAAAAACAAAAACATTTTCCCTCCGTTTAAAATCAGCACAGTTAGGGAAGGAGGTTAGACCTTAACTCTCCATTTCATAGGTTCCCGTATTGCCCCAAGTCATTCCATGATTCTATTTCTGCATTTCTTCCAGCTTGAGTTCATTTTTCCTGAAGCCCGCACATGAACTGTATCTAGAGTTTTCAGCAAAGTCTATTTTTTTTTTATTGGCATCCACTACTATTTGGAATTACAGTATCATATTTAAATGTATGTAATGCATTTTTATTATTTATTATTTACTAGTTGCTTTTTTTTTTTTTTTTCTCCCCTTCTCCTGAATTCTGCATTCTGGGAAATTAATAGTTATATATTTTCCTAATGAAGGTTCCTAATAATGAAGTATGTCTAAGTAACAATTGGCCTACCTGTGATTGCCATTCCACTATTGAAGGAATCATCGACTGTAAGTCAGTTCATAAATCACCTTCATTTCAGTTATTACAGTTTAGTGCCATATCTTGAAAAACATTCAGTAACCTGCTGTTTTTCTGTTCCCTTGGCTTTATACAGCAGGGTACCAAACTGATATTTCTACTTCCTGAAAGGCAGCGTTTCATTCTAAATTAAACAACCTAGTGGAATTAGTTATCTAGCAATATACATTTAACATTATGTACCAGTATTCTGCAGGTATGGTACTACATAAAACAATACCTTTGTACTTTCAGTCAACAGGGAAGAAGAGATTTTTCAGAATAGGGAATTAATGATTGCCTTCCTTTATCAAAATCAGCTGGCAAGCTTCATTCTCTGCCTTATTGTCCAAAAAAAAAAAACAACAAAAAAAAACAACTACTACCTAAAAAACTTGTTATATATTTTATTGTCTCATTTGATCCAGCATATATGATGACTACATGGCCTGGAAACACTTTCACCCTTAAAATCTTATCTTACAAGTACTTGTTACTTAAAAAAGATGCATCCTCCCTCTCTTGACATTTACCAGTTCAACCATATTTTTGGTTCAGCTCACTTGGCCCTAATATTCTGCTCAGTTTCCAGAATTTATACTTTCTGCCTGGCCTCATTTATTTACTTTTGCAGTTTCGTTCATTGCCTCTTGAGTTTTACAGTCTCAATTTCAACTTTTTTTTTTTTTTTTTTTTTTTTTTTTTTTTTAAGTTTATTTGCATTTTACATACTCTTCCTAAACAGCCTTTCTTTTTCCTTTGGAGGAGAGAATTTATTGTTACCTGCCTTAGGCATCCTGAGTTAGCCCTATTGCATCCTTTATTCCTTCACAATTACAAATGACTTTGTTATTTCTGCTGCACTTTTGAAAGCCACACCAAGCAAACACAAAAGTAAGCCACAGAAAATGTCAGAGGAAAAACATACTACAATTCACAGAACTGCACCTTAAAAGCAGAAATCAGCAGAGTAGTTCAAGTATAATTAGACCTCATTTCAAACAGAATCCTGTAAATGCAGAGCACCAAATGTAGAAAACACTCCAGAGCTCCAGCTGGATTTTAGTTTCTTCTTGAAAAAAAACTGAAAACCAAACAGCAAATTTAGGTGATGTTTTGATGTGTTTTTCATCCTTTTACTTTTTGAACTTACTCTCTGCTTTATTGCTTTGAGCAAGGCAAAAGGAACAGAATGAGTCACAAAAAATTGCATTCCAGCTGAAGAAATTTTGGTTTGTTTGGTTTACACTGCTCCTCCATGTTTTGTGAAATGTGTTCTTTGGTAATCCAGTAACATACAAGGACATAAGTATGTAATACCCCTATTGCCTGCCTTAGAAAATACAAACTCTCTGTGTTATGCTCTTTGCAACCATAGCCTCCTTCCATTTCAGCTCTATTGGAAAAGCATGCATTAGTTCAACTTTTTCAGTTTAGGTTCTACCTTCAATGAACTAAAGATTCATTGATATTTATTGACATGAGTACAATGCCAAGTACATGCTGATCTCACCTATGGCCTATTCACTTAATAATAGTAGCAGCTCTGACAACACTAACATGTCCAAGCACAAAAGTGATTCAAAACATGCGAGCCAAACTTCAACAACAATCTAAGGAAAAGAAGTGAGCAGCTAATTCAGAGACAGTTCGCTATTTGCTTTTTCATTCAAATATCTCCAAAAATTAATGTATTTGCCAAACATACTGCTACAATTTACCTAAGATAGCAAAATGACATAGAGTAGGAATTTGGATGACTCATATGCTATGATATGACTGCTTAACATGCCTTATTAAATCAGCTCTACAGTGTGTCCAGTACAATGTCTATCAAATATCAAAGCAGAGAAAACAGGCTCCTATTGCACGCATAAACAGAATGCAGTGTACTGTAATTATGGCAACCCACCTAAGTCCTATTGCTCAGAGAATCTTTACAGAGGATAATATGAAGTACAGCCCTCAATTCAGTAACACTTCACTGCTGTGACATATTACCAGAATCCATTAAAGAGGCAGAACCTTCAGGGTCAGAAATAAGACTGTTCCTGAAGGTATAAAAAAAATACTGTAAAGTATTTTAATTTTTATATCTGTTTGTTCAGCACAGGCAGACTGAAAGGATCCCAGAGGTTTGGACAACAGAATCAGCAAGAGGGACACTTACTGCTGCATAGATTTTGAAGATCCTTTGGACTTTCAATTAAACAAATATAAAACAAGTCAGAAATAAATGTTCTCTTTCAATTTGAATCTATCTGTTGAAGCATTTATGTCCTTCACTATCTCAGTGCTGGTACAGACTGCAAATACCTGTGAACTTTGCTTTACTTCTAGGTTAGAAAACTACCCACTAATTCAATTTTGTACTTGAGAGTAATGTTCAGGGAGACTGAATATCTTCACACAGTAATCTAACCAAGATCTCTCTACTCTTTTCCACTAAATGCTAATACAGAAACAAAACAAAACAAGAAAAGTTTACGGTAAACTACAAGCCCTCAGATGAAACCAACTAGAACAAGCGAGCAGAATGACCCAGCTAGAGGATATAAAAAGAAAATTTGGTCTTGTGCAGATTGCACTTTGGCAAAACTACATCAGATCAAAACTTCAGCTGACAATTTTTAACAGCAGGTCTATATGGCACAAAGGAAAGAAGCATGAAAAAAAATTAACTAAAACAGTGGCAATACCAAACAACCTCTCCACATCTCTGTTAACATGTACAGAAATAGAGTAAAGTGAGAATGGCTCCACAGTTAAGCTGAAGCCTGCTGTTTTTAAAGTCAAAGTCCCAGGTATCCTGATAGAGCCCCTTTTAGGTCAAGTTGTGTTCAAAACATATGTCATTAAAACAATATGTATTAAAATACATATTTAAATTTATCTCAACAAATGTCTTTTTCAAAATAAGATTTAGACTTGACCCGGTGTTCTGCACATTGGATCATCTAGAGAATTAACACAAACCACTTACAAATACATATGCACAAAAACAGGAATGCTTTATCTGAGGAGTGATTTAGAAACATGGGAACATAGATATCACAGACAGGATAAAGGAAAGTTAGGATTATCCTACGTGCATAAGCACGTACTGCTACTAAATGGTAGTTTGCTGTCTCAATCATTTGCACTGGTACCACATCCCAGAGAAAACTGTACCAGAGAATGCACAGAATAATCAAGACCAATTTAATCCTGTGATGACAGTTAAGACTGCTTAGAAGACTGCACAGGTCCTATGAATTTTTGTGATGGAAAAAAAGAGAAGAATTTCATATGTAAATTTAAAACTTCTTTATATCATATTTAATATTTTGCCCATTGTGAAAACTCTGCATGAGGAAGTCACAAGAAGTTGTATTCAGCTGTCATCTGTAGTTGTTATTGGAAGAGATCACTTTAAAAATGTACCAGATACAATTTATTGCTATACTTTTGATCAGATTTTATCATCATTTTTGCATTTGTACTAAAATTGATCTTTATTCTTTATGAATGTTGTAAAAAAAAAAAAAAAAAAAAAAAAAAAAAGGGAAAAAAAGAAAGGAAGAAAGAATAGGCTTTAATAGAGCTCCAGAAACAAAAATGCCAATTAAGATTTTGCGTATTCCTTTATAAATGGTATTCCAATACTGCTTTCCTAGCTCTTTCTCCTGGAACCAACAGCACTTAATCCATTCAGGCAGCACATTAGGAAGAATTAGGAAGAATAATCTGTGTCCTGAACCATGAATGCCAAGAATCTATAAAGCAGGTGAATTCAAAGTCTCACTAATACATCTCTTTAAAACCTAGAGATTAGAATGCAGTTAACCACCTAGCAGAGAAAACTTAAGGGCTCAGTGTGATCTCCAGTTTTAATAATGTATTAAGTAATAACATAAGTTTCATTCCAGACTACATTCTTCAGAAAAGGCAGAGGTGGATGAAATTCTAAAAGAGAAAAATCCAAGAACGGTCTAAAACAGCCTTCCAGAAACTGATGTCCATAGAAAAATGGGAATTCCCACTTTCACTGAACAAATTCATGATAAATGACTTTACATAGGGAGAGGGGAGCACGGGAGGAATCTAAAGTGAACAACATCATTACTGTCTCTTGCAGAAAAGTGACTCATCTACACTGCCAGTTGGGGGCGGCGGTGGTTTTGTCTCAGACCCTGGTGCCTTAGTTTCCAGTGTTCACATGTCAACAGGAATTATTTCAATGATTTCCTCTAGGTTTAGTATTGACCCATCATTCGAAGTAGCACTGACATCACATATCTACCCAAAGAAGGCAGGGTAAGATTACAACTGACAGATTATAATATGAAGCGCACTTGAAGACATACATTCATGCAAAATTCAGAGGATTCGGTTCTGCTGTTAGGGCACCTGTGTAAGTCTGAGGGAATGTAAACAAATTTCTGGATCAGAAGTCAGTCTGTTGTTTCCCAGTTACTTGAGGTCAAAGACTGTTTTATTATTTCTGATACCCAAAATATACTAATTTATTTCATCATTCACTTGCAAAATATAATTGTAGGAATATACCTGAATTACCTCATGCTAGGTTCTGTTTCTCTACCTCCTTTTCCAGAAGGAAGAAAGGAAAGACTGAGAAGATAGAAGAAGCATTCATGCCAGTTTTTCCCACATTTAACACACTGGACAGAGAAACAAAGCATTTTCAAGCAATGAAGAAACAAAATGAGGCTTGGCATGATTTTGTTGCTTGAGACACAATCGAGAGCTGGATCTCTGCAGCTTAGGCACACCCTGCCTAAGGATTGCCTGAGGATTAAGAAATCAGAGATAACTCCAGGTACCTTCAAGCTTGATCAGACTCCTACAGACACCCCAGTAAGAATGGAAAACAACAGACAGTGCTCTGCAAGGCAGAAACATTTCAAGAAATAACACTGAGGAAGAAATTCTTTACCAGCTGAGAGTGAGGAGGGAGCAAAGAACAAAAGGGAAAACATGGTTTCAAATGGCCTGAGCCTGAAAATAAAGTAAGTGTGTATAGGAACAATTAGCTTTCTGTGAGTTGTGCTGGAAGCAGAGCCCGGGAACAGTGCATCTCTACTCACAGCTGGGCAGCTGGCCAGGGACTGGAGAACTGACTGTCCTCCCATTATTTTCTCATTTTCATTAAACTGTATTTTAGGGCACCACAAAACAACTCTATTTTCTCAACATTTTCTCAGGCACATACCCTTTGCTCCCAGCATTAGAAAATCTCTCCTGGCAAATAAAGCAGGTCCCCATTAATTATCTCTCTCTCTTTCACTCCCCCTTCTTTGCAGCTTTACTTGTAGGAATACTGCCACGATTATGGGCTGTTTGCCAAGGGGCCTTACACATGCTTTTTTCATTATTAGACTACTATAAAATTTAACCATATAAGTCTCCAGTGCTGCACCCTCCTGACAATGCCAACAGCCATTCCAAAATAGACTACTTAGGAAAGCAGAGAGACCAGGCTTTTTTGCAGCTGATTAAGCCACGGTTTATTTTTGCCTTGTTAGTAGATGTGTTCCTGTTCCCACTGATTGGCAGTGGAGCAGGCTCAGTTCTTACATGAGTGTTTTAAAAACCATCAGACCTAGTGCTCCCATTCTCAGCCCTTACCCCAAAATTCATTTAACTGGGAACGTTATGTAGTGGCACTGGGAAGATCTGGCTCCAACACGTCGGCCCGGATTTTGCCATTTGGCATTAAGTGGTTCTGGTGCTAAATTACTGCCAATACAATCATGCACAAGTATAAAACTTTCTCTTCACTTTCTATTCAAGTCATGGAGCTTTGCTGGATCTACAAATGCAGAATTGTAATAAAAAGATGTTTCTGAAATAGTAATTTTTTATTAATATAGGAGTACTTTGCAAATGAATGCTACAACAGTTTTCCTTTGTAAAAAATGGTCTTCTGAAGGAGCAACTTTACGGTGACCACCCCAGAGCTCACAGCAGACTGCAAGTATAGGAGTAAACAGCAGGTACACTTTGACCATTTTACTTAATTCTAATACACAATATTTAACTTGCTATTATTAATTTCCCATCAATGGTAAAGAATCTGCCTCAAGAATACAGTCTCTTTTTCCAGTATTCAAAGACAACACACATGGTAAGGACGTTGGAATTTATTCTCTTGGTTCAGCAGAAGAAAGAGTAAATAACACTGTCCCTAATTCAACTTTCAGGAATGTCAGCCAGAGCAGCCAGGGAAGGGCAGCAGCTGCCTGTCCTTTCAGTGTGATCTATTGCAGCAGAAAGGCAATAGGATCAGATGGAAAGGGAACACCCGGAGTTCTCCAGCATGACTATATTGTGCTTCCTTCAATGATATACTCTACAACTTAAAACTAAAGTTAAATAGAATCATATCTAAGGCTCTTCTCTCTTATAGCAAGTGTAACACACAGAAGAAAATCCCACCAGGATTTGGATTCAAGCTTTCCATCCACTGCAAAAAAGCAACAGCAATATCATAAAGATGACAAGATCAGAAAAGGAATGATATTTTACATATGCTTGCTAACATGTCACCTTCATTCATTTCAACATGTCACTTAACATCTAGGATATACTGAATTTAGCTGACTGTACTGAATTTAACAGCTTTAAAAATGTGATTAAGAGTCACTGTCCTTGGCTAATGTGTTTTTAAAAGCTTATGTCTCTAGTAAGCCCTTAGTGCTGCTAGTGTACACAGAGCCATAGCTGCTGGGGAAGTAACAGAAACACATGCTGTTGCCCACTTAGCAAACCATCAGTGTCTGCATCATCTTAAGCATCATACAGAAGTCACACATAGGATCCTTCATTAAAGAAAAATATTTTCTGGTGGAATGAAATCAAAGACATAAATAGCTGTTCGCTTCTTGGCAATTGTAGGAAAAACCCAATAATTTTAGGGAGAGGAGAGAATTAAAACAAACAGACCATAATTGCACAAGGGCACAGACACTGTATGTCCATAGCCTGTGCTTCCCTAGCATGCACTCATTGCCTAGGGATGTATAGCCCTGCACAGATGGCCCTGCATGATTGTCTGAATATGCTGATGGAGTCATTTGTTCAATGTCACTGAGATTTACTTTCTTCTTATATCTGCACTGCTTTCCCTCTCCTGAGATTTCTTTCCATCTCCCATTATCAGGAAGTAGTCCACTGCTTCCTGCTAACAGCAGCCTGGCTGAGCAGAACAGGACACATCCTGATCCCTGGAGATTGAGCAAGAAAGACACGCAACCTCAGATTTCATGGAAAATAATGGAGGACTGTTGACTAATTCCAATCACGGAGTCATAGAATCACAAGGTTGGAAACGACCTACAAGATCATCTAGTTCAACCGTCTCCTCATCACCATTGCCACCACAAGCACTAAACCATATCATTCAGCACGTCATCCAGACACTCTTGAACACTGCCAGGGACGGCCACTCCATCACCTCCCTGGGCAGCCATTCCAGTGCCTGACCACTCTCTGAGAGAAAAAGTTCTTCCTTATGTCCAACCTAAACCTCCTCTGATACAACTTGCGGCCATTACCCCTTGTCCTGCTCGTTCCCTGGGAGAACAGGTCAAATCCCTCTTCACCACAACCTCCCTTCAGGAGGTTGTAGAGTGCAATGAGGTCTCCCCCAAGCCTCCTCTTCTCCAAGATAATGGTATCATCCTTTTATCCAAAGGTTTTCTTCTGGATTTTGTTCTCAGTTGTTCCCTCTCATTGGGCCAGGACCCACCCACTCTATTGCACCTTGCAGGAAGCTGCAGCTACCTCCCACTGCAAGGCCACACGACCTGCTGCGTGATGGCAGCAGGGCAGGGAGCAGCTCTGTGCAGCTCCTGCAAAGATGGCAGGGCCAAAACCACTGGCTATGGGCAATTCTGATCTCACTCAGTGCAGCCCAGGAAGACAGTGCAAATTGTTTCTATGCTGAAGAGCTAGGAAGGCAGACCTGTGACCTGGTTTTCTCCTTAGGCAGTGCAACATTTTTTTGCAGGGTGTGTGGGAAGGCAATGGTTATCGGAGGAGAATGAAGCATAACAAAAAAGGTTGCTGACAAGTCTCCCCTTGATGGTGCTTCATAGCTCCAAAGCCATAGAGGTACAGCCACAGCTTCTCCTTATCTGGCTCAACAGCTGGATAGGTGCTGAATTGACCTCTTCTATGGAATTTTGGCAGTATTTCTCAGAAATCAAGATCCAGCTAATCCCATTAACCCTAGTAGCTTGGGTAAATCACTGTGAAAGAATTAGCTTGAACATCAGCTCTGTGTGCTCCCAACACATACAAAATAAGTCAACTTGTTGGTTCATCAGCTACAGATACTCAGTAATGGAAAAAAAAAAAAAAAAGCTAAACTGTAAATTATGTCAGCCACTACATCTTGAGCAGCATCTTTCCATCAGAATTTACAGAAAAGCAATATTCTTAGTCATACATCCCTTGAGCCAAATCTTTATGTGAGTACAACAATTAATGTCACCAGGAATATAAAGTGAGCAGAATTTGCTCTGTGCTCAGTAGTAAAACCTTCTCAAGGAGATGAAATTAAGACTCAGTGTAATGTAACAGGAGTGGTTGGAAACCACGCACAGCCTCTATGATACTATAATTCAAGAACTATAGAGTAGCTAGCCTTACAGCTCTGCTGTAGTATTTTACTGGAGATTATATTAACAGGTATGTCAGGTTCTAGTATTACTTCAAGTTGTTATTTTAATACAGCTTATACCAACAGAGACTGAATGTCGAAGAAAAAAATGCTGAAGAAAGAACTGGTACCATTTGTAATCATTGCATAGTGATTTAACTCCAGTGTGTGATAACATACATGTGAACTCTGCATGCGACAGCATGGATACAGGAATTAGAATTGTTTTCTCGATTTTTGTATAGCAATGAGCTCAATGTGACAACACAGGGAGAGCACTGCCACAAATGAGTCCTTACTGCATATTTTCAGAGAGCATAAACTTGATTTTGAGCACTGCATTAATTCAGTTTCCCCCCTTCCCTCCCAACCAGGTTCTCATTATGATGTCTAAAGCCCTGATTCAGCCAACCGCTTCTGTATGTGCTTTGTTGGAACATGTAATTACTTTCCATTAAAGTCAATGGGACTAAGTAGCATGGTTAAGTGCTTTGCTGAATCAAAGCCTAAGTGTCATCAGCTGTGCCAGTAAGTTACAGGTGCAAAACAAAAACAACAAAGAAAAAAAAACACAACACAAAACAACTGCTTTAAAGAAAAATGTGACCTTTTTTCAAGTTAAGTTTCCTAACAGGTCTATATGTGAATTTGTTGTGGATTTTACTTAGCTGACAGATGACGTTATAAGAGTTAGGTTAGTTTCTACCTTTAGTCTTTCAAATGTTGCCATGCTGGTCTTCACCGAGTCTTTAGGAAACAGGGTAAGCTTTAAAGAAATGACAAAAATATATTTAATATTGAAATGACATAACATTCTGGTTTGCCAAAAGAAAATAGGGAAATGTAAGAAAAATGCACACACTAGTTTGCTCTTGATATTTTGTAATCTGACAGACTTAGTCAAGGGAAAACATGCATCTGTGTTTGAAGGAATAAAAAAATAAAAAAGTAACTCACTCCAGAAAAGCTTTGAGGGTTTGTGACTGCCATTTACTAGTAGCAGGCTTAAATAGCACACAATACAGGCAACAGCAAACACCACTAAACATCCGTGTGTCTCAGTCACACAGTTCAGATCTGCCCCAGTCCTTATATGCATCGCTTAGAAACGTTCATCCAAACAGCTCTCTCCCAGAGACAGATTCACAGTGTTATGATAATTGATGCAAAGTTACCTTAACTTGGGGCAGACACACAAGTTACAATTCTCTTAATTAAAAACTTTTGAGCAGTGCAGCACAACACGTTTGCATTTGCAGCAAGAGTTCTAAAGCACTGCGAAGATGCTGTCACATATTAATTCAGCAGAACACATACCAGATATACTGCATGTTTAACTAAGATAAATATTCAGTGACAGCAACTGAAAGAGCCTGAGAAACAGTGGAAAAAGTCAAAGAAAAATCATAAGCATTTGTAACTGTCACCAAAACCTGGTTTGCTTTGTTCTATTCAAGTCCTGATGCTGTGAACACAGCCTTGGTATCTGAGTACCCAGATATCATACTCAGGAGTGTAACATGGAAAATCTTATCTATGTGAAAGCAACGTCATGAGATCCACATGACACAAAACTGATGGATGTGCCCATGTCAGAGGTGACACAGAGGACAAACTGGAACACAAAGGAGTGGATCAATGGGATCAAAACAGCATGCTTCCAAGTGGACAAATAGCTGTTGGTAAATAGCTAATAGTGGCAGAACGAATAGGAACACCAATAAGAAGTTAACTATCAACCCAAAATTTAATCCACAAGCCACGTAAGCACAATGAGAAGGACATAACATACATGCTATAGGAATAAGTATCTTAAAAATATCTGACCAAAATGTGGAGTAGAATTACAAGAGCTTAACCTTTAAATCACTATTTCATTAAAAAAAAAAAAGAAAAAAAAGAAAGAAAAGGTTAGGAAACTTTTCAAACATCCTCAAGTTAAATAGAATAAATAATAAAACTTAAGTTCTTTATCTCTTCAGATTTTAAAACGTGTCTCTCCAAAAATCTAGGGAAAATATACAGATCATTTAAAATCACAGGCAAAATTCCAGCTGATCCAGTGGTCACAATATAAAACCTTCCCAGAACCCTGACCCTCACCCTTCCCAGAAAAGAATCCCACCTTCTGAACCCAGTCACCATCACTCAGTCTGTTCCCTAAGAAAAAGCTTGGGAAAATAGTTGGATTCTTCCATTCCCAACCAAGAGGTTAGTGATTGGCCTGTGTCTAACATCCAAGGGCACAATGTGCAGTGACAAATTATTCTTGACACTCTCTCCCTTCTCATTCTCTCTCCAGCATTCCTGCTTATCTGCAAATCTATTTTGAAAAAATGATTTTTATCCCGTTTCCCTTTACTCTTCAGAGTATTCTGATATCTCCAAACTATGTCCCTGGAGGTAAGAGGACCACCTTTCAAAGAAAAATTAAAAATCTTTAGCCCTTGCTTTTTTTATTCTTTAATCCCTGGAGATGGTCACTTCACATGACGAACTGAGCAGAAGTACTGAACATCGGTGTTTCTCAAATCCGTAATTAAATTGCTCAGTTCCTTGCAGGTAGTAGTGCACCCACTTCGTGGGTGCATATAAGCAGAAAAGAATCAGACAGAAACAGAATCAGTAGAAAAACTGGAGACAATGCAGTGCTCATTTCCCTTCTCCTTGGCAAACAGCTGAACTAAGCATTAGGGACATTCTATTTCAGCCTATTTTCAGGTACAGCATCTCTAAAAGAGCTATTTTCATACCCAAGGTAAAACCAGGTCTACAGATCTCATGAGATTCTCCCTCCCCTCACTTTAGTGGAAAAAAAGCAGGAGTACATAAGTCATAACACATTAAAATGAAGAGGGAGGGTCAGCTTGCCTCCTGTGCTGAGCAGCAGATACACTGCTTTTGTTCTAAGATGAGTTATCATAGACTGTCTGGATGACAGATTGCAAATAATTAGAAAAACAACCCTCAAAAAGAATGCTTATAATGCCATTATTGACTTTTAATTCATAATCTGCTCCTTATTGAACTGCCATGCTATAAATTTAATACACAATGAATGAGATCTGCAGATGTTAGCTACAGTGATTAATAATAATAATCAGTAAATATTACACAGTGAATGTTATCCACTGTTTGTAAAACAAGAGGTTTGACATCTCACACTTTAGACCTGAATAGTTCCTATTTTAAAGAGAGAAAGATTGTTTCTTCTCATAAAGTAAGTTTGATAGGCAGGGAGAGACAGAAAGCAGAGCTTCATCTCAAAAGGCAGCAGGCAGGTCTGTGCATTCAATCAAGCTTTACTTCACTCCAAGCAGTAGTTCATGGTCTGCACATTCTCCTGAGCAGGCAAACAGTAATTCAAGGCTTCCCTACTCTGTTCTCTGAAGTCAGATGCTTTTTCTATTGCAGCAGAATTACCAAAACAAATTGCTAGCTGGCTGTTTGCACTCCTGTACACTTAGTAATTTTAGTCCAGTGTTGGGTTGACACTGAACACCATGGTGTGATTGAGTGCTTCTCTCCAAATATCTGCTTTCATTTCTTGTTACTTTTCCTTTTGTATTTTCTGTGACAGACCTTTCCTGCAGCCCCTAGGTCTTGCCTCTGCTCTACCTCATTCTCCTACTTCAAGGAACTGTTTATGCTTCTGATTCAATTTGCAATAAGCAATTAAAAAAACATATGAAGATATACAACATCTATCTGCCATGATCTTTCAAATTGAGTCCATTAGCATGTCTTCTAAAACATAAACTATGCCAATATTTTGAGCAAGGTTATTTCAGCCCTTCAAGGTAAGCATGGGAAACAAGGAGGTTTAGACTTGGCAGATCATTATCTCAGTGGTCTCCTGAGACTGCTTCACTCTGTGCTCTCAGGCTCAAACCCTACTGGTCACATTTTTTGCACAGTGCAGAATTCAGAACAGCCTCAGGCAGGTCACCCCTCTTCATTGTGCACAGTGCACTGCTGCTCATCTGCCGAGATGTCCTGGACAGGTGTTGTTAGAGACAAACCTGCCTCAGACAAGAGCTCTAGGACTGACTTTTACTTTTGCTCCTCAAAAGTTGAACTGCATTGGAGGCAGTATTTGGAAAGCAAGCGAATCACTACAAATAAAAGCTGCAGACAAGAAAACAGCATCACAGGGGAGAGATGTTGTGACGGTGTGCTCCCAACCTAACAGCACTGATAAAATTCTTAGGCAGATTAATGACCACAAATCTGTTTCAAACTGGGGGGTTGAAAGAGCTGATAGCAGACAGCCTGTTCAACAGCTGAGGGCCAATTGAGCACATGCCTAAAAACAAAGTATGACTATGAGTCAGTTATCTTACCCCATAAATAATGAGCAGCCCAAGAGGCCCTGGAGCTCTTCTGTGTGGCAGCTGGCTGCACAACAGGATCTCCCCTTGAGTAGGGATATCTCTCAAGGTTATGTCTGCACAGAGATCCCTTACACTTTGACATCAAGACATTTTGCTGATATAGATACTCAGGAAGTGACTGATGGCTTTAAGCTTTGTTAGCTTTGCTAAGATTAGATCATTGATTGTGCACACATGATCCCTTCAACATAAATCATCGACCAAGTCTGGGGGTAGGATTGGGCTCAACTGCACCTAGGCTCCTAAATTCCTAGAACCAAAAGGTAAGAAAGAAAGGGGGTCCACTCTGAACCTCATGACCCAACAGAAGGGTCTCCAATATCTGTGTGTTTAACCCTACTATCTGTGCAATAAATAATCAGGTCCATCCAGCCATCTCAAATCTTACTAAGTCATTGTTAAATCACTCCATGATATCTATATTACAATCAATAAATATACTCCTGTTTCTCTCTTACAAGAGAAATGTGAAATGTATAGCATAGTTGTTTCCATCCATGACAAATGTGCTCTGCTTTGTGCATCCAGACTTCCCAGTTCATCCCCAGAAGAGGCTGTGAGAAGCTGGAAGTAGACTTGCTTGAATGCAGATCATACCTCCTAAAAATAAAATGCAAATTTCTCCCTCATGGTTTTCATGCATTACAAGAAATGCAGTTCAGTTTCTTTTGATTTATCAGCAAGTAAATAAACTACAAATGGGAGCAGTAATCCCCAATTAACTACTGTAGCTTTTGTTGCTGTAACAAACACTGGATCATCAAGGAGCCAACAGGCTGAATATTCTGAAGAAGTTATGGGTATCTATTTGGGGATGCAGACCACATTTTTATGTATAGCAGTATTCTTAGCTGTAAATAAATTTCTCTTGTTTTAGCAACTGCAAGTCAGAACTGTTGGCTTGAACATTTTAAACCATTCTCTAATATTATTCAGATCACAGTGATAATAGCAGTTTACACGTTGGTATAGGAGAAACAAGATCTATAGGGAAGAATTTTTCAGCACTCAGCTCACATACTTTTGCCACATACTGAGCCTACTAAGAAACAGCTTTACAAAAATTCATTACACACGACAGAAGTGTATAAACTTATGGTCAAGTAGAGTGCTTTGGCAAGCTGACCCACGCAGTCCTTAGTTCTGAGTGCCTTTACATAAGAGCAAGGATACAAGTACAGTCTGAGTGCTCAGAAAAACCACTGACACATACCTTTCTAGAAATAAACAAACAAAATGTATCTAAATGAAATACGTCTTACAAATTGACACCTACCTAGAAATGCAACTAGTCAAATCAGGGCTGCCACAGCTCAGCTAGGAGGTCACTTTGTTGCGTTTCAGCAATTCTAGCAGACTACCTGGTACAAGTTATTGTACCTCTTCCAGCCTGGGTGAAGCTAGCAACAGCCTATTCACTGGGCTGTACCTGTCTGCTTCAAATCAATTCTAAACACATCCCAAATCATGTAAAGTATGGATTATAAACCTAATTAATGCATGTCCATTTTCCCCAGTTTTGCCTAAATCCTTTAAAGGTACACCATGTGCATACAGCACTGATTACAGCTAGCCAGGAAGTCTTTCACTAACTCTTCTAGAAACCTACAGATCCTTTTCCTACCTGTGAATTAAGAATGAAGGCCTTAAATAATTAGCTATAAGGTCATGTGTGCACAACCCTTTATCTCACTTACACTCTCTCCTCACTGATACACTTAGATCACTTTTGCCATGTTCAGATTTCTCATTCTTGTTTCCTAGAGGTCAAGGGAGTCTGAGTTCTGGAATTACAAGTTTAGCTGATGCACCAGCAGTGGCTTGCGCTGAGCACACCCTATGGTCACTTCAAAGCCAAAACAGCTGGAATAGCTTGATGTAATATTCTCTGAAGAAACTGCCATCTGTATCTATACGTTTAACTCAAAATAGCTATTATACTATTCTCTGCATTTACCTGCAGCAAATTTACTTCCTAGGACAGAGGCACAGCTTGTAAAAGCACATTAAGATCCTGTAATTAGAAGAGCTATGTAAACATAAGGAGTATTCTTTTGAAATTAACTGATAGACGGCAGCTCTTCCCAGACGGAAAGGTCCTTAAAGGTCATGGTTTAGACATCTAATTAATGGAGCTAATGTGCTTAGTACAGGTATGCTAAAGGCTTACTTTCTAAGTTAACCATGCATTTAGAGCTTTGTTGATAAGGTACTCACCTTTTACCTGCCTGGGAATTCAGATCTCCAGGTTTCATAGTTTGAAAAATGATGTAAAAGAGAGGTCCAAACATGGATTCCTGAATCTGTGGGAACTTCAGTGCACCTCTTACAAAACGCTACACAGAGCATGTTCATCTGCAGATCCTGGAGATAGGGTACCAAGAGCTGTTGCACATGATATTGAGACTGCATTCAGATATATCATATTTTTTTGCATCTATGCTTTTCAATTGAGCTTTTAAGATAGTTAACCTGAAAAATCCTGAGCAAGTTTAACCTACTCCTTGGTGTCACGAGAATAGGTGATAAGCATTAGTGCTTTGCTGAGCTCAGCCATAGATTCCTGTATGGACTAGGAGTCCCCATGCTTTTTTGAGGGTCTTTGACAACAGATAAGAGCTGTTGCTGCCAAAGTCCTTCCTTCTATCTTGAGTGGGAAGTTAAAAGGTTCTTTCCAAGTACATAGGTAAAGGTCATGTCCATAGGATCTTTCCCTCTAATCTTGATAATGTTATACCTCAGGTGGAGAGTACAACTGGATCTCAAATTTCTACATGGACCCAAAGGTTTATACATTACTCCCCATGGCAAGGATTTTCAGGCTTAATTTCTAAGTGTAGGCTGTTCATAGACCAAGTACAGCCAGAAGGTTATCTGAAATTCCCTGTCCTTGCTAATTGGATGAAAGGCAGATGTGGACTATGCTTGAGATAATATATTCTGTCAGCAACAATATGGCAGTAATGTAGACACAGGGTAGTGCTTCCTCCTAAATCAAGCATAGCAGGAGAACATTGTCTGGGCCAGACTGCACAGTTGTATCCCAGCTCTCCCTACAATACTGAGGTCTGCTAGAGTATACATCTTCTGCATTTAAATACTTCATAACAATTCTTCCTATAAACCTAAAAGCTTTTTCCATAAATATTCCTGTTAAACATTTTGTCCTGAGAATACTCACACCAATGAATTACAAAACTATTTAAATAAATTACTAGGTAGAAAACAAGTTTCTAATTAGTCATGGATGACTTCATCTAATTGAGTAAAAGCACAGAGAAAATGAGGGAGAAGATCATACATTAAATATCTGAACTCCAACTATAGCACAGAGCTGAGGTGACCAAGCAGCCCAATGGTTTCTGGGTCATAGCCCTTAAGTTTGCAACAACATTGACTCTGCATCAGCAGAAAGATGTTGCAGACATCACAGATTATAGAAATATAAAGCCTGAGAATATTTTTATTCCTGAAAAGCACAAGGGACTCATTAGTGCAAATGTTTCCTCCTCCATCTCCCCAAAATTTACTATTGCTGAAGTCTTTATGGCACCTGCTCAGTGGCTAGGAAAGCTTTCAAATACCTGTCACGCAGTGGGTGGTCTCTAGGGGAAATACTAGATCTTTACAGTATGGGAAAACGAGAAAGCAAGCATTTATTTCTCTTCACGACAGATATAAAAAAAATATAGTGCCAGAAGAGTATTACTGTAAAATGATTTCATAAGGGTTCTTGACTGTTATGCCAGTCAAAAGGAAAATACAACAGTTGTGCCTAAAAGAGGCTTCTATTCTGCTATGTGGATACATTACTCAGTAGAAAAAAAAACACTGAAAGCAGAGGATACATTGTGTCTGCCTTGGAATAAAAAAAATACACCGATTAAAGATCCATATCCTGCTGCTGCAGTGCAGACATCTCAAAATCAGTTTTATTCACACCCTTGTCCTATGTTATCATGTTCAGTAACTGTTTACTGACTGACTTACATGTTGTTTTACCACCTTATCAAACAGTAGCAAAGGTAAACGAATGGAAAGACTTAAAAATCACATTCAAAGGATGGAATCCCCCAAGATTTGGCATCCCTGATGGAAGACTGCAGGCTTTGAGACAGTAATCAAACAAATTAGGGTCCCATCTAGCTAACAATTTAATTGCTTGTAGTGGCCAGTAGCTGACGTCCAAGGAGTGATAAGCATGGAACTAGTTCTGTTTCCCTTTCCTTATTTTGGTCAAGTACTATTCCCATATACTGAAAGTGAGTATTGTGCCTGAGTATTAATAGCCACTGACAGATTTATCCTTCATTAATTTACCCTAATTCTTTTTGAACCCATTTACATTTTTGGCTACCAAAACCGCCTGCCAAAGGATATTTCAATTCCATATTTAATTATGTTGCATGATTTTTTTTTTTTTTTTTTTGTAAACTTGTTGCTGGACATTCTTACCTGACAGGCTGCTTAAGAAAAAGTCAACATCTCTCCATTTTCTGTATGATATTAACTTTTTCACGCACAATTGTAATATCCTCCTCAATTACCCCTTATCAAAGCCAAAATGCTCTCCTTAGGCTCACCTCAACTCTTTCATTTCATATCTTTTATTAGCCTTGTCATTTTCTTTTATCCAGCTCTATTAGAGCTTGTTCAGATAAGATGGTCAGAACTGTTGGTACTTATCAAGATGTGGGAGGACCATAGGTTTATTCCTGTTTCATAGTAGTGTTTTCTATTTTCTTAATAATGTGTTTTGTAATAAGTATTAGTACTCAATTTGTCCTTTTTTTTCCCCCCAAAACCCTGCTGTATGCAATGATTTAATTCTTACAGGGAAATACCCACAACACTAAAATCTTTTCTATAACACTATGTTAGAGTCCAACACTTATACGCATTCATAAATGTTGTTTTTCAAGTCTGTTGTTTCACATTTTATCAAAGTTAATTTCTACCCACTAGCTTATTATCCAGTTACGGGAACTTTTTAGTAATTCTTTATGGTCAATATTAAACTCAACTCTGCGTATTATTTTTATATTGAAAAAAGGAACTTATGAAAATACTGAACAGAACATATCCTGATGCCATCAAACATGCAATTTCTCTTCTAGAGAAGAAACAAACTATGTATGCCCAATCTTGAGGTTTTATCTGGGTGTTAATCCAGTAATGGATGTTTCCTCCTCTTTTGCAACAGTCTCAATGCCTGAACAGCCCTTCCCCCACCACTGCCACATCCTCCTCCCAAATCTGAGCATGTCATTTTGACCTGATGACCCACAAAGACACCAATTAGAACATTAACAGGAGCTGATGTTACAGTAAAAAATAAAATCCTTTAAGTATATTAATTATATCAGTTTTATTTTGGAATGCAAATTCTTCATTAACATTGTGCTAGAACTAAGCCAGGCTTTCTGGAGCCAATTAGGTCCACTACATAAGTAAAAAGGGAAAGAAAGGGAATAGTACTTTGATTCATTGTATTAGTGCTCTGTATAGGTCTGTTATGTATAGGCTAGAAGTTTAGCATTCCCAGGCACTACCTAGAAAACATCTCATTGGTAACTTGGAATGAGATGTGCTTAGCTCTGCGGCTGTTAGTCCAACCACAGGGGTCTATGAATACTGCCAATGCAAATAGAGATTTGCTGTTCACCATACCTAAAATTTTCATGGCAGTAATTGATACAGCTTTCTTTTAACTTCAAAATCTGAGGCACATTCTTCACTATAAAAGAATAAACATTTAAGCACTCACATCTTACAGGTTTAGGTCTTACGGCTCTAATGTACTCAGAAGACCTTACTGAACAGCTTGGAGAATACACATTATTTAAAGCAAACAAGAATGGCAAGATATAGACAGTGGATCTACAATGAAATAGCAGCTCTGCCATGAACATTCTCATATACTTACCAAACACATAAATGGCACAAAGCAATGAACTTCAACAGAGAAGTGGACTTATTTTTTTTATTTTTATCATAAAAGCAGATAGAGGACTTCTATCCTAAACAAGAGTGAGGAATAGGAATTTATCATGAAAAGATAATACTAAAGGCGCAGTATGGAAACATACATTGGCAAGGTTACTAATTCTATTGCAAAGAAATTCACTAGTAGAGTAGCATTGGCTGAGCTAGTGATTGGACTATATACACCTTCTGAAGTCTTAGGTCCTTAATGCAGCAGTCCGACTGTGTTAACCAAAGCTCAGATAAATCATTAGGAGACATCAAAACTAAAGTTTGATGACATTCACATGCATGCCCTCAGAAACTGAAAGGCATTTTATTCCTTGGCCCACTCTTGCTGCTCTGTATGTTAAGCTGAATGCATCTAAAAAGTTACTACTGTGGATCACTCAGTAAAGTCCACCACTTACACTCTTGGGCCCTAATATCTACCTTTCTTCTTTTAGTGACAGTTTAGAAGTGGGAAAAAAAACAGAAATCCACCTCCAAATCCTTAACCTTTCCCTTACTTGTAATGAGCAAATAGTATTTTTAGTGGCTTTTTCCTTCCTTACTGTATTGAACAGAGCTCCAGCTATATTTACCACACTGGTATATAAACTGTTCTGTCATCACTCTGCAGTTATGCTTTTAAATAAAGCTTACATAAAGTACTGCCACTTTATAATTTTGGCAGATCAATAAAGAAAACATCAGCCACATCTTTCTGGTAGCTATTACCAAGATTACATTAGTGGTATTTAGTGCATTTAGGCTATATTTTAAGGTTTATATTTTACATAGGTGGGGCAAGTAATACCAGCTATTAGTAAGATTGCTTAACAGTTCCTATTTTAAGGTTCTGTTTTCAATTTTTTAGTTGCTTATAACTTTCAGAACTTTTGGGGAGGAGTTCAGACTGGAATTTTCCATCCTAGCTATTTTTGCAGAGCTATCACAACAATTTGACAGGCTCCAAAGAAATGAGGTAAGCTCTTTTGTTCCTCTAATTTTTTTTTTAACAATAATAATAATAAAACCACAACCCTGCCCTCCTCCATGTTAGCACATTTGTCTTTGAAATGCTTTAGCATTCTTAGTTTTTTGACTGAAGACTTGAAATTCCACAAGAAAAGGTGTTGACGAGTTCTGTTACTAACTGCTGCATAGCTTTCAGCAGAAGCTGCTCAGGGAAGACATCTTCTACAACACCAAAGCCAAATGTAGAAATTTAAGATTCAGCATAAAAAAAAAAAAGATTAATTTCATCCAGAAGTTACGTGACTTAGACTGTCTGATTCTTCAAGATTTAGGACAATACATCTCTATTTCAGCACATTACAAAAAAAAAAAATAATAACCCTGGGAAAATATCTGGTTCTTCATTACTTTATTTAAGTCAAGAAATTTAACTAACAAAATTAATGAAAAAAAAAAAGAAAAAAGAAAAATAGCAAGAAATGTTCTCATGAAGTACTAGCTTCTTGCCTTCTAGAGACGAACCTAAAATCTAAAGTTAACAAAAGGAGTTGAGTTTCTGTTCATTTTCAAGATAAAACATCCTGCATTAGTGTACTGTGTAGAGTTGTACTACCTATGCATAGACAATAAATCCAGGCAATGCAGAAGCACAACTCAATCAGAAAGGCCAATTCCAGACGTAGATACTTGCACTTATCATTCAGATTTTAGGAGGTGCCAAATACTCTATTTTCTGCCTGGCCAAAACTTTTAGTAGGAACAAGACTCAAGACAACAAACTAGATTTACATCGGCCCTTCTAATCAATAAGCAACACCTAGAATTAGGCATTGACACCTACTCACCTAGGTTTTATTTATTTGAGACAGAAAATGAGAGCTGAATTGGTTGTGGGTTGGGCTCATTTTTGTTTGTTTTTAAATCAATACTCTCAATCCCTGCAGGCAACCACTGTATGGTGTATTTGGAGTCTTAGCATTTGCCACACAGAGGCATTCACTAGCTTTATTTGGCATCACTCTTAGCTTTTGTAGCTATGGAATTAAGGCAGAAACCAGGTGGAGAGTGATGGGAATGAGAATGAATTCAGAGAACTTCTAGAGCAAGACAGCATGTAATAGTTATGAGTTTTCTCAACTTTTTAGGTACATAAAATCCATCTGCACCATGTTTTAAGGGTAGGCTTTTGTATCATTGACTACATACATATTGTCAGCATTAATAAATGTGACTTTTAACTCTGTCCCTTAAGTTATTTTAATGAATCTGTTAATCCTAACCTAGGTCTGGAAATTCCTCCTTGATTTATGCCTTGTTCATTCTTCTCTAATTCGTAGTACAATCACAATACTGATGAGAAGCAGGTTCTTTTTCATGTGAAAACCATCTGGTTTTTCAGCATATTTCTATTCTTATCCCAGATGCAACCTCTTGGTAAGGCTAAAAAGGTGTCTTGTGTTCACGTATTCAATTGTTTTATAATCACAAAAACTTCAATTAGTTACTGGTAATTAAGATCCAATATCTTAATATTGTAAGCCATCCTTTCAGTCATTGCAGCATTAAGAGGTAACAAGTTTACCATCCTGGTTAATCACTGTATGAACATGGCTCATATCAACTCAGGAAGTCAAACTACTTTGTCATCTAAACATTAACTAGCTCCAGTATAGCAGCAAGTACTTAACTATGTATAACTTGGAATATAGCCAGAATTCTGTTGGAAAGGATGGCTGTTCTCAGAAAAATTACAATAAAGATTACCAAAGGTTTCTGAGGGTCACAAAGAAGACAACAAGCAGCAGATTCAGCTGGAATCTAGAAGTAGTAAAAGTCTCACTATTTTTGCCTCAACAGTTTTTAATCCACACTAGCATTACTCTATCTAGTCAGAGTACACAGCTGTCAAACTAATGAAAACAGGACAGACAGCCACTGTCTTGGTACATTTATCTTCCTTCTATGTGCCCCCCCCCTTCATAGCCAGTCCCTGTTCCCACTTTTAAGCGAGGATGGGAGAGGCAGCCATATCCCTGCTCAGGGCTACGGCACAGGAGCATGCACAAGGACTACATAAACTAAGCATTCATGGGGAAAATTAAAAAATCTACAGAATTGTATTACATTGCTGCAAGTCTGTAGTTCAGATGTATTTGTGGTACTCTCAGACACTGATAAAACACCAAAGAACACAGAACAATTTGATGTTTACAAGGTTATAAAGTTAAAGAATTACGTTCTGGTGAGGACAGACCACACTGTCCCCCAAGTAACATAGACACCGTCATCACTTGGAGATTCTTCTCCCATTTGAAAGGGATTTTTTGTACAACATGTAGTACCCTGTATTTTCCCTGGTTTAGAATTATTACCATTATATCACTGCAATAACTGATGTTTTTGCTAAAAAAAGTCAACAAAAGCCACCAATTAGAAATCACACTAAAATGATAATCTTAAATTTTGACTCAGTCTCCATCATTTCTTTAAAGGCAGTTGGCATGTTATAAATAAAAGCGAACAGAAGTTTTAGTGTACAAGAAGTAAAATATAACTATTCAAACTACATGCATCAATCCTACCCCAAAGGGAGACATACACATATAAAGCTTCTAGATTGAGTGACTTTGTTTCAAAACTCTTTGTAGAGATCCATGAGACATACATTATGAAACCCAAACATTATTTGAAGTACTATCTTAGAGGATTAAATCAATAAACATCGTAACTATTTTCAGGAACTCCCAATATACATTTATGATGTCTCCTGTCAGTCTGTGCTCTATTTATTGCTACTAGACAAGACTGGCAGAAGTTGCAGTTAGCTGAAGCGGGATTTCATTTTACTCTTTGTTGATAACAGATTGCTCACACTTAGTTCTGGTATGGATTTTTAGTTACCAGTCCTAGCTGCTGATCTAGGCAGCTAGGGACTGCTATTACTTGTTTGTTTCTTCCAAGTCATCCATTAGTGTTTGCTTGCTCTGTCCCCTTGCTCTCTGAGAGAGCTTTTCCTGAGGACTGTCAGGAGACAAGGCCTCTTACATCCTGATATATTATTTCTGGCAGAGGGGACACATGAAGCTAGAGCTTTAGGGAAAATCACCAGGGAAACTGCAAGGACATATCACTGAATCCAAATCTTTAGCCCTCCAGGCTCAAGAGAGTTTCTATGACCTGACTGGCTCTTGTCTGTTGAGTTCTAGATTCTCTAGCCCTTTGTACCTAAATTATTTTACTTGTACAAACATGGGTTTCAGTTTACAGGCCAACACAGCCAATTCATTGATGTCCTGTAAGAAGAAAGTTTGAGTTATTGGTAATTCACAATTACTATTTCCTATACTTGGGACTCAGTTTATCAAGGCTGTGACACAAGGCATTTCATTCTTCTGTAGGAAATAATTTCAGAGGCAGTTAAGACACTCAGCAGCACTTGAGGAACTTGACCCAACAGTGCTATTCAGATGAAAGTAATGAACAGTCTGACTCCATGACAAAGACTTTAAAAGTTATCTTGGTATATTGACAGCAGCTCATCTTTGTCATGGAGTCAGACTCAGTTTCCTGAAACACAGCCCAGCAAAAAATGTAGGGGCTTTCTGGTGTGTTGATGGGGGGAGGAAAGGGAAGGTATTTTCAAACCCTGTAGGTTTGAAAGCTGAAACACAGGGAGCTGCACTCCTGCTGAGTTCACCCATAGCAGCACTGGAAAATTGCTCTAAACAGGGTTCACTTAATTTCTTCCCCACTAAATGCATTACTCTGTTGCTCTTTCACTATTCTTTTGGATATCAGCCTTTTCTGTACCTGTGTTCCTGTATGATCTTTCTCACTTCTGTAAAGTGAGTGAGAAGTGTTATTCTGTGAAAAAGGCAGCCTTTATTTCTACGCACTAGAATAAAAGAGTGCCACATTAAGGTTTTAGGTGTTGTTTTTTCCTTCTTCTTTTCTTTTTTTAAATCACAAAGCCATTAAGATGCAAAATTGAAACAGACCAACTCTCAACACTGCCATCACATTGTGACTTTTTACAGGAGGGTATGGCATTGGGCTTGTCAGGTGCAAGATGCCCCAGGTTTCTTTCCTCTGCCGTGAGTCTGTAACAGCCTGAACTATCAGAGTATCCCCTTGCCAAAATCCATATCAAACTCACTACAACAGAATTCAGCTCTTTCTTTTACCAACTGCCAAAGGCTTAGGACCTGGGATTGAGATATGGCCAGATTTAGATACCTGTTAATAACTCACACTGCAGAGCCTTCTCCATGAGAAGATCCAAGTAGAAATAAAAGTCCTAGGTCAACTACAACCAATTTTTCTCCCCACATCATTTTTTTTTTCTTAATTCTTTCTTTAAAAATACTCATTGGCTTGCAGCAGATAATTTTGAGTCTGAATTGGGTTTTTTTTTTTTTTAAACAGTCAGTATACTGAATGGGGAAACTGATCAGCCAGGAAGAGCTGTACCTCGCCCACCTCACCAGCTCTGTATCAGACCCTACATATTAGTTTATTAAACTTCTGCCAGGAGCTCGTCTCTGTAAGAAGCCCTTTTTGTTCTATATTTGTCTGAATTGAACTGTCATTGTCTTCACTGATTGTTAGCTGATCTAAGTCTCCGAAGAGCTGGCAGTAGTGTTCTTCATTATTTACAGTGTTATCTATTTATGGCATCATCCATCTGTGATTTTTTTTTATTCTTCCTTTCTCTATCTTCTTTGACTTTGGCAATCAATTTTCTTTTTGTTAGGTGAACTCAGAGAACTCTCCTTAAGGAACAGGCTGGAGAAGCACCATCAAGTTTACACTTAGCCTTGAAAGAATTCCTTATACACACCACACTTACTAAAGCCTCAGGAAACATGAAAGAAATGTATGTGAACTGGAGGAATGATTTGCTACAAATTTAATGATTAAAGTAGCATATACAGATCCCTTTTGCTCAAGCTACAGAGTCATAATGATATGAAATAAGAAACAGTTCTCTCAAGAATAGATAAAACTTCATCTCCTACCTCATGCTGCTGTACAAGGCAGTAAGAACACAGCAGGGGAAAAAAATAGCATCCAGCCACAGAATTCACCTGTAAAACATTCCCAAAAAATAAGCTTTTAAGGTTTCAGCAGCTGAAAACCTCAAAAAAAAAAGCAAAAAACTTTTTATTTAAAATACTTTTTACTTCAAAATACTTTTTATTTACAGTCATACAAGTTTAAGAACCATGCTTACTCCAATGCAGATTTTATAGGCATATGAACTGATCACAAATGTTGTTAGGAGCCTGTCATTAACTTCTCTTTAAGGACCTCCATAATCAAGGCTTAAATCAAAATAAAATCAGGTGCTGCATTTATTGAGTAATCAGCAGCTGACCAGCACCTGTGTTCCACTGCCTCACAAATAGCCCCATCTGGCTCCAGTTCTTTGCAGATAAGGAGGACTGGTTTCCTCCCTGAATTACTACCTTAAAGGCTCTTAGAAGGAGATCTAAACTAAACTAGAGGGTGCAAGGATGACTGACCCACCTATCGATTACAAGGATGACAAAATAGAAACCCTGGCCCACACTTTCTTTGGAGACTGCATTCCCCCTAAAACTTTCTGCTTGAGATGCACACTGAAATATTTTGCCATGGGGGCACAGCCTGGACCAATTGCCCAGAGCAACTAAGCTGGTCCAAAATCATATGAAGAACAGCAGCTCAAATGCAGTGCATGTGGTCTTTAGAAAGAGGAATTTCATTTTCAGGCATAGAAAACACTAAAAGTTATTTATGTAGACTTGTTACAGAGATGCAGGTGCAGACTCTGAAGAAAATAGTTTGCTTTAGCAGAGTGTACTCCTTACAATAACAGAAAGTAGAGATCCAGTAAATAAACCAATGCTTCTCAGTGGATTAATAGGAATGGAGAACAATGCACACCAAATTCATGCTGCAGAATTACTTTGTTCTTACATACAAAGCAGGTTAATCTCTCCCATCTATTGTTTAAAGTCATACATTTTGCTAAGCCCTCTCAGATGCTGAGGAATAACTTTCTGGGAGTAGCGTCTGGAGGCAGCTGCCTAATTTGGCTTTAAGCTAACATCAGCATCCTAAACAGAAAAGAGGAATGGGCCATCAGGACAAGAAGATAGATTCTCAGTGCTGTGCTGTAACACAAAATTATTTTTAGAAACCAGAATTTTTTTTCCTTACCTTCACCTGAAATGAAATTTCAGTACCCCGCTATAAAAAAAAAAGTTATTTTGGGAAGCCAGATTTTTTTTCCCTACTTCTGCCTATATGACCACATAACAAAGATTTATTATGTTTGTACTGACTCCAAAATGTCTTGTTTAGAAAGAAATATATTTGTAATAGTTATTTATACAATAGGTAAATAAAATGGCAGTATACAGATAAATTATAAATGAGATTTAATATTAATATTCACTCAATACATGGATCCATACCTTGAGACCATCATTATTTGGCCTTCAACTTTTATACGCAATATTTGCATATGATAGGTCTTTATTTACTTCTGCAGATGAGGGCAGGATCTCAGCTGGCTCTATGGCCAGATGAAAGGAAAGCTTGGATGATAATGTAAAGGTTAAACACGGATGGAATTTCTTGGTTACAGACATCACTTGAATGCATCTGCTGATGCCTTTTGAAATATGTCAATAGCTGTCTTTTAGAAAAAGTAATCCAGATTACTTTTTATTTTCTGGAAATTAGCTTTCTCATCACAATTAAATATATACTATTTTTCAAACGCATAATCAACCTGTATTTTTAACTATATTGCTTGCATCTGATTATATTCAAGGCACTAGTGTCTGAATAAAATACTGTTTCTGCTTTCTAAGTCATTGTATACACACTGATGTCTACTTTTTTTTTTCTGCTGACATTCTATTCAATACTACTTGAAATGAAAATAATTGAAAACCAACAGCAAGGTTTTTTCTCAACCTTTTAGAAATATTTGAAGTCAGTTGTACAATAAATTTTCTTAACTTCCAATTCAGGAACCTTAAAATTGTAAATGTATTTCAAGGGCAGCAATATCCAAGGAAGAAATGAGCTCAAAAAGGGCACAATAAAGAAAAGAATCAAACTGAAACCCAAAGTCTCCCACTGCTTTTCTCTTTAAACTCTGAAAGTCAAAAAATTTCTCAAGAATCTGACAGTATCAAAATTCAGATAGCTACCCAAGAGAATAATATCTTTCCCAATGCTTCTATTTGCACAGCCATTTTGTGAACATAAACCAGTTTTCCACTGCTACGTTTTTAGCATTACTTTTTAAACAACACAAAAAGGGAAGTGAAAATAACGGCCTGCATAATGCAGTGAACACAGGCAGACCTTTAACTGCAGCATGACTCCTTAACAGAAGCTGTCCACTTGTGTCCCCACACAGCCCTTTTTGCACAAACAGGCTTAAATTAGTAAAGGCATATGATGCATTAAGGCATGAGCATTACACAGCTCAGGCTTGAAAGTGCCTAATGTTAAGTAAAGTTTCCCACCAGCTGTTTTTATATTGCTTTATGCTCTGATTTGAACTATTACATAATTTGTCTAAAGAAGAATAGGCAAATAGCCTTTTTTTTTTTTTTTTTTTTTTGCTTATTCTAAGAAAAAGTTGTCTATCATTTGGTTTCATAGAGATGGAATAAAACAGAATTTTTTACTCATTTTGAAAAACAAAGGGGGATATGGTAAATGAGGTTGTAGCATCATCACTTTCAAAAAGCATTACGCTGTGAAGACTTCTGCTTCACAGCGGTATGATTATTAATGGCGTATCTAAATCAACTTTTTTTTCTGCCTTGATTACCACAGCCTCAAGCCTTTGTGTACACTAAATTACTGCAGTATATGAAAAGGGTAGAAAAATGATAAATAACATGGTATACCATTTTTCAAGACAAACATATTCAGTGAGTTCTTCAAGGTGTGTAATATTGAATCACGTAGATTGAATAATGTGAATGTGTACATACAGAGATTTTAGTTCTGATCTCCAAAACTCATGAATTGCAACAGCAGCAACACTTTGCCTACTACAAATTTGTGCACACATTCTCCTCTGAGATGGAATGTGGAAAATAATCAGCATGCATAATAAGTGACCCAGTCATTAGGCTCTCACCTGAGTTATTACAGAAACAGGCTGCAGTACCACCAGCTACTTTTGCTGGTGTTTGAAATAACAGCTGAATGTTTCCTTCTAGGAGAATACCTTGGGCTAAGATGGGTCAGTAAATCAACTAAATGTCTGGGAAAGAGTTAAGATTTACCTCTCTTCTCCATGGATTGTCTCAAATGGGCCTTCACTTACTATGACCCACTATCTGTGGATTAGCCTTTTTTACTCTGCATTGTAAAGGGAAAGTCAATACTTGTACAAACAATGAATATACAGATGATATAGTATATCCAGAAGTTTAGCTGATATAATTATTACACTAGAGTAAGAAAGAAGGACACTCACTCAATCCTGGGCTTGTGTAAAAAACTCCAGTGGAGTGGATCTCCAGAAGAGATCCTTCCCCACTGGCAGTCAGCTCTTAAGTGGGTCTGGGAGAGGTGGAGTCAGGCTCTACCCCTTCCTGCAGCACAGGTGAATTGCCTTCACCTGTGCTCCCATGGCTGACGCATTGCTTGTCTCAGGTGATCAATCAGAGGTTTAGACTGTGATTCAGCAGCCCCATACAATACCTAACTTGCAAAATTCACTAGTGGCTTCCCTTTATGGGGCAGTAAACTTTCATATCAGAAAATGCCAGCTACAGAAGTCAGCTACACTATAAACTGTGTAAATTCCACGGTATTCCTATCATAAAGGACAAAATCACGCTCTTTTATTGGCTTACTTGAGACTTTCTTCAGGAAGATGCAGGAGTTCTCATCCTTTTGTCATTGCAATGGATTTTCACAACCATGTAATTTTATCATACAATCTCTATGGGAGACAGACTGCATGTAGGATGAAAACAATATCTTTTTTGGATAAGAAGTAAACCCAAGAGGTAGGGCCTTTAATAAGTACAAAGGTCCAAGGGGATGAAGCTGCAAATGAATCTCACCATGTAGCAAGTGAAGAAAAAAACCACCTGTTATTTCATCATTTATGCTACCTAATATTAGATGATGTGCTTTTCCTACAGGCAGATATGGTCTTGGTCTTGGAGTTTAACTGTCTCTTAATGCATATATATAATACAAGCATTTTTGAACAGGGAGAGGCAAAGTGATCCAGAATGTACAGTGGGGCTTACCTTAAGCATAAGAGCAAATTGAATGGGACCCTCAGAGCCAGGTATCCCTCTGGGAGCACATCTGAGCTAGGAAAATTGGATTCACTGCCCACCCACATTCACCTGAGCACAGACTTTAGACTGAAAAAAATAAACAGTTGTCTCATTTCCCTCCTTCCATGACAGATAAGGAGCCAAAATGACCTGTACAGTCCATATTTGTGCTTAGTGGTACCAATGTTCAGTACATCTAAAAGCGGTAGCTAGTGGGAAGCATGCCTGAAGCCTGAATTGAGAAATATTATCTGATGAAAGACTGTAACTGTAGTTCCAAGGAGTTATATTTTGTTTCAAATGTCGAGCACTGGTGGGGGTGAGAAAGCTCAGAATCAGGCAGAAGGAGATGACACTTTTTCAAAATAAAGAGGTCAGAAATTCATCAACATCAGTTTCTATGTACTCAACACCCTCTTTTCTATTTTTAAGCAACAGCCAAGCAGACACATTTACTGTAACATGTCCACACAGGTTTCCTTGGCATTCCTCAATTCCAGGCAGCGCTGTTATATGTGAATACTGCACTTTTCCATCAATGGACATACTACTCCCCAAACTACTATTCCTTGTAATATTACACCCTCAGAAGATGTCTGCGAACTGACAAATGCCTCTTTCTCCTTCCCCTTTCTTTACTGCACTGGGGTTGGAAGCCCACACCTCGTGAGGATTAATATTTCTGATTTTCCCATTTACACAATTAAAAAACAGCCCAATGGAAGACTGACTTTATGCAAGGGAAGGCAAGTTTAAAAATACAAAAACCCAAGGAAAGAGAAATGCGGAGAAGTACTTCAGCACCTTAGTTTAAATTCAGCTCTGTAAAAGCTCACATGAAATATTCATACTTTAATGTCCACAAAGTAGCTTAATCTGATCTGCAGAATCACAACTCTGGCAGTATAATATGTCCCATGGCCATACAAAATGCTGAAGTGAGCAGAATAGGTCTTTATTCCTCTGCCAGAAAAATTTTGACCTGCAGGCTCTGGTGCAAAGCACTCACTGAACACCCTGTATACCTATTTAATGTATATGCCCTCTGGAAATGCTGAGGGCTTCTCTCTTGATGTGTTTGTCTCTGATCCTAGCAGTGGACAATGTTTCTTTGTTCAGTGACCTTAGGAATGTAAGCACTAAGATCTAGGAGAATCGCTATTGAAGGCCGGCAGTCATGGAGATTTTAACCTAAACATAACTATGTGGAGAAATACAGCTACAGAACTTTTGGGTTTCTCAAAACACTTTGTCTGTCATCACTCTGTTGGACCAATACTATTTATTTGCTTTCCAAAGCAACTCTAATTGATTTATCCGTTGCTCAGAATAACACTACGATAAATAAATTATCACTTAAACACAATGGATTACTAACATTTCCTTTTCTAATTATATTTATGACATGTTACTTGGTCTTGCTTTGTTTAAAAGCTTACATATGTTTTCCTCATCCCTGTAATCTAATCTAAGGTGCAAAGCCTGGCTCTGTGCCAGCAGAGCCCTTTGTTAATATACTGCTGCACTGGCGGAGTCCATCTGGAGTTACTGTTCTGCTTGATGTCACACGGCAGATTCTACCTGCGCAGAAGATGAAAGGACATTCAAGGCACGTATCTTGGGATGACAGCTTTCTTCGTGACGAACCACAGAGTCACAGCTTGTTAAGTAAGACTGTGACAGTGATAAAAGACAAAGCCATCATTTTATAGCAGAATATGGCCTATCTGTACATGACAAGCCATACTATCTCTGCTCACACATGCTGACATCTCATAATGCACTCTCCCAAGTGCCGGACAGAAATAGTCCCTGAAGACAGGGCCACCAGAGAGTAATAGCAGACTGCTTATCTAGGAGCAAACGACTGGAAAAAAACTGAAGTGTACAATGTGTCCCTATTAGCATCACAGATAAAAAGAGCTCACAGTTTAAAGTATTTTCTATTTTGTGTCTGTTTCATTAGTAGGATTAGACTCAAAAAATAAGGACAATTAATTTGTCTTCATTGTAAATTCCTTTAACTATTTTTTGAATGTTGTGGGTAAATTTACAAAGCTCTGTTGGGAAGCCCTACCCTCTTTTTTGAGGACTGTATGTCCATACTGTGCATGCGGAGCTTTGCACTGTACTAAACATTCTTTGCACTTGACATATTCCCAGACTGTCTAAACATCATTAGCTGGTGCTCACAGGTTCCCAAGCTCCCCTGCAGGGTGAGAACCCATGGAAATGTAGGCTATGCTCAGAGGTTAAATTCTGGGCACCTCCTGGAGTAGGTGGCAGTAGGGGACAGGGAGGGCATACTGTCAGCAAAGCTTGAGGCTGGTTCCCTGCTAAAGGGTGCTGAGTGGGAAGGTCTTGTGGCTGCCCAGGAAAGAAAAACTGGAGAACAGCCATCAGGAAGGAAAATATTTGACCTGAAAGCAGAGAGGAAGAATGTATGTAATTTGGCTACAAATGAGCTAGGGAACACTAGGAATGAATGTCCACATGAATCCAGGCAGAAATTAACTCATCTTGATATAGTGGTCCTATGAAAACCTGTATCTTTGTACATTCCCAAGAGGAAAAATGTCCCTTTCAATGCAGCTAACAGAAGAAAAAACAAAATTCAAAAAACAAAAGAAAACAAACAAACAAACAAAAAAGACAAACAACAACAAGAACTATTAACAACACAGTGTTACAGCATAAAAAAATAGAGATATTCCCAGAAATAACCCTGGATTGATATGAAACTAGCAATGATGTCATGACATAAATACTGCTTACCAGTGAGATGCTGTAAATGGGGTTAATGTAGGTGTTCAGACTGAGTACCCATCACATGGGCTAACCTGAGAAGTATGCCTAGTGACACTGTACATTTGAGATGCATTGGCCAGGGGTTGTAAGTCTTTAGAAGTGACAGCGAAAACCTGTCTGTCACTCTCCTCTCAAGTTGCACAGTATAGACGTCTTTCTTTCCTACTACACATGCAATCACCCCCCTCCCTGAATCCCTCAATTCATGACCTAGCACTCCCAAACATTCCATTCCCACTTGCAGTGTAACCCACCCATAAATACCTGCAAAAGTCACAGATTGCCTTTAAAATTGTCGTCAGTGACACCTACAAAACGCTGACAGAGTTTAAGTATCTTGTGTCTCAAGACTGCTGCCTGTCATACTGTCAAGCATTACTTTTTCTGCTTGCTTGTACCTTTCTCATATGTTAACTGAATGCCTCTTTTCTTCATACATAGATATTAGATTATTTTGTATGTGTAATGTAAGTAAATACAAAAAAACCCAGCAATGTTAATCAAAGTATACAATAGTAAGCTTCTTGCCATTTTTATTCCTATTGTACTTAGCTTGGCATTTCTGATGTGTCATAACGTATATTTTTTCCACTATAGTTGACTTAATCAAAGAGATACTTTTTGAAATTTACCCTGTTCAGAGTTCTGAACTTCAAAACTTACACTAGCATTCAGTTTTCAGTATGTTTATCTTCATTTATTTATTTCCAATACCTTCTCTATTTATTTTCCTGAAATTTTCTTTAAGGATCATCCTTCCGGCCTCATTTTTATGTCTTCATTTACAGAGATCTTTAGATTCAGAATTTTTCTGTCCCTCTCATGATTTTGTTTTGCACAAATCAAGAGAACAGCAACATTATATTCAATGATTAAAAGCTTCAGAAAGAAACAACCCCTCAAATGTTTCAGGCACTTGATATTTGATTAGTTGAATTTGAGTTATATACTACATACAATACGTATATATGACATAACAGATGTTGACATGATAGCAAGATCAGAATGCATACACAGAACAGTGCTGTTGCAGCTTGGGTCTCAGTCTGCTACACCTGAGATGATAAATGTCAGCTTCATATGAGCTTGGGCAGACAGTTTCCAGTTCCAGACCTACAATAGTTGTAAATAATTTGAGACGTCCATTCCTTCACTGGTGCAGTACAGACACAGGCACTGTTCATCTGTTGCAGAATTCCACCCTGTGGAATCTCTGCCATGTATTTACCTGACTATCAGGAATATGCAATATCTTAGCTCTTCTAATTTTGCTCTGGGTGATAGCCATGCTTTTCAGAGCTCTCAATCCTGAAGTGATATGGCTATGTGAGAGTTTCAGATTACATCTGCAGTTAAATAATTTAGCTTTTAGAGAATAATATTCAAAAATATTTGCATAGAGACAACTGTTTTTTTCTTTCCATTATTTCCTGATTTTTCATCCATAGTAATGACTTTTGGATACTTCATTCTTGGTGTTTTATAGTAGTCCTGGCTCCACTCAAGTATCCTGTTGCTGTGAAGCAGACTAAACTTCTAGCTTGTAAATTCATTACAAGTATTAGTTTTTATTCGTGCAAGAATCCCACCAAGTAAAAATTGTACACACACTGCATAGACACACACTGCAAAAAAAAATCTTCCATATTTTAAATCCTTGAGATTTAAAATACAAGCATTTTGATCATTCCTTTTGAACCGTTATAGCTTACCTGTTTTTTCTAATTTAACCATCATACGATTTTTGAAATTAGGACAGACAAAGTGTTTCATGAAGAAAATCATCATTTCACCTGAAATAATTCTTTTTAGAGATTCATAAATTATAGCTAGATGTTCCCCAGAGTTTCTGCCCACTGCAGTTCCAGTCTGGACTACAAGTGCCAAAACAACATTAAACAAGAAAAGACTGTTTTCACAGCATTTTTGGCTGTGAGAGACAGAAAATTCTGAAATCTTTGTATGGAAAAATGGTATAGTGAGTATTCCAGCTTAGGTCAGAAAAAAACTTTTAGCTCAAAAAAGGCTGATTAAGGACTGAAGATTTGGGGAAGTTTTATAAATGAACTGAGAGTCTTGCTGTGGCAATCAGTGAGGCAGGAATCTACACAGAAGCAGAAGAAGACTAGGACTGGATACTCAAATCAAGTTAACATTTCTCACTTTTCTCTTGTTTCTCAGCATAAGGTGTTTCAGATGTACTGCCTACTTGGAGCAGGAGCAATCCTGAATCTCAAGAAGACTTGCTTCATGCCTCGGGAACAGCCACTGGAAGATGTTTAAGGTGACACTGACCATTCCTTTGTCTTGAACTTGGTTATATATGTCTTTCTAAAACGTGTCTTAATACTGCAAAATACATGCAGGATATTTTTTTATACAGAAACATTGATTGGAGTTTGTGAATTTGCCACACACCAGTTACTCCTGAAGATGCTCACAGTGAATGTGAGATAACTTCATCCATTTCAAAAGCAAAGCTGTGAAATTAACAAACTTTTCAAAAGTGGAATAAATTATTTCACACTTATTACTTGCTAAGAAAATCCACAAAAGGAGTTAGCACAGAGGAGCTCATGCACTTTAAATTAACCCCCTGAAATTTTTACTTTGAGGTAACTTCTCATTTGGAGAAGAATTGAGACATTTTGCTTCTGATAGTCTCAAGTTAAAAAAGTTTTTAAAAACTTTTAAAAAACATAATGTAACATTCCACTACTTTCTTCTGAAATCTATTTCTTCCATTTCAGATTTTGCAGATAGTTCCAATACAACATAAAATATACAAATAATACGCTGATTCAAAGGTAATAAGAAGAGACAGCTTGAAATATAGCTGTATTGTTAACATGGATCACTGGTATACTGTATGTTTGAAATACAAGAAAAGTTTGGCTTTGGTATATTAATAATGCTGAAGTTTTACACAACTTCTTACAGTTTATGTCTTGCATCTTGCTTTTAACGAGCTAAAAACCAAAAGAATCTCGCTTCTTGGAAAGCAGGAGCTCCTGAAGCCAGCCCTCCCTGGCACATGCGGAAGAATGTAGCAAGAGAAGCAGTTTTTACAAAACCATGCTGTCATTCAGATGCACAAGAATTTTTAAAAGCAAGAATCCTGAACTACAGAATCACATAGTAATTCAGGTCATGGGGGACCTCAGGAGGTACAGCTTCTTGCTCAAAGCAGGGTCAGTCTTGAGTTCAGACCAGGTTGCTCTGGGCTTTATCCAGCCTGGTCTTGACAGCCCCCATGGATGTGGACTGCACGACATCATCCACAAAGAAGCAGGCCTGTAGCCATATACCTATTTTAAATTGTTTTGTTTAAATTCTCCCTTCATTTAAAATGCTCCAGGAAATGGAGTGCTCGTGAACTGGATGGCTTATTTAGAGAAAGTGTCTTCATGGGCTAGAAAGAACTAGTCTTAGGCAGGTAAAACAAGGCTCTTTCAGTTTTCAAGCGATAAAGAAGAAGATAGCTTTGCCACTTTTGCAAGGTCCTAATACAAAATGTTCTTTTATACAAAATTCCAGGATTTTCTGCTAGCAGTCTGTTTGCTGTGAACACTAAATTCTGTAGACCCAGACTTTAGTTAAAAAAAAAAGGTCAGCCAATCAGATAGACTGAAATTATTTAAGCAGAAAATAGGAAATAATTAAACAAACAAACAAACCTTGAATTTCTTGAAATCCTTTCTTTCCACAGCACTGCTGTATTAGGTTGCTATTGGTATGAATTCCTTAAAATACCACTAAATAGAGCATAGTTTGAGATGTTTATCTGAACACAAGTCAACTGGCATTATTTTTATAAATATGCTTTGCAAGTTCAGCTTCTTTCCTTCATACCTGGCTTTCCAAAGTGCTGAGCACCTGCAGCTCCTGCTGACTGCATTTGGAGCACTGCAGTTACCCAGAAAATCAGGTCACATTGTGCTCTCACTCACACAGCCAGGCCATGGCTTTCAGTGGAAGCCTCGCTTTTCTACATTGCTGCATATTCTGCTATTTGTCCATGGTGGATGTTGGAGCTGACTTTTTAACCCACCAAAATCCCAGATCAATTCCTGAGCTCATCAGTGAGAGACAAATGAGGGCTGCTGTGCTGGATAATGCCGTAAGGATCAGGGTCTGGAGCAAGGCCTAATCTCAGCTCTTGGTTCTTCACTTCTGTATGCTGATAGCGAGGAAAAGTGAACTATGAACAGGTGCTTGTTTCTGCTCTGGTCTGGCTCCTGGCCAGTCAGACTATCAGAGCAGTGTGATAAAAGAAGCCAACCCTTTCTAGGGTTACAACCACTTATTCTCAGGAATGGGGTGAATAAAGAAAAAAAAAAAAAAAGGAAAAAAATTAGGATTCTGAAAAGTACCATTTTTCTAAGAGCTGCCTACAAGTTAACACAAGTTTTAACCTATCCATATGCAGAGGTGCAGGCTAAAAATCCATATTTATGCTACATAATTTCAGGTAGTTTTGCAAATCAGAGTAAATCAGAAAGGTCCTTGTTTCAAGGACTCCGTAGAGTGTTACTGGAAGTTACTAGAGATTAGGAAAATAATTATACATTGTTAAAAGAGTGTATATAGCATTAATTGAGATTATAAAAAGCAATCTATGTCTGGGGCTAAAAAATGGTGTTATCCCAAAATCTCATTAATAGCATCCAATTACTGTATTTGGTTATATAACTGTTCATCTCACTATGTGGCCACTTACTGCTGAAGTCTGTTGCTGCTAAGCATAAATTGCATAGAGCACAGTGTGTAAAGGCACTAATGGCATTTACTTTGCATTTTGCTGTACAAGAATAAACATAAGCATATTCTGAAACAAAATTAATCTTGAGGGGGAGGGGTTTTCCAAGCAAGTTTTGTTCATTTCACAAGCTATAAAACTAGCTCAGTTTTGTTTTTGCATCAGAAACATATTACTGTCATGGGATATAAAAGAAAGTAGATGTTTTCTAGTTTAAATATGTAGTAAAACCAGTACACTACCACATAAAACATATCATTAATCTTAAGATATATCCCCCAAATGCTATACAAACCACATGCCTTACAGAGATCAAAGTGCCCTTCATTAGGATATGGGTAGCTTTACTGAAAGGTCTGTGTGTGGGCACTGGCCAAAGAAAATGTCAGTGAGCCTCTACTGACAACAATGAGCAAAGAAAGTAAGCAAAAAAAGATCTGCGAGTCAGTAAATACTGCAAACAGAAATCGTAGCAGGTCAGGCAATTACCAGAAGAAGAAAACTCTGATAAGTCCAGCAAATAAAATGTGATCACCTCATAAGGCACAGACATGACAGTGGATGATGGTAGGCTAAAGCTGGAATTTGCAGGATATTAACCTCACTGAGTGGAGGGCTGATGACTACTATTGTATCAAATTCAACAGCCAAGCTGTTTGCATAGCAAAATACCTCTTTCCTTTCTGGAAAGGAAAACAGTGTTTGAGCAATAAAGCTACTGTGAGAAGGAAGCAAAATCAATGAGCTGCAGCATAAGGGAACAGTTGCAAACTGAAACAATAAACAGAAGAGTTATGAAGGGCGAAAACCATAGATTGAAGCAGCAGGAGAATAAAGAAAGAATATCCTTTATGATTTCTGAGGGGATTGTTTTTTCATTTACTTCATGGTAAATAGAGAGATTTAATTGACCCCTGCTGGAGGAGGATCATCTTCTTAAGAAGGAAACAAAAATGACTGAAGGACAAATGCTACAGCAGATAGTGGAAGGACTCTGTATTAAAAAAATAACCCAATAAACAACTCTACTTATTGTCTGATTACAGACAGGATTTCATGCTACATTGGTATGGAGATTTCAGTTCAGTGTTATCTACAGAAAACTAATGATTTAACAAGAAGTCACTATAGAGGTTTTTGTCTTAAAAAACAAAACAGCCAACAACTAATTCCCATAATAATAACAGTGTTTAATCCATAACACACTGCCCACTGTGTGAAAGTACATTGCTGATCCTCAGATGTTTTGGAAGAGTTACAAAAGACAAACTCCTTCCCAGTCTGTAGAAAGGTAATCCTAAAGAATGAGACATTTGCTTATATTTGCTGGTGAAATATGACTTATGAAAATAATCATATATCAATGAGTAATAGCAATCAGTCAAACTGAGCTTTCTGGAAACAGCCCAGACACTCAATTCTATTCAAAATATTGTTTGATGATCCCTGACAAAGTAATAGCACAGTCTATTGGGGGTAACAGCTGTATTTTGAATTAAACATTGTAAAATAGACAGTTTTCTGTTGCACACAAAATTCCCAACTGCAAAAGTTCAGTGTTTTTTCACTCAGTATTCAACAGTGTCTTTGAAAACACAATTGGCTTAGCAAGGTTATTATGTTATAAGCTATATTCCAAATATGCTTGCAAACAAGAACTTTTATCAAAGTTGATTATTTTCCTGATGGAGTTGCAGTGTAAATAGAGGAAAGTGAGACAGTTGATACAGTATATTTGAATGTTAAAAGGCCCTTTAAAAAGCACTTCATCAAGTAACACCTGAAGTAGCTTTCATGGAGACAGACTAAAATCATGAATAAAGATTAGTGATATGTCTAAATGAAACATGATTGTTTAAGATTATCCAGAGAAACATAAGCATTTGCATTTTACTGCTAATGAGTAAGAAAAAAAAATTATTATAGGAAAAGAAATTGTATATATATTGACCTAGAGAGAGGAGACGTCTATTAATAAAACAATTATGATTAAACTTAAAAGCTACACGTTAATAGTCTAAAATAAAAGCCATTTCAAAGACATATCTATCAGAAGAAAGAAAAATCTGTGGAGGCAGACATTTGTAACAAGACTTAGTAAGAATTCAAACAAAAAACAAACAAGCACAGAAACTACTGTTCAATTTCTGTTATAATTCAATATCATGTAGATATACTACAAAAGCATGAAATGCTCCAGGAAAAGATATCCAAATAAGATCAAAAGCACCAAGTAACAACCACTGGATAATGCTAGATGGAATGTTCAGGAAAAAAAAAAAATAAATTCAGAGCAGAATTGTAGAAGGAAGGGAGGAAGGAAGGAAGGGTGGAAGGGAGAAAGACTTGCATAAGAGGACTAGATAGACTTCAGTTGGACTGAATAACCACAGAAGCACAAGTCTTCGTGCTTGAAAATTTTAGGATGGAACAGGGAGTTCCTTATTGAATATAGGCTCTCTAAAGGTTAAATAGTGGCTGAATGCATTTCGATAATTTCCATCTACCCAAGTGTTGTCTTAGGTGCCTAAATCCTCACTGGATCTGGCCCAGGAGAGAGAACAGTGTTGTGCAGTTAAGTGCTGTGCTTTTACAGAAAATCAATGCCTAGTTCCCATTTTACATTTCAAAGATCCTCTCCCAGCATTTGTATAGCTTGCCATTATACAACTAATTGGACACATTATAAATGCTTAGAGATACCAAAAGGCATTAACAAGGAAGAAAATGTGATCATCTAGTCTGGTACAAAGGAGTGTGAAAATCAGAAGAAAATTTATCAGAAGAGAGAGCTGTATTCAGGTGAGGAACCATCTCCTCTCTAAAGCATCAGAAGCTCCAGCATTTTAATTATTCAGAACAAGAATAAACATGTCACTGGCAAATGGAAGCAACCAGGTGATGTAGTGTCATGTCTTTCTCTAAGCAATGCCACTCTATGGAATCAGATCTTTTTTCTATTTTGAATATTTGATTTTGGATCAATTGATGATTATCAGAGAAGCACGTGAGAAAACAGTGTGGCATAGGGATGGTGTTTGCTTGCCAATGTTTCTGAATTTATCAGTGTTTTTCCTCATTTGATTCAGGATAATAAATACCTGCCTAGGACCTGCTAGAGTTTGTATTGTTCTCAGAAGTAATACAATAGTGAATGTAGAACTGCATATGGGAACAGACTATTTTGGGTAAAATAATTAAAAAGCAACATCTATCAACTAGGCAGTCAATAGCACATATGATTTAAAAGGGAACATCCCATTCTTTCGCATGTTAGATCCAAAGGAGAAAAAATATGGTGTTACAATGTTTTTCCATGGTGCCCACCAATGGGAAAAGAAGCACAAACTGGAATGTGGAGGTTCCATTTCAACATCAGGAAACACATTTTTACTGTGAGGATGACAAAGTGCTGGAACAGGTTGCCTGGAAAGACTGTGGAGTCAGTATCCCTGGAGATATTCAAAAGCTCTTGTGACATTTCTGGGCAAGCTATTCTAGGTGGCCCTGCTTGAGTACTGTGCTTGGACATTATGAACTCCACTGGTCTCTTCAAAGCTCAGGTGTATTCTGTGATTCAGAAACACTTCTTCATACCTTAGGAAGGCTTTACAGTATTTCTGGTTGACTACCACCCATTGAACATTATTTGCTTCAAAGTTCAGCTTATACAGCTCAGGAATCTCTCTCCTTTCTGCAGAGAAAGTGCTTAAAGCTATGGAAAGCAATTCACTACAGTCTGTCATACTGTGCCATTTCATTTTCCTTATTTCTCTTTGAGATGAAGGAGCAAAAGGTGTCTGGATTGAAGGTTCTGATGCAAGAAAGCAGACACCATAAATAAACACCGGACAGGAAAATCATTGTGAGAATGAGGAAAGCCATTCAATTCTGGAGATACATATCGTTTCCTAGAGACTAACTTCTCCAGTTGGGGAAGTTATCTCATTGCTATGTTTTCCAGCAAAGCAAACAAATTTTAGAAGAACACATTTATGCATTTAAATGCAAAGACTTTCAGGAATGTAAGGAAACAATCAGCAGGCGTAACCTACATTGACCAACTCAGTCATAATGGCACCTCTGACAACATTTTTACAAAATAAAAGGGTTATTCATGTTACTAAGATTTTTTTCTTTTTCCTACAATTTCTTCAACACATTCTACTTATGTTTAAATTACTCATGCACTAGAAGACTATGCAGTTTTTTATTAAATGGAAAACAAAAATGCAAAATCTGTATTGATAAAAGAGCACACAGAAAAAAAAGGGGGAAGTGGGTCAATCTTGAAGTCCATGATATGCAAAGAACTTTAAATTATCAGAGACAGACACCTAAATGTAGTTAAGCATATCAGTAGTGAAAATTTCATCATATAGAATGCTAGAAAGGTAATAAAATAACGTAAACATCTCTGTGTTTCTTTAACTTGTTAATTTCCCCCCTCTCTCTCTGTCTCTATCTCTATTTCTGTCTCCCCCTTTTTTCTTTTTTTTCTTTCTTTTTTTTTTTTTTTTAACCCAAGCTTATCTTTTTGGATTTTAATTCATCCTTTTGAATTCTTGGAGATAGGCAAGATGTAATCACATTGCATTTCAGATATAGATTTCACAGTAACCTTAGTACTAAATTATTTAAATTAAAACTACTACCTTTCCCAAGAGCTTAGGAAACCAGTGAATACAAGCCTATACAGGAGCACTTAACATCTTCTGTTTATTCTCATCACAGAAAAGGCTATAAAAGCCATTGAATAATAATAGTAAAAAATGTTGATTCTCTGTCCTTATAGATATATTATATTAGTAGTTTATTATGAAGTATAAAAGATGGTATCCCCTTTGTAGAGACCATTCAAAGACACCAGAATCACTTTCTGAAAGTCACAGATATTGACTTTAGGCAGGGAGCATTTAACTTCAAAGATACTGCATTAATTTTCCAGGTAATTATCAAACATTTACTAAAACAAAATAAAATATTTAAAAAACTTCTCAAGACTGCCATACACTACTAACTAGGATATCTGACAATTCCTCCATTTTTAAATACACCCATTTTCCTAATATGAAATACAAATGCACAGGAACATAACTGGCCTTTGGTTTCACTGGCTGCAGACAGCTGAGTGCAGATGTGTCAGATCCAAAACCAAAGTCTTAGGAGGCTCGAACATGTCAGGAATATGAGTGGAACTGTGCACATCAGCACAGCCACTTTTCCCACATTATTATTGCATGCTCTATATCAAAAAAGCTGGAATGTGAATTTTCTTCACCTACTCTACGCCATCTGTTTTCTTCTAAGGGTAGTGGTTATACTAAGCAGTGTCCTTTTTTCTTAGAGGCAGGAGAGCATTTGACAGAGAGGTGAACTGGCAGATCACACAGTAAGTCATGATAACTCATCACTGGAAATAAGTTACACATAAAGGAGTGGACATAGACACATGTATCTTGACACAGTCACATTTCTATTTCACTGTTAATTGGAGGACAACTGAGGTCTGGGTCTACAATTATTGTTTTCTACTCTTCCATGCCACTAAGGAATAAAAATATCACTACAAAAGTCTAGATTGGTAAATACCTGGCGTAGCTAAATTTTTATTATTTATTACTATATTTTAAAACACAATGTAAAAAAAAGAAAACCAACCTGGATATGAGGAACCAGGTCAGCTATGTTTGCAGGAGCTTATTTCAGATGATCCTATACCATGAGAGCTGGTGTACTTTGAGTTGGAGAAATCTCAGGACAATGGGAATGTGAATTTTCATCTGGAGGACAACTACATCTTCACGGTTATAAGCACGTGACATCCAAATTTCTTTTTTACTAGATAAACATTTGAATTTTTCCTCATTTTTGTGGTTACAAATAGTTGATTCTTTGTTAGTGATAACCAAGACTGTTGAACAACTTTTCATTGTGTCAGAGTTAGTCAAATAATAATGTCCATTCATATAATCAGTATTTATTTTCCCATCAATCACTGAGCAAATTATTAATAATTTTCAGTTCCAGAAATTTTGTGTACAGAATAGTCATCAAATAAAAGAGCCAATATGTTCTTTTCCTGACAATCTCTGAAAAATTATCTACAAATATTTGTTTAATTAACCAACTCACCTACCTGACATGTCTACTGAGCAGACGTTAAGTATTCCCCCAGCTCTTTTCCAAAGTAAATTAATATCCAGTTACACAATTTTTCTATGTGCCACAGTTACATGATATTAATCTGACTTTCTAATCTGAGGTCAGGCAGTGGTTCAGAGCAGGTGGCAGTTACATTATTTTTATCTGAATAAATATTCTGTAATCATTCTTTTTAAATTCTCTTCTAGCTTCAATCCCACAAAAAATACCACTTGTAAGCACACCTTGCCAGACAAAAAAAAAGCAGAAATCTGTTATGTTTAACTACTTTCTATCTGATGTATTATTCACTTTTTTTTCTGCTCAAAATTGTTCAATGGGTGTTTTCCAACCAACAGTATCATTATCTTATTTGCAGACATTTGAAGAATCATAAAATATCATTTTATCATAAAATCTGTTTGCACACTCAGGGTTAAGTGGAATTAGTTCAGGGTGCTCTGTGCTATATTTTCAATTCAACCCAAAAAGAGATTTTTGGTCTTAATGATGTGGTAAAGGCAGAAGGCATACAAAACACACTTTCTTTCAAGGAACTGGAGGAAGAAATAAGCCTTCCTAGTTCTAATGCTTACCAGAAGCAGCTACAGCAGCTCAGCAGGTCAGGGAAACAAAACAGGTGAGGAGGTTTTACCTGATCTTGGAACACAGCAGAGAGTAGAGTATCTTCTGCTGGGTTCATGAGAGCTTCCCAGTGTCTTACTCATATTTTTTAAGTCACACGGTTATTTTAAGTGTACATAACCTGCCATTCCTTCTAAAATAGAAAGTTTTGTTCTCCAGCACCTATTTTTTCTAGGTTGATTTCAACCTGGACTGATTGCGTGAACATTTCTGCTGACATAAGGGAGTGGGCGGCATAGGAGCAAAACAAGGTGACATAGGTGGGAAAGGCCAGGTTTTCTGGAAGCTATTAGTGCCAGTCTCTGAAAACATTATGTCAAAGTTGTCACCCCAAAGCAGTGGTGCCCTGGAATCTTCCCTCTTTGTAGCTAGCACATTAAGTTGTTCTCTTTTTTTTTTTAAATCAAAGACAACATTTCAGCTTTTCTTTGCTATCAGAAGAAAGAAATATTTATACAGATTTAATGAAGAACTTCAGTACAGTTCCCATTTAGTTCCCATATCTGGTAACCTGTCAAAAAATGAAAATTGCTTTGCTTTAATCCAAAACTGGATATTAAAGACATTATGGTAAAGATCTGGCTGGAATCATGTTTTAGTGTGAATGGTAACACAGAACTATAGTCCTGAAATTCTTGAATTTCTGTCTTCTAATGATTCATATGTGGGGAGTATGCTTATGCATCTTAGTTTACATACTTGTTTTTCAGTGTCTTTATGAGAGTTAACACTACATCAGCTTTCTTGTGGCCACATTTCCAAAGTTTTATTTTTCAATAAATGTTAAAAGATTGGGTCATGTATCTGAATAATGTAAACTGACACAGCCTTGTTGAAATCAACATCTCTGTGATCTTATATTTTAGAAAGGATGCACTTTTAAAAAACTATTCTTTAAATATCTTTCCAAATGTTAGAGTTTCAAGCAGTAAGAAATTGATTTTCTGCCAAATTGGGTGGTCACAAAAGAAAGAAGAGCATGAATAATGCTTATAATCCCTTTAAATCCTTAATCAGTCACAGTTTGCAATTGATTGCTATGGTCTTGGACATTTCAGCAGTATCTGACACCACAGAATAAAACTGAATTCCTTACAGCTTATGTCAGTCTGTAAAAGTAATTTAATTTTTTTACCTGCCTATGTGCATGATGTTCCTTCTGGCAATTTTTACTTTTTTTTTTTTTCCTCATATTCTTTTCATGTACCTAGGGAATTCCCATTTATCTATTTTTATCCAATGTTTTTACATTTCCTTTTTTGTGAAATATTCTAAATGCACAGCTTAGTTTTCACTTATTCAATTGCTATACAGACATCTTGTGATCAAAATTGAAATGTACCCTATGTTTTCACTTTAGTGCTAGCTAATCTTTAATCTGATAGATGATATAAGGAATAGGATTATTCCCTTATTCATATTCCACTATGCTATTTACTGTATTTTTATAGCAGTTAGCATGATTTAGCAGAAAACTCCTTTTGTATTCTTAGTGTTCTTATAGAAAATAAAGTATTTATTTGACCCATTTCTTTACGAATGTTCAAATTGCAAAATATGAACAATGCCATAGAACATTTTCAATGGCCCAAATGATGGTACTCTTTGCATGGTAATGTGTTAACAGTATCTCACAAGTAATTTTCAAATTCTTGCTTGGTTTACTAAGAAATGATTTGTCTACTTAGAAATGGGGGGGGGAAAGGATAGAAAAAATGGAGGAAAGGTTATTTTCCAATCTGCAGTAGTCTATGCTGATATGAACCAAGAACCAAGGCTGTACTGACACCAAGAAGAAAATAAATCTGGGTCACACACAAACACTTACTAGCAAGTACCTGAAAAATTTAAATGATTCTGGTGCAGGTAAATGATAGAAACAATCTTGCTAGACCTATCAGCTTGATTCTTTTTCTTGACAACTTAAACAATAAGAATAATGTCATGAAAACTAAAATATTTGCACCCTCCACAGCAGTACAATTATTTTTGCTGTGATTTGTTTAGTGAACAGAGTATATTCACAAGCAATATAAAAATTAAAATCTTCATATTCTCTATTTATTCCTTCCAATTTATCTCTCATGCTTTTAGTCAGTGACTGACTGCTTTGTATTTAAGAACAGATCCTACGAACACCATTCCAAAATGTGAAATTATCACTGCTTGATTTCTTTTACGTTTCTGGGTGCATGCCATTTAACAGTGTAAACATCCAGCAGACGTGATATAAACATGAAAGGATTTTAGTCAACATGCTCTTTGGGATTGCCTTCACATTAGTAAGGACAGCACATGCAACTGGCAGCTCCAAAGCAGAAATATGCTTTAGATTTTTTAAAATCTGTGACACTCATGCAGGAAATACATTTGTCTTTAAATAAACATTTCCTATTGGAGATTTCTTACCAAGACTTGCATAGCACATTCATTTCCCTGGGTCATTTTCCATTTTACAGCAAATAGATTATACAAACAGCATAGCAATCTGATAGCAGCTTTTCCCTCCATCAATAGGATTTCTATTTAAAGATGAGGATTCAAAATCAGTGTTGAAGGAACATGTTCTCTCATGTCAGGGGAGTCAGTGTACCTGGACATAACTCGATTATATCATTGTAACAAGACCAAGTTTATAATTCAAAGAAGTCCTGGGTCTAAATCTTTTAAACTAAATCTCTATTGCTATGCAGGTGTAGTTTCAAAACTGGGCTTAAAGTCAGCTCTTCTGTTTGACCATGTTATTTGTGTATGTTATTTGTGAATGCTTTTGGTGCCAGTACTGTGGGTCCAACTGGTACCCAGGGAAAGAGGACAGAATCTGAGACATTTGCAATGCATTAATGAGCTCTGATGGAAAATCTACCAAGCATGTGAATAGCCTGTATGTATCCATGCACCTCTGAGGACAATACTAAATAATCTACTTCAAACAGAAGTTTGTAGTTGATTATTGTAGTCTGGCCCCCTTCTTAAGGTCTGCTATTGCCATTTCCAAGACCAGATGAGATCTGAAGGCAGACTTAGATTTAGCTAGAGAATTATGGATGTCAGGGTAAGGCTTTTCCCTTTTTCTAGGTAGGCAAAGGTTTAGAAATGGGACAGCAATTGTTACTGTTGCCAAGTGTACAATGCTTAGCACACAATTGTGTTCAAAAGGTGAGGAGAGAACACACAAAGCTCGCCAAGCTTAAATGAATAGCCTGACTGAGCCATGATCCGTGACCTTCAGTAGCTGCCACAGGCTTTCATGGATGATTTCTGATGAACACAGCCCAGAGTAATTACGTTCTTGTAGATTACTTGTTCCTGTGATCATAATTATAGTTACTCTGTCATTCAAGGATTAATTACTGTGTAACTTGCAGGTTTTTGCTTATATAGTATGGTTAGCTAGAAAGCAAATACAAATATAATAACAACATGGTGATCACAGTGACACTGAAAAAAATATGTGATTGTATGTTCAAAAGTAGGCTAGATGTACATAGTTAATGCTGTCCTTGAGACAGATATCTGTATCTAATTCTAATGTTCTGTTTGCGCTATGGAAGAAAAAGGATTATAATTGTTCTTAGATAACTGCTGATTTGTTTCAAGGTACAGAAAAACACATATCACAAGTAAGCTAAAAATGTAGATAAAATACAAAAACTAAATTAAACAAAACTTTAAGGTCTTATTAGGCATTGTCTTCACTCTCGCTGCCATCTTAGATAGGCTCTTCTACTAGAGAAAAAACATGTCACTTCATGCTATTCATGTCATTTTAAAAACAGAACTCCCTAGGAACAGGGAATGATTATTGTATTTACTCTGAACTTAACAAATAGGTATCTACATACTGCTACCAAGATTCTTGGTAAAACTGGCTGGCAAGTTTTTAAAAACTGGGCTAAATGTCAGAAATATATGGTAGATGTCTTGTTAATGCTGTAAGCTAAAAACCATTTTTGGTCTCTTTTTATTACCTTGAGTTAAACCAGTTAATCTCTAATCCCAATTAACAAGAAACTGTACATTTCACCAGAGGATTGGGCAACAATTTTTAGCCTTTATGGCCATAATTCTTCTGTTCTTTACAACAGTATTGACTTCAATAGAATTACACTTAATTCACAGACTTATCTAGAAAGAAAGAATATAAGTAGGTCAATTAGAATTCACTAGGAAGGGGAGAGTAATCTGAGATTTAAAGTTGTTGCTTTGCAGTATTGAAATGTTTAAGAAGCAGTAGCTTACAGGGAACACTATTGTGTGCTTGGTATGTTTTATGTATTATTCTGTTTTAAGCATGCTTGCTGAGAATTGTGTTAGTAGAGAAGTCTACAGTAATATATAATACATGCATGTATATAAACATTGTCCTGTTTATATCTTGTTTAAGAAAAAAAGAATCAGAAAAAAATGATATAAATAAAATCTAAAACTAAAAGTCTGCAAGAGGCCATATGAGTACAGGGTAGTGAGAAAGTTGAATGGTTCTTGTTATAATCTGACTGATATATCAAGAGAGGGAAAGTGGGTAAGAAGAGGGATATTTACCTATGGGAATCCGATATTTTCTGAGAGATTTTTATTGTTTAAGATTCCCTAAAGAAAACACATCTTTCCTCTTTCATGAAAAAAAAAACAAAACCAAAAACAAAACAAAAAGACAAAGAGCCCTATTATTTTTCTTTCTCTTCCTGAACTACCCTCACAAGAATTTAGCTAATGGAAGTAAGAACATAAAAAGACCAAATCCTTAGGTCTTTGAAAAATTTTCTACCACTGAATAATATCATAAAAGTACACATCAGAATCCTATCTAACTCATCAACTGTGATTTACATAGAAAACATACAGACAATAGAAAAGTGTTGAATACCATAAAGTAAAAAAAAGAAGATAAAACTAAATTCTCTGCCTAGTAAGTGCTAAAAATAGCAGATGTTAAAAATGTCCTTTAATCACTAAACAAAGAACTGATTGCAAATTTGTTCTTATTTATCTAGAGATTTAAAAGATCCCAAGGCAAAAAAAGAAATAAAATGTAATCTTTGACAAAACCAATTACATAAAATGCTATACATTTCTTTTAATTTGAAGCAATAATTATTTTTGCCTAAAAAGACATATTACCCTAACTTCATTTGTTCTTTTCCTCACATTTTCTCAGATAAAGTATTTTGACTTGAACTAGACATGCTGTTTGGCAGTGATTGTCATATATTACTATAACACTATTGTCCTTCCTTAGGCCTTTTCACATAGGAAAAGCAGATGGTTTTAAAGCCAGGGCTTCACTACTAGATTAACATATCCCACGATCTGTCTCAAGTGTGAACTATTTCAGGAGGATTTTAATGCTGCATACGTGCTTGGATTCATAATTAATGAAGTTTCCTAATAATCACAGATGTCCACTTTCTTTTTAGATTAAGAATCTTTCTTTTTAAATTAAATTATTACTTTTTAGCTTAGTAGGTACATTCTACTAACTGATATTAATTGACTCATTTGAAATTCGCTGAAGAAAGTATGTGCATTCAACCACCAGCAGTTATAAGTCTATAAATATTAATACAAAACAGAATATTGATAATTTCTGTCTTGCTCTTCCATTTTCAGTTCCAGGAGTTCTTTTTTGGTGGAATGTTCACAAAATAAATAAATAAATAAAATTAAATTAAAAATGCACAAAACACAATCCTAAAGTTAAGTAGGTCTAAAGCAAGTGAAAAAAGAGACATTCATGTGCTGGATGAAAGAAGCTGAATCTGGTTTTGGTTCATAAAAAGAACAGTTATGAGTAAGTTGCTTCCTAATAACTATTTAGTCTATTCAACTTATTTGGAGGTGCACACTTTGCTATTGTTTATTTGTCCATGCTTCTGTTTCCTTTGGGCATTGGCTGGTGCACTGACCTCTACTTCTTATCACAGAAACTGAACTAGAATTAAATTGGTTTATGGTCTTTTTTCTCTAACAGTAACATTGTAATTTTTTTTACTGCAAGACAGAGGAAGGCCAATTAAAAGTAGAGGGCTCAAATGTTCCAGGCAATAAGATACACCTGACACTTGCCATTTGCACTGTGATTGTACTACTCACGATCAAATTACATTTCATATAATAAAATTAAAGCAAAATTAAATCAAACTCTTTGTGTATTATCTCTATAGAGGTTATTCAAATTAGCCTGCTCACACGACTACTGGAAAGGAAAACATGTCAGTGCTGAGGACAGAGAAACTGAATAAAAAGGAAGAGGGAAATCTGGTAACCAAACAATGATGTTATAATACTCCACATCTGAGAAGGATCAGCAAGTTCCCGTGTTATACTACCTCAAAGGAGTTGTGGAGGAAATAAAGACACTTAGTGCCTGAGTGTAAGGACAGCGATATAGACCAGAAAACATTTTATGGCAGGTGAATGAATAACAATGTAAAACATCAAACTCTCACTAGAGAAAAGCAGTGTTGAGACAGAAGGTCTCTGAGGGACAGGAGAAATTAGGCTGTTGTTAAAAACATACAACGAAAGACTGTGTTGTTATATTTAACGTTTAGTCTGAAAAGGTTTCAAATATCACAGACTAGTATCTTGCTAGCATACATATGCATTTCAGCCTTTTAATGTGTTAATCAATAACGTATAAACTTATAGAACACCTCATGTCAGGACCTACATTCATAGTATTGATGATAGACAGTGCAAGAGCTTCAGTTAATGGTAGAAATAGATCTTCATGCTTCAGGAAGCCATGAGAGGTCAGCATGAAGATGCTGTAGGCAGAAAGCACAAGCAGCAGAATTTATACCTCTTGAACAGTCACAAAGCAAATCCTAGTATATCTGAAAAAATCAAACATGGCATCATATTTTCACATAATAATGAAGTTGTAAGGGGACTTCAGTAAATATTCAGTGCAATTTCGACCTGAAAGCAGTGTCAGTGATGAGGTGCAAGATCAGGTTTTGATCCATTCTGGCCTTGAGAACTTTTGAGGAAGGGGACTCCATGGCCTTTCCAGGCAATCACTAGCAGAGCAAGGACTATTGTACCACTATATGGGACTTTATTTGCCCAAACTGAAGATGTATTTGGCTTTATATTATCCTCAAATATAGACCGGGGACTTTGACACAGTCTGAAAATTGATATTCACTTCTGAGCAGATCACAGCAGTCTTGAGATTTCAGAATTGAGTGCAATGAAATCATTACTCTTTGAGCTGATGGCAGTTTCTCCCTCAAAGGAGCCCTATGATTCCAAATATCCACTTCCCAAAATGTCAGAGTTCCACAGGAAAAAAATCAGGTTTTACAAAGAAAAAATCAAAATGCCAAAATCCTGACAATACTGACTATGACTTCATAGGTTTGTTTTCATGTTTCAGTTCCTTTGGGATTGAAGGAAAAAAGACTGTAAGACCAATGTTTTGAGAAGCAGTAAATTTTTACATGTGAATCTGCCCCTGGATTTGCCAGGATCTGGAAGTTCTGAAATTATGCAGATCAGCATGGCTACATATATAAATTACATAGCATATGGGTTTGTATCTTGTTTTAGTTCTGGAGCACCTCTCCTTTGAAGAATGGTTGATGGAACAGGGCTTGTTTAGCTTGAAGAAGAGAAGGCCCTGGGGAGACCTCATTGTGGCCTTCCAATACTTGAAGGGTGTGTATAAACAGGAGGGGGAACGTCTGTTTACATGGATGGATAGTGATAGGACAAGGGAGAATGGTCTTAAACTGATACAGGGGGGATTTAGGTTAGATATTAGGAGGAAGTTTTTCACTCAGAGGGTGGTGACGCACTGGAACAGGTTGCCCAAGGAGGTTGTGGATGCCCCATTCCTGGAGGCTGGATGTGGCTCTGAGCAGCCTGGTCCAGTGGTTGGCAACCCTGCACACTGCAGAAGGGTTGAAACTAGATGACCATTAAGGTCCTTTACAACCCAGGCCTATGATTCTATAACTATTTGAAGAATTATGAAACTAGCCTTTCCAAAGCCTTTGTGAACAGTTCATTATAGAACTAAACCAGAGCTTCTGAGGGACTGCTTTGAGTAACATAAGATATATAGAAGATCTCTTTAAAATAAAGCAGAGTAGTTGGCTGTTATACTATGAAAATAAATGGTAAATAAATAGTAAAAATTGTAATAACCAGCAATAGCAAATCTATCATGTGATCTTATATGCACCTGTCTTAAATAACTTGAAAATAAATGATAACTGGAAAATAGCAAAATAAGGACATCGGTATGATAAATTCATGAGCAAAACTTGATATTTCTGAATGTATTTTTTGGGTATAGAAGTGCTTTTACTACTCTTATAAGCAGAAAGGTTGACTTTCATTATTCATCCTGCCAAAACCTTACACTGAATGGTAGATAAGTGCTGGAAACTCTGGAAGAAGGAGAATGACAATGTATGTCTTAATTATATTACAGTGAAATAGACATAATGGAGGAGAGAAGAAATCCAGGAGAGATTATTGTAATAAAATCCATCTTAGACAGCAAATGACCCTTTCAAAAAAAAAAAACAATATGTCATCTCTCACTGTCTTCATAGATTATGAGTAAAATTCTCACTTGCCAAGTACCTGTACTTCATATCGGCTTCAGCAGGGTTATTGATTGCAATTCTTAATGAAAAATGTAGCCATTCATTTGCAGCTGCATCAACACAATCCTGGAACTGTTGGCTTCAGACAGGCAACTGGGTTTGAAAATGTGGCCTACATTTCATGTATTTTATCTGCAGAGACAGCAGATCAGCTTGTACACTACAATTGTGACAGAAATTGCTGTTTCAGGATATGGATGTCTCTTCTAATGAATCAGACAAACACTACTGTTTGTAATAAAATTGTCTGTGATCTCATGCTATGATATTATGAAATAAAAATGGAAATACTGAAAGAGAAACATATGAACTGGATGTATGCAAAGTACTACTGATAGCTATTTGAACAGTACTGATTACTACAGTATCAGAAATTATTATTCCATATGAGTCTGGACTATGCTTAATTACAGAGGAATAATATTACTTGGAAAATAATACTGAAAATCAAATGTGGGAAAATAAAATTGTATGGAGAAAATATACGTGTATATCCCAGGTGGAGAAAGCTTCACCTAGAAAACTGATTGTTAGAATATGCTAATAATAAGATTGCTAATGACTAAGTGAGTGCAGTGTAGAAACTGTAGTTATCTTATTTAGATGAAGCGACTGTGTAAAGTATGTTAACTGTGTTAAAGTATGTTAAAGTATGTAGAAAGAGCAAGGAAGGTTTAGAGCACTAAAAATGAAAAAGCATAGTCTGGGATTTCTGATTAACATAGAAATACAGTGCACTACTACGAGTACTTAGATATTTAGGAGGAAAAAAATCATCATCATCAAGCCAGTATAGAGATATTAGTAAAGATAAAGTCTCAGACAAGTTTTTAGTTCTTTTACTTCTGAGTGGAATAAGAATGTTTTATTATGCTGAGTTCTGGAATACAATATCCAAAATTTTTACAATCACAGCTCTGTTTAAAGCCCATAAGGCCTTTGGGTCAGACAACCATTCTTAGGAATAGTAGGATAAACATGCTTGAGAAACACTTGAGATGGACTAAGCATTTGAAATTATTGTTTGAGTTGATTAAAGTGAATTTTTATATTTGCCTGAAATTGTTTGAATTAATACTTACTTTTGGCTACCAAAGTTTACCATGTTACAATTTTTGGCCTGTCTCAGTGTCTTCTCTTGTATTCTCTGATTTTGGATTATGAAGCTGTCTCTCTGCCCCTCTTTTCTTAGCAAACTCAATTTCTGTTGCTTTTTTTTTTTTTTTTTTGGCCCATTTATATTTCCTTCTACTTGTTCTTTCTCTCCTTCTTTCTATGAGGTTGAAATACAGAAGTAAATAATTATAACCAGCAGATAAGAGGTAGGTAGGGAAGTCAAAAAGTTGAAATTGATGGGAAACGTGGGACAAGGAGTTCTTGGTTGAAGGGTATGAAATCTATCCTAAATTACAACAGATCAGCACAAGGAAGGGAAGCAAAACAAAATCCATATTTATCTATTAGAATAAAATTCTGCTAGGATAATTTGTACTGCCAAGACAATGATGCCCAAATGGGACCACTTTATATGCTTCAAAACTGTGTTTTATTGATTTTAAAATGAACCCTTGATAGGAAGAAATTTATGTGTGGTTACTGATTGAAAACACATCCAGTCTGATATTGTCCAAAGGAGTCTCATTACCTCTTGGTCACTCTCAAGAAAAATCTCTAATGTGAACCAAACTCTTTCAGAACAGCTGTTGTCCCTTCAGCTGTCTAGCAATGCTTCACTGCCAGTTGCTGCAGGGCAAAGGAAAGAAAAATAGGAGCTGTGGCTACCATACTGTTTGCTAAGCTAGCAGCATATGGAAATACTACAATTTCCATCAGAAATTCAGCTGCTATGGTCCAATACTGGGAAAAAAAAGCCGAGAAATAAAAGTGACCTTGTGACCTCTTTGAAGTTAACTCCACTGGTAGACAGCTACCATTTTTACAGAGCTGATTGGGAAGAGTGAGAATTCTGTGAACAACTTTGATAATGTACATTTTTGTTTATGATTGCTTAGAAATTGAATAGTTTGAAATTCTCTGTGAAAGGAAATACTGCCCGCACAGAATGTACTAGACCTACACACCCTAAAGATCATAGCTCAGGTGAGCTCATCTATTGGTTTTCTCTGAGGACACAAACCTTGGATGCCTGCTGCAACTAAAGTGGGAGAAATTTCAGCAAAACCATAAAACTCACAAACTCAGGAAGATCTACACAACTCTTGTACTTTTCACAGGCATTAGATGGGCAGCCAGGAATCACCTTAAACCTGCTCCAAGTATAAGGTGCACTATTTCACTACTCTTCATTAAAAAAAACAAAAACAACAAACAAACAAACAAACAAAAACATGTGCAGACATAAATGATATCCAAACTGTAAAGTTTACCCAACGGAGAATCTGAGGTAAGAAAAGGAAGCAAATTCATGTAACAGATGATAGTTCTATCACTCAATTTGTGAATACACAATAGATAAGGCAGTGGGAATTTGCATACAAATAAGTCATTTTAGAAATAGATAGATTGAGTTAAATGAATAACTTACAAGCAAGAATTTACCTTTTTCGTGCTCTAGCAATGAATACATACATATCAGATTTTTTTTTTCCCACTTCACTCCATTTTTATTAGGTATACACTGCTTATTAAGATAGGTAATCCGGTTCTGATAGTTCTTACATGAGCCATTATTCTAAAATATTATGCCCATATTATGATGGAAGATAGATTACAGGAAATGCATGTTTTATCTTCAAGTACATTTCCCTTGGTAAGGAATTATTATTCACAGATATATGAAACAGGCTCCCATTAATATTTCTCTATATATTGCATGAGGGGAAAAATAAATTAATAAAAGTTAATAATAATAATAATAATAATAATAAATAAATGTTTAATATCTTGTCTAGTTACTAACAATGTTCTTTCTGGAATGACAGCTCCCAGAATCATGAGCATAGCACTATGATCTAGCTAGAAAATCCTTGAGAGGCACAGAACACGTTGGGGTCATTTCTGTCACTCTTAATTGGCCAGAGGGGGTCAGCAAGGAGTAATTTGAGGCACCCATTATTGGCCAAGAATCCAGAAAACCAGATGAGCATCTAAATAATGTAAACTCCCAAAGCAAGAGCACACACCAAAACTGTAGCTTAATATGTGGGAATGAAACCCTGTGGTGAGACAGAGAGATATTGAAGGAGTCTCTCAGAGGAAGAAGTGGAAGCCTCATTGCTTGAATAATTTAAATCCTAAATGAATAATACAAATGCAAATATACTGAAGGGAAAAATCCACTGGCAGGACGTAGAGTAGATGGATATATTGATGCTTTTTGTAATTCTGTTTTCATGACCTATACATACTAGTTCCGGAGCAATCCTAAGGCATGAGGTTATGAATCCCTAGGCATTCTAACACAGTATGTAATAAGAACAGTGTATACTTTAGAATAACAAACTTAACTTTTTTTTTTCCAGAAAAAGTTGATACCTGTTTTTTTACTTTCTTGCCACATTATGTTATCTTACCTTTATTAACCTAGAAGATTCAGCTCACAGAGGTTCTACGGTTCTAAGTTTTGCACTTGTTATTCACATTGTTTTCATCAAGTTGCAGCTCATAAGAGAGAATTATATAAAAATATATTATACAAAATCCAAAATAACTGTAATATACATGTCTATGGTTACTGAGGTATTCAGCTAGCTGCAAAATTAATAAGAAATTCGTAATCACTTTTTAGAGCATAATACTCTATGGACACTTGTTTTGTCCCTTTGTGATACTAAAAACTTGATATCCTTCCTCTCATTGAGACAGCTGAAAACTTGAATACTAATGAGATCTAAATGCAGACACATTGAAGAAGTAAACCTTAAGGCCAAATAGAATAATAAATTACATTTCTGCAGCTTTGCCAGAAATAGAAGCTTTTTCTTTCAGAGCAACAAAATGGAAAAACAAACAAACAAACAAACAAAAAAACACCACAAGATAAAATAATCAGACCTATTTCAAGGTGAATTTTGCAATAATATTAATAACGAAGTATTTCCATTTTGCAATTTAGACAGTTATGTAGGCTACGTGGGTGTAATATATACTCATCCAGGGGTATCACCACAGTGTAAGTAAAGACAAGTTGCTTTTAGAAGGAGCCAATTATGGCAGCTGCAACTGTCACCACATGCACCCTATAATCTCAGTAGCATCAGCAAAGATTTGCTGTTTGGCTGCTCATTATGTCCAAACAACTGTATTTATCTTCTCCAACAGAGGTAATATGGCAGCCCCTTGCCCCAGGTAACTCCATACTTTGTCTGCACCTAAATCCTAGCTAGTCATCATATAATTGATTATAACTATTGTTGTGAGGAATTAAAACAAAATCTAATGTTATAACTTGAAATTTTAGAAAGACAGCATTAAATACAAAAAAAAAAAAAAAAGATAAGGAAGAAAGAGAGAGAAAAAAAACACAAGGTGTTGATTAGGAAACATAAATCAGTCAAGGAATCACAAAGGCCATCTTAGTACAAAATGGAACTGAGATAAAGTTTCAATATTTCATTCAACAGCCCTGAAGACATTCCCAGCCTTATTTAAAATTGGAGGCACAGATGGATGAATAAATGACAGTTCACACATGATATGTTGGTGTCAAAGCAACACAGTTATCTCATGCTAGTTTGCTAGCTGGAAAAGTGGAAAAACATCCACAAGCAAAAACAAAAACAACAAAAAACACAAAAACAAAAGAACTATCATGACTTAGTAGTATATATATACGATGTATTTATTCAAATGGGATTGCACTAATAAACTTCTGTCTATAAGAGGGCAAGCTGTAGAATCAGGAGAACAATAAAACAGAAAGAACAGAACACAGAGAAAGATAATTTATGCTGGAAAAGAACATTTCTCTTAGAGAGCCTCTTGGAGCAGCAAATAGTTAAAAGCATAGATAAGGATGATAAGAATACCGAACTGAAACTGAAATGACTCGTTTTTTGGTGTTTTTTTTCCACCAAAATGATGGGAAATATGATCAGAGATATTTCCCCAGAGCTATCCTCTCCTTAAGATAAAAGGTTTAATTGCTAAATGCTAAAATGTCAAAATAGGTCAATAGCACATCTACAGAGATAAACCTCTGTAAATTCTCCAAAGGAACTTGAAAGGAAAGTAGTTAAAATGTCAGCAAAACCATTGAAATCTCTGTTTCAATAGAGTCCAATAAATGCCATATACAGTTTTGCTGTGGAACAGTGGTATTCACTGGGGAGCCACGGCTGGGCTGTGGCTAGGGCAGTGCCATGAGGGGCAGAGGACAAAGAAACACTCGTGTTGGATACAGCTTAGCTCAGGAGACACCCTCCCTCGGTATTTTGCTCTCTTGCAGAGCTAGCAGTTGCACAACTTTAGAGATAAAACAAAGATCCCTGTGGCATTCTCCTCTTCTTTTATCACAGTTGAGAGGCATATTTATGATGAATTCAAAATTTTCACTTATATGCATACATTTTCCAATCAAATGTAAATTCTCTCAAATGATCACTTTACTCTATTAGTAAATTACTTACTATTAGTAAATTGCCTAGTTTAAGATATTTTCATCTTGCACTTCTCTCACTGTTGGCTTACTACAGAAAATTGTAAAGCTTTATGCAAAATAAGTATTAAAAACTCCAAGAGCAACAGAGCATCTACAGGACTGTAGGGGTATAAATCATGGTGTTGACAGATTTTCTGATGCCACCTATTGCTCATATAGATATTATATCCCATCATTCTTGTGAATTCATTCCCTATCAAAAAGCACATTTCAGATCTTATCTTTGAGCAGCAGTTATCTTGTTTTGACTGGGGTTATCTTAATCAGTTCCTAAACCAACTAAGCAAAAAATAAAATTTGGACCCCAATGTATATTATCGTGTCAGGAGACAGAATGGAAAAGGACTTCTGGAGTCCTGTCTCTGCCGTTTCATGCAAACAAAGGTGTTTCATTCAAACAACGTGAAAAGATGGGGCTTCTGTGAGGTCTGAATTACTGAATTTATGTATGTATTTATTTATTTATTTATTGCCAGCCAAGCACCTGAAGGACTCCAGACTCAACTGACCTACAGGGTTTCCTCAGTTGACATAGTTTGCTACAAACTGTTAACTACTGGAAGTACACATTTGTTGTTTTGTACAGGTCACAATTTTATTGTATTTATTTTCTATTGCTGTTTTAGAAACAATGGTACCATTTCTTTACACAAAAATCAGAATGATGGCAATTAAGATTTGACTAGATGTTAGTTATTAAGTCAAGTATGAAAATAAGTATGCTCCTCTCTCTTTAGGTACACTAGTTCTGCTGCTGTTATTGGGAACTTCAATACATTTTCAGAGCAATACGTGGGTGTCAAGATAAACAGCAGAAAGATTAAAAAAAATCAACCTGCATCCTCATACACGTTTCACTATGTTAAAATCAAGTAAAAATTCTCTCAGAATTTCATTCTCCAGCATTGATCAGAAAGTTGCAAAAATGTTACACTTCTTTAAATATTATTATTACAAACAATACATATAGTTGTTATTCCTTTGATTTATACATCTGAATATACGGATTAAAATATTTGCATCTGTAAGTGAGCAACACCCACTTCCTAAGATTGATTATGTACATGATTACACACCACTTAATGGAGCTGAGGCTTTATAATTAGTATACAGTAAATTACTATGCAGCCTTCTAAAGACAATTTATGTACATATAGGCGCTATTTTCAGACATTATTTACAGTTGTGTAAATCCAGAATGATTCCACTGAGATTAAATGAAATTAGTTAAGAAATATGTCCACATACTCAACAGACTGCATCCCTCCCCTGACAGATACAGAGGAAGACACGCGCCAACAGTGAAACAAAGGCAACACCTGAGAAAAACCCACGGGAATAAGGAAACACCTGCTTATGCTGTAGGAGAACAGGTGGGAGGCGGTGGTTTGCCGGCTCAATATCCTGTGCTCCGTATTACAAAGAAAAGGGAGCAGGTGCCCCGCTATTTTTTCCATGTGAGTTTATTAAGAATCCGTTGCTGCCCTGAAGATGCCTTTCCAGCACCGCATGGCTGCTCTCAGCTCTCTCCTCATATCACCTCACCGTGCTGAACACACACCGTTCTGCCTGCTGGGTAGTGTGGGGAGCCCTAATGACAGCTTAAAATAACAGTCGCTTCCCTGGTGAGCTTCCTGCGTGGGGTGGCAGAACCCGAGAGGGCGAGGAGGGGAGTCGCGGGGGGAGTTGCGGGCAGCGGCGCCTCCACGATCTTCGGCCGGGCGGTTTCAGGACCACGGACAGCGCCCGTCCCGGGTCCGACCCCCGGCCTCGGCCCTCTAACAGTGGCGCCCAGGGCCGGCGGGTGGGGTGCTCCTTAGAGGCAACGGCAGCGGCCCGGCCCCCGGCAGCAAGAGTTCCCCCTTCCTCGCCAAGATGGGGGCGTGGGGAAAACCTCCCCCGGGTCACGTTGCAGGAGGAAAGGACGAGCCTTTTCATTAGGACGGGAACAGATCTCGAGGGCCTCGGTGGTCCCTTTTCTGCATATTGATCCCCAGTAGCGCCCCCACCCGCAGACGGGGCGTGCAGACGTTCGGGAGCCCAGAGAAGGGCGGTGGGGCCGGGCGGAGCCGCTGGGGCCAGAGGAGGCAGCGGCCCCCCCCCCCCGCCCCAGGTCCTCGCTCCCCCTGCAGCGGCGGCGGGGGAGGCGGCACGTCGCGGCGGGGCCGGGTGTAGCTCTTTCCCGATGCCGCTGTTTGTCGCGGAGTTTGGAAGAGATTTATTGGCTGGCTCTCGCTAAGCCACGCTTGAGTAATCCGAGCTGCTGCGCGCCGTGGTGAAACCCGGAGGGGGGGAACGTCACTCCCTCTGGCAGCGGAGCAACATTAGTCTTCCAGCCCTCTAACCATCGCTACAGCGTCGGAAACTGCCGGGTCACAGCCATTTGCTTTGGAAAATTGGCGATGTTTGGTGCTAGAGATCGATTACCCTCGTAATCTTTCCCCCACCTCCTCCTGCTTTACCCCACCCCTACCCGCCCCAGACAATAGCGTCCACGGTCCGCCGGGAAAAAAATAAGAAAGAAAGGAAGGAAAGAAAGAAAGAAAAAGAAAGAACTGGGGGATGGATCTGACTCCGATAGGAAAAGCGTGTGTCTAGAAGTGGTGCTAATGGGAAGAGATTTCCGAGCTCCAGAGGACGATGGTTTCTCACAAAGGGTAGCTGGCTCGGTGCTCAGAGCTGGAACCGTGTAGGAGATCCTTGGAGAAGTCCTTGTGCACAGAAAGCCGAAGATCTGTACAAACATGCCTGTTCGCAGAGGCCATGTGGCACCACAAAATACATTTTTGGGTACAATCATACGAAAATTTGAAGGGCAAAGTAAGTTCTCTCTTTCTATCTATTTTGCTACAGTAGTTTGATTCTGCTTGTGACTAAATGGACAGCAGCTCCAGACTATTTTAAGTTTGTTACTTGGAAAGAAAATCCCAGAGGTGAGGAGGGGATCCCTTGCAGGAGTAACGCTGCTTTAGATCTAGAATGCAGATTACTGACTTGAATTATTGTGTTGTTTTGTTGCTTGTTTTTTTCCTTCCATTTTTATTAACAGTTTTTATTTTTGATTGCATTTATACTGTATAACTACAGAAGTTCTATCTTACCTTTTTTCTGAACTAGAAAGATGGCTGTAACGCAAAGTTTACAATCTTGCTTGTCTATACAATCTTGGGAAAATTGGTTAGATTTATTGATTTTCTTATTAATAATAATTATCAGTGTCTTTTCAAAACACAGCAGAACAAGCAGACTTTGATTAAGAGGAAACAAATAATATGCAAAGGAGATATTAAATGGAAAATATTCTTACCTTATCATCATGACTGCATTTTAATATAGCTGTCAAATATTTGCTTTGTTTATGGAAGCCTGAAATATCCATCAGACCAGTGCAAATGCATCCTCAGGGAGTCTCTGAGATCTTTTCCAATGCAGCGGTTTGCTACCTGTCAAGGAGGCTGAAGCTGAAGTGGTTTTCCTGGCTGGAACTCTGGTTTACTGTTAACAGTAAGAAGGAACACTTGATGCTTAAAATGAATTTCATTTAGAAGCAGTAGTTTTATATATGTACATTTATTTAAATATTTAGCATATTGTTAGTATCAGTCTACTGCAAACCCTTACTGCTAACTCTAGCTTCTGTACTTCCTTATACTTAGACACACATTAGCAATTCAATATTTATTTTATTTGAGAATAAAATAGAGACAGTCTTTGTAGTACTAATTTAACCAAATGCTAAGTTAATGTTGCTACTTGAGTAGTTTTTATGTTGTAGAGTATGTATGTTGAATATAAACAACTGCTACCTTGGTATCATGTCCCTTCTAAAGAGAGGGAACTATTACTGACAATAAATGTATCAAAGCAGTACATTTATAATTAAAATAGGAGTAGTGTGTTATAGTGGTAAACGGTGACAAATGTAATAACTGTCAAATGACAACTTTTGAACTTTTCTCCCAGGTGAGCCTTTAAAAAAGTGTGCTGGACTAAGGCACAGAGCTTCAGTGGATTGTGAAAAAATGTTTCAAATGCCACAACCTTTCATTTGCCTTGATGTGCCTTCAATTTCATGTTCTTGCTAAGGAATATTTTCTTTTATAGGTGTAACTTTAAAACACAAACAGAAAACAAAAATTTATCATGTTCTTTTCCAGATAGCTTTGCTAAAAGAATGACTATAAACTCAACTCAATTAAAATCCCTAATTAATAGACTCAGCTGGTTGTTCTTTTTCACAGGAAGTTCCACAATTGTGTAGAACTCCCTCCCTTCTTATTCACAGCTATCCCCTTCACCCGCCAAAAAAAAGAAAAATACTAACTTTTTAATGACTTTCTCTGGAGTCATGGCTGACAGGACAGTGTTCATCACTTTCCTCCTCATCATCAAAGTTTCACTGTAGCTACAAAGGAAAAGAAAATTGAAGTTGAGAAGTTTTGTGAGAAAAATCACACAGACTGGTTTTATTTCCTTAAAATACAACTATCTTCACTTTTAATGTACTCTAAATTTATTGAAGTTGCTTTAAAACGTGTGGATCAAATTAAATACATAAAATGACTGAAAAATCACTGCATTTCAGGCATCCCAGTGAAAAGAGTGGTTGTTTAGCATCCATCCGTGCAATCAACACTTTATGAAAAGTTGAAAGAGTACTAAAAAATGCATCACTTTCTTTTATTGCAGATAAAAAATTCATCATTGCTAATGCTAGAGTGCAGAATTGTGCTATCATCTACTGCAATGATGGGTTCTGTGAGATGACTGGGTTCTCCAGGCCAGATGTCATGCAGAAACCTTGCACCTGTGATTTTCTTCATGGACCAGAGACCAAAAGACATCATATTGCTCAAATTGCTCAAGCACTGCTGGGGTCAGAGGAGAGGAAAGTGGAAGTCACCTACTATCACAAAGATGGTAAAGTCTGTTTTTATTGTCAAGACTTTCTGTGTATTTCATTATGTGGTAAAATCATGTCTGGTCTGCTGGCCAAACCTTTCCCTGGAGTAGTGGTATAATTCCTTTGAAGTCCAGTGAAGTACACTTCAGCATAGTATTAAGGGAATTTTCCTTGATAGTGGGTGCACAAGAGTATATCAGTGTATTCTGACAGTAACAGTTGAATGAGGTTAGCACTGCATCTGCGACTACTGAACAAAAGTTTTCTAGGTTTAAATTCGGTGTAAATTTCCTATAGTAAACAACCCTACAACAGTGCAAAGATACAGGAAGCAGGAATCCTGTGATTTTTATGAACTATTTGAGATCATAGAAAGTAAAAATGACATATGAGTTTCAGGTCTTAATTCTGCCAGCCTCACACAATGCAACTGCATGATTTAAATGCAGTACTTTACTTGGAAAAACACATCTGGCTTGAAAGTAGCAAAAAAAATTGACCTGTAATGTAGAAAGTATCAGCTTATAAAGAAAAAGAGATGTCCTTTTAAGAGATGAAATACTGTGAATTTGGAGTATCTATATTTGAATCCAGAAGTTGTCCTAGAATTATGTTGGCGCAGTAAGAAAAATGTGAATGGTTAAACTACAGGAAGTGTTCCTGGTTTTTGGTGGAGATACAGTATCTGTTAACAATATTGCTGATATAAGGAAGAGTGGCTAAATATGCCTGGCTTATGCTTTCTACCTAGTAAAAGAGCATGAAATGAATACTTGACTGTATTTGCTGACCAAAAAATGCACACCCATGAAAACTAACTACGATACCTAATAGTTATGTTTAGGCTCTTTTTTCTATTTCTCATTATCCAGTGTTATTTACAGAAACATTCGTCCTTCAAACAAATCCAAATAATGAATGTGTGGTGTATCTTACTCTGTCTCTTGCTCTGCATATGCTCTTGAGAGAAGGAAAAGGAAATTTATATTCAAATGCTGAGCTTAAATTAGTTCTGGAGAAATGCCAGTGTTTTGTTTGCATCAATTTTAGAATCACATGCAAAGGATGCTCTCATATTTTAAAGTCACAGTTATACCATGTTCTTAGTAATTCTGTTGTTATCTCGGAGAGTCGTAATATTATTTTTAGCTTGGGCAGGTATAATTCAGATAGGACTCAGGGCACTCACTCTGCCCACACTACCAATATTTAATGTTCTTCTTAACATATTCGTAATAGAGTCCTTTATTCTTAAATCTGCTTAGGTGGTCTGTAGTAGATTTTTCTCAAGATTGATTGTTGTAGTTGTGCCTTGAACATAGATTTATCAAGAGATATGACACTGTGTGTCTGTACACTTCTAGACTGTGTTTATGTTAACTTGGCATGTGTTAAAAATAATATTGCAAAAGGAGAATGTCATTGCTAACTTTCACAGCCACAAGCCTGGAGCATTGTTTTGAGATCTGGTTGTTTAATAGCGCTTCAGATTTCCAAAATACTGAGGGATATGGAAGTGCTTAACTAAAGTACTGTTTATCCAGTGGTTAACCTTAATATGTGTTTTTCTACATGTGGATGAGTCTTGGCATCATACAACACACTATAATCTATTTGAGGCAAATCAAAGCAAAACTGTCCACAAAAATTGCCGTACTCTTTGTAAATATTTTTGAGTTTTGAAGTACATTATAAATGGATTATTCACTGTAAACAATTTCATGTATAAGAGTTTTCAATAACTTCACTTCTGTGAAAAGTTTCCTTAAACTGAAGGATAATATTTCTAGACACATTCTTGAAAAATTTACTGGTCAAAATGCGAAATTCATTTATTGTGCACTATATGCTGTGCTAAATTTAAATGAATACCAACAATTTTTGAACAATTAAATTTCATTTAAAATATTGAGTCACTGATTAGAGTTAAAAATTGACAAGATACAAGGTAGGTCTGGCACTCAAATTCATAACTCCCTGACAGCTTGATCATTTGTATATATAGAATTTTCTGTTTGGTACACATAATGTTCAATCTCTGTAGAAAATGTGAGAAAAAGTTCTGAAGCTTATGTGGTATTAAGAAATTTAAGTTGCTTGTGTGATGGATATAATATATTTTGGTAAGCATACTCTATAGCTATTATAAATTACCAAAAATATATACTTTGCTTTTCATCTAAAATTTGGAAATGTGTTTTATACAGAAAAACACACAGAGCAATGACAACTAATAAAGACTTTCTCTGGGTTCTGAAGCAGAATGAATTTAACAAAATTGCTAAACATTTGAGATTTTAGTGCCTGGTTTGTTGCTTATTTTCCATTGTGTAGTGTGAGCTAATATGAAAATATTTTAAGAGCTCAATACCAGCACAGTTAGACATGTAACTTTTTCAACATAAATAACCCAAGTTCCTTCAATGAACTGCCTGCTGCTTGAAAGTTTGATTTGGCATTACGTGCAGATATATTTCATAGATTTCCATTGCGCAGTACTTAACATAATACTTAAGCATACAGATGAGAAAGACAGCTTATGAAGGTATCAAGTGCCTTAAGGTGGTAACTACTGATGTGTCTGAAGGCTTTATTATAAAGTCCTCAATAAACATGCAAATGCAAATAAAAGCTTATTTCCTACCACACCATCATTTAATTTGTATAGCAGCTGATTATATTAAAATTTTAGTGCTTACAACATTTTTTTTAGTATTTCAAATACGAGTAGGATCATATATCCTCTCACTTTCAAAATTACTGTCATTAGAAGTCCACCAAGCAGAGATCAAAAAGAGAATCATTATATAACTAATTATTTTCCTTTTAAGTTCTAAATACCACCTAATATTGTTTTAAAATGATTCAGCTTTAAACTTCAACCTAAAAGGAACTTCTTTTACAAGCAAAATATTTCATACATATGAGGAGTTGGGATTCTAACATTCTCTACTGTCTACAGCCTCCAAGATGAAAAAAAAATGCAAGGTTTTGAGTTTTAAACATCTTGATGATGCAAGATTGAATGCTGCTGTTCATTGCTTTAATTTTTCGGCCAGGTCACACACTGAAGTGTGAAGGGGGCAGAAGAATGAGAGAATTTTGGCAGCAGGCCGATCTTCAGAAAATGGCGGCTGTTTGAATCTACATTGCTTTAAATACAACAGACAATAGTTAAAAAAGAATATAGTTTTAGAAATATGTTACTCACAAGGGACATGCAAAATGGGGAAATTGTAGAGAAGAGGGGAAGAATATTTGTGATGGCTTCACAGAATTGTGCAGGTAGCCTGAATGTGGAATGGTGAATTACTGACACAACCAGCAAGCCCTGTCCCAACCATACTGATGCCTCATCCTCAGAAGTTTTTAACATTTGCAGCTAACAGCCTTACTAGTTCCCATTGCAGTATTTTTATCAGAATAATGTTGTTAATATAGCCTACATTTTTCTTGAATTTCTTCTCACACATTTTTCCTTTTATAAGGCTACTTTTGCAATCCAGATTGTTCAGGTTATCCTAATCTCCTGTCATGTTGGAGTATTGCCACCGTAGACAATTACTTAGCTATTAAAAATATTAATGATTACTGAGAAAAATGGTTAATAGGAACAGATGGATGCCGAAACTAAGGGTTTAAATTCGTAGTTTGTCATTATACAACAAGATGTCACTGGAACTACTCATGGGTTTAAAGACTCAGTAGATTTTTTATTTTTTTTTAATGTAAATATCCCTTTAATGAGAAATAAAAGATAAATACTCAAAAACTATTATTCTGGAACAGATTATTATTTTTTTTTAATCTTGCCCATAAGGCACTAACATCTGTTTAATTCGAAAATTATACTCTGATATCAAAGCAGCTGCACACTATGTTCCTCTCTATTTCGCAACTTCATTTCCACAAGTTATGTAACTATATGATCTCTTTAATAGTTGAACGTAAAATATTGCTTATACAGAATATCAATTCTTATTTTAATAATATTATTTGTGGTGAAAATGTTTGACAGCTCTTCCTTTGAGGACTCCATTTTGGACTTTAAGTCATTATTGCATAAATCATTTTTGACAGCTGTAAGATATTGCTTGAGGTGGTAAATCTGTAAAGCTTTTGACATAAAAAGTGTAATTATTTTGGGATTGAGAATGGATTTATGATAATCAAAGGACTGTATCCCACTATATTTTTTTTCTTATTTCTCTATGGTTTATAGACAACAATGGTCTGTATCTAAGCATTGAGAGTATAAAGAATAGCTGTCAAAGGAAAATAAGGAGATCATTTAAGCTTATCCTATAAATATCAGATATTCTAGGGATAAGGAACACTACAGAAGGATATAGTTTTGAGCAAAGATTAGATTAAGCTGCTATTTGCTGAATGCTTACAAACCTTGCCACTTACCTGGTTTGAGAAGTGTAATTTGCCACAACTAACTGCAAATTAAACATATTTTTAATAAAAACACACTAAGGTTAAGGTTTCAAACTAACATTTTTAGTGACTTTTTTAATGACTTCTAAGTTTTGGGTTTTTTTTGTTTGTTTGTTTTTTTTTTGGAGGATAAGAAGCTAAAATGTATCCTAAAAAGTATCAACATACTGACAAAGTGAAAATCTTATTAAGTGTGCTTAAATAGAAAGATCAGGACTTCTCTTAGAAGTTCATCATCTAGACTTCAGCAAGGCTCTCCTTCACCTTTTTGTGCTTCATAAATGCTGTGAATCTACCAATCAGTTAAAACTACAATTGAAAAGAAAGACCCCTGCATGTACATCAAGACCCCTTAGATTAGCTCTGACCCAACGGTCAGACAGTACAGTTACAACTGTGGATTCCTCAACCAGAGCTGATTTTATAGGTGAATTAATGAAATCACTCTGTAATTCTGCCGCTGCAGGAATTTCTGGTTTAAGAAATGGTACCTGACTGAACTTTGATAAAGAAAGCTTTACCTCTTCATCCAACAACTGTCCAAAAAACTTGCCTTACTGCAAGCTTTGTCCACATGTTCTTAAAAATAAATATTTTTTTAATAAATACAGAGTATTACTGAAGGTGTAGTTAGAAATACACACCCTCTTCTTGTGTCTGCAGTGTAATGTTTGTTTCTACTTCAGGTTTTAATACTTGCCCTAACAGACAAAACTTTTCACTGTCTCATTCAGTTCTGCTGTTTTTGCAGCAGGGAGCACTATGAGCAACAGTCTGATTTCCAACGGTCAGAGTATGGCATTCACCCATACCCATTCAGTTACGGTTCCTGTGGCTGCTCAGAACTGTGGGTCACTACTTATTTGCATTTCTGATGGGATTTCTAATGGTTATGATAAAGCAGTTTTCATTCATACTAAGCAGTTTTATTTATGGACAAATTTCAACCATATTTTTCAATTACTTGGCTTTCTATTATATTTCTTTTTTCTTCTCAAGTTAAGGTGAATTTATCTTAGAAAGGAGGGCTTAAGAAAATCTCTTTTTTTATTGTCACGTGCTCCTACTAATGATAGACATTATCTGAATAGAAAAGAACTAAATTAAATCAGTCATCTTTAAAATTATTCTTTTTATATCAATATTAAAGATTCAGTAGGTATTATCGGATATATCTAATTTTAACAAATAAATAAGAATTCAACTAGTTTATTTCAGCAACTGAACCTTTAATTAAAAAAAACAAACACATGGAATTTAGAAAAATCTGACAGTTCTAAGTTCTTCTACAACACACTGAAAACCTGCAAGCTAGTTGATCAGGATTTCACTTCAATACAGTAGCCAGGGGAAACTCTTCTGGACATCCATAGTACAGGGTTACAACAGGATTCAGAAAGTCAGTGGGTCAACTTATACTATTGAAGGGACAGAAATTTCACATGCTTAAGCTAGAAGGAATCAGTGATTACTGATTTTAGAAAACATTTAAGGAAGGTATCACATTTTAGAGTCAAACAGCAGTAGAAGGAGATGCTATTTTACACATATTCAAAATTAAAGTTTTTCTAAGACATTTTAAAATGATAAAATTCTATGAAAACAAGTTTAATCTTTTAATTAGGCATTGCCTAACAAAGTTTTTATCTGTTTTCAATGTGCTTCTTTCAGTTTTAGTGAAAGCCATTTTTGTTTTGGGTTATGAGACAAGAAGTGCTACTAGTCTGATGTTTTCTTTTTTGTTTTTATGCAGTTTCACATAACTGTATTGTGCTCTGTTTCCATCTTCTATTTGTGTCCTTTCTAACGTTACGTTCTAATAAGAGAGTTTTTCCATACTCCTGATTTGTGTTACTGATTGATTCATCTTCTCCACCAAACTGGCTCACATATCACCAGAGCAACTGTTTCTCCAATAGCAGCCTTACGCATACTTGGTATTGCACAAACTTCAGAACATTGCACTTTGAATAGTACTGATGTTGACACTGTTGCTGTTCTCTCTGGTTTCATGCAATGGAAAGACAACAGTGGTGTGGATTAGATCTTATCTTAGTGGTTTCAGGTCCTGTTTTAAAGCGTTCCAAACATATTTGTCTCAGTTTACATGCTAGGTATTCCATGCTCTTCCTAGATTCCCAAATCAGTATGAAAAAGTTCAATCAGGCACCATAGGATTCACATTAACAAGACTAAGCTGACTGTGGAAACTGCTAACTCATATCTCAAAAATGACTAGAAGCATAGCTGTGAATCTAGATCTAAGTAAAGCAAATGCATGATAGTGGCAGTGGGGATATACAGTTACAGCTGCTTTCGTAGTTTATGTAGCTGAAAGTCCACACCTCTGAAGTGAGAACTATTCGTGCCATAATTTTGTACATCTTGAATTTTTTACTCTAGTGTACTGTGGTATTTTATAAAGAAAATAGCACATGTATTTGAATAATCTTTTGGAAATTCAATTAAAATGTCATTTGGAAAGCAGAATTCTAGCCATAGTTAGTCACTAAGTGATTTTTGACCTCTGCTATTTACACAGATACCTTAATTTAAGCTCCCTAGGAATGACCCCCTGATATAACGTGGCATTTTCATTTTTGATTTTCTTAATTTCTTTCATTGTGCAATCACAATGAAATCTTATCAGTAAATATCACCAAAAAGGATACAGAAATGCAATAAAAAATGTCAAAATAAACATTATATAGGGGAGATTCTGTTGCCATTTTCTGTTTCATTAACCAGATTCTAGCTACAGATTTAATTATGCCTACTTTGTTAATACTTTTTATGATCACGCTGAAGTGTTATCTAGAGAAAGAAAATATTCCAGCTTCATCGTTATCAAAGAAGGGCCGTCATACCATGAAAACCTAAAGATGGTATTTAAATGTCAACTTTATTAACTGTATCATCGCTCAAAGTTGAGTAGAACTGACAAGAAGAAATCTTAGGCCAGAAATCAGATCTGCCTTCAGTACTTCCCTCCTTACTGAAAGTTCTTGCTTTCCCATCCTCGTTCCCTCTTCGTATCACATAGTGAATAAAAATCTTTTCCATTTTGCCGTGACCTCATTCAAATTTCTGCTCTGAATGCAGTGGAAGCCAGAAAGTCTTTCCTAAGTGTCCAGTTCACAGAAACACAATAGTTTACATCAAACACTGTGAAATTAGGATTTATCAAAATACCCAAATATAGTAACATTTGGCACTATCAGCTTTTGAAATATTGGCCTTTTTAAAGCAAAGACATGGAATAAGGTTGTAACTAATTGTTCTGCTCTCAGATACATTCTTAATGACCTGAGAGCTAGAAAACAATTCTTACAGACAAAGGGCTTAGCCTGTGTGCCTCCAGTTTTCATAGAATTAAACTGCAAAATTTAAATCTTGCAACATTAAAAATTCTGGTCTTTCAGTGTTGGCCCACTGCTGGCAGGGCCTTATTATCACTTTCACAGACAAAACATGCCTGGATATTAATCCATAGAATGGAAAAACAGATATGTCTTCACAATAGAGATAGACATACATTATTTTTTCCTTTCTTCCTCTTAAATACAGGTTGCTTGAAAAGCAGTTAATCATCATGTAAATATATCTAAATCACTAGCAGACATGTTCTAAAGCACTTATTCCCAGATGTTCTCAGATTTTAGAGCCGGTGCCCTTTTAAGATTATTTATTACTTAGAGCATTTTCTGCTACTTTTCATTCAAATCAATGCAAGTGTGTCTCTGAAAATAGCTTGCAAATTTCCTCCTTTCAAAACTCATTTGTGCCAATCTGCTTTACTCCTTCCTCTCTGGAAAAAATGCTGGATAATCTCATTAGTATTTTGCATGTTTATGACTGTTGTACAGGAAAGCATTTCTTTTTGTTGTTTCAAAAGAATATAAATCTCAGTCCATAAATCCTATTGTTGTGGTTTTTAAGGTAAAACACTGCTGCCAGTCTGTCTATTTGCTTGAAAAAATGGCTTTCAATTCACAAGTGAAAAAGGAGAGAAGTCTTAAATACAGGTCACTTTTAATAATGATAACAAATGAAAGGACAATTTTATCTTTTTTCCATTGCAAGTGTCCAACATTATTTGTGCATAACAAAACACACAAAGAATCAACATCCAAGTCCATTTAAAAAAAAAAAAAAAAAGAAAAAAACCTTCAGCACTTCCCCACAGGATTATTTCTGGAGACCATTTGTCTCACATTCTGAGAGAGAATAAGCCTGAAGTTTAGGAGTACAAAACCAGATATCTATAAGTCAATATCTAAACCTTCCCAGTGGCTTAATGGAGCAGCACATGAGCTGGTGTGAAAAGACACTTTATAATGCCAATCCTGAGACAGTCTGTGTTGGTTCATGGTTTAGAGCATCATTAGTGCTTCTGTAAGTTATGTTCATTTCCTATGGCAACAAGCATATGAAGTGACACAGAAGTGGCATTAGTATTTTACTTGCAGACTCAAAAGTTCTGGAGAGGGATAGCAGTGTGTTAGCATCGGTTTGGAGTGACCAAAAAAACTGTACTGAGATGTGGGATCTCTGTATCCCCAGACTGCAAAATCATTTTTCTCTGCTATGGGCAGAACTGGGATCCAAGGAACTGCTCTTAAATGCCTAAAAAGTTAATTAAAAACTAGTAACTGTTGCTTTGGCTACAAATAAAATTAGTGTATGTTAAGTGTGATGTTTTTAGCTCAGGTACTAAGTGAAGGTGGCCTCCCACTTCTCTGTTTACTGCTTATTTAGAGATTGGAAAGGGGGAAGGAAATGTGATCATCTACAGATGACTCTTCTTCCTGGTGAATAGGTATGTAATTGTATTTTTTAAAATAAGTACACAAACCAAGAATATTACAGCTGAGGAAGCTTTTCTGTGTACTGTGCCCATCTATTAATATTCATTTATAGTTATCTTTTGACCTCATTTATGAACAATCAGATATTGTGGAAGCAAAATTGCCATTAGTGTTATTGTCTCTGAAGACCAAGACATATACAGAACATAATCATTAGCCAGATAAATGTATTCTGGGTGGCTGCTTGTCCTTCAAACACGATTTCTAGTTACACTGTTATGTTGTAAGAGTCCCTGTACCATGGGAACTAACTAAATTGTTTCCTTTCTAAATAGTATTTTTGTATTAGTCCTTTTGCTTATGATCATTTTACTGTCAATAAAAATTTGTGAATAAAGTACTTAATTTCCACTTGCTGATGAATTTAAGAAAACATATCAACTGGGCTGAAATGACAGAGAAAAAATTTTGTATCTTTCACCTTTTCACCTGAAAAGTAAATTGTCCAGATTTTTGTTTTGCCTCTAGGGACCACGGGCTCTAAAATATCAGACAATACTGAAGTATCATAGATATGAAGGTCAAACTGAGATTCCCAAAGAATTGATTCACATGAACTTCTACATGTAAATGCAAATTTAAGACTAGATTTTCAATTATATGTATCATATATCTATTATAAAATGCAACATCTCCTAGACATTTAACATCTTTTAAGAACTGCTAGAATTACTCCCTGTTCCATCACAAGCTGACATTTTATAAATCCAACAGTTTTAGAATTAAAGCATCATTCTTATTAAATGCATTCTATCATGGAAAGCCCTAACTGAACAGTAAATTAAAGTGACTCCAAATGAGCTGATTGACTAATGAAGTCTCTGTTATTATTCTGAAAAGACTGCAGTTCTAAACTGTCTGTATCTACTCAATTCTTGCACTGTCTTCTTGTCTTTTCTAAGATAGGACGAAGATTGTATTGTACTGATTGTATTTTCCATTATAAATAAGAGCATATAAATAAATGACAAAAAAAAAAGAAAAAAAAAGAAAAAAAGAGACCCACTAAACTAAACACCAACTAACCAATCAACCAACAACTCATCAATCCCAATATCCACATTTAAATTCAAGGAACGTTTAGATGTTGTACTAAGTGACATGATTTAGTGGGAAAATATTGGTGGTAGGTGGAAGGGTGGAAGATATTCAGCAAGGGGTAGTTCTGAAAAACGACCTTTAATAGGAAACGCACTGAGCTGGGATTATTCTTAAACCAGTGTCTCAGACCACAGGCCAGGTCTGAAAAAGACATCCTAGCATGGTGCAGATTTTTACATGTTTCTGTTTTGTCTGTAATAGAGGAGAATTTCAAGAGAAATTTCTAGAGACAACTTATGCTGGAGAGAATACATACTGTAACGATCTTCAAATGCTGTTATGGGGATAGAGACAGCCAGGGTTATTCTCAAATGGTAAAGAGGCCTATTTTTGCCACAGAGTGAAAGACATCAAGTATCGTTCATCTTTTCCCCTGTAAACCCTATATCACGTTCAGACACCACAGTTTTCAAATTTGATTCAGAAAACAGAACTGACAGATAAATAACAAAAAAGAGGAGAGAAAAAAAAAGTAGGAGGTATGGTTAAGAAAGTTCAGTGGCTGTTAAGTTCACTTTTTCTTTTTTTTCCAAACAGAAAATACCTACCATTCGTACCTCTCATATTGGTTTATTGTGATAGTTGTAGCACTTATTTGGGAGAACCATGAATCAGTCAGGCAGAGCTTATGAATCATTCTTAAACTGCATCAATACTTTAAAAGAAAGCAAAACTTCATCATATCTGAATATTATTTGTCTTTTGACTTGTGCTTCTTGCACCATACAATTAACAAAGGTTTATTTCCTTCCAAAACAAAAAAGTTCATCTCTAAACAACCCCAAAAATAACTGACATTTCATCAGAGTCTAGCTTGATACACTTTTTACAAGTGTGTATAATGGAGACTCTCCTCCACTGTCCTTTACAATTGTGAGATTGTTACATTACTTACCAGTGGGGAAATGGACATTTCTGCAGGATAGAACACATTTGTTCAGTTTCAGATAGCTTATATCTTTACCATCAGGTTTAGATGTATTAACCACAGATATTCTCATAATGTAGTCTGGATTCTAACATTTTCCTGTCTTGGATTTCACTCTTTGTTTGTATCTCATTTTTTAAAAACTGGCACGAACTGTGCCATGTAAGGCTTTGTTTCACATGGTGATTTTTAAAAAGCAATCACTCTCTTGTTTGCTTGAAAGCATTCTATAGCACTCTTGTATCAAGGGTCCACACTGTTCCTTGTGAGATCTAACAAATTTGAGGAAGGGTAGTAGTACTGGCTGTGCTCCTTCTGGTACAACTGAACTGGACATCAGATGTTTCAAGAGATCCCTAAGTCTCTTCCACCTGTAGTTCCTGTCTTTATTGAACTGTGTCTCAAGGTACCGATGTTTTCCAGACTGAGGCAGTGAATGCATTAAGTACATAAAGCCTTATCTGCATCCACTGTCAGTAAATCACCCCTCTCGCTCAGCTGCAGGCTCACATTATACTTTGCTGGTCTTCTAACATAGCTAACAGCAGAAGCTCTTTTTCCTGCCCTTGATACCCTTGGAGTTTCAAGTCTAGCTCAGCTTTTAGTTTTCTAAGACAGCCCCACATGCTCGAGCAGTGTTTCTGTATTTCTATATTCCCCTTTGTAGCCTGCCCTTGATTTCTCCTCTTTTATATGCTTTATTTGCACTGGAGTGCACTCATGAGCTCCTGCTGAGCCAGCTGGTAACCTGATATATCTAGTCATTTTCTGAATATTCAGATGGACTTCTATTGAGGGATTTTGAGCTGTACCCAAAAATTAGTTTGAATAACTAATGAGTTAGTTTCTTTTTCTTTTTTTCTCTCTTCTTTTTTTTTCTCAGCAGATGTAGGTATTTCCCATATCTTTTATTATACTAATTGACACTCTGTACTACTTTTATAGACTTATCCTGTTCAATATCATGTCCAGTTTTATACATGAAATTTGATATAACTTAGGTATGCTTATGCATGCATTAGGAATTCCTGATTACATTGTACATTGAGTATAGCTTAAACTGCAGCCTAGATGTTGTTTACCAAAAGTTTGGCTTTTTTTCCAAATGTCATTTCTAATCTGTTATATGATATAAATCCCATTCTGATACCGATTATATTGTGACTAACTGTATGTTGTACTTAGTCTTTTCTTGAACTAGTGAGCAGTTTGTCTAGTCTGTTAGGCATCTGCCTGGTTTCCATACAAACGTGTTTGAGTTCAGAAAATAGATCTAGTAATGCTTACTTTACCATGGACTGTAATCATTTGGACAACTTGATGATAAAGATAATTGCAGTGGAAGTCTTGTAAGTTTTGGAAGCAGTTCATCCATTATCTTGTACTGGGAAGTTAACGAAACTTGCCATCGGCAAACAATTAAGGCATCCCTGCATACATTATTAAGCACTTCATTCTCATCTTTAGAGATGTGCCAAAAACAGATCTTAAAAGAGAAATAATTTTCATGTTGTGTAGAATTCTTCTTTTCTTGTTGTGGTTTTAGTAGTGAGGCAAGCCCATTGAAACACTTTCCCATTTTGGAAAAAAAAGTTTGTTGCCAACATCTCTTTACTGAGATCATAGCAAAAAAAACCAAACAAACAACAAAAACAAAAAAACAAAAAAAAACACAAAACCAAAAAAACCCACAGCATTTTCTTCTCCATTTCTCTTCTGCCACATTTTATTTCGTATTTTCTTCAAGTAATTATGCATATACCTCCTAACTGATTTACCTTAGCCTCTTTCTTCCAAGTTAGTGGATAGAAGGGATCCCAAGGAAGGATAGAAATCTGCTATTTTTAAGGGTTATCTTTGTTTTTTTTTTTCCTTTGGTCTGTTGCTTGCAAACACCACCATAACAAGTATCGCTGTGTGCTACCTTCCTCCTAACAAGTGGTCATCACCTCTGGTGGCCACTGTTGATGGCACCCTTCTGGAATAGGGCCCTAACAAGTGCAACATAATGTGTAAGCAGCAAAGTACCCTGTAGCTTTTGCAAAACTGTGGTGTTGACAAATACATAGTTCTAAGCCATGCTCCCCCTCAAATATCCATCATTTAGGGATGTGATTCCATCTGAGGATATTAAAAAGGAAAATCAATACATGATCTCATTGGTTAAGTCACCCCAGCTTGGTGGCCTTGGCAGCTTATTCAGATCTGTAACTCATTGCTTGTTTTCTTTCAGTTCTTTACATAGAGAAAAGGACTGCTAAACATACACAATGTGACAATTAAAGCATATTTAATGAGTATTACTAATGATGAGTTCAACTACTTCATGTTCAAAGGTGTTGATAAGCTTCATTAAATATACTTCCACTGACTAAAACAGCACTGACAATATTTTTAATTTTATTAAAATCATTTTTCTCCCTACTGCTTGCATATTTGACACTTTCAGATCTGTTTGTTTCATGACAGATTTTATTTTTAATCATCGATGTGATGCTAAAATTTCTTCTATGAAACCTGCTTCACTATCTAAAAGAAGCTGCCTTTTACTCTTCCCATGCAACAACTAAAAGCATCTTGTGAGTGTACAACAGTTCCTGTGGTTACATTTCCAAGGTTGACTGCCCTTACAATCAATTATTTTGATGATGCAAAGAAGTTTATGATAAATACAGGCACTACAGTACTTACAGTACTATGTAAGGATTTCTTATTTGGTCTTTTTAATTTCTTTTTATTATTTTTTTTACTATATGTGGTTTTTATTTTAACTTAGGCGCAAAGACATTCCTACTTCTACTGAAGTCAATGAGAGATTTACATACTGGCAGTATAATTGCAGTTATTACTGAACATAATAGATGTACTGTCAAATGTAGGGTAACTATTTTTATGTGGTTCATTTTCTACACAGGATTAGTGTGCAAAGCACTGTGTGATATATTTTTATATAATTTAATTTTTTAAATATAATTTAAAGGAATGAGTAAATACAATTTTATTTATTTTTTCTCAGACTGGACCAAGTGGTTATTGACAGATAGCCAGTTAACAGGTGACTGCAAACGTTGCCTGGTTTATGTGAAGAAAAACAGTTAAAGTTACTTGGCTCTACAAGACTTGTGTAAAGTCAGAATGTGACCAAGAGCCAAAATTGTGGTTTCTAAACCTTGTGTCTGATACTGTGTTTTGAAGAAGAATAAAGTTATCTTTATGAATAGGTATTATTAAAGAACTTTTATGATTAATAAATATTATTGCAGAAATTGTCTTTAAATCAAAAAAAATCCACACCTAATCCCCTGCAAACTAGAAGGTCTCATTTCTGAGAATCCTTTCAAATAACTTGTCTTCATTTGGATTTGTAATGTTTGAAAATAGTTGATAGTTAAATATTTGATAGTTACATATTTGATATTTAAAAAATAGAAGTTTTATAAGGGTTTTATAAATATATGCTATTTTGAGAACTTGTTATACAGATGAATTCTTCAGATATTCAGTAGTATACAGTACTATTTGCAATGAGAGTGAAGCAACTTAAAGGATATTTTAAAACTGAGGTAATTTTATCTTGACTAGAAACCTAATCTTTAGTGTTATGGCATTTTTATTATTCAATAAAACAACTACTTTCTCTCTGTTTCTTGAACCAATGAAAAAGAATATAATAGGAAATGTGGGGAATCAAGGCAGTGAATTTCATTCCATTGATACCATGGAAGATACCAAGTTTATTGGCTGGGAGAAATAAGTGTTTTATCTTCAAATTGGTAATGCTGAATTTAAGCCATTTTGAGTCCAGGATTGACAATTGCATTAAGTCTACCTAGTCAGCCTTTCTGAAATGCAGCAAAAAGACTAGGTGTCTGGCTAAAGGCTACTGTGTGTCACCTCAAATTCCTACTGCCCTGGATGCGTCTGACAGAAATTTTCCCTTTAGTACTTTAGGCATTATAGGTACCTTCATGCATACCTGTGTTTACAGGTTGAAAATGTCTTACATTCTATGGAAATAAAATACTGGAACTGCAATACTGAACCAAGAGCAGGGATCAAAGTAATTATGCAATCTCTTGGTCATTATCTGCAAAGAAAAATTCTCAGAGGGATTAAGGAAAAAAAAAGTTCATTATTATCTGGCATGGGCACATTATCTGTATTCTGTAAGAGAAAAAAATTACTAAAGAAAAATAAAGAGTAGAGTTCTGAGTCTGTTCTCTCCTGCTAAGTTACCAATTGTTTTTTCTTATGTAGTAGTAGCATGCAAAAGGAAAAATTATTATTAGATATCAAGTTTAAAAAGATTTTTGTTTTGTTTTGTTTTTGTGCAAAGCATATCAGCCTTCAATTGATGGTGACTGAATCAATTTATTTTGAGTATTTTTTTGGATCTTAGGGCCACAGTCTTAAGAGTCATGAGAAGCTTGTATCTTTAAGCTTTAAGAAAAACTGCTGGAGACATTCCTTGTTAGCTCCGTGCTTAACACTCTTTTCAGCTTTAACATTACTACAGCTTTGAAGGGGAGAGAAAGAACAAAACATATGAAAGGAAATGTGGATTCTCAAGCATAAACAGAATTTATTTCTCCTGTTGAGACTTTCCACCAGCTCAACATAAATAAAGCAGTTAGTATGGTTGTATGCATACAACTTTAACTCTGTAAATGATTGAATTATGAGATATCACCTTCCCTTCAGGCCAAGAACAAGGGTGCATGATCAGGTTTTCAATAAAAATTACTGGGTTATAATACTCAGCTCTTTAAGTGTGAGAATTTTGATTTTGGTCATTTTGATTTTGGTACAGGGTATGAAAATAATGGCCTGCAAAACTGACCACTGATCTTTTCTGAAAACCTGTTATGAACTTCAAATTTAGGGAAATGAAAAACTTGACATTCTGAATAGTTCACTGTAGTTTTACTCTTCATCATGCTATAGAGGATATACAGAAATTTTAAATCTCACACATTGCATTCAGCAATATCTATAAAGGATAATAATGAAAAAGATACCACATTAATGTTGCCTTTTTCATTGCTACCACTTAGGGTTTTTTATCCATCTTTTTCATGCTGCGTCTACAAAAAAAATTTTTGGGATGGTAACAGGGACTAACTACAAATTGACTGCTCTTCTACAATTGATATTTTCAGAGCAACTGCCAATGTTAAGCAGTGTCTATATTGTACTTATTGGTTTTGGTAGCAATGTTATTTTTAGCTTCAGTACAGTTTACATGAAATACAGTAAATGGCTTACAGATGTATTTACTATTCTGGTTGTAATTATTCATAATTATATCATTATAATCAAATAGAATGCCTAGCAATAGCTATCAAAGAAGAATACCATCAACATTGCCACATTAATTTTGTTTGGCTCTGCATTTAATAAAAATCTAGAAGTCAAACACACAGTTTTATGTAGCATTTGAATCTGACACCTGTTCAGATTTCAAGAGTGAGAGCATGGAGAAGCTGCATATTACAGAACGTTCCAAATGGAGAGAAACCAAATATAAGCATTGTAATAAATATATAAGCACAATAAGAAGCACTTGAGTGGTAATGACTGCATGAAATATTATATTGTTTGGCAGAACTGTGAGATAGCAACAACAGAGATATTTCTTTTCATGTTCCATCCCACTACCATTTCATTCATGTTTCAACTGAACCGTATCTGCAAATGCTGAACTTCTCTGCACCCATATTATAAATAGTTGAATTTGAAATCAAGAAGACTGGCTTGGACATTATTGCTCTACTATAATAAATCTAGATCTCTAGGGTGTTGAAAATTCAAATATCTAACATTTTCAAAATTAAACTTCTGGGGTTGGTTGGGGCTTGTGTCAGTAAACAACGCTTTCATTATAGTGATTATTCCAAACATACAAGGCTTATAACCTTCTTACAAAATAGCACAAAGCAGGCAGAAAGCATGCAAAAGGGCCACACAAACAAATCTTGGATGGCAAGTTATCCACAAAGTGGAACAAGCATGTGAACAGGGAATACAGATACTACATTAAGATGAACACATTGATTGGAATTGTTGAAAATGACAGAAATCAGTTTGGAGCCATTTTTGTCTTTTATCTAGGCTTATAAGTAGAGTAGGAAGGTGAGCTAACACTCCTTTCAATCATTGTCCTTAGTCAAAACAAGCATGGATTCAGCAGAGCAGAGCGCTGAAAGTGAAGGCTCCCTCTTGTTTCTTAAATTGATTTGCTTTCTATTCAATCTTGTTAAAAGCATATTTATTTCTAGAATAGCAGAGTGTCAGATAAACGATTTTTTTTTCTGAAGCAGTGTAAGAATATGATGTGAAGTAGTGTGGTGAGAAGATAGTGTACATAGAATATTTCAATGCTAGATTTTCCTATGTGCTTTTGTTTCACTGTGTTTAGATTTTTCTTCCAAAGTAATCAATTAGAAAAAAATGTGGTTAAAATAACTGGAGAGGAATTACTGGGGAAGTTTTGATGCTACCTAGTTAGATGTTTCTAGAGGTCTAGTTTATGACATGTACATTGAGAGTTACTATAATTTGGGCCAGCACTATTATTTACTCCTGTTTTTAATTACACTGCACTAGATTATTAGTCTGGTACAACTTGTGTTGAATACCCAGGCATCTCTTCCTGCATGAAAGGATCACAAAACAACAACAGATACTTCTCCAAAAAGCCTAGGAGAAGTGCAGAAGTGTCACTGTGGACATGCACAATGCCCCAGTCATAGGAATCATGTTCAAATTTGAAAGTTTTCTAAGTCGAGAATGAAAGGCAGAGTAGTGAGTAACATCTGAACATTCAGTTCAATTCAGTGGAGAATTCTTCTCTTTACTGCTGCTGCTACTTCATCATAAGCAGAAGACTGTTCATCATCTTTGGTATAGAACAGGGATTTTCCATAGAAGGTAATGCTAGGTATACTACAGAGCATGCTAGCAGCTGGTTTGGGAATCGGCTGTAAATTTCACAGCTGGTTTCTGCAGACCAGCCTGAATCACTTTGAGTTCTGCCCCCGGCTGTGCAGCTGCATCTACCGTACACAGGTGCTCATATGACCTAGATCCCCACCACAAATTCATACAAATAGATGTGAATGTGAAGCAGTAAGAGGCTGAAAGTGAAGAACTACATCTGAGTTATCAGAACTGGAAATAAATTTAACCTCTAAGCTCCCAGTATGCAGAAAATTAGGTTTCTGGTGTGTGGCAATGGAAGGAGAAACTCACAGCAGTGTGCATCCAATAAAACTCACCTATGCTTCTATCAGCACAACTTGAGAATAAATGTATATTGAAAAGAGAGGTACAGGCCCTGCAACAAACAACAAGAGTTCAACTGCCTCTTTATAAAGCAAACTGCCAAAGAAGTACTGAAAGGAAAGTGTAGTGCTATATGAAGGCATCTGTGAAAAAAATGTACAGGCCAGAAGAAAAAAAAAAAAAAGGAGCCAAAATGCTGGAAAAAATCAAGCATTATTTTGGCAAATGGAGAAGGCTGCACCATCTACCAAGCCAAAACATTTGGCTTCAAACTGCCAAAATAGGTAAAGATTATGAATAAATTATTATAGTTTTAATCACAGAATCACAGAATGGCCTGGGTTGAAAGGGACCACAATGATCATTGGGTTTCAACCCCCCTGCTATGTGCAACCAACCACCAAACCAGACTGCCCAGAGCCACATCCAGCCTGGCCTTGAATGCCTCCAGGGATGGGCATCCACAGTTGCCTTGGGATTGTGTTCCAGTGTGTCACCGGCCTCTGTGTGAAAGTGACCTATGATCATGGTTTTCACTTGAAAATCTTTAATCCTCTAGGGGAAAAAAATTAAACAACGGTAAAGTAAGATGTATATATGTTCAAAATGTTAATTTAATTTCATTAAAGAAAATTCTCAATTGGAAAATGTGACTAACCCAATTGTATGATTCTCATTAATATCAGCACAATCAATAATTAATGGATGAAACATGCAAAAAGGAGAAACTAACATTTCCAATTCCCTCCACTCATTCTTTCATTTTTGTAATTTCTTTAGTGGTGCTTCTATTTTAATCTAGGCTAGAAAGATCAGGATCATTTCCTAACTGCACAGCTATACAGTCTCACACATGGCAAATTTCAAACATTTGACAGTTTAATGGAAAACTGGATTATTGTTCCCATTTTAAAAGTAGTTTTTACTGCTCCAAACGCTACTTCTCCCACTGACCCTGAGCTGCATGCTCCCAGGTGGAGCATAAATTAGTCAGGTAGGCAGAAGCATAGGACAAATCTGGCTTCTTAATTAATACTGAAGACATCAGTGTGTTCTTGAGCAATTTTTATCTGTGAGTTACCTCAACGTCAACAGTTGAGTCACACTCAGATGTGATATTTAGTCCAAGGATGTATACAGAAATAAAAGACTGAGCATGAATTCCTATGGAAAACTATTCATCAGAACTTAGAGGAGATAATTTCTAGAAAAAAATCTTAATGAAAATTTTCAGGCACAATTGTAAACTAATTACAAAGAGAAAAACTTTAGTTCCAAACATACACTTCCTTGAAAACCAAATTGCCCATTACGCACTATTTTTTTTTTCACTGGGTGAAAGTAGTTTATGTAGTAATTAGGAAAACAGACAGGTAGCAAAAGTTGACTGGACAGTAGACAAAGAAGCAAGGTCTGTAAGATAGCCCAGGCATGAAGGCCAGATCCTATATACATGTTAATTACTTTTCCAGTCTACTACTCTTGTAAAATGAGTAGATGGAAAATTCAAGAATCTTTATCCTTTGCAGCTTAATGCAAAGAGTTGTTGGGCAGTAATACAAGCTTGCCTATTTCTCAGCAGCATGTTAAGTGTTGTGCCCATTTAAAAGATGGTAGTGCCTTTACTGCAGTGCCCCAGATCATCAGAACTCTTTTAACAGTTGCTTCAGAGCACAGTTTCTTAAAAAACTGTGCAGCCCAAAAAGAGAAGTGCAAAACAAGGATGTGACCTGATATATTTGTGCTCATCTCTATGTACTTCCCAAAATAGTGGCATACCTATCAGATGCATAAAAGAACAATTACTGTGTGCTCAGTAACAGCTTGTAAGAGATTTTTAAAATACTGAGTAGGAGGAAAGTATTATAGAATATAGACAGCTGACCAGGAAATAGGGTTACACAGAATCACAGAATCACAGAATGGCCAGGGGTGGAAGGGACCTCATGGATTGTGAATCTCCAACCCCCCTGCCACAGCAGGGCAATCAACCTCCCCATTTAATACTAGACCAGGCTGCCCAGGGCCCCATCTAATCTGGCCTTGAACACCTCCAGGGACGGGGCATCCACAACCTCTCTGTAGGCAGCTTGTTCCAGCACCTCACCACTCTCTCTAAAGAATTTCCCCCTGATATCCAACCTAAATCTCCCCTCCCTCAACTTAAAACCATTTCCCCTTGTCCTGCGGTTATCAACCCTTTCAAAGAATTGATTCCCCTCCTCTTTGTAGGCTCCCTTTAGGTATTGAAATGCTGCAATGAGGTCACCCTGCAGCCTTCTTTTCTGCAGGCTGAACAAGCCCAGCTCCCTCAGCCTGTCTTCATAAGGGAGGTGCTCCAGTCCCTGATCATCTTTGTGGCCCTCCTCTGGACCCTCTCCAACAGCTCCCTGTCTTTCTTGTACTGGGGGGTCCACGCTTGGATGCAGTATTCCAGATGAGGCCTCACAAGAGCAGAGTAGAGGAGGGCAATCACCTCCCTGTTCCTGCTGGCCACCCCTCTTTTGATGGAGCCCAGGATGCCATTTGTCTCCTGAGCCGCAAGAGCACACTGCTGGCTCATGTTAAGTTTTTCATCTATCAAGACCCCCAGGTCCTTCTCCACAGGGCTGCTCTCAAGGATCTCTCCTTCCAGTCTGTATGGATGTCTGGGATTCCTCCAGCCCCAGTGCAAAACTCTGCACTTTGCCATGTTGAACCTCATCAGGTTCACCTGGGCCCATCTTTCTAGCCTGCCAAGGTTCCTCTGAATGGCATCCCTTCCTTCTACTATGTCACCTGCACCCCTCAGCTTGGTATTGTCAGCAAACTTGCTGATGGTGCACTCGATTCCATCATCGATGTCATTGATTGTTAAAGAGCACCGATCCCAAGACAGACCCCTGGGGAACGCCACTCAATACCAGCCTCCACCTGGACATAGATCCATTAATGACTCCCCTCTGTCTGTGTCCTTTCAACCAGTTTCTTATCTATTGAGTGGTCCACCCATCAAATCCACATACCTCCAATTTGGAGATGAGGATGTGGTGGGGGACTGTGTCAAAGACTTTGCTCAAGTCCAGGTAAATGACATCAGTTGCCTCTCCCTTGTCCACCGATGCCATCACTCCATCATAGAAGGCCATCAGATTGGTCAAGCATGACCTGCCCCTGGTGAAGCCATGCTGGCTGTCTCAGATCACACGCCCATTCCTCATGTGATCAAGTATGTCATCCAGAATGATCTGTCCCATGATCTTCCCAGGCACAGAGGTGAGACTCACTGGCCTGTAGTTCCTGGGTCCTCATTGCTCCCTTTCTTGTAAATTGAAGTGATGTGACCTTTCCTCCAGTCATCCAGGACCTCACCTGACAGCCACGACTTTTCAAATATGATGGAGAGCGGCTCAGCAACCACCTCAGCCCTTCAGAACCCTGGGATGCACGCCATCCAGCTCCATAGACTTGTACACATTCAGTCTCACGAGGCGGTTTTGGACCTGCTCTGTCCTGACATTGAGGGGGGAGGGAGAGGTTATAATACGTTCATTTTAAAAAGCATCATTTTGAAGACTTTCCATGTAACCAGTACTAAAGATGAATGGAGCAAACATAAGCTTTACATTTTATCCGAAAGAATGAACACCAAATGCAGTATCATCTCTAATGCTGCATTGCGGTACCATTTCTGGGTTTCTGTCCAAGTCTTGGTATGAGACTTAAATTCACAGACTCCTGGCAAGCTTAGAAACTTACTGTGAACTCAACCATAAAGGCATTCATTGTGCTTTGAATTACGCAGTAAAATATGTATATACATATATGTTATAACATATATAATGATACAGAAAGCCAATTTAAGGACCAGGATATACTACATTAAGTGATTTTATTTCTCTTTAAAATATTTGTGCCATTGCTGCAATATAAACAGATACCAAAGTACAGTGGACCAGATTTTCATTTATCCTGTTTTTATATCAATAAAATACATATGCAATTTCTTTCAACCTAGTGCAGACAGAGGACCAGACGCATTAAGCTTAAGAGTTACTAATTATGTTCTTGAAATCGTATTACTAATACTTAATGCTTCTTTTATAATGTAGTAGCCTTCCTTCAAGAGCTAAATGATTATCTGGATGGTGTAACTAATGTGTTACTCTAGGACTTCAATTGCAGTGTATGGCTAATAATGCTCTATTTGTAGTAGAGGATGACCATTATAAATACTAGAGAGATTCCTCTGACTGCTAGCAGCTATTCAAATATAGAAGTATAATTTGGCTCCACATCTCAGAAACCAAATGAAAATATGAGATAAATTAGAGGAATGCAATTTTACAAAGGCTACAGGTATCACAGTGGTTTACTTGACCACTTGGAACATAAAAAGCCTGGAATAGCTGATGAAGCAGTGCAAATCATTGCCACCTTACTGTACCATTTCTCCAAAGTAAGCACACTGCCAAGGATCAGAATGAAATTTGAAATCCACGATCCTTTACCCTGCATTTTTTTTATAATAATCTGCAAGTAATCCATGGAGAATAGCTTCTCCACAGCTGAGAATATTATCATCAGCGTCACTCTTTTTTCAATGCTGCCTCAGATAAAGAAACCACAACCAAAAGCTTATGGATATGAAGAGCATTAGTAAGTGGCTAGTATTCACAGCTGTGGAAACATCACAGAAACATCCCACTTCTACTAGAGTCAGATTAAGTGCTAACCGCTTAATGGATTCAACTTAGAAATAAATGGATTAAAGGTCACTAGCTAGAAACCCCACAGTAGCAGCAGAAGAAATGGACAGATAATCAATTGCTAAATAGTTAAAAAGAGAGCTTGGAGAGCTTTTATCTTGAAACCTTCTCTGCTCTTATTAAGCTTTCTCATGTACAAGGAGATGGTGTAGCTTGCTTACATTTGCATGCCTTACCTGTTTTTCAGACTCCTGCACAGAGGAATGGAAAGCATTTAGTGAGCTCTGAGGGATTCAAGCACTTACTTGGCTCCTGGCTTTTATTATGAATAAGACTGAAGGATGGTGTGAACTATTATATGGCAGTTCTTTGGCTGAAAATTGAAGAAAAAGTCAATCCAAAACAGGGGATGATGGGCTGGGGAGAAAGGTTTGATAAGGTGAATGATACCAAAAAAAAAAAACCCACAGAATTCTGTTTTGATTTTTTGTTTGATGGTTTTTGGTGTTGGTTTTTTTGTTTTTTTTTTTTTTTGCTGCAAAAATACCTTATAGCAGTGCAACTGTGTAATTCACAAATTAATACTGAGAAGCTATCTAAAGGAAATTCATTCACTTTCTAAAAGCTCACTCTAAAAAAATGCCAAAAATTCAATCCAAAGGAATAGTTTCTGCTTTGCTTTTGGTTTTATTGCAAACTTACTTTTTTTTTTATTTTTTAAATTTAAAAATTTCTTACATTGGTCTTCAGAAATATCCTAGGCCTAAGGTTAGACAATCATTGTGACTATTTAAATATTTCATTATAACAAACCAAACAGCTTGAAAGTGATTAAAAATCATTAAAAAAAAAAAAAAAAAGAATGCAATAGCCCCTTCCTTCAATGTATTTGGAAAAACTGATTTTACAGTCATTTCTGATGCTGTGATGATTTATAGGATCTCTTACCACAAGACAGTTGGCCAAATTCTGTATGAGCAACTTTTATTATGCAAACAGAAAATGTTGGCCAAAAGGAGGAGGTGTAAGGAGTTTGTACAGATGGACACGTTTCTGCCAGCTCTGAGTCAGATAGTGCCTAACATAAGATCAAGGCATGACTGGAGAAATCTACAAGGGCAAGACATTTGTAGACATACACAAGTTCACATACTTAAACTCCTGATTTAACTGTCTTTGTTTTCTTGCTAATCCTGCCCAATACATATTATCTAGGTCTTCAGATATGCTGACTGTAAATGCAAAGTGTTGAAGCTGTTATATCAGCAGGCAGTCAAGGAGATCAGAAGAATAACAGTAAAACTGTTTCCACACAGAAGCTTGGTTCTTTAGTCATTAAGTGCATTTGTGATTGAAATTACTGTCTTGAACAAATCTCTTCACATTTCAACTTTCTCATAACATACTTTGTTAGGTGGAGAAATATACACAACTGGAGACTAATTACTAGAGTGATGAGATTAGCCTCACCCAGTAAAAACTGAAGTTATTTAGGCAAGAGGCCTTTCACTCAAACTTTTCAAGCCTTGTAAAGTTTTAAGAAAGGGCTTAAAAACACTTTCAGTCACTTCTAATCAAATCCTCTGATCATCTTATTACAAATGACAGAATGTATTTTAAAATAGTCTTGTGAGATATAAACCCAGAACTAACGATATCCAAGTGTAGGCCTGCTTCAGTCAGTATCTCTCTGATTTGAACATACTACATTAACTCCATTTCATTAAAATTGTTCCAAATATGTGCATCAGATAAAAAGGAATTAGACCTTGGGTTAAAACCAGCATGAAGATACATTTCAAATTAACTCAGATAGGTATTTAAAAGTAAGAACAAATGGGTTGTGAGAGTGGTTGCCATGACTGACATTTCTTCTTCACCTCTAACTTTAGGATTAGAACAATAAAGCAGATGATTTGACTTGAAATTTTGCTCATTAGTGAAGTGGCACAGATGGAAATAAAACGTAACTCTTACATTATTTAAATTTCTTTAAATTGCTGATGTTGTAAATTAATCTCAAGCTAGATTAGTTATTTTTGTGTAAATTCATTGACTAGTGCATTGCTAAAATGTTTTCACTGTATTCTGATTTTTTAAAAAATTGGCTTACTTTTCAGTGAAAATTTTGGAGGTAATGAAAAAATATTGATACAATTATTTTTAAGCATCTAAAATATTAAATAAAGAAAATTCCTTATGGAACAACTCAACGTTCCATAAATCTTCGATTCAAGGGAATTAGTCAGTAAACTCTTAGGACGTCTGCTCTTTCAACGATGTAGACTCCTAGTTGCATCATCTACAGTAAGTTCTTGTGGTATTATAATAAACATAACTATCTTTTCCTTAATTTATGTTGCTCAGATACAGAAAAATTACATTTTCTTTTTAACTGCCATGCAATTGTACTGCCTAATGATTAAATTATATAACACATTTAATCCTGATTGATATTGCAGTAAAGCACAAATTATTCCTGCTACTAATTAATGAGCACTTCTGTATCTACAAAAAATGATTTAACTAATCCAGTGTATGGATTTTCTTGAGGCTAATTGTTCAGTTTAATGAACCAGATATCTCTCACTGAAGCACCATGTGCCCTTATACTAAGTAGATAAAAAAGCTGTAAGTCCCCCTTGCATAATACCAGTAGTTATGGGTAAAAGCCTATCCCAAACTGTTTTCCACTTGTATACTCTTTGACTTCAATGAGAATGCCCAGGCAGAACAGAGTTCTCAATTTATCTTTTACTTGAGATCTGATTATTTTCCCTTAATTTGTATTACAGTCAACCTTAGATTGCTCAAAGTATCAAAAACTGAAAATAAATAGAAACTCAGCTATGAATTAGATTGTCTGAAGAAAAAAAAATAGGAAGATATTTTATCTATTTATCAGATTTTACTAGTGAGAGTCTGTTACACTGAATGCATGGAATACTGGTAGGAATGAACTACAGTAAAAGCCTTTTGGATACATAGTATCTTTTCATTTTTCACATTTAGAGCTGCTGATAAATTTAGCATGAAATAACCAATTATTAAAACAAAATACAGCAAAGCAAATGAACACAACTGGAGTCCCAGAGGGACTTCATATCAGTTGCCATTATTGATGCGTGGGATAAGATAAGTTAAAGACGGTTGATAGTGAATTGTAATGATGTGGTGAAATGGGATGGAAGCAGTCATGCATGAAAGGAGGATGAACACAAGTTAAAAAGAGCAGCTATTTGCTTAGTCGCTTTTTGCTTCTTGCTCATGACTCAAGTGCCAGATCGTCCCTATTCAGATGTTACTTATGACATTAAATCTTTTTTTCCTACATATTAGCACCAATGGAAGACATTTGAAAAACAAACAAACAACAACTATAAATAAAAACAAAAAGCAAGCAAACAGACAAGTCTGAAGAAAAAATAATAATAATGCCTGGCAAAGGGGCAATTAGATGTTAGCAAGTTAGAGATTTATCACAGAACTTATATTTGGAGGATTGCCTCTCATGTCCAAGATATTGCCACACAACTTATCATCTATGCCACCATCTTCAGCAAGAGCACTAAAAAGAGAATGGAATCAGTGTTTTTTAAAAGTCTTTGGCTAAAAACCCTGTTGAAACTTTCTAAAGTACAATTGGCTGTTGAATACAGTTTTATTTAGATTCACTGCTTCCAATTTTTAAGGATTCCCAGGTATACTTGAAGGATGCTTTCTGTAATTAGAAAATAAACTAATAGCTAAAAGCTTGCCATTATCAAATTGTCTATCAAAACCACTCTCTAGTTGTGTGGGTTTTTTTTATTACTGTTGCTTTATTTTAATTCATCGTGGCCCATATGAATTGCACATTATAAATGTGGTGAATCTTTCCTATTAGACTTCAATGTCAACTCCTGTTTGTCCTTTGCAGTCTTCACTAATTCCACTTTAAAAGGACTGTGAATATTCAAGCTGGAGAAAGAAGGGGAATATTCTTTAAAAAGAAAATAAAACCTTATTCCTCTAATACTTCAGCTGTACTTTCTGGGTCAAACCAGAGAATATGCTTATTTAACCAACTTTGTATAAATATGATCTTGCTTTAACTTTCTTCATTTGCCATTTTCATTCTTTGTTTGAGGTCCGTGCAATGAAACATTACTCTCACATACCTCAAACCTTGACTTTATCTCTCAATTTTGTATTTTTCCTTTATTTCCCACACTATGCAACGTCAAGCACAACAGTGATCAAACATCATAAGACAGTCAGAAGATTACTTTTTCTACAAAGTCACAAATACATATATATGTACACACACATACATACATATGTATAAAGCAAGTAAATTATTATCTAATTATAAGTTTCACAATGTGGCAGTTATATGGCAGTATTTTTGTGCTTGGGTGTTTAAGGGGATCCGACTGATCATTACAAGTCAGTATCTTGTATGACTGTGTGAAGGAACACTTCTGTATTACAGGAAAGTTTTTCCAAATTTTTTGCTTTAGTGAGTGATTGAACACAGCTAAGCTAAGCACAAGGCTCAGTTGAAAATAAACTAGAGGTATATTTGTACTTTCTGCACAGTATGGTTGGCTGTGACAAGATCTAAAAGCTAAGCAAGAATATCCAGTCTGTGTTATGCTTGTACATAATTAGGCTCATCAGCCATTTACAGGTAGGCTACTTATACAAAACTGGAGGGAGACGTCTGCCAGCTTTCAGCATTGCTTGAACTCATGTGGAAAGGGCTTCAGAACAGATTCTTTGTAAGCAGGTGTAACTGTGGCATATCCTTACAAAAATTTGATTGGTATCTCCTGCCATTCAAGAATCACTTAGTGCAAATTTTTGCACATTGCTCAGGCTTATCTGACTATTCTTAATCCGCTAGAAGAAAACATTGGCAGATGCATTCTTGCTGTACCAAAGTCTCCTCCCTTGCCCACGAGTTGTCAGTATTCCCTGGTTATCCAGAAATAGTGCTGCATAGATGTAAAACTTTTCTTTCTAGCAGGTGTTCATTCATGATTTTTCCTCTTTTTTTTTTTTTTTTTTTTTTTTTTTTTTTTTCCATTTGTGTGCTTTCCTTAATTGATTTGCTTCTTTTTCTCATCCTTGACTACAGTCCTTTAATAAATGATTAAAGATGGGTAAAGAGCTTATGATCTTCGCTAGAGCTACTGGGAGCATTTATAAAAATAGGCACGACAATCTTCTCTTTCAATGTTATTGACAATGATAATAAGCCCAAGACAGAGACCTTGGGAGGTAGGCCACAGACTTGTTGCAATACAGACTTGTGTATTGTTGCATGATTTACTTTACCTCTGTCATAATATATAAGTTAATACTTAAGAACTAAGCTCGTTTACCTCTCTTGCTTTGTAGTTCAACTTCCCAAAATTTTGGGACACGAGACAGTAAACTGAGATGCCAAAATGTTGATGACAAGTTTGAGCTCTGCTAGCATTGATGGTTATTATGGACTTCTTACACCAGGACATGTTGAGCAAGCTGGATCCTTCACAGAGTATAACTAGACTGTCTTTGCTCAATTCAATAGGTTGTGCTAACCTACTCAAGCTGAGGAGCTGACCTTTAATTTCCATTACAGATATTTAATACAACCTAACAGTGTCACTTTTCTCTTGTCCTCTGTTACGTTCAAATAACCATACTGCAGTGGGTGAATTACTTGTAAATAGCACTTTACAGTGAGCATGAAAGGATTAGTTTCAGGCCATCGTGCCATAGTTTCCTTGAAAACAGCTTTTCAGCATCTACAAGTAGCAAACTTCACCTTTCATATCCCAATGGTTTCACAGCAAGTGGCTGTTTGTAAAGGAAGTGGCAGAAGAGCTGTTCCTATAATTGTTGTCATGTTCCTTTCTGTGATGAATACATTTTATTCTGAAACTGTGTTGCTCTTCCTAAGACCTTTCCTGTCTGTTTCCTGCTCCCTCATTACTGTTCCTTTTGATATCACCCATTTTCCCTTAGTAGGATCATAGGCATTTCTCCCATGCTTTGAATATCATCTCTCCCCAGTCATAAAATTTGAATTCTTGACTGATCATATTTATGATTAAACTACCTTGCAAGGTCATTTGGGAGACATTTAGAAGTTCTGCGAATATTTATTCCCAAGTTCAGCATCAGTGGATGTTATTTTTGGTCGCAGAGGTTTTTTCTCTTCCCCTTTCCCATCTATTCTTCCCTGAACTTGCAGTAACAGCATCAGCAATTTCCTTATTTTAGATCATCCTTTCCAATATGTTTGGTTTTTGAGCCAAGTGGAAAATAGGAGAGCAGGAGAAGTTTTTTTATTTAAAATACATAACACATTATATGTTCAATGAGCCCAGTTTCCTCTTACAACTACTGCAGTGAAGTGTACTTTGACACAAAAATAAATTTAATTCAGTTAATTATTGCAGCAACTCTAGTAAGCTCTTTTTATTATTATTTTTTTTTTTTTTTAATGTGTTCCAGTTTATGTTTAATAAAGTACCAAACAAGAACATTTTAGTGATCTTTTTTGTTATCAAATGCCTGTCACACTCTGGAATAAGGATCAGGTATGAAAACACAGCAAATGTCCAAGTGAGAGAAAAAGATGGTTTTTAGGATATGTCAGGGATAGAAAAACAATTTTACAATTTTGTTATGAAGTATTCTTCTCTCTAAAACTTTAGTGCCTTAAAACATGTGACACAAAAGATAAGATCAGTCTGGGTGCCTCTTCCAAATTTTTTTCATGCATTTCCTTATTTACCCTCGGAGCAGCTTTTCAGACAGAGATTGCTCTGCAGGCAAAATCAGTGAAAAAAAGGCTGCATTTTGACTGATTATCAAAAGGTGATATATTTGGTATTCTTAACTGAAAAATGCAGTGTGAAGACCAGCAGCATGAGCTGGGAGTTTCCCCACATTGCTTCAAACATTGCCTCTATAAACTAATACGTCAAAATGCACACACTGCTCACATCAATACATGCTAGAAGTTTGTTTTTCAACAAGATTAGTCTCTATCCAGCACTGTGCTTTTTCAAGGACTGCTAGGGCCACAACCTAGTTACAGGCAGCTGAGTAAAGCAAACCATGTTCTGCCTATGCTAAGTGTTATTTAAGATATAGTTCACTGCAGGTGAAATAAAAGCTGTATCTTCTGGGAACTGTACAGCACATTATATGCACATGAAATTGGTTGGATCCTCAGCTAACTGTATCAAGTCCCAACACAATTAAGTATGTGAATGCTACAGTCAGTATAGACAAAATTGAGCACAAAATTGAAGAATTGCCAATACACATTTTCTTGCTATCTATGGTGATATACTAGCTGATGTTTCCATCCAGGCATTAATTAGCATTACCTTAGCACATAAAGTAAGGAGATAAAGGCAACAGAAATAACAGTCCTGATGTTTCTTCTGGATAAAAAATCCAACCTTTTAACCAGTGAAATATGTGTAAAACAAGCCTTTGAACATTGTAACCTTCCCGTTGTGAAATGGTCACAACTGCATCAGATCGTTTGCCACTCTTTCCAGCAGACAAATCATTTTGAAAATTACTCAGATCCAACCTCGTTCAGCACTGGAGAAGCCAAGAGGATTTCCAGAAGGACTGCAGTACCCAGCACTGCCCTCTTTTCATCCTAAGACTGCATAACTGAAAACATCTTCACAGCAGAGACATAACCCTCTGTGCCATTTGAAGCATGTGCACATGGGCTGCAGCACGCCAGGGAAATTGTATGCTTTATATGTCTTCATTATCTATTTTTGGATCTTTGTATGATTATTGCAACGACTTCAGTGTTTTCTTTGTTAAATATTTGTTTATGCAACCTTCCCCCGGCAGGCAGCTGAGTTCATGTGATCCTTACTTTATAAGGAATTTCAGTCCCATATGTTGCTCCCGGCGCTTTTTTGCTGCTCTACTGGCACCTCTGCTGTTTGCCCTTTAACTGAAGTGACAATTAAATCACAGAAGAACAAATCTCAAGCTGTAATAGAAATCTCTACAAGCCTGAGGCTAAAGCAACCAAGACCCCTTGTAGATTTATTTACAAGTTATAGACCAAGTTTGGCCACATGACAGTAATGATATACATCCCTGAATTCTATCAGAATTTCAAGACTGACTTTTCACAGCTCAAGGAAAGCAGGTTTTGCCTGATACACACAATTGCTTTGATGTTAACAGAAGTGCAAAACCTTCAAGATTAATTAGAGCTCAAAGTATGAATGCAACAAAGGGACTTCCCTTCCCTTCTGTTCTTTCCCAGTGGAGAAAGGGAATTCCCTTCCCCTTCTGTCTTCTCTCTGCACAGGAAGGGAATCCCTTTCCTATTATTACTCATAATTACGCTTCTTTTCTCTTCCCAAGAGCATTGGGATGTTCTTTTTTTCCTTGCTTCCCCTTTCCTCATAAGAGGGTTGAGGACTCCTCTTCCTTCCTATCATCTCTTTCAGAATCGGAGAGACTCTTTTGCTGGATATTTCCTGCAGACATTCATTGTACAAGTTTTCTGCTTTAATATTTCAGTAAAGAAACTTTTTGTTGTTGTTGTTTTGTTTTGTTTAAGTTTTTTTTACCCCCTCCTTTGACTGCAGCATTTTATCCTACAAAAATACGAAACCGGACACCCACTTTAAATTTGGTTACTGGCAGCTGTGATCTAAATATAACTGTATCCACTTAGTACTGCTGTCTCTACTTTTAAGTGCTAATTAATAATTAATACAAAGAATGGGGTTTAAAAACAGTGGAAAAACAAAATCCATATTTAATTATAGGGGTTTCTCAGTCTAAATCATACATATACAGCTTTTAGGGCAAGAATTTAGCTTTCTGCACTAGAACTCACTGTGATAATCCACCCTCTGGGAATTACTGACTACTGTGAATTAGCAAATTATTCCAAATTCATATTGCTGAAAAGTGATGGCCAAACCAACGAGCAGTAAAATACAGATTAAGTTAAGCTCCATCTCAGCTCTGTGCTGCTCAAGAAAACTTCGTGTTTTTTCTTCACAGGGTAATGAATTTCACCTGTGATTAAAAACAAAGATAATGGCTGATGATTTGGACTTTATTTACCATGGTATTTGATAAGTTTTAATAATTTAAAACGTTGCAGGTAATAGCATTGATTTTATTCTTATTATTTTATTTTATTTTATTTTCTAACCAAAGGTGTCACAGAGTAAAGCATCATAATTGTGAAAAATCATTGTAATGTGTATCTGTGCTATTCTCTTTGTTAGAATATGCCCAATTGATTCTCTATGAGAATTCTCTGTTCTCTGCTAAATATTGAAGCATGCTACAAAGGCATTAGGGAACTTCTACCATCCTGCTATATTACTGGTTTAAAATTATTATTATTATTATTATTATTAAATGTAAGTTTTAATATCAAGGTCAGAGTCAACAAATTTTAAATGAAGGATTTCTAAAAAATCAGAGCAAATTATAGTAATAATTTAAAAGTATAATTAAGGAACAATTTTTAAAAGGGGATTACCAGTGGTAAAATACCGCTTTTTCATCTGAAAAATTCAGTTTCTCCTGATTGACTGTTCACTGTTTCCTTCTTTAGTCATGGAAATGACTGTTATTGCTAAAAATGCCATTAATATTTTAATCTATTAATAGGAAAAGATAGTCTCTTAGGAACAAATCATTGTTTTAATAAAATTACAATCCTGTTGAGTTTATCCACTTCTGCTTCTAGTGGCTGATTGTTTCCAGTCTCACAGATGAAGCATCACTATTGTAAAAAAAACCCAAAAAAACAAACTACAAGTTGTCTTTGAAATTTAAATATTTAAAAAAAAAAAAATTGTGGCAAAGATTACTTCGGCTGTGCTGACATCAGCTGCTCATTCCCCTTTTATCTTCAAAAAGGCACTGTGGAAGGTATATCACAAACATGGTAAGAACTCATCAGTCATGCAAGAAGAATGAGTATCGAATCACAGAATCATTTGAGTTGAAAAAGATCATTAAAAGTCATCTAGTCTAACTTCCCTGCAATGAACAGGGACATGCACAACTAGATTGTGTTCCTCACAGCTTGGTCCAGCCTGATCATGAGCATCTCCAGGGACAGGACTTCCACCAGCATTCTGGGCAACCTGTCCCAGTGACTCACCACACTCATTGTAAAGAACTTCCTTATGCCCAATCTAAATCTTCCCTCTTTTGGAACCATTTCCCCTTGTCCTGTCACAGCAGACCCTGCTAATGAGTCTGTTCCCTTCTTTCTTACAGCCCCCTTTTAGCTACTGAAAAAACGCTCTCAGGTGTCCCCAGAGCCTTTACTCCTCCAGGCTGAACAGCTCCAGTTCTTTCAGCCTTCCCCTATAGGGCAGGTTTTCCATCTCTTGGATCATTTTGTTGGCCCTCCTCTGGATGCTCTTCAACAGGTTCATATTTCTCCTGTGCTGAGGACTCTACATCTGGACACAGTACTCCAGGTGAGATCTCACCAAAACAGAATAGAGAGACAGGATCACCTCCTTTGCACTGCTGGCCATGGTACTTCTGATGACTAAACTTTTCATGCATCATAATCACTGTTTTTGCTGGCTAGAATTTAATGCTCAAAAATCTGTAAAGAGACTGAATCACTTGGTTTCTCAAAAATTTTAATTTTTGCCTAAAATTTTGGCTAAACTATCTTCCATTGCACTGTCACTTTCATATTCTTTCACATTTACAAGGTCTCAAGCATTTTAATAGCTTGATCAGCAGCATTGCAGTAGAGTGGCACACTATCTTTCTGTATCCATCTGTGATACTACCATTCTGCCCCAAAAACCACACGCCAAAGAAAACCCACAGCAAAAAGAAGCAGTGTCTGCCGCAGAAGCCACACAAACTAAACCATCTTGGGTGAGGTCAGTGTTGCCCTGTGCTGCCAGAGCATGCAGAGCCTGCAGAGGCAGCTGTTTTCCATATGTACAAACAGATCCAGTTCCCTTAGCAACCTGCAGCCCTGTGAAAGCTCCCCAGCAGCCAGTGTGGCCCCACTCTGCCCACAGAGGCTTTTGCAGCTTCATCCCATTTTGGACAATGTGCTTAAAAAACTCTATCAGTACAACCAGCTAAGGTGAACACTGGAAGGTGCATTTCAATTCTGTGAGCTGATAAATGCATAGGGGTTTGTAGGCTTGTAACCAGCCAAACTGTGCAAAAGCTTCTTGCCTACATTTAGAAGGCAAGAAAAAATCCCTAACACCGGCGTGTGCTTAGATGTGTACATTTTGCATGGACACCAGTGAGATAAACAGTAATTTATTTAGTGATACAAAATTACCGAGAGAGAACTATCAATTGAAGTGGGAGATGGATTGTAGACAACGTGCTGCACGTTTTAATACTTACTTTCAATCCATTGCCTGAAGATGAGATTTTGTCTTCAAGCTTGTTTCTTTCCTATCAAATAGAGATATGCTACCATTGCAGCATTCCTTGATCAACAATAGCTAATATTTTTGTCAACCGCTTTACCTTCATATCTCCTCACAGGCAAGAAGTCAGAAAGAGAAGGTTTTTTTCTATCATTATGTAATAAATGATAACTAAATAAATGAAATAATTAAATAAAAGAAATTGGTCCATGATCCCCATAGACCAATTTCCTAAATATGTTTTTTTTTTTTTTCATTAGAATCACATTGAGATTATTATTATAATTAGCATTAGGTACTTCATGTAAACAAACATCTTATGTATGAGTCATTAAAAAACAGAAGAATGTGCTTTCTTTTGATGAAATTGCAAGATAGTGCTTTGAGCATTGTAACTGAGACGTGTTCCTGTGCTCTGTTGAATTCTCATAGATAAAAGAGTATTCCTCATTGTATTCTCAGTTCATTATGAACAAATTCCATGTTAGAGACATGAAAAGCTTATATTTTAAGTCATCGTCTCAGTTCAGTTGATAGCTCATATCAGTGATGGTCATGCAACATATTGAGATTCAGAGTTCCTTGCTGTATGTTACTTCATTGCACTGAAGTTAGCTCGTAGGAGAATTAATAACTTTTGCTGAACAACTTCTTTGCAACATATCAAACAAAAATTGCACTGGCTGAAAAAGAAAAAGCTGTTGACTCTGGCTGATATTTAAAAGGTATTTCAACCCATTGTAAGAGACCTATTGGTAGGAAGAGTGATAAGAGCATGTCAAGACTTATCATATAGGAAAACTGGTACTCTGGGCTATTTGTGTATTTTGGTAATGCAACTTTGGAGTGGCCTCTGATTGGCTCTCCTTATTGGGAAACAGAAGAAGAAGAAGAACCTAAGTGGGTAATATCAATGCAATATTAGTGAATTGTTTTCTGTACCAATTCTTTTCAGGAATTTCTTGTGTATTCAGTCATGACATTTTTATAAACATTAATTGTGGCTGTTATCTTGAGCTGGAAATTAGATGCCTAACATCCACTGAAAGATAACAGCAGATGGATTTCTTACTTTAAGTACCATCATCTGCTATCAAGTTTAAAACAAATCCTCAAATCTATTTAGTTCGATTTTGATTAAACACTAAAGTTCAATAGCACGTGCTGCTGCTGTTAAAATCTAACACGACTTACCCATACAAATTTCCTTCAACCCCCTGACATTCCTTCTTAACACATGGTAAGACAAAATTGAGATAATCAAGTATTCTTACAATCAAGATCACTTTCAGCAATTTGAGCTGCTGTAACCAAAATGATCTAAGTTGTGTAACAAATATCCTAGCTTCTCTTCCTGCATCACTAGAAAGCATTCAGCCCTAGTAATACATTAAGTTAAAGGCAAGAGGAGTTTGTTTTTAAAATCAAGATGTATAACACGCAGTCTAGCTGTGCAGCTAAACTGTGAGACATCATCAACACTTCATTTTATTATGCATCGCTACATTAAATCTAAAGGGTCACTGACATTTCTTTTAAAAATAAATTAGAGTGGTTATGGGAAATGACAGTGAGTTCAAATCTCTTCATTGTATCTTCAGACTGGGGTGAAATAGATCTGCAGAAACAGATAAACCTTTAACTTACTTCACACAGACCATCAATTTATCACCGGATTGTCATAAAAATGTGTTACTACCATCCTGATTAGAAGTAAATCAATGAACTAGGAGTGAATACTACAATTTTCCATTATTCTCTTGAGCTATATGACCACTCTATTAACATGTAAAACTGTTATGGATTGCAAGAAAATAATTTCATTTTCATGCTTTCAAATAGGTCCTTCCCTATAAATCTTTGTATGCTGAAAAACTCTTCTAAAGAAGAGTTGCATCCAGCATCCAGCTTTCAACAGCCACTGGTAACATTTTGCTGGATCTTATAATCCGTATGATACAATGATTCACCCTGGAACTTCACCTAGAAATAAAGTGTTTAACTTTATGCTTAGATAGGCATCATACAAAAATAGCATACCTACATACAAGAAGAGAGAGCATGGTTATAATAACCTATTCATTAGAGTATTAGCTTCTCTAGTACCATCTTGAATTTAGAACAGATCTGTGCCACTGGAATTTAATTTTAGAAAGCATTAAGTTTATGGGGGCATTAAAAAAATTATGGATCCTCTTGAGCTTTAGATCGCAAAATAGTTTTGAGTTTCATGTGTGGCTTCATTTCACTTTGTAATTTGTGAACACACAATCGGTCACCCCTTCAGAGCATAACATCAGTTACAGCATCTCTAGCTGGATATTAAAGCTTGCTTTTTGGTGAGAAGCATTTCTAATTTCAGAGTCTATCAGATGTACTCAGAGTGAATACAGAAACACAAAATGCATGGAGAAGTAGGATAAGCATAAAGGAAAAAGACTGAAACTTTGTGTCACAGCCTTGCGATGCGATTTAGGATCCCCACTTCCTCCCAAACAGATCATTATATCATTTATTTATTTATTATTCTAATAGATTCTTACCAATAGATTCTTTCCAAACATACAAAACATACATCAGCTTCCTACAGTGAAACTTAATGCAGTTAGGTGACCACAGTCTCCTAGTCACGCTCCAAAACAGGTCATAAATTCTTTAATGGTGCTTTGACTGCATCAGGAATTTTGACTATGGCCAAGGATCTTAAAAAATCAGATATAAAATGGTAACACTTGTCCACTGAAACCAATAAGAGAAATTGGACATTTTTTGCAAAATGGAAAGTAGTGAGAAGTATCAAACTTCTAATTAGAAAGATTGATTTTCAGAAGCACTTAACATTTGTCCTGTCATACTGTAACGGACCAGAGTATGAAGCAAACACTTGTTTTCAAAATCAAAAGATACTGAACTTTTAACAATTTACATTCAAATAAGTATCTCAAGAGATCACCTCAGCTGAGAAGATGTCTTCTCAATATACTGTCAGGCAGAATGACTTCACTGTTTTCCCTCCTATGTGCTCATGCAAACACTGAAAGAAGTATGCATTTCATACATTAGGCAGAATCTCATACATTTTCACTTTTGAAACAGATTAGTATAAAGAGATTAGAATCCACATTCTGCTCTTCTTTATGCTCTGCAAATCATTTTGATGCTAGGCTGATATTAAAGTTATTGTAAGCTTCATTTCTCTTTTTGAGGTAAATGAAACATTCTTAGCAAGTCTTGTAATGCCACATGCTAATCCCTTTATTGAAGCTTCTGTCTAGAGATATTTTAAATGTGTTTATTAGGAAGACCATATTTATATCTTCAGGGAAGCCTGTATATAAATGGGAAAAAAGCTTGTAGGGCAGATGTTGCAATTGGCTAAAAGATTGAAACCGAGCTTTGTTTTATGCAAACTAGAGCGTGAACATTTATCATGTAACTAGGATTTAAAGGAACAGAATGAAAGAACTGAAAAGATAAAATTCGTTCACCTTCATGAAAGCACAGAGAATGGATCGATTGACTATTTCCCAATAACTTTTATTCTTGTTGGTCAATTTTAGCTTCTAAAATCATCTCCAAAACTTGATTCTGCAAACTTATTCAAGCTTATTTAAGGGCACACACCAACATTTCACCTAATGTTAAATGTCGTGAAACCATGCCTTGACCTATATAACTAAAATAATCAATCACATTCAAGCTAGCATGGTCTGCAGGAAAATGGAGCTTTTGCTGTTAGGACTTATTGTGCATGGATAAAACACAAAATATTAGTATGTCACTAATGTGTTTTCCAAATAACCTAATGATAAATATCATGATGTGTAAGAGAATTTTTAACCTTCACTCTTGGAAACAGTAATGATTCCAAATTTCTAAGTTCTGAAAAGGAAACTGAATCCGTTGTTACAGTTTAACAAGACAGGAGACCCACAGTAACTTCCTGAATCTCGTCTACCATTTTCCAGATGTGTTGGATACATCTATTTTTAATGGCTAAGAAGCAAATAGTTTTCTTAAAATTGTGGTCTGGATTATCCAAACAAATTGTCTCAGAATATATAGACTCAAGTTCTGAAACCTTCTGGTATCTTGATACTGATTTGGGGTGGAGGGGAGTGTGAAGACAGAACAAGGTGAAAATAAATTTTTACCACAAAGCTATTCCTTAGACAACATAACAACATTTTGAAAACAGTTATATCCCCACCTATATTTCATTTCAGAGGAAGGAAAAGTAAAAACAACACATGGAGTTCTCTGAATGTATAGGATATGAGATAATAAAGGCCCACAGAACCACAGAGTTCAGGATGAGTTTCTTGTGTACAAAGTAGAGGAAGTTTATTAAACATTAACTCCAATAATCATAATATATTGATCACTGTATACTATATACAGCTATATAGCTTCATATTTAGGACATAAATATGCTTGCTGTTAACTTTGTATCCTCATTCCAGGCCGTTTGAAAATGGCATCTTTTTGTTCGTGAGTCTGAGAATAAGGAGACTGCTTTTATTATCTGTCATTATTTGTTAAGCTCTAGCTGTATGAACAGTTGATGTTTTGTTTCTTCAGCAGTATAAGCAAAGAAAAAGTCTGGTGCTTCTTTTGATTTGCCCACAGGTGAAATATAAAGGGGCCAAACTGACACTCAACATTTAAGTCATAGTTAAGTTGCAAGTGTTTAATGGGGCAATGACTACAGTAACTGCCAGCACTCAAAAATCACCACACTGACATTAACTGAGTAAAGAGTTTTGGGAACTCCAGGTCACCCAAATGTCATTATGTCATACCTCTCATTATCTCTCATGTACTACTTCATCTAGAAATGATGACAGCTAAAAACTACAAAGATTTAATATACGAACAATGCAAGTAGTTAAGATCATTGGTACAGCATTCATTATTTGAGAAAGTTTGAACTCTTCTATCAGAATGTCTCATTAACTTTTCAGGCCAAAATTCACTCACAATATTGTTATGACACTGCATACAACATAAGAAAAATTGTAAGCCCGAGTAAGAAATTTAAGTTTGCATTCCATATGCTTTAGCATAATGCTAACTACAGATTCCCTGATGGTTTGGTTTTCTTGGGTGGCCTATAGCTAAAATTTTTGAGAGAAGTATTTGTTCAGGAAAAGAATGTCACATGTCCACTCTCAGCAAATGAAATGGGTAAGCAACACAGACAAAAACTGAAATGATAGCATTAATTTTAGCCATGGATCTCGGTGACAGAAAAGAACGTTTGAAAATAGAAGATAGTGATGAAAATATTACAAATTATATAAAATAATAATTAAAAAAAAAGTCCGGAAACAGGCATTCTTGGAATTTATATTCCAGGAGAAAGGTCATAATACAATCATTTCAGGTTCCAACCTACAATTGTAAATGGTGGAGTTATAACAGATGACAGCAAAATGACATTTACTAGTCCATGAGACAATTTTGATGCTGTGTTGTCAAGTCAGGAATGCAAACATCAGAACATTACCATCACGGGCACCTTTTAGCATAATTGTGGGCCATTTAAAATATTTAAGTATTGAGTGACAAGGACCAAGTGATATGATATCATCACTGGATCTGCTTTCATCAGAACTCCTATAGAAAGCCAGGGCTCCCAGGCTTTGCAAGTTCAGCAGGAAGCACCCAGAAGCAAACAAATAAAGAAAACAGACACAATCAAAAGGAACTGCACAAAACAGAGCAAGTAATCCATGTCCGTTCTTTTTAAAACTGTGAAGCACAAAGGCTCTTTCACTTCAGTCTCTTTTCCTTCCTAACAATGATCATCTTTAACCCTACCTTAAAACTACCTATCTCATGCAGAAAATATCAGGATTCTCAACAGGAAAATAGTTGAAGTATTCTACCAGTGTGTGCCAGAAATAGATCTTCAAGCAGAGAAAGCAGAGAAGGTTTGGAAAGAAGGGAAGATGCACTACTGAACAAACAGTTTTGACCTTTGGCATAATTTAATGCACTGAGTTGGACAGATGAGGGAGCTGTATTTCCTAACTTAAAATTGGACAGTGCTTTTAATGTGCGGTTTATATATAGACAAAGTGTGAAAGCCCATTACTCCATAGGAAAAATATTTGGTTGTACTGGAGGGAATTTTTTCATTTGATTTTCAGCAATATATGCACTTTTCTACACGAACAAAATGTACACAAGAGCACACTCAGAAACACACTCGTTCAGAAACGGAAGCAATCTAAATCTTAAATCTAAACTACAGATATCTGTGGAATAAGTGTTACAAAGAAAGTTATGAGTCAAACTTTTCTTGAGGTAGTAGATGCCCCTTAGATAATTAATCTTCTTACAGGTATGTATATCTGTATGTTTAGTCCCCCCAAAACTCTATATCTACCAATAAGTTAAAGCCTTACTGACTATGGAAGATGTCATCAGAAATCCCTACCAATTTTTTTACAGTCAACAAAGTCTTTATTTTAGGATTCGGTCCGGTAACTACAGAGCACAGACAATCCTTACCACAAAGAGCAAAACAGAAAAGCAGCCTTAGGCAACTCTCCAGTTATATAGGTTGTTCTGAAAGTAATGCCTTCTATTTATTTCCATGGAAACTACAGTCAATATAAAAAGCACAATAATATTATTTGATAGAGCAAGTTCTCAGATAGAGAACACTATTTTTCAATGGTCACCACCACCATTAGCTATGCATTTTCATCAGCAATGAACAAGACCCTTCATGCTGTGCTCATAAAATTTGTACAACTGAAGGTGACCCACTGTTCTACAGTTGCTGTGATGTCATTGTTTCTAGGAAATATTCTCTGCACAGTTCATCTTCCATCAGACTGAACAGATGGAAATCAAAAGGCATCAAATCCAGCCTATATGGTGGGTGTGTTAGGGCAGTCCAGCCGCAACTGGCAGTGGATTCCATGGCCTTCAAACAGGTATTATTGGGGCATTATCATGTTGCAAGAGAAATGCTGTATTCTTCTCTGGCTTACTGTGGAAGTTTGAGCTTTTGGCTTACTAAACATCACAATACAGTGGTTAAACCTGATGTTCAGGTTCCAGGAGATCCATCTTACAACATCCTACAACATCCTACAACATCCAGCACTAACATCATAAGCCAACATAAACAAATAATCATCTTCAGCTTTGAAAGTCTTTTTCCAAAACAGCTAAGCTAAATCTTCCAAGAAGATTCAATCCATCAGTTCTTGTATTTTGGACACAGAGAACACTTTATTCCTTTTCTTTGTTCAGTCATAGTTTATATACGTGAACAACTGGGTTTCCTGTTAGTTCTGTAACAAAACTCAGATAACAAAACTCAGCATTTCTTACAAGCCATGTTTCTCTGTCCCTAATGATCTCTAGCCTGCATCATCCAAACTACATTCAATGATACATAAGTTTCTTGAAGTTAGATACGCAGTTTTGGACATTGCTTCCCACAGTAGACCCACAGTGTTACAGAACCGTGAGAATCCAGTGTTATAGGACAGTAAGAGTCTTTTAAATAGTATGCTGTCTCCATGGGCTTTACAGTGATACAATTCACTGCTCAGTAGTCACTCTTTCCACAAGTGCATAAGTCTACCAAGATGAAGACATCCATACCCATTCCTAGCGAATTGCACCTACATGCTCAGGATGATTTTAAATCCTAATCCTGACCTCCTAGAGTCTCTAAAACCCTGGTATCATCTGCAAATTGAATTGAACTTTTCAAATCATTAATGAATATGGTTAGGTAGATTAATCACATATTAACTGTAAGACATTTTTATTTACACATATAGTCAAACTTGTCTCCTGTAGTTCACTGTGAAATTAACTACAAGTGGACAGTATCTACTACAATCAGAACTTTTTCAACTTCTTCAGTACCTTGATGCCAGTATAACTAAATTTAAGATCAAAAGACAGCCAAACTGAGTTTCCACATAAATGGCCATTAATCAAAGTTGGTGAGATTTTGTCTTTTTTTTAATCATTGTTCTTAGTGATACATATATTCAAGTCAGAATTTCCAAGCCATATACATACATCTTTAAGACAATGTATGTGTTTTCTGGGACAACCAAACTCCCAATGACCACTGTTTAAGACTAATACAGGAATTCCTAAAGGCCAGCTATTCCTGAAGCATTGCTACAGAGAAATCTGTTTTGGCAAAAATATTCAAACTTGGAAATACAGTATAATGGCTTTTCCATCCAGCTATTTGGGTTTTGAGTTCATATTCATAAGTTGTAACTTCACACTATCTTCCCCTAGCTCTAAAACATATCACTTGCACTATTAATATTAAAAAACTTAAGAGTAATGTATCTGCTTTAGTAAATAAGTTGTTCATTTAGAAACTATAATAACTGTAAAAGACTAATCTATGAAGGTGCAATTATTCTGAAGTATAGTACTTCCAACTTTGAGTTTATGACAGAAGTTAAATACCACTATAGCTATAACAATCAGAATCTGCTTCTTTAAAGCTGGACAATTCACAGTGTAGATATTTTCTACCTCATAAGGAACAAACAGTATTTAAAAAACAAAAACAAATAAACACCAGAAACCTAAAGTCTCCAGTGAAAAGGGCTAAATTCTAAGTAAACTCCTCCTATCACTCATAGGAGTTAAAGTTCTTGCATCCCAAATAAGTTCAGTATAGGATTTCACATCTCTTTTCACTTATAACTCAGCTTGCATCTACTCACTTCAAAGAGTGACAAAAATCCTGATCATTTTTGCAGGTACGAATTATGAATGCAGATCCACAATTTTTGTTTGTTTGTTTGTTTTGCTTTTTCATTGTTTTGTTGTTGGTGGTGGTGGTGATGGTTTGGTTGTTTGTTTGTTTGTTTGCAGATGTCAATTTGAACAAATAAGAAAAATAATGAATAGCTAAATACACCTGACAGTACTTACTCACAAGCATAATATATTAAATATTTTTGGCTGGGGATAAAATTGTTTTGTTTTTTGTTTGTTTCATGACCTGTACGCTACGGGTAAGCCAAACAATGTATACTCCAATCCTCACTGGCAGATAAATACTAAGTGACAACTAAGGTCAGAGGTGCAGAAGGCAAAATCTCACAGTTATTAATGTTTTCTGCAACTCTGCTTCATTGGCTAAGTTAGGCATACAAAAATCAATCAAAAAAAAAAATCACAGTTCAAAAGGATTTTCCAAGTTCTCCACTCTAGATCTTTCTGATGCAGGATTCTCTAGATATATATGGTGATGGTTTGCTTCATGTTGTTTTACATTTCTGAAGTAGTGGGAATTCCAGCTTGCCTAAAACTGTTATTCTGTGGTCTAACAGATATTAAAGAACACTTTTAGCTATGGACGCTGTTGAAATAAATTTACTGGGAAAAGAACAACATTGAGTCTAAAAGTTGAGACAAGCAGGTTGGAGGAAATAAAAGTGACAAACTATATTAGATGTTGCAAATGAAAACATGCACAAGGAAGAACGAAGATTAGTGAAATATTCTGTGTAAATTGTAAAATCCAATAGTTCATGAAGACCCTACACATGAGGAAAAAATAAAAGGTGTTGTCTGATAAAGAAAACATGTGAAATTAATTCCAAAGCATATTATCTTTTGTAATGTTGCCTATTTAGAAAATCTTATCATAGTGAGTGAGTTCCAGACAATCAGCTCTCTGGGAAAAAAAAAATTAAAAAAAACAGCTCCTCTGAATTCTCTGCTCCATATAAAGTGAGGACAGTCCACTTAATGTAACTCCATTCCTTTGTAGGTGAAGAAGGGGTGACTCAGTGCAAAGTAGGAAGTAATTGCTGTTCTTTAACAAATAATACTTTGGGTTTCCTCATTATGAGTTTGATCATCTGAGGAATGTTTAAAAGTGCTGCTGGATAAAGAATTTATCTCTGTTCTTGGGTACTTCTTGATGTTCAATATAAACTGGTAATTTTTCCAAAAATGTGTGAAATCATGTTTTAAATACAAAACAGACTTAATGAGTGCATTCCATCAAATACAGGAAGAGTACAACTGTATGCCTGCAAGTTATTTTCATCCTATGTATGTTTGCTCCATTGAAAACAGATCTAAAAATACAGTGTAAGAGGCAGCTTAGAAAAAAGTGTAAACAGCACAGGAGGGGCAGCCTGACAAAATGGCAACTGACGTGGAAGTGCATATGAAGCAAAGGTGTGCGACTGAATTCCTCCATATGGAAAAAATGGCACTCACTGACATTCATCAACACTTGCCGAACATTTAAGGAAACCAAACACTGGATGTGAGCACAGTGAGGCAGTGGGTGGTGCATTCTGGCAGTGGCAACAGTGGGACACCTCCACTGGTGCAGATTTTTCTGAGTGTGGCATACAGACTCTTGTTCATTACTGGCAAAAATGCACAGCTAGCAGTGGTGACTGTGTTGAAAAAAAAAAAAAAAAAAAAAATTGCTTGATCAGATAGTGTTATTGTGCCCCTTGTACCTGTTATAGTTTCCATGAAAATAAATAGAAGGCATTACTTTCAGAGCAACCCATGTATTACCACAGTCAAACACAAGAAAAATCTCTCAACCAATAAACTTTAAAATTAAGATTTAAGAAAGAAAAAGAAAGAGAAATAGAGATTTGAAGGACTACAAAATAAAACTGACCTTTTTCAAAAACGTGCAATGCTCTTCTTCACATTTTCTTTATGTTCCCTTCCCTTTTCTTCAGCTATTAATACTTTTTAAAGTTTCATACGTATTTCTAGGAAGTGGACTTCTGTCTATATTTTAAATTGACAGACTATTTTCACTCCAAATTCTTCCTCATAAGAAGTGGGAACATATATTGATATCATCTATATACATTGGTGTAATTTATATTCATTTGTAGGCTGAGGTACAGTCAGTTCGGGTCAGTTGTCTTCATGATCTGTGCTTCACATGAATTTTAAATCTGGCATTTTCCAAAGCTCCTGTTTGTCTAGAATTGGAATGCATCATAAACCAAATGTTGCAGAATGAGCTACAGTAACGTATTACATCCTCAGTTTGCACTGATTTTGGGAGGAGCAAAATATTGTGTTAGTGAGACACAGAAGGCACTGAAAACATAGTTACTGCTGGGTGAGGTATTGTAGTTACTTGCATATGCAAGTTTATAGCACACGTTCCAAATGATTCTCAAAAAGAACTTCAGCACTGTAAATGGATACACTGTCTCATCCAAAACAGTAAAGGCACAGTATCTTGTATTTGAAGTATACCATATTACTTATCCAGTAAGAGGTTTTTGTTTTTGTTTTTGTTTTTTTTTTTCAAATTAAAACTGATAGGAACATAAATATGCTTTCTATCTGTAAGACATCTTGAAGCAAGGAAGTGCTGTTCAGATGCTTGCTTAAAGAGCACACAGACAATCAACAAAAGGTCAGATGTCGTTTAAGTACAATCTACAGTTTGTAATTTGTTTCAACTAGGTTTGATGTATTTGACAGAAATACGTTACTAGATCATTTCTATTTCTGCAAATGCAAGGACAAGATATCGTGTTCAAATCACTGAGGAAGATGCACAGCCTAATTTCTTGTGTATTTTTCTGTTTAATGTTATCACCCCAGAATTTCTCATGTACTTCTGTAACTAACAGGGTTCATATCTCAATTCTAATCACATACTCTAAGCTCTTCAGCACAATTTATTTCCTTTCTTATATAAGAAGGTGATGCTTTTCCTATGTAAGCTTGTATTCTCGTGTGCTTAAAGAATGGAGTGATTTTCCATCCTATTAAAATATAGCCTGTTTTTTCAATCAAGAAAAAAAGCAATAAAAAGTAGTTGAGAAATACGAAAAGAAAGTCCATTGACAATTTTGTTATTGCTGAAGGCTGAAGTGTTCCTCTTAGGGCAAAATATTTTAGTGTTAGCATTAGTATTTTAGTACAAATACTAGTGACATGAGCAGTTTCATATGGAATTTTTGGCAGTTTATTTTCCATCATAAAAAGGAGCACATTGACAACCTTGCAGGAAGTCCAATGCATAGCACCATTTTGACTTTGATACTGTTCTGTGATGTACTCTAGTCTTTCTAGCTGAGGCACATACCTCAAAACACTTCCCATGATGTTCCATGGCAGAAATGAACAGTGTATTGTCCAATAACTCTTAAGGGTGACTGCTACAGATACAAAGAATGGAGTTAAATTTCAACTCTTAACAGTCCAGAAACGTACAGTTTTGATTTTCAGAACAGAAAGTTATTTGGGAACTTTGAGTGAAAAGATAAAGGAGTAAGTTAATTTTAGTCAATGAAAATTAAATTTAAGAACAAAAAAAAAAAAGCCTACTTACAAGACAGAAAAGTTTATGGAAATTTTGAATCTTCTACTGATGGAGTTACTACAAAGGAAACAACTTCCATAATCATTTATAACATCTAACTTTTTGCTGTGCCTACAATCTCCAGAAACCTACAAGAATATGTTTTGAAGCATGTTTTCTCCTTGATTTGTGTTAGCCCATTGATTCTGGAGTAATCACTCCAGAATTATTTCTGATTTATAGGAGTAAGACAAAGAATCAGAAGAATCCAGGTCTCTGTCAACACAGTTGACATCTGACAAGGTCTATTTTTGCTCTGGATCTAAAAAAGATTATATTTGAGTTTCCCAACACACACCTTATAAGTTGGAAACCAAAAGTCCTAATTCCTGCAATGCCTAACCTAAAAGAAAGTTTGTCATAGTGAATATCTTAGCTACTGTTAGTTGTTCTGCAATGGGTATCTTCCTTCATTTTAGTTCTTACTAGAATTCTTCTTCCAGACTTCTCTGAAGCATCAAGAACTTTCCAGTTCCTTCTCTATAGAAAAGATCCTCCCCAGGGTGCTTTCTGAAGCAGGAACATTGCAGCACAGCTACATTGTTTGCTTCACTAACCAACACAACATTTTCCCCAACAACACTTTCATTGCATTTTTATTTTCTTCCTCACAATGCCTTCTTAATTGTAACAACTTTCCAGAATCTATATTTTTGTCAGCTCAAGCTTTCAGTCTTAATAGATCCAAGTGTATTTCTAATGAATCACGTTGCTTTTCAACAAATTCCTTACTTCCAAGGCCTTTTGTTGTCTTTATTGTAAATTATAGGTCATTCTGAAACATAGGTTCTCAATACTAAAATACGCAATATGAAAGACTCAAATATTGTTGAAATCAGAATTTGAAAGAAAATAAAGTTTACTAAGAATTTTGTTTTAAAATTTGCATACAATTATAAAACATGTCAAATCTTGGTTCTTTGTATTATTATCTTCATTTACCATTTATAAATGAATTATCTCAGGCTGCAGCTTTTAAACAGTATCTGTGGATATTCAGACGTGAATTCATCTTTAATATCTCCAACACCTTCTTTTATAAACCTCCAGGGTACTGTACTAGAGAATACTGCTTCACACTGCAGAGTATCTACATGTATAGCTTGATATCCTCAAATTAAGTTTCCCATTCTTCTATCAAAGCTGCTCCTCAAAGTAGTTTTCACCACGAAAATGGAAGTTTTTACTGTAAAGCCCTTTTCAGCTCCTAGAGGTGCAGCTATTCTATGTCTTCCGCCTCTTTACATGATTATGTAATCAAAATTCTAACCTAAAATTCTCCTGGCAAAACTTTAAAAGAGGTTTGACCTGAGAAGAGTGTCAAGTTCCTGTTCTCAAGCACAGAATTCTGTGTACTTCAAGGATTCTGTAAAAAAAACATGAAGATCAGATTCCAATAAAGGTAGACCCAGAATCTCCAACAAGAGAATAGGTGCACAAAGCCCAGTTAAGACAAAAAACATTCTTTGTCAAAATCTTACATACATGTAGCACCCAGTCATTAAAAGGGTACATTAAAGTATGCTTTCCCAAGCATGCACAAAATAGATTGATCAGCATAAATTTGGGCCAAATAGCAGTGGTGAGCATGGATAAAGCGAATGGGACTAGACTGCCATTCACTGCCTCTATTGGTGGTTTTGTCAGTATTTCACATGCAGAGGGGAAATGGGTAGATGACATCTCTAGGAGTTTTAGGGGATTCAGTTATTAAGGAAATTTGGTCCTTCCATGTGGGCTCAAACACAAGACTGGAAATTTTTACCTAGTCAGTCTTTACCTAAGCAGATATTTGTCTCTGCCTCTGGACCTGCTACTCTGCTTTAACACTTTCTATGCTAGTTTATGAATTACATTTTGAAGAGTCTACATCATTGACATAAGATTAACATCCACACATCTTTGATTTATTCTGAGTTATCTAGATTAACATCCATGTGTCCTAAATGCAGGATTTCAGAAGCTCATCTAAACCAGATCTCTCCCTGTCCCCCCCTCAGTGTAAAGTGGAGATCTGCCAAAAAATGAAGATAAGAATGAAGGCTACCACATACTAAATGCAAGGAATGTAAAAAGGCATACATTTCCCTAAGGAAATTGTAAAATAAATAAAGAAAATTAAAATGCAGAAAAAAATTACATAAATTGTCAACAATAGCCATTTAAACTAAAATCAACCTTACTAGATACACTGGATTTATATTACATGATCCTAAAAATTCAGAAGCTTGAAGACTTGTTTGCAGTGTTCACAACGTAACACGTTAATACTAAAATCATATTAGTGGGAGTTGAAACCTCTTAAAACCCAGATATATCCTAGATATAAAAGGAAGAGTTGTCAAGATAGATGAGATAATTACTATGTTGTGAAAATCAGAATAACTGCATCAAAAGAGAGCGCTCCTGATCAAGGAAGAGCTTGATTACAAAGGATATGAGTACTAGAACAGCAAGAAAACCCCAAAACAGAAATAGTAGAGAAAGCACAGTTGTTTCCTGTAACAGTAATACTGCAGTTTTTCTCCATTGGATCTTTCCTTTTAAAAGTACACTGGGGAAAAAAAAAAAAGAAAAAAAACCTAAACAAAGACCCTGTAAATTATATTGCCTGCAAACAAGAGCATCGTAAATCCGTCAGTTACAATTTTGTGATGTTTATATAGTAAAATGGAACCAAGCCACGCGTGCCAGTGTGAACACCCATTAACTGAGAGTTATAATTGATTTTGAGGATTTGCAGAGCATAGCTATTTCAGATTCTTATCAAATTTGATTGATGGTGATATCATCTATATGTATGTAAGATGGTTGCTCACATCTTTATAAGAAAATTAATGCTGCAGTACAGTAATATGTCATAACAGTGACAGAACAAGATCAAATTAATTGTCACATGGCATGTATTACTTTCATCATCACATAATCACAGAATGGCTAGGCTTGGAAGGGACCTCAAGGATCATGAATCTCCAACCCCCCTGCCACATGCAGGGCCACCAACCTCCCCATTTAATACACAGTCATACTGTGTACAACAGTTAGAAATGCATCTACAAAATTAGATGTAACAATTGCACAAAACAACAATTGCAACAAGCGCTTGTAGGTCATCCATCTCAAAGAGCAGACAGGCTATCAGTTCCTTTTACACTCTCCCACCCCCATTTTAAGATTTCAGTTATGCTTTGATAGTAAGCTCATAATATTAGAACAAACAGAGCATAAGTAAGACATGGGTGTCCAACACTTTGGCTTGCCTGGGCCACAGTGAGTAAAGAGGAATTGTCTTCAGCCACATGCATATAAGTTGCTCTGAAAGTAATGCCTCCAATTTATGGAGGCATGAAAACAATTGCTACAAAGAGCACAATAACACTATTTGATAGACCAAATTCTCAGGTACAAAACACTATTTTTCAACATAGTCACCACCATTAGCTGTGCATTTTCACAAGAACCTGCATGTCTTGCTCATAAAAACCTTCATCTGCAAAGGTGACTCACTGTTATCACAGCTGAAATACACCACCCACCATAATGCCAAAAAGTGACAGCATGAATAAGTTGAGATTGTGAAGTGAAGCATATTTTTCTCTGGTAAGAGAGGTCTTAAGAAAGTCTAGTAAAAAGATATGATCAGATTTTTGAGTTGAATATTGAATATCACCTTATTGAGTTGATGTGAAAATTTACAGGTAATGTATTAATATTAACTGAAAATGGTGGTACAAACATAAACTGATATTTGCTTTTACTTGCCATCTTGAAAACTATTCTCAAACTTCATTACCAAAACAAAAGCATAGCTGCATATTCTTTGCTGTTCAGAGCACTGCGTTCAACCAATATATCAAAATGCATACAATTATTTGCCATCATTTGAATCGGCACTGCACAGCACAGCCCTCCCTGTGCCCTGGTTTCAGTAGACACAGCATTAATAGTGCACCAGTGGTTTGGTTGTTGCTGAGTGATGGCTGCATGCCTGGGGCCGCTCCATGGGGCAATGGGCGGCTGCATCACAAGTCGTGCTAGGCTGCATGTGGCCCATGAGTTGGACATGCCTGCACTAAGAGGTAGACATACAAAATCTATCACAGATGCATAGAGTTAAAGAGAGGCAGCAGGCAGCTCCACGAAAATTCTTCTGTAGATGGCTGACCAGCAGCAGGCCTATTTAATTCATTGCATACAAATGTTTGATTACACATTTATTATGTAGAAGACCATTGTACAGCCAGGTGTTCACAGGGTCAGTTAATCAAGCATTGTTTGATTACTAAGAATTCATCCAATGTCATCCACAGTGCTACAGCAAGTACCATTATTCTTATTTCTATTTGCCTGGCTAATTGGACCTCATTTTCTTGGAAATGTCACCATTCCAATAATAAAAATTCTCTTGAAACAACATGGCACAGGCACATTTCATATATTAAACATAATAAACTTTCTTATTACGTAATATTTATAGTAAGGATGAAGAAGACAAAGGGAAAATAAGATTTCAGTAATACCGAGATCTTCTGTTTCTCTTTGACAGAAAACAGGGAGGTCACTTTAGGGAGGCTTCTTTGTTTTGGCTTTTTTTTTTGTAAATTCCTTAATTCTTCAGGGACAACATGTAATAGAAAGTCACTTAATACCTCAAGCTTTCTGGATGAAACCAATTGATGAGTCAGGGAACAAACAAAGACCCTCACAGTATTTTTGATTGAGTTCTCCCTTCTTTTTTCAAGATACAATCTTTCAATCTCAATTGAAATAGACAAGTATGAGCCCAGAGCACTAAGGAAAGACATCTCCTGGAGATATACAAAAGCATTTGAAAAATTGCCACCCTAAGATTTAATTACTGGAGTATGACCATGACACTGAAATGAAATAGATATTTCACTTGAACATTAGACAATAAAATGGACTTCTGTTCTAAAAATTTGTTTAGCAATAGACAGCTATAGAAACATAACACAACAAATGCAACACTTCTTTATGATACAGCAAAGTGTAATTAACTGTAATGATACCCTCATTCAAAGGTATATCAGCTTTTCAATTGACTTTCCCTTTTTTTAGGCTTAATCTTTCTGTAAGATGCACAGTTGTTAACTTATGCAATAACACATAAGACTTTATTCAGAGCAAAAGTGGAAAAAAAATGTAAATACTTTGACATCCTAACATTAAACACATTTTTTCCCACTTCTAGATTCCATTTCTGCTTGGAATTTTTCAGTCAGCTTTGTCCCTCCCTTGAAATTGGCAAATAACTTGCTCTTAACCCCCAAAATTGCCTTAAACTCACAGAATTTTAAACCCCTCTAGATCTAAACTTTGATCTTCAACTCAGGCATTTCTCAGACTCACAGAGCACCTAGCAGAATCCTTCCATGGCCTTTAAAATGAGAGCTTGGCTCTTTCCCATGCGATTCTGGTAGCCAAATTTCCCAGCAAAGCTCCATGTGCACTCATGAGCATTTAGAAAGCCTTTTGGTCCCTAGCACTCTCTCTTTAAAAGTGAGATTTACTCACCTTGCAGCTTAAGCTGCTATTCAATGTTACTGCTGGCTCTCAATAAATATAAATATCACACATTCAACTCAATTACTGCTTCAAGAAAAAAAGTATTTGCTGTCCTATGGACAAAGGCATTTTAGTAACCTATTGGTACAAATATTTCCCTGTTCTTACTGGAATAAAACAATCACTGCTCTGAAGTATACAATGTTTTGATTTGACTCTAGCAAGTTTTGCCAAAATGAATAATTTAGATAATGAAAGAAAATATTAAGTGTATCCTCCAATAAGAATGAGAAATTCTTCAGACTCTGCAAAGCAGCCTTTGTAATTCTTACATTCCTTCTATTTGAAACATCTCTCTGTAATATATGACATAATTAGGAAAATAATAAAAATATTCTCAAGTACATTAGTAGAATTTTGTAAAACTAAATGTGAGGCACAAAAAACAAACAAACAAACAGCAACAACAACAACAAAAACTGATAAAAAATATTACCATTAAAAAGATTGTTGTAATAGCTTCTGCTGACCTAAAAGTCAACGTTAGTTCTTAAGAAACCTGAATGCCTTAACTTACTGATCTCATAACACCTCAGTTGATAACTGGAAAGAGTTGTTAAATAACTGGAAAAAGACATAAAACACATAAGGAGGGTAATTATTACTGGTTCTCCAATGTAAGAATGCTTGATGTTTACCAAGAACTTAGTATAACTATCAAAACCTATGAAGTACTCAAGGTTGGACTTAGAATCTCATGAGAGTATTCTTAGAAAGCCCTTATCTTTCTTATCTGATTTCACTCAGAAAATAAACCATAAAGTCTTCTTTCTTTTCTTTTCTTTTCTTTTCTTTTCTTTTCTTTTCTTTTCTTTTCTTTTCTTTTCTTTTCTTTTCTTTTCTTTTCTTTTCTTTTCTTTTCTTTTCTTTTCTTTTCTTTTCTTTTCTTTTCTTTTTTTCAAGCTATGGGTATGTCATCTTTGCTGGTATACAACTTGCCTCCTTCACAATACACTGTATTATCAGTCTTCAAATTAGTGAATTAACCTGCACACCACTCATTTTAGATCACACTGCTACAGAGACCAGAGAAGTTTTTGTCTTCTTCAAGAACTCTGATAGTTAGAAATGGGCTCCCCAGGGAAACACTGAAGACAGAATGGGTTAAGCTGTTCTTTCATTCCAAAATCAAGCAGCATATGCCTTTGGCAAGCTTGTGGGAGTTGATGGGTCTCGTGGCCAAGAAAGCTCTTGAGTGTTAGCTTTTATTTTGAGCACTAAAGAGTGTCTCCCCTACAAAACAAAGGAAATTACTCTATAGAGGCATGACTCTTGAGTAAGCAACAGCTTCAAGTGCCGTAGATGAGATATGATTTTAACCTGGAAGTTGGGTTTTATTATGCAGATAATTGGGTAGGAGAATCTGTTCTATTTTTCTGGACCAGGGCCTATGATCATGTTGTTATTACTACCATTATTCATCTTTTTTCCTAATATTAGTAAATCTTTTCTGGAATATTTACATGTAAAATGTTCTGTAGTGTTGTTAAGTTTGGATAAATACAGAAAGGATTTCACAGCTTTAATTATAAGTTTTCTGAAAAGCTCAAAGGTTACAATTACTACAAAAGCTTTGAAAAATGAATTCCAGTTATTTGGTCCTTTTTTATGCAAGTAATCTAAACTACATGACAACCCTCCCTATAGTTGTCAAGATTAGCACCAAGGTTCTGTCAATCAGCACATGACTTGTGACTGTTTTCTAAGCAGCAACAGACGATGTAAGCCCTACAGTGACAGTATTCTCTGCTGACTTATCTTGGCAGTAGCCAACAGCTGTTAGTATATTAAATGTAACTAAAAATATCCACCAGTTCAGAGAATAATATAAATGGCCTATTAACAAACCACACATGCAGATACTATCACCAACAGGTATAGAGAGGAGAGCATTGAAAGCAAATTCAGGTAGGATATATGTACAAGCACAGTTATCCATAAGCAAGTAATGAGGAGGAATAGGTAGCCTTAATGTTTTGTTATTAAATGACTAACCCAGAGATTCCTATTTAAAAATAAACCCTGAAAACTTTTACTTAACAGTTGTCCTCTGAACAATTTTCTCGTATCTTTTAAGGCTGTTAGCTACAATTGTCATGAAAGATTTATTCTAGAAACCTTCAATAGGCCTCTATATTCCCTAAATTAGAGATACTTTATTCTTTGCAATAAATCACAAGGAAAGCATAATCATATTCACCTCATTTGAGGATTTCACAAGGAAATAAGGCCCACCGTATCGTGATGAGTTTCATAAATCAGTTAACATTTTACTTTCTGAAACCAGTCTTGAATTACAATGTCTCATTCACAGGGAGATCCCAAGGGCTTGCAATTAGGGTAGGAAGAATACATGTCTAATTTATATTTCTGAAAATGTACTGTGTGGGAAAACTAAAATAGTAATATCGCAGTACACAATTCAATCAAGATTAAACATTGTAAGATACATCCCTAATGTCCTAATATATGAGAACACAGGGTGGTTTTACCACCACCTCCCAGATAAGACTGTAGGTTTAAAATAAAGAGAAAACAAGAATAAGGAGATATTTGGAAAATAATATGGATACACAAATATTTTTTTATTTATTGTTTGTAATTTATTTTTCACATAGGTTTTTATATAACCCTTTGCCACTAGAGTACTGAAATATTTCAAGGTTAAATCACTTCTTCCTCGTACTTTTCATACTTTGTGCAGATACATTCTACATTATCCCCATTTTAGAACTGGAGAAATGAAATATAGTTTTCTCTTTACACTGGCAACACCACTGCAAGGTTCCTTCAAACTCACAATCAAAATGTTTGCTTGTTGAGTAAACTGTGCATTTGTCAGCATTGCTGTTGGAATAAACTGTAAAGGAAAGAGCAGTATTTAAAATATTCATTACCACCTAGACTTCAAAATTTATGTTTTGAAACAGCAGAAAGTAGTACTTTTTATAACATACTTATTCCATAATTTTGGACAAAGACCTAAAGGATCTCTCATCTTTTTCTCCAGTAATCATCTTCTTTTTCCTTTTGTTCACTCAACACATATATCATCATAGTGCTTATTACTTATTATCACTGAATGAAGCACTTCCATATTTATAAGCAGGGTCACTGTATTACAACGATCCTCTGCCCATACTTATTTATCTTGCTGAAAGACTAAATTGAAGCATGCTTCTGATTAAACAGCTTTAATATTTTTTCACATCAATAGCATTCTTATAATTATTTTCAGACTAAAAATACAAAAATTACTACTCTATTATAATAAGCAAGACAGAATCACCCAGTAATCTGATGCTTTCTGACTCAACTTTCAGACAAAAATCTGAATCTTACCATAGATTAGGTTATTTTTCTCTTTAAATTATTTCTACAAATTTGTTTTTACTTTGTATGCGCAGGAAAATTAGGGTAATGAGGTATAATTCTCTTGAGTATTTTCATTTTACACAGATAGTGTTTTTGTAATAATATAAGTTCAGTCATCTTCCCTGCTGAGTCTATCTGGAAAACATGAAACTAATCATATTACCAAATTAAGACTATCCTCTGTTTTTCTGGCAAGCATGATCCATATTCAAAGAACAAGAGGACCATCCACATCTCTTTCTAGTGGTCTCCTATATCTAGAGTTTAATTTTAATCTCCAGTATAGCATTTCTTAGAGCTTTGGCACATTCCATTCTTTCTCTCTGCTTATTTTCTACATCCTGGTTTTATTCCTTGTACTTGTATTCAGTCAGATTGCACAAAAGAATATGAAAGAATCATAGAGTCATAGAATCACCAAGGTTGGAAAAGACCTCCAAGATCTTGGAGTATAACCTTTCACCTATCCAGTATAACATTTCACCCATCATCAGTATTTCCCCACTGAACCACGTCCCTCAGCACAACATCTAAATGTTTCTTGAATATTTGGTGACTCCACCACCTCCCTGGGCAGCCCAGTCCTGTGCCTGACCACTCTTTGAGAGAGGAAATTTTTCCTAATGTCCAACCTGAATCTTCCCTGGCACAGCTCAAAACCATTCTCTTTAGTCCCATTGCTAGTTATGAGGGAAAAGAGGCTGACACTCATCTTACCACAACCTCCTTTCAGAGAGTTGTAGACGGCAAGAAGATCTCCCCTGAGCCTCCTATTCACCAGACTAAACAATCCCAGGTCCCTCAGCTGCTCCTCATAAGGTCTGTGCCAGACCCCTCACCAGCTTCACTGCCCTTCTCTGGACGGGCTCCAGAGCTTTGACGTCTTTCGAGTAGTGAACACATTACTTGAGGTGTGGCATCACCAGGGCTGAGTATAGAGGCAAATGATCACTTTTCTGCTCCTGCTGACACCACTATTTCTGATAGAAGACAGAATGCCATTGGCCTTCTTGGCCACCTGGACACACTCATGTTCAGCTGAGCATTGACCAACACCCGCAGGCCCATTTTTTCAGCACAGTCTTCCAGCCACTCTACCTCAAGCCTTTAGCACTGCCTGGGGTTGCTGTAGCAGCTCTAATTTTTTCAACTTCCTTTTTGTTTCTGTAGTGTCTTTTCTGATTCTATCTAGATGTTTAGTTATCTACAGGTTCAGAAGAAGTATCCCATGAATGGAATCCTTCTCAACATGATCTGTATTTGCTTTACTGAATTCCTACACTATCTACTTCAAAATTGCCAGGATTAATGAAAGGCTAAACTTAGGAAGCTGCACTCCAGGACTTGAATGAGACTCAAACTGCGACCAGTTTTACAGGTTACGTGGTATGCGTTCTCTTTGCCAGTGTACTTTAAGTTAGAAGGGTTACAAATTCTCATCTATAGTATAAAGCAAAACTGCTAAGTCAGCAAAAATGGACTTACACAACAAACTGCTACTTTTAAATAATATGAAAGCTCAAAAACATCTTGCCATGTTTCCCACAGAGGATCATACCCTAAAGAGCAAGTGTGGTATTAGCTACTTTGTGGATTTGCAATGTTAATTAGAAAAATACAAATAATGAGCAAATCCCAGGCTCAATATAAGATTCGAGAAACTAAGCTAAGCAGATGTCATTTCTCCAAGGTTGCATAACTGTAAGAAAGGACACATCATTAAGAATTCATTTTGAATTTGAACACTGTCTTGCTCAGTGTATGAAGTGAATCACGTACCCAGCCTGTTTACACATCACCAGCTAACAAATAGGGCATTACAGACTCAGACTACTGCAGTATGTTCTTCTTGTTCTCAAATATAAAAGCTAAGTCAATAATTACTTTGCCTCTGTTTGTAGTTTTTTCTCTCACAGCAAATTCTGAATCCAGGCCTCACTGGTGTCACTAATCCATTAATCTTTGCATATTCACTTTGTTTCATAAAATGCCAATGAGAACAACCCTGCAACTAATTCTAAGGCATATACGTGGTACAAACTTCTGGTTAGGACCTTGTCCCTATGCCTGGACCTTCTGTTTTGTTTGTTTTTTTTTTTCTGACAGAGCTATACACATCTGGCAGCTGTCAAAGTTTTCAGAAGTTCCAGACACAAAAACTGAAGTGGAACATTTCAAGATATACATGGTCCCTCTATAGCAAAAGGACTGCCATAATTGGTAGTACTATTTTCATCTCAAAAACTGTTGTCTCCCCGTTTCTAAAAGCACTTATGTGGCAAGTCAACATCAGTCACCATTCAGGATACATTTAGGGTCAGTGTGCATCAGGGATATTTGTAAAGGGAGGACAGAATGGCAAAAGAATAATCCTCATTTCCTTATATCTAGTTTTTCAAAAGTTTCAAAAGACCACATGCCAGCATCAACAAAAATGCCATATTATTTAGAAAATGGTTCATTTGATCCACAGCAAGATCATAGATTCATAGAATGGTGTACGTTGGAAGGGACCTTAAAGATCATATAATTCAATCACCCCTGCCATGGACAGGGTGGACAAGGTTGCCAGCCACTAAATTAAACTACCCAGGACCCCATACAGATCCAGCCTGGCTTTGAATGCTTCTAGGGGCATCCACAACCTCACTGGATATCTTATCCCAGTGCCTCACCACCCTCTGAGTAAAGAATTCCCATCTGATACCGAATGTAAATCTAAATCTGAAACAATTCCCCCTTGTCATATCATTACCAGACTATGCAAAAAGTCAATCTCCTTCCTGTGCATAAACTCCCCAAAAGTACTGGAAAGTCACAATGAGGTCTCCCCAGACCTTTCCCTTTTCCAGGCTGAACAAGCCCAGCTCCCTCAGCTTTTCTTTGAATGAGGTGCTCCAGCCCTTTGATCACCTTCGTGGCCCTCCTCTGGACCCACTCCAATAGCTTCCAGACTTTCTTGTGTTGGAGGCCCAGGCCTGGATATGGTAATGAATGAATTCTCTCAGTTTTTACACAGATGTGGAATTGCCCCAGCACAAATGCAACACCTTGCGCTTGGTCTTGTTTATTCTCATCAGGTTCTCATAGGCTCATTTTTCAAGCCTGACCAGGTCATTCTGGATGGCATCCCTTTCTTTTACTATATTGACTGCACCACTCAGCTTGGTATCATCAACAAATTTACTGAGAGCTACTCAATTTCACAGTGTCATTGATAAAGATACTGAAAGTATAGGTCGAAAGACTTACCCATGGGGGACACCACTCATGACTCCACTTGGACATAGATCAACTGACCACAACCCTGTTTGCAACTATCCAACCAATTTCTTATCCACCAAAAGTCCAACCTTCAAATCCACATTTCTCCAATTTAGAGATAAGGATGAGTCTGGGATCATGCCACAGGCCCTTCTCTAATCAAGGTAGACATCAGTTACCTTTACTTTGTGCATCTATTCTGTCATTCCATCATAAGAGGCTACCAGATAGATCAAGCATGAGATTGTACTGAAAAATATTTTGCCTTCCCCAACATTCCATAAGTGTTAGAAATATTCTTGTCAAAGCCTCTGTCCAGTTCTACCAGCAATTTGGAATCCCTTTCTGCTTTTGTACACACATCTGTAAGTATGCCATGAAGAACCTGAGCAGGAATAACGCCAAACATCAGTACATACTCAGGGCTGACCAGCAGGATAGCAGCTCTGCAGAGCTGGGGTCCAGGTGGACAACAAGCTGAACGTGAGCCAGCAATGCACATTCACAGCAAAAAAGCTGTAGGAAGGGCTCTACCAAGAGGAAGAGTACTGCATTCAGTTCTGGGCTCCCCAATACAATGAAGACATGGACTTACAGGAGAGAGTCCACTGCCAGAAAGATAAAAAAAATTAAGGAACTGGGGAAGAGGCTGACAGGAGAGATTGAGGAATTTTCATTCATGCAGATATTAAAAGCCTGATTGGACAGAGTCCTTTGCAACCCTTAATTGTCCCTACTTGAACAGCAGGCTCAAACTTAATGATTTTATAAGGTGCCTTCCAACCACAACAGTACAAAGCACAAGACTCTCTTCAAGAGCACCTGTCACTAGAGACTTTCACCCATACCAGAATTCAAAAGAAAGTGGAAGTTTTCAGGAGCTCTCATGAAGCATCTCTTGTATCCTTACTGTTTTGCTTGACTCCAGCAACACGACCAAAATGTAAGGAAGGCTAATATCCATAGCTGATAGTGAACTGCACTTGGGAGACATGATAGTATTCTGTGGATATAGCAAGCATTCCGTTCTTCAGTCAGATCTTAATCTACAATAGTGTTACGTGACTTAAGAGTCCATCTATCAAACTAGAAATAATTGCTTTATTAGGTTCCACTGAGAGCAGGATTTTATTCTCTTCTTACAGATTTGAAAACTTAAAAATTATACAAAAGCTGTGGCAGAGAATAAAAAAAAAAAAAAAAATTATTCTTCAAGCACTGACTGGCGAGTTTTTCTAGAATATGAAAATTGTTTGCTTTTCTTCCCTACGTTCCAGTTAAACTTTTTTTCTGTAGTCATTCCAATCCAATTTTCTAACAGTGGTTTTGAAGAAATTATGCTGATATTCAAGCATATAAATATGCATTCAGAAATATATAATAATGCAATTTAGACTTTCAAGGTTAGTACAAAAAATAAGAGTGGTAAGAACTCAATTTCAGAATAGAAATAAAACGTCTTCAGAAATGTTTTCTTTAATATGTTTTTGAGCACCTCAGCACTGTTGCCTAAGAAACCTTTTGTAGCAGACTATCTAACTGTAATTGTTTCTACATGTTTTTCTCATATCTCTGTTTTATGTATGACTGTTTATAGTTGGATTACCTTTATTCATGTACAGTAATTAGTACAGAATTACAAAAATACTTCTCAATAGTGCTGTTATATCCAATATGTGTTTAATTTCTGGCCTATCTTTAATACCTATGAGTACCAAAATTATTTTTTTCTACCTGAAGTCCATCATTATATCATTATTCTGATTGAAGGAAATACTATTCATATGGATACAGCACCAAATCTTTATACATTCATAATTTATTCACCTTCTGTGAGTAGTAAACTGAATATGCAAAATGTAAATTACCCTCATGAAATTTGTACCCAGTTTATATTTTTCTCACAATTTGTCCCTAAAACCATCTTCGTTCCTTCAGCATGTGATTCTCTTCTGTCTGTGAAAGGAATAACCTCTCCCTCCTCTACTTTTGCCTGATGAAGCTATCTGCCAGCTAGCATTAGAGAGGGGAGTAGATGAGATATTTTGAGGAGTTGTGAATGAGATTTCTGAGGCATTCTAGATGAGATGGAGAATATAAGGAAATTCTGTCAAGAATGACAATTCCTTGATATACACTTAGAGATCACATGTGCAAGAAAACAAGGTTTATCTTCACCAGTGTGTGACAACTGCAGAGGAAGGTAGGGGCAGCACAGTCCACATATATCTGGAAGAAAATGAGACTGACTAGCAGAGCAGAAAGTATAAAGCATGTATGCTGAAGGGGCTTCCATAATGTTGATTTTTCTACAAGTATTACAGCAATCATCTAGGTTTATTTAAGAGCTTCAAGAATTGCAAGCTGTTTTTCCCAACTGGCTCTGAAGTTAAGGGAGGGGAAAAAAAAAAAAGAGAGAGAAAAAAAAACCAGCACTGACATATAGAACTGTTGGTAGCTTTCACCAAAGTTTTTGTGCAATGTCTGGAAAGAAAACAATGCTGATCTTTGTGAAGTTTTCAAGACAGGCCAGTGGTAGAATTGCTAACAAATAAATAGTTTCATCTTTTAGAAGTGACAGAGGATACAGCCAAGGCTATGAATATTTTTTCAGGAATGGTAAAACTTCCCTGCCAAGATGGTAGTGGTTTAGGCTAAAAGGCAAAGTACAGACTAAAATGTTCCCCAGATCAGAAATCACCCCAGATTTGTGCAGTAGAAAGTCTGGTAATTACAAGAAAATACTGAATGGGAACTAATAGTCCATTCATGTGAGGTGTTGACTCCAGTGTAATGTCACTAACTGCAACACAGGAATCAACACAGTGGTCTGAAAAAAAAAAAAAAAATACCATGAAGGAAAATATCCTTCTTTGAATGAAAACACATGATCTTTAGCCCTCGTGAAATAGAGAAAAATATAAGAAAAGAAGATAATCTGTAAGATTTGAAGATGATTACAAATTTGTCCAAAGTTTACCATCTCAGATCAACTCCAAAAGATGGAGATTATGTACAAAGGAGGAAAAAGTAATTCATTACATTTTAATTTCTACTTACACTCTGACCCTATCAGGCATACCACATACATTTTTTTTTGCATGAAGATTTCTTGGAGGTACAAACCTGCAGTTTCATTCTCCATACAGCTGAGTGACTCAGTGTAACCACTTAAAAAAATTGTTTAGGGTAATATCAATATCATATTTCACTAGAGCTCTACTTTGCATAAGATTACTATAAATGATTAAATAATTTAATTTGGGAATAAAGTTATAATTCATTTTTTCTTAACCCAGATGTCCTAAATAGTAATAAACCCAATTTCCCTGCTGATGATGCACAATCCAAGACCAAAGTGTTCTTCCTAAAGCTGAACAAAGTGAACAAATACTATGTAGATAATTCATTATTCCAGTAATTTTAGTCCAAGACCAGTGTCCGATACCTTAAGAGATTCTATAACCACATTTTAAAACCAACTTCAGACTCTTCTGTGTGATTATTTCTTACCAATGACCACAGACTACTCAGAAACCCAGACTCACACTTAGATGTGCCTGAGTCTGCCCTTATGGTTTGAAAAGACAAAGATGAAGGAATCATATTGTGAAAGGATTTTAACACAACTTTATGTTTAAATTGTACGATACATAAAGAAACACAGGTAGACACTGCAGCAAATATTTATAATAGTCATAGGATACATAGTAATCCCAGGAAACACTAAAATACAATCTCAAATTTTGGAACTATTTAAGCTTTAAAATCCTCCACAAATATTATCTTTAAAATCTTTATGAGAACACTGATTGAGCAGGCCTACATTTATTCTGAGTTTAAAAATAAAATAAAATTTCCTCAAATCAACTGTCAGACATTGCTTCCAGCTGGAGCATTCATGATGTGATAAAAGTAGAATGCTAAGAAAACACACTCAACGCAAATGTTCTGGATTTAAAAGTCAGACTTTACATTTCAGCAGCTTTGATGATATTAGCTTTGCTTCTGGTGTGTGATATCTGCATGCAGTAAAGCATGATTGTCATAGTGGAAGTATATGCCAAGCAGAAAATCTTTTGGTGGAGCAGGACAGGACCGAGGACTTAAGCCTAGAGGTCAGTAAGCCTGATGTTTCCTAAGGATTTTTCAGAGTTCTCTAGGTTCATATTAGGATACACGGCATAATTATGGTGGTGAATCTTCAATGAAGAGAAACATGAAAGCAGAAATAAAAACAAACACAGAACATAAAACAAATGTAACAAATTGACATCATCCTTGAGGAGGGCGGCTGATTCTTCCCCTCACTGACTGAAGATGGATTATCACTGACCAGACTAAAAGTTCTAATCTGGATCTATGTATTTTTGAAGTTCCTCTATCCTCGGCTTTTGTAAAAACTACTTGGTCATTAACAGACAAAATTTCCAAATAAGACTGAAAGAACACTCAAGTCTCTAGTAGAAAGTTTGAAAAAATGTTTGACAACTGGACACTGCAATTTAAGAATGAAATCCAGCTTCAAACAAATGCCCAGATCAATGAGGCAGCAGTCCATGACTAGAGCACTTTGGTAACTCCCCCAGTACTTTATCATGACTAGCATTAACCTTTTAAATCTCATTAGAGATCTTTAGAATATTTCTGGACAAGGTCCTGGATAACTTGCTGTAGTGTCTCTGCTTGAGCTGGGGGTGGGACCTGATGATATCCAGAGGTTCCTTCCAACTTCAACCACTCTGTGATACTGGGAAATGCTCATTCAGTTTTCTGTCCAGGAGTCAAAGATTCTTGTACAATAAATCACTCTGAGACTTGAAAAACCAGTGAGCTTCTTTAGCTAAATAAGATAATCCTTACAAAATATATTCCAAAGGAACACATTTAATTATCATTAATTTTCCCTGTGGCATCACATAAATGTAAGAAACTTAAGTACCTAATTCAGCACTTCAAATATAGAAATTAGAAACAAATAAAGGAAAAAGAAAGATCTTCCCTTTAAATGCATGCGTTTGGAATCCATCCTCCCACATGGGTTTCATATGGATATATTTGTTTCTGTTTCAATTTCCATCTTCTTGTAGCATAAGATTTGTGGATAATTTTAACTGGTAACCTTGCACAATTTATTCTTTGCTAAGATTGGAAATCTAAGCCTGACAAATTACTGTGTGCACCAGCCAGCAATCTTTTTATAGATGCTTTAATGTATTTAGAAATATACATTATTAAGAAGTTTCTGCTGACTAAACAGAAGCTCAGAATTTTGTTAAGAACCACTCCCTAGCACTGTAAAGCAACTTCTATATTAATGTCACTGCATTGGATTACTATCACAAAAATGCACTGAGTGATTTGTACTTTAAAAATTTGTTTTGTTCAAGCTCTAAATGACAGATGATCAGAGACTTACAATGATTTTGTCTGATGAAGGAAGTTCTAATGCCTTTGATCCCAAACTATAAAATCCATGTAGCTGAGGAAAAAATTTATGCTCATACATGATCACACAAAGAGTTTTAAATCTCTTAAGCAGTGAGCTTAAAGAGAGCAGCAGATCTTTGAGCATTTTGACAAGAAAATCCACCATCCTGAAATAGAGGAACAGCTTTGTTTGAATATATACAACCCATAAAAAAGAAAAACTCCTTACACGAGCAAGAGTTTAATTTCTTTTTTTTCTCAAAGTCTTTGACAGAGTCAGAAAAGAAACAGACTTCCAAATGCTGAGGAAAAAAATTGAGAGAAACAGTTTTCTTTTTTATACTTAAATACTTCAGATACCACCATCAGAAAACAGATTTTGTTAGCTTAAAAAGAGAAGCTGGAAAGGTTTGTTTTCTCTCTCACACATATACACAAATAGACACCAACAACTAAAAGAGCCAGAGTTTGTGAGGTTTTTTTTAAGTTCCCTAAACAAATTCTTTTATTTCTTAATTCTGCCACCACAATTAAATTATCTCTGACCTTCTGAAGTAGAAAGTGACACTGGACCTACACTGGACTGACATCTTCAACATCTGAAGACTAAAGAGCATTCTCTATTTCATGCATCCTATTTTTCAGCCATTCAATTCCCACAATTACTGCCACAAAACTAGGAATAGTCACCTCCATTTAAGAGCCCCATTGGGTATCCTCCATACAATCTTGAGTAAAGATGCTCAGCAACCAGCTGTATCTTCAAGTTAGAGGTCAAGTTACTCTATACCTGGATCAGTATCATAAAATATTCTGTAATCCTAACTGCACAGAGAACTCCAAAAACTTCAAAGAGGGCTAGGCAAAGGGGGCTGGTATCTATAGCAGTGACTTTTAGAAAACTCAAATCACAAACTAAATTCAAGGGGCAAAATAAACTTCAGTCCTATCTGGCCACTGAAGGTGGTGGTGTATATTGTTATTCATAGTTTTCTGGTGCACTTACACAAGAGCCAGGCATTTCAAGAACTTAAGGTAGGTTACCCTGATTTAACTGTTGGCAAAGCATTCAGACACAGTAGGTTTGAGAGCACAGCCCACTCATACATGCTATTGTTAGAGCCAGGTGGGAAATAATTTTCCCAATTTGAGAACATTTTTAAAATTAAAAGAAGAAAAACTTTTGCCACCATAAATTGTGACAAAAAGTCAAAATCTCCACAAATGTTACAAATCTCAAATAAGTGTAAATCAGTAGAAACATTTCAGCTACTTTCGATGTTTCTAATTTATATATATATACATAATATAATTCATTAAAAGTTTGAGATGAAAAGTCACTATGCAATAACAGATGTAACTCTCTATATAGAAAACATGGAAAGAAGAAACTTTTTAACAATAGTTTAGAAAATAAATTTTATGCATTTTGATGAAAATTTCATAAAATCATAAAATCATAGAACAGCCTGGGTTGAAAAGGACCACAATGATCACGTAGTTTCAACCTCCCCGCTGTGTGCAGGGTCACCAACTACCAGTCCAGGCTGCCCAGAGCCACATCCAGTCTGGCCTTGAATGCCTCCAGGGATGGGGCATCCACAGCCTCCTTGGGCAACCTGTTCCAGTGCACCAGCACTCTCTGTATGAAAAAACTTCTTCCTAATATTTAACCTAAACTTCCCATCTCAGTTTAAAACAAGTTTTAATCTTGTCCTATCACTGTCCATCATTGTAAACAGCCATTTCCCCTCCTGTTTATATGCTCCCTTCAAGTACTGGAAGGCCACAATGAGGTCTCCCCAGAGCCTTCTCTTCAATTCCAATTAGCAACATTTTTTCTATTGAAAAAATCTGCATCTGAAATTCCAATCAACTCTTGTTATTATTTTTATAGCTTACAGCAGAAGGAATTACAAAAAATGTGGTACACTGAAGCAACCAAGTTGGCAAAAAAGATTCATAAGACAACTAAAATATATTTTTATTATTGATTAATGAATAGAATGAGCTCTTCTAGTCTTCTTTGCTGCTAGAGCATTGTTTTCTGACATATTTTGTAAGAAATATTCTAAAATTCTATTCTTAGAATCACTATAAGCAAATTCTCCTTCAGATTGCTTTCAGATTTTTTTTTCCTTTATTATTATTCATTACAGAAATCAACTATGAAATGTTATGGTCCCAATGTTGAGTATATTCAATTTTGGAAATAGACACAGCAGAATACTCCATATTTTGGAATCAAATTGTTTCATAAATCTTTGAAAAAAAAGAAAGAAACTGTATAGTTTCATACACTTACTTTTAAATGTTTGAGAAATGTAATTTAGCAGTAGTTAAATAGAAAGTTACATAAACAATGAAAATTAATTGCCAGGAGAGGATGCCTTTGTGGCAGAAAGTGTAAAAAGTTGTTAGACCAGGTGGTGTTTTTTTCACTTTCATAATGAACGTTTTCCACATTTCACATCTAGATAGTAATATCGCTATAAGACCAATAGAGCAGGATACCCAAACTCAAGTTTCAGTCATCCTAGAATCTAATAAATGCATACTGCAATATTAAATTGATTTTGCCCCCAGAATATGGTGATGATGTAAAGAATAGAGTTAGAACAAATTGAAATCAAAAGTATAATTACACTAACAGTTTAAAGGCAGGCTTTAACTAAACCAAATAAAGATAAATGTGCTATCTGTTTTTAAGTACTATTTTTTTTTCATGCTGAGAAATTGAGGAGAAAGATAGTATTATATCAGGGTAAGAAAGGTGAGAAAGATAAGAAAGCTGGCTTTTAAAAACCATTTTCTGAAAAATCTGCCATCAGACACTTCTAAGATGACAAAAGGTCTCACAGCAACAAACAATAACAGACTAGATATTCAGTATAATTGAAAAACTGACTGCTCTAAGTGTCTAATAAACAACAAATTAATCTGATAAAGAAAATGTTATCATATGCATATTTACATCTTAAAATATTTTCTAGTGAGCCACATCAGTGTTTTGGAAATTCTAAATCCTCTCTTAGCAATAAAAATTTCTGGTTTTATGTGTAGTAACTCTAATGTACTTCCTCACTATTATCTTGCTAACATCCTGATTTTTATATGCTGCAATAATCAATCATTCCTTGCTAGATAGAAACGTGCTATTTCTAACATTTTATTTTTAACAGCATGTTTCATAATAGATCACATTCAATTCCATTTGTGAACTCCCCAAAGCCCAAAATAGCTGTAAAAGATGGACAGTTTCTGGGTAAGAAAAATATTTTTGCTGGGCATGTTTGTAACTTGGAAATATTTAATCCTTAATAAAATAAAGTGAAACTGATAATTAGAGCTCAGACACAACAAGGATGCCTATGAAATACTCGACTACAGATTTGTACATTCTGGTTTATTTATTTTTTAACAAATCATATTAGATTCTTCTCCATATGCATTTCAGAACAAAAAAGCTAGGACCAAAATCATGAGTACCTATTTTTAGCTCTTCTCTTCTGGATGAGGATCAAGGGAGAGGCTACATAGACCCCATTAAATGGATCTTATAAAAAGTTCGGAAGAAAGTAGCCATGAAAGCCAGAAGCACACATCTAGCATGAAATTCTCTGCTCAGTAGATATATGGTAATTAAATTGTCCTAAACAGATTAAATGGATACTGCAATAATCCTAAATTACATTGAATGTACTGTGAGAATAAGCAGAGAATATAATACTGCTTGAGATTCTTGAAAGTTCAGCAACAGATGTTATGTTCGCCATATGTGTTTAATAACACCAAAGAAATGATCCAGTGTACCTTGACTATTTTTACTCAGTGTCCCCTTGATTTGTGTGATCATCCTATATTTCAAAATATTTCATGACACGATACAGAGACAAGGGGAACAATTCACTGCAAGAAATTGAGTCAGTTTCAAGTATTCATATTCATACTAAGGCATATAAGTTCAGATTTCCAAAAACGCCCTTCTATCTCACATCTGGATAGTTTTGAATTACGATACTTTAATTTAGTGCTAAAAGTAAGCTGAAATGATTTTTACTGATATGTTATAACCTACCCACTAAAGACTGAATCAGAAAAATAAAAGAGTGTGTGTGGAAAAATGATAATTGAAGCACTAAAAATTCTCGATAATCTAAATGTCTAAATGCCCAAAAAAATATGTCCTTCCACTAGAACATACTGAAATTAAGCAAAAAGTGGCTGATTACATGGACATGCTGAAATTAACAAACTCACCCAAAATATATGAACCTAGAATTATGGGTAGTAATAAGAAAGGAATGACTTGAATTTTCGCTTAGAATTAAAGAATGCAGTTTCACCATGTACAGTCTTTTTTAAAACTAAAATAAGCACATGTCCGATAGCACCAGGGGGAGAGTTTTGAGAATCCGTACTGCAAATAACAGGGTTAAAAAAGAAATTTACATTGTATCTAGGATAAAACAGAAAAGATCATCATTTTAAATATATTCAAAGCGTGCAGTTAAAGAATAAAACTTTTTGGTGAAGACAGTTCATTTCAAAATGGTTAGTGTTAAAGCCACACTGTTCTTTAAAAGCTGAATCTGAAGTGGAAACATTCTCATCATAATCTGTATCACCATAACATGCATAGAACTTGAAAAAGAGAGTCTTTGTTAACTGCAAACAATATAAAACCCAGAGTATCCAAACATACAGGACTGCACTGAGTCTTTGAAACACTGTCACAAACAGGCAAAAAGTCTTTTTAAAGATGAAGAAAAAAAAACTTGGGACCACAATGCGAAAATGTAGAAATCCTTCAAATATTTCTTAATAAATAATAGAAAGAATGCTTTTCATAGATGTGGAACCTACTTTTTACTTTACATTCACAACAGCTGTAAAAGTGTCTCCACATTTTTATTGAACTTCACAGATCTAAAATTCCTCCTGGAAAAGTCAGATCTATGGATTTTAACAGAAGAGAAACGGTAGACTTCATATTTCTCTCTGACAAACAAACAAGTCCATGTCTCCATGCTTTTCACATATGAGAAGACAATAAATTATATGAATCAAACCCAGTAGGATAACAGAGAAGAACAGGCGTTATGTATGCTGTATGTGCAAGAGGTCATCAGCAGACAGAAGCTCAGTATGTTCTGAAAACAAGAATATGCCAATTGCATGTTATTGAAATGAGCTTGAGTGCAGATCACTACCTAATATTTTTTATCTAGAACATATTTGCTTCTTTTTGCTCCTCTGACCTTATTATTGTGGTAGATAAGATTAGATAGGAGCTTGAATCATTTTACCAATGATGCAAGTGAAATTACACAGCCAGAACATAATCTGATTCAAAAACACTACATTGTATTCCAGTGGTTTCAAAAACACCATGCCATGGCTATCTGAAAGTCACGCAATGGTAGTTTTGATTGAATACGTGTTTATTGCACAATTGAAGATTCCCTTGCAGGAAAAAAGAAGGCCTCTTTTGTGAGGAATGTGACTCCTCATTCCAGTATTTCTAGAATACCAGACTGGGATTAAGCCCAGCCAGATCCTGCTTAATCAGCCTGATCTCCTATGATCAAGTGACCCACCTTGTGGATGAGAAAAAGGTGCTGATGTAGCCTACTCAGACTTCAGTAATAACTTTGACAGTCTCCCACTGTATTCTCCTAGAGAAGTTGGCAATGCATGTCTTGGACAGGAACTCTTTGCAGAGTAAATTGGCTAGAGGGCCAAACCCAGAGAGTGGTGGTGAATGGAGTTAAATCCAGCTGGTGATTGGTCATGAGTGGTATTCCCCAGGGCTTGGTATTGGAGTCCGCCCTGTTTAATATCTTTACGGATGACCAGGATGAGGGGATTGATTGCACCCTCAGTAAGTTTGCAGATGACACCAAGCCAGGAGGAAGTGTCAACCTCCCAGGGGCTAGGCTGCATTGCTGGGCTGAGGCTAATGTGATGAAGTTCAACAACTCCAAGAGCAAAGCCCTGCACTTTGGCCACAATGACCGCAGGCAACACTACAGACTTAGGGCAGAGAGACTGGAAGACTGTGCTGAAAAAATGGACCTGCGGGTGTTGGTCAATGCTCAGCTGAACATGAGGCACCAGTGTGTCCAGGTGGCCAAGAAGGCCAATGGCATCCCATCTTCTATCAGAAATAGTGGTGCCAGCAGGAGCAGAGAAGTGATCATTTGCCTCTGTACTCAGCCCTGGTGATGCCACACCTCAAGTAATGCCTTCAGTTTTGGGCCCCTCACTACTCGAAAGACATCAAAGCTCTGGAGCACGTCCAGAGAAGGGCAGTGAAGCTGGTGAGGGGTCTGGAGCACAGACCTTATGAGGAGCAGCTGAGGGACCTGGGATTTAGTCTGGTGAATAGGAGGCTCAGGTGAGGCCTTTGTGTCCTATACAACTTCCAGAAAGGAGGCTGTGGTGAGGTGGGCATCACCCTATTCTCCCTCGTAGCTAGCAACAGGACCAGAGGGGATTGTCTCAAGCTGTGTCAGAGGTTTCAGGAAATACTTCTCTGAGAGAGTGGTCAGGCACAGGACTGGGCTGCCCAGGGAGGTGGTGGAGTCAGCAACCCTGGAAACTCAAGAAACATTTAGATGTTATACTGAGGGACATGATTTAGAGGGGAAATATTAGTGGAAGGTAACAGTTATACTGAATGATCTTGGAGGTCTTTACAAGCCTTGGTGATTCTAGTATTCTATGAGTTTATATTTATCTGGGCATAATATAAAAATTACATATCAAGTATATGCATATAGAAGTATATGCATATAGTGTAATTTTAACACATGATGGGTTATATAAGCATTCTTTATATTGCAACACTTCTGAATAGAGGACATCAAATATTGTAATTTGATTTATTTTGTAATTGACAACCTTGGTTATAGGGAATTAAGTTAATTGAGTTATTTCTGTAAGGAATCCAGGACTCCATATGACTCCAAGATTGCAGATCTTGACTAGTGAGTTTCTATATCTTTCTGGTGCTATCCTGCGTGATATGTGTTAACATACCAATAGCTTAAGATCTAAAAAAAACTTCATACTGAATTCCCCATTCTGGACCATCTGTTGTCCTCAAATCACATATGCAGTATACTTTTTTTTTTCCTCCAGCTCTATATTTGTTTCCACAGACAACTTGGGCACCAAATTCAGAAACAAGTGAAATGATACAAGCACCCAAGTATTTGATTTCTGTTGAAATAGTTATACGTTAGTATTTTGCCAGTGATGCAAACAAAATTCTCAGAAAGAATTGAAATCATATTTCACTTCCCTTCACCACTGTATCAAAATCAGTTTCAAATGCAGCACATCATTTCAATAATATAATTGTTTACGCTATATAATGCTATTAACACAAACCTAAGGAAAATCTTTTTAAGCACTTTAAAGAGAAATTATGAAATCACGCATCAGAATTACACTCCCACAGCATGTAGGTAAAAAAGCACAAATACAAGCAGTGTAACTTTTTCTGAAAATACAGATTAGCAAGCGAAGAGCAAGCACAGCAGCTTCCTCTTTCACTGCCATTACCACATCGAGTTCTTTGTTTTGCAAGAATGCCCTTTTCCAGCAAAGTGAAACATTAAATTGCTCAAACCATGAGAAATAATCAGAAAGAACTACATTTTATTACCCTTAGTGCCTTGAATCCACTTGAAGTAGAAGCTGAGAAAAAGGGACAACCTGTCCCTTTTCCCAGTATAAATATTATGACTAATTTCAAGATCATTTACATAGGTAACTCCAAAAGTAATGCCTTATTTTATGTCTATGGGAACTACAACAGGTACAAGAGCTCAGTAACACTATATGATAGAGCTATTTATCAGCTACAAAACCCAGTTTTTCAAAACAGTCTCAGTCGTACACATTTCTGCCAGATAAATTTCTCATATATTTCAGATTTCTCTGAGATAAATGCCTTAATGTTCTTTTATACACTCTTATCCACTATAGTGGATACAGGTGACATACCAGTACAGTATCTGTGGCATATCATTAGTAAGACAGTTTATTAGAAACTATTTGTCCACAAGTGAAGACATGCTCAACAATATACTTGACAGTCATCCCATGTTATTTCCTTTTCTATGTTAGTCCATTCATGCTTTTACAATAAAGTTGCAAAAGCAAAAAAGTTATATAGGAGAACTAGAATATAACTGTCCACGAAAGTAAAAATTGTTGTATGAATTTAAGAAGAAACTCTTCTTTGCAAAGTAAGCAACATTAAGAGGAATCAACCTGACACAAAGAAAGAACAGCTCTAGTCTGTGCTGTGAACATTTGCTTTAATTGTCTTATTTCCATTCAGCCTCTAAAAAAAAAAACAAACCCTAAGGCAACATTAAAGTTAATTCAGGGAAACAACTGCTTACATCACCAAAGCATTATTGGAAATTGTATTAAGAGAAGGAAATGACAAACTAAGAGTCTTCTGGATGTTGGCTGTAGCAAGATTTGTTTCTCTTTTGATTGAGATGAAATTCAAAAGGAGCTATAAGTGACATATCATATAACTACTTCTTGATTCTTCCTTATTCCCAACATCCAAGTTGTCTTTTTTTATACCTCATAAAACATATTTTTCTAAACTATTAATTGCTTGTAAATTAAACTATTTCAAAGCATTATAGCTATATTCAAGACTTAACATGATGCTACACTCTTCTGATTTTGACCTTAGAGATTAATCTTGAAAGTTCAAAAATAAACAAAAACAAACAAGACTTTTCAGCTTCTCTGCCCACTAATTCTCAAGGCAGAGCCTGGAAGATGAATGAAGTTACTGTTTAGAGCTGTCCAAAATATGGAATAATTGTGCATTTTCAGCTGATCTTTATCTACAGTGAAAAAATGGTAGATTAACTAGATTTGTGATTCTTCTAATCTGCCTAGCAGAAAAAGTCATTGCTTCATACTGCTACTCCAGGTGAAATTAATCATAGAATCATAGAATCATAGAATCACCAAGGTTGGAAAAGACCTAAGAGATCATCCAGTCCAACCATTCACCTATTCCCAATAGCTCCCACTAAACCACATCCCTCAACACAACATCCAGCCTTTCCTTGAACACCCCCAGGCTCGGTGAGTCCACCACCTCCCTGGGCAGTCCATTGCAGTGCCTGACCACCGTTTCTGAAAAGTAATACTTCCTCATGTCCAGCCTGAATCTCCCCTGCCGTAGCTTGAAGCCATTCCCTCTGGTCCTATCACTAATGACACGAGAGAAGAGGCCGACCCCCAGCTCACTACAACCTCCCTTCAGGTAGTTATAGAGAGCAATAAGGTCTCCCCTGAGCCTCCTCTTCTTCAGGCTGAACATTCCCAGCTCCTTCAGCCTCTCCTCATATGGCCTGTGTTCCAGACCCCTCACCAGCTTTGTTGCCCTCCTTTGAACACGTTCCAGGACCTCAATATCTTCCTTGCAGTGAGGGGCCCAAAACTGGACACAGTACTCGAGGTGTGGCCTCAGTAGTGCTGAATATAGGGGAACAATCACCTCTCTGCTCCTGCTTGCAACACTGTTTCTGATGCAAGCCAGGATGCCATTGGCCTTCTTGGCCACCTGGGCACACTGTCGGCTCATATTCAGCCGAGCATCAATCAATACCCCCAGGTCCATTTCCTCTACGCTTAGTTATCTTAGTTATTTCTCACAGTAGATTATGTTCTTGCTGCTGTTCACTAAGCAGCTCTATCCATTCATTTTTTTCCCTCAGACTTTTATTTCACCCATAGTTAAGTGACAAAAGAACATAAGTCTCAAGTATTGCAGATAGCACGCTTAATGTATTCCAAATGCACTGACATATTTGGTAAGTGACAGGGAGCATCTATATACCTTTGTCATGAATCAGATTTGGTAATGGTATCCCTTTTGGTGCTAATCCAAAGAAAGACTGAGCCAAGACAGCAAATTTTTTTTTTTTTTTTCTCCTTAATCTAACCATTGGCTTTACTGAGCAAGATTTCACGCAGAGTTGAGATCTAAAAAACTCCACTTTCCTTTTGGGTAAGAAGTAGCTTTCATAGGTAATCAGTGCTGGTTTTTTTTTCTTTCTTTGTTTTGTTGTGGCTTTTTTTTTTTTTTAAAGAATTCTCCATTTAAAGAGTGTAAAAAACCCAGTAAATCTCTATGGGCATATGTAGGAAGTGTTGAAGGGAGAGCCCTCTCCTTTACATATTCACAAACTCCAGGACAACAACTTGCCAACTAGGAACATGTTTTCTAAAGGAAATAGCAGTTTGGGAATCTTTCATGTTTTCGTTGTTCAATTTTAGAAACCTAGAGGCTCACAAAATCCCACAAAGTATTTATGTCATGAAAATCGTTCACTGAGATACTCAGAATTTTATGCACTTATATTAATTAGTTACTCTATTAATTTATTTAATTACAGGACATTTCTCAGTAAAGATTTAGGTATCAACTTGTTATTTTTTTCTTCATAAAACATAGTCCTTGTTAGGCAGCCATACAGTAATCACTATCCGTTGATGACTAACATGCATCAATAATCTAAAGAATCAAGAATTCTAAACTTCAGATGACATAGGAAAAAAATGGGATGACTGGACAATTTTTTTCACATCGGCTTGACTTCAGAAACAGCAAAATTCTCCAGGATTTTTTTCAGGCTTTCATTTTCTCTAGTCTTTTTATACTTCAGAGATTTAACTGCAATACATATTTTGTTTGCTTTTTAATCTCCTTGATCATTCATTTAACATTATTTTCTTGCACTCATAACCTATTTTCATTTTCTTTAACTGATAACAATTCTGATGCTGGATGATTTGCTTTGTTGAATAGACTGTCTGTAAGACACGCATAAAATATTATTTTAATTTGCTCCTTCAATTTTTTATTCTAGCAATTGGTCTCTTAGTAGTCTTCAAGACTTTCCAAGTTTTACAAATAATTTGCCACTTAACAGTAGAACTGCAGAATCTCATCATTTCTCATTTTCCTAAAGAGCAAAGGAATCACTTTTCCTAATCAAAATTGTCTTTCATTTATGAGAAACTGAAGTTGTGATTTGCACACAGAGAGATGATGATAAAGAATTGTAGGAGAATAAAATGCGAGTTAAATTCCAGGTTAATTAATCATTTAGAAACAATAGATCTTTCCCAAACAATCAGCAATTTTCACTGTCAAAACTAACTTTGTGAGGATTTTCTCTGGCACTATTTAAAATGAGACACAAATCCTATCATCTCCTTTTCTGGCTCTTTTGAAAATGACTCACTTTAAAGAGAGAAAATAAGTCACTCACTGTTCCATAAGTGCTAGGAGAAGAAAAATGAAAGTAGGAACTAAGTACATTGCTTGGTTATAGCAATCACTAAGCTTCATTCAATGTCCAGTCTCCTGTTTTCATGTGGTAAATATAAAAAAATGGATGTAAAGGAGTGGACTGGATCTGCAATTAACTTCAGTACTAACTGAGACCAGCTGCATTAGAAGTACAGTAAAGACCATCTCCTTTTGCTCTTTACTGCCTTACTTTCTTCAGCAGGTAATGTAACAGCCAATTGGAACAAGAAGTTTAGAATTCAGTTCTTCGTAATAAATTAAGTTAACCAAGGGACTGCAGATAACAAAGGCTATTTTTTTTTAACAAAATATAGTGAACTAAGTTCCCCAGGACACAAATGAAATTAAGGTCAGTTGGGATGGGGCCCCAGGCAATCTGATCTAGTATTTGATCTAGAGTCTGCCAACCCTGACTCTTGCAGTGGGGTTGGAAATTGATGATACTTGAGGTCCCTTCCAACCCAATCCATTCTATGATGATGATTTTGTGGAAGCTTTATAAGGTGTTAAAAGTGTACAGCTTGCCTCAGTGATAAGAGCCATTACACTTACTCTTTTTTACTTTACTTGAAAATTCTGTATGCTTGACAGTGCTGTTATCTCTCTTCTATAGTTGCTACAATACAGTTTTTCTCACTGTCCTCAGTAAATATACACAAAAGAACCAATACAGAATATACCAATAAAGTCCAAAACACTTTACTCAAAGAAGCCTGGATATAGCATAAACCCAGGACAGGAGAACGGGTGTGACAGATGACAAACATGCCCTGCTAAGTGCCACTTACATACAGGGAACATACAAAACAATGAAGTAGGAGAATCAGTAGTATAATTTGCATCAAGTTAAATCAACCAAAATGTACCCAATGACTTCAGAGGTGACTGTGACTGATCATGAAATATGTGATATATGCTGTATCCCATCCTATAGAAGACAAACTTCAGATGATTTTGAGGTCCACTCAGCCATTGTTCTTCTCCAATATTAAGTGGCATCCCCAAATAATGGTGTTGCAATGATCTTGTGATATGAAAATTGAACAGTGGATGTATTATGAATCTGTAAATTGATGAACACTGGTAGAAATGTTATTAAAAAATATAAGGCTTTACTCACTGGGAAAACAGGGATTTGAATTTTGGTGCTGAAGATGTAAAAACTCAGATCTCTGCTACACTGATTAACTAGAGGATAACCTGAAGCAATTCATTACATTGCCCATATATATATATCAGAAACGTCACAATGTGCTCTCGAACTGAAGTTGAAAACCAACTGAAGATTACATTGGAATTCTGCAAAGACAAAGGTACTGTAGTGCATACCTACCAGTCTACACAGTTCAGACAAATATTTGATTAATGCAACAGAATTACTGCAATTACTGCAACAGAATGCAGTCCTAAAATGGAAGTGCTACCCATGTTGCTTCCATTTGAAAAGACCCCCAGTGTGCTAAAATTTTGCAAATGTAGTTTCATGGTGATTATCTCCACCTACCTCCATAAACATCTTCTTTACAACAGCATAGACAGCTCAAAAGGTTCTACAGTCATAGGATTTCCAAATACCTAAGATCCTTCAACCTTTCAGCCCAGCAAGAAACAAGAAAATAAATAGTCCTGAAAGAGGAGAGTGACTGTAGAAACAGAACCGTATTAGCTCCTCACCCCCAAAATCAAGCTATGCCTAGCTCTAATCAATGTAGCCAGTGCTGCTGGCTTCTACTTGTTTCAGCTCATTGCTGTTTTGAGAGAGGAAAGAATGATCACCAATGAAAAATACATATTGTCATAAGCATATGTACGATATGTCAGAAAAAGAACAGCAAACTGGACACTTCCCTTCTATGGCTATTTCTCTAGATTGCCTCAAAACTTCATTCCCAAATAGCAACAGTCTCAGTGGTATTAGTGACCTTTGGTAACAGCCTTTCTATTTTGGGGGGCTATATTGATTTTCTCTGGCTTCCATATAGTGATTTGGCATATTACTGACCTAGAGCCACGAAGTGGGCAGTATCACTATCAGCAGGGGACTCTGAAAGATTTTTTTTAGGACAACAAACTAGAACATGTGCAGGTATAGTCTGCAGCAAAAAAGATCATCTCTGCTACTCTCTTACTTACTCACTTCTAGAGGACTGACAAATGTCTGGTGTTTTGTGTTGAGATTCATTTGTTAGCCAGCAAAAATGCTTGATTTGCTTGCCTTCAAATGTGTGCTAGAGTTCCAAGGTCTCTTTAGTTTGCAAAAATCCAAATGAGTAAATGCTTAAGTGTTTGTAGAGTGCATTAACACAATAATACATGAAGATCACAGAATGTCCAGGAATCCTCACACTACAGCATGTTTTCTAATTGCTGAAATATTTCAGCTAACTCCTATGGATCTCTGAGACAGGGACCATTTGTTGGTGGTGGTTTGTTTTTTGTTTGTTGTTGGTTTGTTTTTTTGGTGTTGTTTTTTGAATGAATAAATATTAATCCATATTCCCTTTCCCCGCGGAATACAATAATTTTAAAGCAGTGACTGTTTGGAATCCTTGCAAACATTCACTCTCAGAGTGAAATTCTCCACATTCCCATTTAAAACTGTGTGATGTACCAGATCACTGAAAGCTTGAAATGAATTGCTCTCATAGCATCATGGAGGAGATTCTGCAGCCATCTAGCCTGGTGTCTCAGGATGTCTGATTTTAACCCTATTGATTTCTGTTCTTCAGTAATTACAAATTAAACTGATCTAAATTGGAATGGTTCCAGTGACCTCAGAATGCCTGCACTGATACCTCCAGGAGAATACTATTCCCTAAGTACTATTCAAAAGTTCTCTTATTATTATGTAGGGTGAGAAAGCTTTCTAGCTGTTTATCTTTGCAGTGTTGTAAAGAACAGCGGGAGTCATGGGCAAATCACAGGCTTGAGATAACTCCTATTCTTACAATCACTGAAGGCAGTGGGGTTCAGTTCTGGAGTGTCCCTACCTATTTACAGTTACTAACTATTCAGCTATGTTAGCTGACTGCGTTACAGGCTATGGTTCAGCATAATATTCAAGAAACAGTACTCAAGAAAAGTAAACAAAATTAAGAAAATTAAGACACAGAATGACTAGTCTTCATAAGAAAATAACATAAAACAGAAGCTCTCTTTCAAAGAAGACTGATTTCAAGTAAAAATTTCTAGGTATGTATATTCCAGCTAAGAATAAATTTTGTCCATAATTGAACCATACAAAGTTCAGTGCCAAAGCTCTTATGTACAAACCCAATTACAGGAAGACATCCAGAAAAAAGAAAAAACACATACAGATGAAAGAATACACAGAATAAATCTGAAGGCTTAATTTTAGTTTTAGTATTTTCCTTCCAATTAGGTTGTAAAATTACTGGAAATCCCAATATCAGAGACTGCCTATTTTTAAATCCTCAGTTTCATACTTTTTATTCAGTTGCATTTCTCTCAGATGTCTGCCTGAGGGTTTAAGAATTTAATACTCCCTACTAACCACTTTGCAACCCTTCTTTAAATGTTTAATATAGTCTTCTGTTCCTTCAACATCATTCCTGAAAAGCACAAGCAAACATCTAGCACAGAATTTTAGTGAGGCACTTCAGGAAATTCCCAGAGCACAACAGGGATATAACATCTCTTGTTTCCAAATCTGCTCATGCATAACAAGGGTTTGTACACACTTGCTCAGAGTATATTCATCTTCAGTAAGGCAAGAAAGGAATAGACTCCAGTGAATTTATTTAATAATTGATAGTGGAAATAGAGTCTAATGAAATTTCCATCATCCAGAAACATGAACTCTATATACACTGTCGTTCATTTGTCTGCTAATATCTGAGTTGGCAGCTTCCTTGAATTCTCTACTTTGATTCAAGCAGCCAATCCACTCTGTGATAAAACTCTGAAAATCCCAAAGGAACCAGATAAGCCAAGACACAGAGACTGTATACCTCCACAGCAGCAGAAGTAGGCGGTAGGGAAGTACCATTGGAGATGAGCCCTGCTATGGAAGAAAATCAGATTGTCTCAATCTATATATATTGCATACATGCATGAGTAAGATCAAAAAGATACTCTTCTAACCGCAAACAATCAAGTGTTTGGATATAACAGCAATAATTGGTCCTGGGATGCTTAAATGAAATACACTTTATGAGAATCACTAATCTTGAATCTCTTCATTGGCTACATAAAAATTGGGATATTCCCCCTTCTGTGGGTGTGAAAGAAGATAATTAGATTTAATTACAAGAGACAGTACTTAAAATCCTTATTACCATCATAGTATTTTTTCTTCTCAATCAGACATTTTCTATCTGAGAATTAGATTCCCATATCATATCTCTAGAAATAAGTTGAGAAGTACAAATGATAAAAGCAAATCTTTTGTTTCCTAATGAAATATTTGAGTCTAATTTCAGACTTCAAGCACGTCAACATCTCCCTACACATACAGATTTTCTCATCAATTTCAGTAGGATTAATAGTATGTCTCTATAGGTGCCTCCAGAAGCAGATCTTTCACAACAGTCACATCAGAAGACTTAGTCTAATGATAACTTTTCTACTGACTTTGTCATGCAAAATGTAATTTTATATGGTTTACAACAGTGCAGCTGTGACTACAGATACCCAATTTATGGTGAATATTTTACTCTCTACAAGCAGGTGTTCAATCCAAGCCTGTAACACCTTCTTAGTCAGAGTGATCTCAGGGCTCAGTTTAATTTTCCATGACAGTGAAGCTCTTCCATGGCTGACTACGCAAGGTTGATTTTGAAATAATTCTTCACCTGTTACCCTCAGTAATCAAGTCTACTTTAAGTCAAACACCTCAGTTATTACAGACTTTATATTACCCGTGTGTCAACAACATGTACGTATACCTGTATGTGTATCATAAAAATAATACTTTTGACAACTCCAGTCATTCAATCCATTTAAGTAATTTATATGCCAAAATAGGCGGGTCTTTTTTCAAAATGTTGCATTGCAGTATTTGAAGCACTTCTAAGAGCTCCTAACTTTAAAAGGCACTAGAAAACATGAATATTTCTCAATTTAGAATACGGAACCCTGCTGGAGCATTCCGTGTATGAAATATTCCCTACAGCACTTGTATCTACTGCAGTACAGAAATGCAACCCGTTCCTACCAGGCTGGAAGCAAGCACATCTTTGAGGTCAGCAGAAAAGTGAGCAAATTAGAAATATGACAGAGAAGTCTGCAGACTTCTGAAATATTTCAGCATTGGAAGGGCTTTCCAGTGCTAGGAACAAATCATGGAAATGGAATGGGAATTCAACAGTTAATGAAAAAAGGCATATTCTCCCTTTTAGCCAAAGGTATAGCTGTGTGGGAAATGTTTGTCAATATACCTGGCAGTTAAAAGGTCAAAAAGGATGCATGGAAAGACTTCCCCCACAAAAATAAAAAAGGAAAATAGAGTGAGTATGCTTTCCTTACGATATATATACATACATATACACACATACACTTTTAAGAGAAACTTTTAGAAGAGTTCTGGTGATAACTCACAGTTCACACTGACATTATCACCATAAAGAAAACTGCTACACAGGGAAACAGCTTGGGAGCTATTTGGTTGCATTCCATTAGATCAGGAAAGACATTGCTATTAATGAAAAATCAGATCCGTACAGATGTGTCTCAGTGTTATCCCAAAGCGTGTGACTCATTCAACTACTTCAGGGAGCTAATAGAAGCTAGCGTTAGCAAACTCAGAACTGCGTATTCAGGAAAGACTGAAAACCTATTGCTTTATAGTTGAATCTACAGAAATTTAGGTTTATCTGGGAGAAAAAGTATAGGTCTCTGTGTAGCAGTGAGCCAAATACTACCACTAGAACACATCTTGTGAGATTTTGGAAACTGCTCTGGCTTAAAATATGAAAGATATTCTGGGAATTTAGGGGACTCGTCACCTAATTTCAATATGATTTTACTGACTAGCTCCTTTAAACATAAGTTGGAACAGCTTAATTAAAGGTTGGGAATTATTCAAGCATATATGGTTTTTTAGTTAATATTCACACTGAATTCTAGTTTCTATTTGGTATGATTTTTTTGTTCATTTGTTTTTGTGTAGTTGTTTTGAAGAACATAGTAGAAGAACAAGAGAGACTATTAACATTTGGCATTGTTACTCTGGAAACAGATAAGAAAAACAATAACTGCAAAACTTATTTTTGCCACTGTTGCTATGAAAATTTTCAGTACTCAGAATTTTTACTTGTCTTTAAAACTAGCAAGCGATTGTGGCAATATTTCCATCGCGTAATCTGATAATCAATCTGACACCAATTTGAAGGTTTTTAGGGCTACAGATATTCTGACATATTTCTAATCATTATTTAGTAAAAATATTGCAATATGGTCTTTTAAATTAAACTAATTTTGGGTGTAGAAAATAAGCTGATATAAAGATTTGAGATATAAAATAGAAAAGAGGATTATTTCCATTAACACTTTCAGGTATCAGATAATGCTACAAAATTTCAGAGATTTAATTACTTGAGGTAACAACAGTTGGTGGTGATGGCAGTAAATAACAAAGAGGATGAGAATATACCACCCACACCTCCCTTTGTTAGAGCTTATCCTATATGCTTTTTAATACAGTGTGCTATCAAATAATGAACAATGGTTTATGCTTGAATCATTACTATTCAGAAAAATTATTCTTATATGAAAAACTATTTGAAAAGATATGCACACACCATAATGTAAGCTATAAATGATAACACTCATGCCATGGAAAATTGGAAGAGTCTGCAATTGAAGGGGCTATGCAAAACAACTACAGTGATAGTATTTTAACCACTATAACTGTTACTAAGAACTGATTTAAAAAAAAAAAAAAAAAAAGGCTTCTGTAGTATGTCCCTTTGCAATATCGTAACAGAACTGGAGAGAAAAAGACCAAAACTTTGTAAAGCACATTGCAAAGGAAGACTATACAAAATTTAAAGTACCAAGTGGCTGCAAAGAAAAGCAGTAGGTGGAAAGAAATTAAATTAGAACACCTTATCTTCGATCTAACAGACTGCTTTTAATGTCCATTGCTGATTACTTCCTTAAGTGGAAAAAAAAAAGCATAGTCTAGTACTTACTCATAAATAAGCAGATTTGTCATGTATCTGGCCAGAATAAGTTGAGGCAAGAATAGTATTCAAAATTAACATAGGATTTTACATTGTACAAAATGGTTTAACAAAACCAGATTTTCATCATGATTACATGAGAATTACAATTTGCAATTGAACATAGCAAAAACAATTTTGTGAAAATATCCTAATAACCTTGAAACAAAATATTTTCAGAATATATAATAACCTTGAAACAAAATATTTTCAGAATGATCTTGGTTCATCTGCTGTGTTACTACGGAAACAAGTAAAAAAGTTAACTTGTCAATCTGCAAAGTTGGGAAAAACTAGAAATCATATCCTGGTTCTGGGATAACAGACTCTAAACAAAACAGAATCACTCCAGTACTTCTGAATCTAACTGGTAGCAAATCAGAGCCTTTTAGTGAGAATTTCATTAGAAAAAAAGAACATGACCCATTGGTAAGCATGGTAAGATAAAGCAAGTTCAGTCATCAAGTTTCTAATTTGGTTTATTATCCTGCTATTAATTTCCAACATAGATAATTTCATATTTAACTTTCAGCATGGAATGCATTTAGAAACCGCATTAGCAGTTAGTGCTTGCAAAGCAACTTGAAAGAAACAATGAAAAAACTACTGCTTTATGTTACTCCTATGAAGGATTTACAGAGAAATATTTACAGACAGTTTTACTATAAAGCAGTTAAAATCAAATTGATTAAATAACTTTTGCAGTTATTCTTTTAGCCAAATAACAATTAAAAAGTTAAACAGATGAAAACTGCAAATGATTGAAAGTACACGTGTGTATTTTTAGTAAACGACACTTCAATCAAGCAGACATTCCTAGAGTTAATCCTCTGCTTGTGTCCTGAGCAAGGATAATTTCCTGACCTAGCTCTTTGTTTTACAAACACTAGGCTCACGATTGAAAACAAGCATTTTCTAGCATTTCTCATAGCAGGATGTATTAGAACAAATATGGATAACATTCTGTAAACACTGTTTTTTAACATCTGGCTTATTATCAACATGAGCATGAATATAGGTTTTATACATAAAGTAATTCATTATTAATTTATTATTATATGTTATCATGCCAATTGCATTGGCAATTTAGGTCTTGGATAAATACTAAGGAATATGAAATTGTGCATTTTTTAGCAATGGGACAATAGTTAATTATTTTATGTTTCCTGTTTTATGAGCAAACCAAAATACAGTTTAATAGAATTATCTGAATATATTTAATGACAAAATGGAAACTCACTTCTGTCATTCATGAAGCTTGACTAAGTCACTCAACATTTCATCAGAAGAAAAAAAAATTATATGTAGTAAGTTGAAACAGGGCCTAGATTTGAAGGATAATAAATATCACTGGAAAAGTAAAATTACTCTCTTAGAATCTGCATCTGAAAGAGGTATCTTTAAATTCCTAAATGCAAAAAATGATATGAAAAAAAAACTTAATTGTTGCCCTAGTCAGAATCTGTGGCATTTCAAAACAGTATCTTTTATATGTAAATTAAGAAATACTTTTTTTTTTTAAATTAAAAAATAAAAATTGCAGCCTGGTATGTAAAGGGCATTATAAAAGCATATTGAAAGTACACATGATGGAAATCATGAAGGAATCAAATCTAAATGGATGGGTTTTGCCTTCAAAAAATCTTGAAGTTTATTTCTAAATAATTTGTCAGTTTACTTAGCAGACCCATTTTAACAGAATATTAGTGTATCTATCAAATTACATAAATCAGCCATTGTTATTTGCTGAAATACATATATCTGACTAAGTAGTTAAGCACGTTAAATACCTCTGTGATTATTATTGATTCATTCTAGGTCAAAGAGACATCACAAGATTCAGATTACATATTTACACTTCAAGGAGTGTGGTTACAAAGATGTAACATTCAAATACAAATGAAATTATATGAATATATTTTTATTTCCTAAAAGTAAGAAAACTATCCACAAGTAATATTCTGGAAATTGATATTCTACAAATAACTGCATGCATATAAGCCATCACTGATATTCAGTTTTAAATAAGAACATTTTATAGAATTATAGAACCATAGAATCACAAGTTTAGAAAAAGCCTTCAAGATCGTCCAGTCCAAATGTCCACATACCACCAGTATTTTCTTCTAAACCATCTCCCTCAGTACAACATTTACACATTTCTTGAACACCTCCAGGCTTAGCGACTCCACCACCTCCCTGGGCAGCCCATTTCAGCACCTGACCACTCTCTTGGAGTAGATGTATTTCACTGTTCATTAAGCTTTATTTACTGCTTCTGATTCATTAGTTTATAAAGCTAATGGCTTTCTTCATCCGAACAGGAAAGGGAAAGAAAAAGGCTTGGGCGTTCTGTTGGACAATAGATTGATCATGTGCAAGAAGTGTGCCCTTGTGGCCAAGAAGGCCAATGGTATCCCAGGGTGCATTTAAAAAAGAGCATGGCCAAGCAGGTTGAGGGAGATGATCCTCTCCTTCTGCTCTACCCTCATGGGGCCACATCTTGAGCACTGTGTCCAGTTCTGGGCTCCTCAGTTCTAGGCCAGGGGTCTTCTAGACAGTCCACTGGAGGACCACAGAGATTATAAGGGGCCTAGAGCATCTCCCATATCAGGAAAGGTGGAGAGACCTGAGACTGTTCAGCCCAGACATGAGAAGGGGAGATCTTATCAAAGTGTATAAATATCTATAGGGTGAGTGTCAAAATAATGGGGCCAGGCTCTTTACAAAGGAACAAGGGGCAATTGACACAAACTGGAACAGAGGAAGTCAGAATAAGCTGCCCAGAGAAACAGTAAAGACTACATAACCTTCTCTAGGGAACGGGCATTAGCAGTGGTGTTGGACTCAATGATCTCCAGAGGTCCCTTCCAACCTCTATGGTTCTATGATCCGGTAGTTTCAGTCCCAAAATCTAGGTAAAACAATTATAAAAAGGAAGCACTGACAACATCATCTGGGGGCACTAATAAGTCCTTTTCAGCAAATCAGAATGTTAGCAATAAATTGTGAAGAGAAAAACCTCAAATACCATAATATCAACATAAAAGTTTTCTAATCCAAGCTAGCTCATTCCTAATAATTTCTGTCTTAGATTCCCTGGTATTCATGTGCACAGTGTTGACTGGTTTCCATGGATGTTTTGCTTATGAATTAACAACAGAAGACACCCCTGTTTGGAGACATAATAGCTCCATAAGTAAAGATAAATTAGACATCAGTTTGGCATTATGATGTTCCATCTGTTCAGATCTGTTCATTTTGCTGAAAGCAAAAATAGCTGTTTCCACCAGCATTAAGTGCTGTAAACTCTGAGAAACAAATTGGAAGACCACAGCAGTACGAAACACCTCTGCAAGACACATGCCCAGACACTGCACTAATATGCTCTTAAGGTGCTGCAGAAGCAATTTCCCATTGTTTGAACTGAAGTCATTTCTTTTCTATTATCTTTAGATCCTTAGTCAACACCTTCTCTTTTGTTTGCATTTCCCCTCTGGAGCAAGGGTCTTCCTGCACTACTACAAAAACATTATCAAAATTCTTTTCCATTATTTAGGGAAATACTGGACAATGAAATTTCTTCCTCCTGGTTCCCATGACAACAACATTTCAGTTAACAAACCTAAACATAAGGCTGGGAAAAAAAAAAAACGTTTCAGGGGAGTGCTGCACCAGTAGCAGGAAATTAAGCTATTTGTCTCCAAAGATAAATATACTGAAGAGTCCTGTTTAAGTGTTTTTGAAAAGAGGTTGGCAAATACATATGTATATCTATATATCTTTTTTCCAGGAATGATTAATGCAATTATTGTCACAGGTGAATCTAAAGAAACAAGCAATCATGGTTTGCATGGAAAATAAATACCACGTATTAGCTGATGTAGCTGGGGGAGGGCGGGGGGGGTTGGCATAACACAATGAAACAAAACAAGATAAAACTTCATTGCACAAAGTCTTTCAGAGGATGAAACTGTATCTTTCCTAGGAGTGGAACAGGAGTTGTGGCCTTGTGATTCACTAATCTATAAGCCCTTCACACACCTTAACAAAATTCTTCGTAGTTACACCTTTCCAATGTTGTGAGCATAGTAGATGTCACCCAGAAAGGCTGAACAGGGGATTTATTAAAAAATAAACATTCAAGCTTGAAATTAAAAAGTTTGGTTTAAACCAATAATTATAACAGATCTATATCTTGAGTGATTCAGACATACAATGCTGATCATCTACCTAAACAAGCTTTGTCTTTATCTGGAGGATTTGATTACATAATAGGTAGGTGAAAGGGGATCTGAAGTTGAATTTCCCCAAAACACAGTACTATTATGAAAACATACTCAATCTTGAAAAGTTTGTCAAGTTAATATAAAAACATTTTTTCCCCTCATTACTGTTATATTCTAATTGGTGATTAGCACTCTAATTCCCAGAGAGGACACTGTCAATAAAAATATTTAGCATCTTGGGACTTGGTTCTTTGGAAGTGAAAGCTTTGAAATATCATTGAATTAAATGATTGTCCTGCATTTTTCATGATCATCAAAACTTCCATTTTGATGCAATACGTGAAACATACAGCACTGTCCTGCAATAAGTGACACGTTAAATCTTTCAAACAGAATGTGCTGAAAGCATATTTTATATAGGAAAACTTTGGCTGATAACACAATTACTTGTATTAGTTAATTTGAGCCTTTTTTGATCCTTTTAAGTCTAATTTAAGGAGGACCAGCACTGGGCACTATTACATTTTTTTATAGATAAGAAAACTGCAAAACATATTATTGAAAATCTTGGACCTTATTTGCAAAACTGAACATAAGCAATGGGGGAAATTATTGGTTGTGACTGCCTGCATAGGAAGAAACTAGCCATGATGATGCAGGAGGTCCTTCCAAACCTGTTTTAAATGTATTCATACTTAATTATCTTAATTACATAAAAGTACCTTTATTTAATTAGAAATATGAAATAATTGTTAATTAACTACATCATTGTGTATATCATTTTTGTTCATATAAAACAAAGATGATTTATAAGATTGCTTTAATTTTCACTTTGTTTGAAAAAAAATTTCAAAAATTTTTCAAAAATCTTTTATTATCTTTGAAAGCAGTATATTCAGACCTCAGTTTAAATTCAGCTGGTGCCAATGGTAGCATTAAAAGAGAGCTCTTGATTAGCTGTTAAGTTGTATTAGCCTATTGAGTAGAACATTATGATATTGAATATCAGTGTCATATCTATGAACTACATCTATTCTGACATTTTTATCTCCAGAAGTTAGACTATAGACAGGTTATGTACAATGGATTATCCTTATCACTTAGGTGAAAAAGAACCAAAGGCAGAAGATGTCCTTTGCCAGTACACATATTTGTGTACCTATGACAGTCGCCTATGCCTAATCTTTCACACAAAACTACATTTGGGTTCACAATACACTTAATACAGTGTGAATAGATTTACAAAAATTTACAAAAAAAAAAATCATAGAATGTGATGAATTATAAAGGCATAGCCAAGAGAGTAAGATACTCTCATCACTTCAGCAGATGCTGACTCAGAAGCCAGTGATGTTTATTTAAAAGTCTATATCACTGCTCATTCAAGTATGTATTGTAAGAAAAAGAGATAAAATATTGCAGAGAACTACAATAGAGAACAATACAATCACAAAAGACCGTCCTACACTAAAATACAGTCGGAAAACATCAGATTTGAAGCCTGAATATCGATTATTCTTACTCAATCACATTAAGCTAACAGGGATGAGCCACTATGATTGAAAAATACATCCACTTCTATCAACACAAGAATACAGACAAGTCCACTGTGAACATTAATTTTGAGTACCTATTTAGTAACAGCTAACAAATCACAGAGGCAGGAAAGAGGGATAATAGGTTTGTTTTCCTGAAGGACAAAGCCTGATTTGGGGAAATAGCGCTGACTAAAAATGAACTAATAAAATATGGTGCTTGTTACTGTAATTGCTTCTGTAGAAGTAGATCTTAGACATTCCAGAAAAAAAGATTTAAATAATTTGCACTATTTTCCACTGGGGCAATAATAAAAAATGGGTTTGCTTTCAAGTTATCACAAAGTGCATATGGAAACAGGATTTGTCAAAACATTTTGACATGTGTGATGATGTTTTTGATGCATGTCAAAGAGATACCGAACTATGACAAATAATGTTAAAGAACAGAGGCTGTTCGACGTGCTATTATGTTGAATAGATATCCAAATGTGTGTCTTTATTAAGCTGATTCTCTGCATGACTGTGACAACCAAATGTAATGTAAATAGCAGTTATGAAAACAAGTTTTCAAAAATAACTAACAGCCAAGATGTTAATAGAAAAATCAGTGCTGGGACATGAAAGTATCTTCTATTTTTTTTTCAGTCACAAAGATTCCCCATTTAAGAAGTTTCAAATGAATTAAAATTGTATTTTACAGAGCTAATTTTGAAACTAACAGCATCATCTCTGTCATTTATTTATCATTACCCTACTCATAGTCTTGTCCTTTTAGAGTGACAAGAAACAGAAACAGTGTCAGAATGCCTTGTCATTTACATTTACTCTTTGAACATAATTACAAATACTGTTCTAAATCTATTTTGAAAGTGGGCACTTGGCACATTTGACTGATTTTTTTCATGCTCATTTCTGGTAGAAATGTCACAACTATGTAATGGTGCCTTTTTTTCAACCATCAAGATAAACACCTGAAAGTTCCGTAATTTTACATTCCTGACCTACTGCCTTGCCTCTTCCAAGGGAATTATCCCTACCAATTTGCCCTGGTCTTATAGTTTTTTCCTGAAGATAACTACTCTTGCTATGGATATATGGGGCTAGACTGAACTGCGATCTGACACTGGACTACTCTTAAATACTGTTTTCTTAATGTTCTCTATTTTCTGCATCTGTCTTGGTACGTATCCTGGTATAATATTGCATCATGAATTCTTAGGGTTAGATCTGGTGGTGAGGTACTGCAACAGGTTGCCTAGACATGTGGTTGATGCCCTGTCCCTGGATACTTTCAAGGAAAGGCTGGATGAAGGGCTGAGCAATCTGATTTATCTGTGCATGTCCCTGTTCACACAGGGGAGCTGGACTAGATGACGTTTAAAGGTCCCTTCCAACTCCAAGGATTCTATGATTCTATCCTCAGACACATAGTATCTTTCTTGTGACATCCTACCTAGCAAGTAAACCATGCTAGTGTGGAAACAACAGTACTCTTTAAAACTTCCCCTAGTAAAAGATAGCGTCAGATCGCATAAAAGGCAGGCAAGTACCCATCCCATATAAGTTTAAAGCAAAACACACAAATAGACCATTACAAGGGCAAATGGAATGGACAGAATTTGCCAAGGGAGATGTATATTTGATTTTTGACACACAGTTATTTTTCCTCACTACTTCATGCATTAGGAGCTCCGTATACTAATAAGGCATGTCCTCTCAGTTACAGACATGAGCAAAAAAATCCAGACATACTATGTTTTCAGGTCTACAATGAGATCCTGACCATTCTAGCATATCTCTGATGTACATTCACTCCACTGCATTTTTGGTGTCAACATTGACTTGTTGTTCATTTTAAATCACCTCGTTGAAGCAGGATTTCATTGAAAACAGACACAAGACTTCTTAATTAAAATACTTCTGCTTTTCACTTCATCTTATTTTAGATCATCAATGAAAACTAAAAGTCATCTACAACATTCCTGAGTTTTCAGTTCATATCTACTACACCCATTTTTCAAAGACTGCCAATACAGACAGAATTTGTCAAAGTCTTTTTTAATTCTGCCACTTTATGGGGGAGAACCTGAATATCAGAGGCCAAAATGCAATGCAAGAAAAGAAAAGGTGGGGAAAAAAAAGTGCAAGTGCAAGAGAATTGCAAAGAGAAATCTGGTCCCACTGAAAAAAAGGAAAAAAAAAAATCTAGTTACCTGAATGAAGCCAGCATTTCATATTTTTTATTTTGCATGCTCACTTTTGAATCTTGTTGACTAAACATTTAGAAAGCATATATGATTCTCTATTAATGTCTTATCAAGATATGAATAGGAATGTGGCACATAATAAAAACAGATTTTGAACTCCAGACAAGTTAGCCACTATTTTTCTTAGTGAATAAGACTTGCTGTACCTTTCTAAGACAAATATTTCATCAGACATTCAGGCTGATTTTGAATAAAGCGAATCGGAGTTATGAATAAGTCAGGCAGAATTATTTGCTCAAGCTTGTCAACAGAATTACTGGGAACCTGTAATTGAAATGAGGAAGTCTCCCGCTAAGTCCTTGGTATAATCTCTAAAACCTTTTCAGTGTTCCTAGTTTTAAAATGAAATTTACATTAAGACTCTTGAGAGGCAGGGTATTACTGAAAATCCCAGTTACAAACACTGGAGTAGTCACACACCTCTACTGGCAGAGATCTCAAGGAAACATAAATGGTTCTCATTAAGAGGTGCAAAGGATCTAGCCTTGAAAAGTGTTTCTGTATTAGCTCACTATGTCAGTTGTTTTCATAATGCTTTCATATTTATTAATGTTAATCTGTAATAAAATTTTTGAGGTGATCAGACAAGGATTACTTTGAAAACAAGTCTGCATTAGTAAGTTCATGAAAACGTTCAATCAACAGTAAACATTTTCATTCCAATCTGCACTAGAGTTTTGCTGTAGCTGTTATACGATTCTCCTTTAAGGTATAATTGGAACTGTACAGAAGTTGTCTGAAATCATTCGAGAACAAATGTAAATTATTAACAGCTGCCAAAGAACACACACAGCAGCTTGGCCACAGAGGCGAATCCTCATTCTTTGAAGATATCCTGAGTCTCACGAGCGATATGTTTTTAATGAAAATGCAAAATTCTTTTGTGTACAAGGTTAGGAAACTGTAGCATCATCCCATCTTACTTACAAGCAATACTTTTTTTTTTTTTTTTTTTTTTTTTAGAATTATAAAGTATGGACGCAGAGCCAGAGCAAAGCAAACAAAATCAATATTTGTCCACTGTGGCTCAGCACTACTTCGTGCTTCCACTTTTCACTAATACCAGGCAAAATTCTGCTTTCTATACAACCATAGATTATTTTACTCAGAAAATTTAGCAATACTTTTAAACCAAGTATATTCTGTACTGGCTCACTATTAGAAATTTTAAAGATGGATGGGAAACTATAACTGCAATGAAACTACTGCTAGACATTGAGTACTGAAAATTTGTATTCCACTCTATCTCAGAGCATTGTTTGTAGTTTACCTAAAGTTTTAAACAGTTATGGAGTTACAACACATTTACAGCAAGCAAACTTAGCACATTGGTCAAGTCAGCCCTCAAGACAAGTAGACATTCCTTTTAAGGTATACTAAAACTAAGAAATTGAACACGTTTTGAGCCTTTTGGATGATGAACAATTCTTGCATTTCCTAATAGCTTAAAAGCACATAGCTGAAGGAGATTGGTGTAATCTTTTTTTTTCCTCAGGTCCTCCCACTAAGAATAAGTATTTCATTTTCAAAAAAAAGAGCAGCAGAAAATAAACCAGATAGAAGCTGCAAATGCTTTACTTGTAGGAGAGTGCAGAAAAGTATACACCCAAGCAGGAATATACCATTTTAAGAGAAAAATCAAAATAGGCCAATTTTTCTAAAGACAAATTTTTTTTACTGAATCCTGAAAATTTCTGGAGCATGAGAAGAGGGATGACTGCTTTAGAATAACATTTACCACATCTCATTTCAGTGACTGAATCTTTTTACTTCAAACAGCATAAGAGAGACCAAGAACCTTGAGTTCTTTTATGAAGATCTGTCTGTTAAAGCACTATAAGTAGGTCTGATTATTGAAGAGTAAAAGGTCAGGCTCTCAACTACCTTCTGGCTTTTCTCCGAAAGCTAAAAATATAACCTATCCTAACTGACCAAAAAGATTTTCAATCATGATATTCATTTTCCTACTACAAACATGTGGTATTTTTTCAAGCCATTAAAATTGTATTTAGTATCCTATTGTAGAGAACAAGATACGATGTGTTGTTTACTCGAATATACATGCATTTAAATGCTTAAATAAAAGTGTCAACCAAATATATTCAAACCATCAAAAGAAGTATAAATACATAAGAGTAGGAGTTTATTTCTGTGTGGTAGGACCTTACTAGCTTTGTTTAGCATTACAGGTAATTTGGAGTACGGTACTATCACTTAAACAGCACACAGGAAATTTCACACTTCTTGAAAAATTCCCAGCAGCCAACGCTTCTTGACTACCTACCCCTGCCTAGCAGCAACGGCTGCTAATAAATATTTTTAACATCTAATGTAAAATGCAAAGTAAACTTTTTATTATTTCTTAACATTATTTTTTTTGTGACAAATATATCAGTAATTTAAAAGGCATTAATTCTTCGATAACGTATTTTGTGTAATTCAAAATTTCTAACCCTATCCCCTTTACAGACCTCACAAATCCGGAGCTTCTTACAGTTTTGCAGATTAAGAGTTCAGTGTAATCTTCAATAAGAAAACGTGCTTACTGTGCTTCAGGGGAATTAATCTATAACTAGTCTATGTTAACGATACTCATTTCTATTTATTTTGTGTCAATTCTAAGTGATGCTATGCCTATAGCTACTCTTACCCTTCTATTTATAGAGAGGCTGTGGCCCTACAGAAAGAGGCTACTCTTCTAATCATACATAACAGTATATTTTCAACAGCAACCCTAACAGACTCTAGAGATGAACAGAACTTTCTTTTCAAGTTTTTAATTCTTTTCAATTTTATTAATCAAATTGTTTCAGCAGAAAAGAATACTTCAGTCTGAACAGCAGTGACATTGCCTAACGCAGTGCAGATACATTTAATCATCACTGACACACTGATGAGGAGGTAGATGGAAATAACCATTGACTTACTATTAATACTACAGGGAAAGTTAAAAATAATTCCTGCACTTAATAAAAAGAGTTGGAAGAGATGGGAAAGCTGACTGAAAGACAGATTTTAGAAGGGAAATCAGTTGCATCAAGTCCATCAAGTCCCACTTGCCTGCAGCAAATCAAAAAATGGATATTAAGTTTATTAAAATCCACCTTAAAAATCAGTTAGGCTTTTTGGACCAACGACTCGTAAGGCTGTTTCAGAACTTTATTATTTTAACGATTATGAACCTTTACCTAATTTCCAGCTGAAGTATATAGCTGAGACATTAATAACCATTTCTTGCATTCCTGGTGGTTTAAGAATTTCTTATCTCATCCTTGTGTATTTCTGTACAGGACACGTCTGCTCCTTTAGCCCTCACTTTGCAAGGCTATATAGCAGTCTTTCTCTGCTAAATGTTTCTCATTCGCTTGGCTACCCTTTTCTGTACCTATGCTGATATCAGTATAACTTTCTTGAACTTGAGCACCCAGAGAAGTACTTAGCATTTTAGATAAAATGACAACAGTGGCCTGTAGAGTAGCATTTAGATACATATTACAAAAAAAACCTTTTATTATCTTTTTTTTTTTACTCAAAATTTACGTTGACTGCTTGATTTCAGCATCACTATCATCACATTCTGATGGAAAATATTATTTATTCCAGAGCACGTAAGCAAAATTTCCTTATTGCCTAAAAGTTATTCCAAGGTCACAAAATCCACTACCAAACATGACTCACTCCATAGGTTAGTATACTACCGGTATGCTGTCTTTGGGAATAGCTCTCCAGTTCCATTTAGAACCCCATTTAATTGAAGTTTTAGTAAGTAGCACTCTTCTTTAAACTGTCAGATCTACATCATTGATCAATGCAGGAAGCTTCATAAATGTAGATAAGGTATTTTCCAGACATTTTGTAATTAGCATAGCATGATGAGCTACCATAATTGCTTGCCTGACAGCGCGGTTTCTCATCATTTATAAAGTCTTGATATATAATGCACATCCTGTAATGCATTTCAATTAATCTATACCTATCACAGTCAATCATCTTGGAAAAGCATCAGAACAGGAGCTGTTTTTAAGTCTGTTTTGTTTAGAAACTATATTGCAGTAAGTAGCACTGTTTTACAACCAGGCCTGCATAAACCCTACAGAATTTCATTGAATAACTTGTTTGTCCTTATGTGTTTCAGACCCTAAAGTGAAAGCAAACAAAGATTAATTCAAAATATATAACTTTCTCCTGTCAGTGGAATATAAATAATGCAAATAGCTTTGTTAGAAAATGAAAATTTCATAATTGCCAATTAACTCCTCTTACCTTTCTACTGTATTCTAGTTTTTAACTGAACATTTCTGACACCTGTAAATATTATGTAAGGAAAAAAATAGTATTATCGTAACCAAAACAAAGGTAGCAATGTTACAGGCAAATTCTGAAATGGATCTTTCTATTGTTTGCTATTGCCAAAGAAATGCTCAGTGCTGGCAAGAGAACTGATCCTGCATAACCTACTTAATAAGGCATTTAGAACTACTTCTCAAAACGAATCTTTAATACAAATAGCTTATCAGTGATGCTGAAAGAATGAGTCGGTCTGTTTCCAGTGATCATTTTTGACCCTGTATTAACCCCTTAAGCAAATGAATGTCTCTCTATAGGGATCCAAAAAAAGGAAGGTGATCTGAATTAATATCAGACAGTAAAAACAGTTTAATTTTAGCTCACTACGGTTTCATATAACCATAAAATCACATATGTGTACACACACAAAAGAAGTTGCATAGAGTGAAAATCAGTAGTTCAACTCAGGGTACAGATTCTTCTCTTTGCAGAAGTATTGGCATAAGCTGATATAAAGCTTCTGCAAAACTTTAGCCTTCAGTTGCAATGCGTCAGGCTGCTGTTCAAAGGGATAATGACAGCACTTTGAAATTGTCAGTGCTGTAAAGCGGACAAAAAACTGATTTATGGAAAATGTCAATCTGAAGATGAGAAACTGTATTAACTACCATCAATTTCTAAGGAAGTACTCATATGTAATGGTGGCAATTACTCTGTTAAATAACATTAAATGAGATGTAAACAATTCTCTTATACTATCCACTAGAAGGAGCATGTGGTACTTATTTATTTGCTGCAAGAGTAATGTACATTCTCAGAAGCAACTCAGTATGTACCGCCCTCACCAAAAGGAATCACAGTCAGCCACTTTCATGCTGCACCTCCCTGGAAAAAGCATGCAACCTTTTTCTCATTGTCAGGGACAGAAATTCCATTCAAAAGTTTGAAATGTAGTCTTATTTAAAAAATAAAAAAAAATAAAAAAATAAAAAAAATCAAGCTGAAAAACTTGCTCTTTCTATAAAGAAAAGTATCCCTCAAAAATTGTATCTATTCAAAGCTCTGTTATTGCATTTTGTTTCTAACAGTACATTTTATTTCATTTTGTGCATGCTCATCTTCCTTCTGAGCTGAAAATTTCCCATCATGGAGCCAAAGCACCCATCTACCTCCAGAGAAAAACAGCTTTACAATCTGATTTGAAAGGAAATGGAAACGAAATTTCCCACAGTGATATTGGCTTGGCAAGGGTGTTCCAGATATATAACTCTAAATAATTACAGTGAGTGTTAGGTGCCTAGTTACTTAAATACCTCTAGAAATCTGAGCTTTATCTGAGAACAGTCACAACTGGTGTGACTTGTTTCACTGAATTTTTCTTTCAACCCTTTATCCTGCTTTACAATTCAACCTGCTTTCAAGTTTTAGCACCTTTACAAAGTGAAAATGCTCATGGGAAAAAGAATGGTTTAATCAAACAAACATTTGCTGCTATCTCTCAACTAACGCTTCTGTGAAGCTTCTACATAAAGCCCACATTGCCTCTGTTTCACATAAAGTCTCATGCATTTATGTATTTGTCAGTACGCAGGAATGGCTAATGCATACAGGTAAGTTTTCCTCCTCCTTTCACTGCTATCTGTCTGTCTGCTATGGAACGGCTGCAGTTTGTAGAGGTACTGGACACTCTCTCCTTCTTTCATCAGTCTGTATCCAGAATCTTCCCTTCACTTTTACATGTTACAATGGAGACAAACAGGATGTCTACAAGAGGTCTTGGAGTTTCACAGTACAAAATGGATTAAGACATATTTTAAAGAAAGCAAAAATGGCACTGATGGAAAAAAAATCTAAATCTAGGCTATAGCGTGGTGGGAACATGATGGCATAAAAGTCTTCATGAAAACAAAATCCTTACAGTCTCAGTTTTTGTATGTCAGCCTTCCAAACTGACATCTCTTTCGCTGTATTACATTCAGGAATGGCTCCTTCAATCATCATTTTTCTCTGTTAAAATTTCCCACCAACCTAGCACCTCCTTATCTTTGGCTGACATAGCAATTGTAGCCACAGGGTTTCTCATTTTGCTGTACAGAGTAGTTCTGAGCACTGAGACAAATCACAGTGATAAGACTCAGGCTGCTGCTCTTCAGTAGCATCTCACTGAGCGAGAGCTACTCCAGCACCAGAGCTAAGGTTAAGCACAACAAAGTTACACTGTGACATTATTCTTTTTTGTACAACATCCACTTGATTTATTTTGAAATAATATAATTTAGCTTCATTGTTTTATTTATATTTATTAGTTTCTTCAAATTATACTGCAATTCCTAAGCCTTCTTACAACAAGCACTGCTGTATCTGCTTACTGTTTAAAGTATTTCTACTTTTATTGAAGAGTCATACCCAATATTCTGTATATTAAATTTCATAGTTAATAACAGCTTATTACAGTAGCCCACGTAACACATAACACCAGAGTACGCTGCAGGAAGTCTTACATGCAGTGTTTATTTTGTTTGCCCAACAAGTATGTGTTTTCAATGAAATATTATAGTATTATTATATTATTATAGTAGGAATACTAGTTCTAAATACATAGTTTGGTGTTTAATTTCCTTCTTTATCTCTGTAGTAAAACAATTGGTAATAAGATTTCTAATTGCCATTTCTGTCATTTCAAAACTTTCTTCAATATGCCTTTAGTCTAGTATTTAGATTCTCAGTTAGGTGTGAAGGCAGATAGAAAAAGACAGATTTTAAGGGGAATTTCCTTTGCTGCCAGTCAGCAGATTACAAATTCCATTTAATTTACTAACATTACCTGCTTTTAAAATTCTTCTAGTATTGCTCTGTTTTTGTAAGGATTTTACAGTAAATGAATAAAATGAGTCAGATAAATTTCATAAAGTGTATAAAGCTTTTTTAAAAAGCAGAGGCTATTAGATCCATGCAGTTAATCAAGCAGCTATTAGAATATTTCTTGTTGAAAAAATGCACAACTGTCTGGCTGCCTTTCTACAGTCTACCTGTAATCAGTACTTTAGGGGCTAAAGGTGATTACTTTGGTCAAAGTTATTCATATATTTAAACCACAGTGTATAACTAAAGTTCTATCAAATCTTTTAATCACTTGTTCACCTTGTAAACAAATACAGCTAACACAAATATATAGTTACAGATGAAACTGCCTTGGAAAGTAATTCCTGTACATATAAAAAAAGAAGATCTTTATGTCTGCTACATGGAATCACTCTGTTATGCAAGTCTTTTGTTAACGTACTGCAAGTCTGAGACATTTTACATTTGTAGACAAACCAACCATCTCTAGCAGTGAATGTTTTTCCAGACAAAGCTACATTTTACCTTTAGCCTTGCTACACTTCTTGAATTTGGGCCCTTGCTAGAACACTCAGTCTTTAGCCAGACCAAGTGTTGTGATGAGAAGAAAGCAATACACGAGGGTGGCTCCAAAAGTCATGCCTCCTATTTTATTATGTTAGGCCACACCATCAGAGACAGATAATGGTGGTACGGCAATAGAGGTTGAACTTTCCCACCAATATTCTGTTACATTTTGTTGTTGTATGACAGATGGCAGCAGAGGGGCAGTCTGACATAATGGTGTCTGACATGAAAGTGTGAATGAAGCAAAGGGGTGGAATTGAATTGCTCACCATGGAAAAATCGCAGTTGCTGACATTAATCAATGCTTGCTGAACACTGATGAAAACTCAGCAGTACATGTGTGCGCAGGGAGTGGTGCATTTCAGCAGCAGCATCAGTGAAAGTGGGGCACCTCTGCTGGTGCAGATTTTTGTAAGCGCAGCATGCAAACTCTTGCTATTCACTGGTACAAATGCATAGCTAATGGCGGTGACTGCATTTAAATTAGTATTTTGCAGCTGATTTATTATTATTATGTTAATTGTAGCTGTTGCAATTTTCTCTGAAATAAATAGGAGGCATTGCTTTTGGAGTAACCGACATAGATCCTTTCCTGATCTGTGAAAGCAAGGGCACTGGTAGGGAGGCAGCTACCGCAGATCTGAGTGTCAACCCAAAATACAGGATTAGGTTGCAATCAAGGTAAGCATCTGCCTAGAAATTCAAGAGTAATCTCAAGCCCGTATTATATGTATTTTCAAGCAAAGATCTTATATGGTCTAGGGTTCAAGAAGCTGAAGTGTATGTTTGAGTTTCTACTGCAGTTAAAGAGACACATCTACCATAAGATATGACGAGCCTGCACCAAGTCACACATTTCATAAGGACGGCTGCTATCCCAACTGCCCCAACTAATTAATCAGAGTAAGGCAGGCCTTATTCCTCTGGCACAACTGGTGTCTTGAAAGAAAACTGACCAGCTGCAAGCTTTCCGATAGGTAAGAAACGGGCACATACTCTTATTTCTGTGCTAAGTACTCAGTCTAGCTCCAAGAAGGTATTTAAAGTGTCAGAAGCAAATAGTCATAATTACCTAAGACATTAAGTAATGTCAGAAAAGGAGTATTTTCATAAGAACTTCTGATAAGCACTTTTATAAATTTAAGTAAAAGGACAGCACAAAAAAAGAGATCACAAAATTACTACTTTATCAACAACAGAAATGGTATACTTGTTATTTCATAGAACAGAAGAATCTGTAACACTGAAGTTGGACAGAATCCTACAATTTAGTAAAACTGTGGCTGGTAGCAGAAACACTGATTCACAAACGATGTGTTTCCCATCTCTGTCTGCTGTTAAATATGGAGGAGCTGTAAGCAGCTAGAAAGAAAACAGACTTATTTCTGTTGACCCGTCCAGCAGGTTATCTTCAGCAATTAAGATAACATCATAGAAAAAAAAAAATCTCAATGACAATATTAGTGTAAGCAGGATGAAATATTTATATTTTCACAGTCAGAATTCCTCCCCATTTCCAAAAAAGACTGTTAAATGGCAAAGGCAAAGAACTGATGAAGGGTTAAACAGAACTAAACGATGGCAATATTCAGACGCATATGTTTTTATATATATATATACTCAGCTCAAACCATCTGCTGTTCATGTGTGGAAGCTGCTAAATATGATATTGCATCATAGCTGAAATTCATGCAGGCAGGATATCAACTGTTTAAGATCAACATGTTAGAAGAGGGTCAAGCAGTATAGCAAATAAGGAAAAACTATTCCACAGCATATTTAAGAATTTAAGGCAACAGAAAGATGTCAGATGACTCTGCCAGTTAACTACCAGTAACTGAATGGTCATTACTTATCAAGAGATAATGAGATAATATGCTCAGGCAAACTCTAGGTAGCTAACTAAACTATTTGCAGCAGTGCCTCAGGGAAAAAGAATTAAGAAAGGGCAAAAAAAACTGGACATGCAGTAAGAAATAAGTAAAAATGCAAGAGAAACAACCTTTCAGACACCAATGGTTGCTCTGACAACAGTTATGAACTCTTCGGAGACTAAAGGTAGAGTTCTTTTTGGATAATAATTCAATTTCAATTGCAAAGAGGAGATCATAAAGGGTTATTTAAATGGGAATATCTATTTAAAGAGCGGTACAGAATAGCCAAAATTACGTTTATGATATTTTTTAAAAAGCAGAAGGAAAAAAAAACAACAAAACATTGGGAATACCTTAGTGCATGGAAAAAGAAACATAGTAAATAGGACATGCTGCTTGTTTGCCTGAGAATCTCTGCTTGGCATTTGGATCAGGTGACATGGAAATGCTCAACAACAAAGAGCCTAACAAAAGCACCTGAGTATTGGGCCCAGGTGAACCTAATAAGTTCAACAAGGCCAAGTGCAAGGTGTTGCTCTTGGGTCAAGGCAATCCCAGATACATGGACAGGCAGGGAAAAGAAGTCATTAGGAACAGCCCTGGGGAGGAGGACTTGGAGTGGATGAAAAGCTGGATATGAGCCAGTAGTATATGGCACATCTGCCCATGGCATGACAGCATATTGTGAGCTTTTTCCACTGAGATGTTATATTTTAACTTTCAAAATTACCTATGCTACCAGCAGGGATGTAATTATAGAGCTTTTGCTGCTACCTTGTATTTTTTTTTAATCAGCATAGAATTTTGATAGGCTAGGAACTTTTACTGCTTTTATGAATATTTTATTTACTGATATGTCTGTAATTTTTCTGAGAGAAGGACTGATATATATTTTCATTCTAAACTTTTCTCTCCAGTCAAGATTTAAGACTCAGTCTGCTAGCAGGAGAATAATGTAACTCCATTTCATCTAACAGATGAGAACTTGTACTAGTTTAACTGACTTCCAAAATATTTTTAATTTCTTTGTTCTGTAGCGTGGAAGAGGTTGGGGGACAAGGTAGAATGTCTGTGCCACCATTGTTGGTCTTTAGTAGCATGACCAGTTTTCTCACAGTGGCAGAAAGCACAGGTGCTACAGTGACCCTCAGGAGACAATCTGTCCATATAAGAGGGAAATTTTTAATGTATCTTGACTGCATAGAACAGCATTCTTGTGTTTCCTGAGGGTATAAAAGTGCTGAATAAAGCTGAACATTTCTGGCAGATGAGAGCTGCAAAGGAGAAATAATAAATAATGGTATTTTTAACAGTGCTGAATGATATAAAACATCCCTGTATGATTCAGAAAACAAATGCAAGTAGTTACTCTATTTTGCACCATGACAATCACAGGCACACAGTATTCTAATACAGGCACAAAAATTGGAGTAGTTCAGTACCAGAAAGAGTTATAATTGAATGTTTACTATGAAAATGTAAATTTGTCCTTCCCTGCATTAACTACCATGCCAGCTCTCACAAAATTAGATGCATGCCTAAACCATTCCAAGGGTACATTTTAGATTCACACCCACAAAGTTCTAAGGAACCAGAATGAGCTCTGCCTTGTGAAAAGAAATACACATCAGATGATGCGAGTCCAAAGCATCCTAGCTGCAAACTGGGACAGAGTCTGGCTGCACAACGAACTGGAGCTCTGACAATAACACTTTGTTTATAACTGGGAAACAGCAATATTGGCTCTTCATGGGGGTGAGAAGACATGGACAGCAACAAAGCAGAAAAGAAAATAAAAAGGCTGAACTTTGTTCCAGGCAACAGGTTAGGATTACTTGAATGGATACAGTGTAAAAGCCCTTTAGCAATATATGATGTTTCTACCTTAATTTCTCCACTCTCTAGAGTATTTCATCAAGACATAACTCATGTGACATTTCTGCAGGGACCTGAAGATAGAAGTCTTGCAAAAAATTAGTCCTCAAGTATTACCTGCTATTCTCAGCATTTTTTGAACAGCAACAGCACTGTATATCAGTCACAGGGCTGACTGATCAAATCTGTCTCTGGACAAAAGTTTTATCAAATAGCACAGTATTAACTGAATAGAAAATTCCAGTAACACATTGCTATTAGGGAGGCTACAGAATGCTATAGCAGTAGGCATGACAAAGTTTACGTATTCCAGTTTATGAATATGTAATAACAAAATAATCTGTAATAATTTTTATGAAGTACATAAATATCAGATAGTGACACTGTGAAATCGTTAAAAATCTGCTATATTTTATTGATATTTAAATCACATTAACTATAATTTTTTAAATCTTCATTTAAATGCCTAATAGTTTAAAAAAAATCCCAACAACTTATATGCATACTCATTACTTCAGACCACATAATGCTTTCCATATTTCTTTATATTTAGAAATGATTCAAAAGATGCAAAGTTAAAGTGACAGCTCTGGATACCATAGAAATCAGTGTGCTATTAATTTAGACTGCAAGCAACACAGGTTCTGATTTTCTTGCTTATACATTTTAATACTAGATTTTCGTATGTCACTTGTTTACAAATCTCAATATTTTATATTATCTTTTCAACAGCAAGTGTATTCTGCAAGTATAGTTCAGATAGAAAAACTGGAAACAAAGTCTATTTTTTTTTTTCCCCCAAGATCAGTGTAGCTTTAATTTACTTTGTAGCAGCATGTAGTGATCTTCATCTTCTGACTTTGGTTTCAAATTTCATTGGACATAGGAAGTATTACTTTTCAGAAAGGGTGGTCAGGCACTGCAATGGACTGCCCAGGGAGGTGCTGGAGTCATTGACCCTGGGGGTGTTCAAGGAAAGGCTGGATGCTGTGTTGAGGGACATGGTTTAGTGGGAGCTATTGGTGAACAGGTGAATCACCAAGGTTGGACTGGATGATCTTTTAGGTCTTTTCCAACCTTGGTGATTCTATGATTTACACTGTATTTACAAGGCATAAATACACACTCCCAACAAGTCGGGCAGATGAAAACAAAATTAGATTTTCAAGATCTATTTGTGAGCCTATGGTACTCACAGGCTTGCACAGCTTAAGGCCTCCTTTCTTAGAAAGGTAGTACAGGAAGAATTCAATTGCAGCTTTAAGTTCTGCATCCCTAATGTCACTGACGTGAGTAGGACTCCAGACTTTGCCAAAGCTTGGCACCGGCTAGCACTTCATGTAGCACTTATGGTGAACAAGAAGGTACATACTCTAAATTGTAACAACACCGAGAGAGTGACAAGAACTGAGCTTTGCACCTATCTATCATTGAAGTCAACAAATGGCATAGCTTGTTAAAACTAGAATCTTCCATTTGAGGGCAACATATGGGAATTTAGCTTTATTGAGTATCAGTTGACTCAGTGAAGACCCTGCCAATCAACCACAGCTTGAAACCCTCTAAACAAAGCTAACTCATTATGCTTCCCATCACTTTCACAAGCTTAGTGGGCTTAGACAGCTCACTACCATTAAAGACAATGAAAGCATCCACTTTGTGCCGGGGGTTAAGTAGCTGTTTCCATGCCACTTCACAGCAGGCGTTCTTTGCAACAGATAATTGCTCAACACCTACCACAGCGCATTTCCTGAAGGAGTATGCCCTACCATGAGAGGTAAGGCATTTTCCTGAACCTTAGGACAGGATTTAGTTATAGGATTCTTCCTGAACAGAATTACATTCTTTTACATAATAATTATCGAGTTTTTATGAGACTTTAAGTGCTTGACAGAAAAATAATGGAATCACAGAATGGCTTGGGGTGGAAGGGACCTTAAAGATCATGTAGTTTCAACCCCTTCTCCCATGGGCGGGGATGCTAGACAATAGATCAGAGTTTGATGACTTGAGTAAAATTTTGATTTCACATCAAAAATCTAAGCAGATTATTGTAAAACATTGTTAAAGGCGTCTTTTGCTATAAGAACTAACCCAGCTGCAAAAACGATCTTCACATTCTCTGAAGTGTGTCATTACCAAGTGAGTGATAACTCTGCAGAGGCAAAAGTAGAACCCACTGAGCCAACCAGCACTTTGCTAGACTTGTGCAAGATCTACACAGTTTCTATTGTTTGAATGAACTTTGCCTTCATACTGCTTTATATGGATATTAAAGTCATTCAAGACACTAGCAGGCTCACACTAGACTTCTGCAGTGAACTTCATGTGAACTTCACTTACGATTTCTACTGTTACAACAGAGAAGAATATCCCACTAACAGTCATCGAAAGGAAAAAGGAAAATCTGACATAAAGCAATTAAGGGCTTAAGATAAATAATCAGAACATTTATGCACAGTCTAATGCTCTGACAATTAAAAACTTGCCATTAAACAGGAAAATTACTATTTTAAAATAGCATTTAACAACAAGCGAACATCAGCAACTGTTTGAGCAAGGATTTTACTACATGCTTTCTAACAGCTTTAAGAAAACCTCAAGGATAAATAATATCCCTTTCAGACTCTTTAGAGAGGAATAGCCATGAAAATATTGCTATGGTCTACTGTAGTGGCTCTCACATACTTCCCTAGTGGGTTATACGCTGTTTTTAAACAATGAAAAAATCAAGCTACAGAATGCTTCATTAAAGTAATATTAGTTTGCAACAGTAAATTCCAGCAAAGCAAAGAATAAAGATTGAGAGTATGCTAATGTGAGTCCTGGATGGACTCTCAGTTGGACATGAACTGACTTTCATTCTTATTTTTCAGACACACTTTAATCTTGGTTAATGTTTACACAGTTTTAGGCAATAGATTTTGGCAGAGTAGAGATGAATTTCCTTTCTTTCCCACTGGCTTTGAGAGACATCTCAATCTGAAATGATTGCTAGATTTTGCTTTGAGACTGAAAACTGCTGGCTTGCAGAACATGTACTGCTCCTACTTATTTTCTCATGTCAGATTATTTTCTGCCTCCATCCACCCCTTCAGTTCCCTTGCCAATTACAGTTCAGTGAGGTTAGCCTCTGCTTTCCTTGGATGCCATAAGGCTACACAGGTCTACTGCAGTAATAGCACAAGATTAGCACAGAACTCACAACAAGCCTGAATACAGAAACAGTAATATTGCATAACTTGAAAAGTAAGTAGATAAAGTGTACTCATAGAAGTGAAGAACATTTGTTCCTTCTAAAGGGCATACAGTCACCCTAGAGTCATACAGCAATAGAGCCTTCTGTCTTCAGTTGCCCAACAACAAAGGACAACCTGAGACTTTTACAGTCAGAATATTTTCACTCAGAAAAACTGTTTCCTAAGTTAGGCACATGAATTTGGATATGTTATTTAGGAATACTGCATAATCAATGAATATAAAGATCTTATAATTACGAAATAAACAAGAGTTTGGCAGAGCAGATTATAATAACAAAAAGAGAATAGACAGAAAGCTTACCCGTGTCACGGGCTCACTACAAAACTCCAGAGGAGGGATCTTCAGAAGATATCCTTTCCCACTGGTAGTCAGCTCTCAAATGGGTGTAGGAGAGCCTGGCTCCACCCCTTTTGGCAGCACAGGTGAATTGCCTTCACCTGTGCTCCCATGGCTGAATCATTGCTCGCCTCAGGTGATCAATCAGAGGTCAGGCCATGGTTCAGCAGTTCCCATACAAATACACAGTACAGATGCAATCTATTACAACTAGCATTTTGCAGCTAGTCTCAGCTATGAACCTGACAGAGGCACAAAAGCACAGTGCATGTCTGAAACAGGAGCAAATACAATCCAATTTAAAGCGTTTTGGATGCGTGAAGTATAATGGACAATTTCGACTGCTGACAAAGAAACTCCAAGCCAATGTTTTCCAATTAAGAAGAAATGAAAATAAATGCTTAGTTTCATAAAAAAAAAAAAAAAATAATCAATGTAGATGGGATTATTTTTGTTTTCTCAGCCACAGGAAGTTTTGTTTTGAAATATTTTTATAGTACTTTGCTAATCCTAGGTTACTGACATATAAGCTATCACAGGAGATGCAGTGTGCCTGGAGAATCCAGCAAATACAGTATACTGTAGATGATTTTCAACTCACACCAGTAATTGCGACATTTTAATATTTCCCACTTGAAAGATTGTCATGCATAATAATAATAATAATAATAACCATATTTACTTCTTTCATTTCATTGTCTTTCCAAGAAAAAAAATCAAAATTTCTCCCCAGATAACTTTATGGAAATTTGCATTAGTTAAAACTTTCCCAGAGAGCACTTGTGTAGCACTTTTTCAACCAGACCTTAGCACAACTAAGAATCACAAAAGCAAGATCCAAAGCAAACATGAAATTGGTTTTGAAAATGCACTGCATGGATCCAAAATCATCTCTCACACTTCTGCACATTAAGAGCAACTCATTCAAGATCAGTGTTAGTGAAAAAAAATCTCAACTTTATGACCTGGACATTGAAATTCATTTCAAAAGACCTTGAAACAAATTCAATTTTCTGCAGCATAGAGAGTAGCAGACTTGTTTTGATATCTCCTTGCTCAGGGGCACTGTGATGGATCTGCTAAGTTAACAGAATGCTACAATTTCCTTCTGCCCAGATTTACAGGGATATATGAAATCTCCTGTAAAGATAAGAAAATAGTCTGAGCTAGAATACAGAGCTGTATGCTGCAGTTCAGGTACTAATCTCCTTAACACGACACAATGAAATTTGAGGTACACCAAGCTCTGTGCCTCACAGGATTGCACTGTTGCAACAGAGGAATATCTTTCAGCTCCCTTTACCTGCCTCTCCCAAAGTCAATCCCTAATACAAGTAGAAGGGAAGAGAAGAGGGCCTTTAAGAAGTGCTTTTTTATTTTTTTTTTAAAAGTAAAATAAACATCAGGGCAGGAGTTTAGATATAATGTCAAATCACATGCTTGTTTGGATGGATTTTTTTCCAAAATATTTATTCCAAGACTTACTTAATTTCTTTACATAGTAGGGGATTAGCAAATATTTCAGTTCTTCCACCATTTCAGATATCTACATGAAGCATGCTATTAAATACAGTATCCAAACAACATAAAGATAAATAAAATAATACGCAAAGTACACAGTACTGATAATGCTCTGCAGGACACTTAAGTCAACGGGGCTTCGCACAGACTAAAAAATTCTCGTTTGCAAAGTGTATAGCTGAATCCCAGCCAATAGGCTTCATTATACTCTTTGTGGGCTTTTTCATTTTGACCTTTACTGCACAATTTATTTTGCCCTTCTTGTTGTATTTATAACATGTTCTATGCCATACTTGCAAAGGAGATTAGCACAGATTTAACTACAGCAATTAGAAAAGGGTGAGCTTGCAATGGACTGTAGCAGTTGCACTCCACAGAAAATGCACAGTCTATACATTTTAAGAAGTTAAATAAATGGAATATTTTTAAATTTGTGGCATGAACATCAGAAATAACTTGAATAAAATACAATTTTCACATTTTAATTTCCCGAAATAAAGTTAACTCAATCATCATATAAAATCTGTCAGTCTCATTAAATCTTTCACAAAAAAAAATCAGACATTTAAGTGCATAAAGTGGAGTTTCAGGTGTGATCATTCATTTTCCCATCTATCATATTTACTGTTGTAATGAAGCAACAAAGTTTTGAGTGTCACACTTTGCACTTATGTTTCTTCTTGTCATCTTATTATTAGTTTTTAATCTATATTGGTCCAGCATATCATGAATTAATTATTGGAGAAAACATGAAGGGTATGTGGCTACCTAAAAGGACCAGTTTTCCTTAAAAGCTTCTACAATCTGAAGAGAAATGGGTAACTCTGCACAGGTCGGGTTTCATCTCCACTCTGTTACTAGAAATGCCCATTTGCTGCTTTTCTAAACAGCTGTCGGATTCTACCAAGTACTCTCATAAAATCAGAGATTTGGTATAAAACTTGAAGTTAAATAATTCAAGCTTGATCATATTATAAACAATCTGGTTTTATGATGAAAACTGATGACAGTATTTCATGTACAGAACACACATGCATCTACCTACATGCATGTGTGCTATATGTATTTTATGAATGTATAAATTCAAGAAACTGCAGTTAAGATATCAACACATTTTAATTTGCCAAGCACCAATTTACATGAATCAACTAGTTACACATAAATCACACTTCTACTTTTCTTACAAATCTCCACAGAAGCAACAAATCTCAAATGAGACATTTGGGAAACACTAATAAGATACATGTTACTCAGTTGCTGAGGGTCATCAATTTAGAAAGCTGAATGATAATAAATGCCTAGAGTTATTAAGCTTCAAAATCAACAAGAACTGACTGCAGCAAATAGACTATTATGAGAGAAACACACTTTGACATATATGACAGGGTTCTGCTAAAGGATATTTTCAAGACCAGATATGTGATGACTTAGCATCAACCCTTTTTATTCTTGATTATTAGCCAGAGTTTCATTGCAGCTCAGGCCATTACAAGAAGATAGTAAACAGAGTTCATTTCCCATATAGATACCTAAGTAATCAAAGCTGTCTTAACCAGCTTAGTGAACACGCAGTTTGACAGAGTTTTCTGTGGCTGTGAACACTGCATTATTTTTGTATTATGAATTCCATTTTGTACTATGCCTGAAGCAGGTTGTGTCTCAAACAGGTTATTGTAACGTATTTTAAACAGATACTCAAGAAAGACGTGGACTTTTACAGTAATTTGAAATCCTGTAAAATTTACTTTTACAGGAAATTGAAATCCAAGATGTCAAATAAGGCCTTAAAATCAGAACCTAGTTCACTTAAGTATTAAGTTTTTCTGAAAAAAGATCATGGATGGGGTGAATGTGTCAGAGCACAATCTCTCTGTGAGCAACAACCAGAATTTAGTTTTATAGGAAACATTAGGAAATATCTTTCAGGATGTCAATTTGCAAAAAGTATTAATTGTTCTTTAAGTGATTTTTTTTTTTTTTAATTCCTCTACTCATTTCTTCCTTCCATATACTGTCCCCAAGGAATAAATCAGAAGCAAAAACTGTGAGTACGTATTGTACAGTAAGATTTGCCAAGAAATGCTAAGGGAGCCTAATAGGAGCTCTGATGAAGGATGAAAGCACGATAGAGCACATCAGGGTGAGATAGAGCCTGAGTCGCTGGCTGGAGGGTCTGCAGTGACAGGACTTTGGAATAACTCATTTTGCTAAAGTGGATTGAGCTCTAGACTATGAGCTAGATGCCACCCAAAAACAGAAAAAAAACAGAAGTACAATTTTATTTAGCTATTTAGGCAACAATTGTGATCACTTGAAAAACAAGGCTGACAAAACTAAACATTATGTGAAGACCTTCCAAATCCAGCCTTTTACAAGTCGTGATATATTTCCTGTCTACCTTCACTTAGTCTTTAGCACATAAAAATTTTATTCTGGTGTTCATAAACGGTCTGCCTCATTAATATTATTCAGTATTGACTTTTTTCTTTTTCTCTTTTTTTTTTTTTTTTTTTAGTATTTGCACTTCTTCCCAACAAATAGCAATGTTTTGCTATTGTTTAGATTTAGATGCTTAGCTTAGAAATCTGACTCTCACTCACTCTATTTAATTGCTTACCGTTTTTCTAGCACCAAAAAAAAAAAAAAAAAAAAAACCTACCCAAAGATGTTCTTCATTGCATTTAAATGTTTTGCCTAAAGTGAATTGGGCAAATATTTTCTCTCTTGTCCATTGCAAACAGGAGAATTACGGCACACACACATACACACACAGACAGGAAGCCACATGAAGTATTAAGCAAGCATTCAGACCTCAGTTATGTCCTAGGGCAACTGTCCAGTGACTTGTGGGAGGGCATCATGCCAACCGAACAGATGGACACACATATGGGTAGTCAGTACATCATGTGAAGCCATCAAGTATGGATACTAGGGGCATGATTCCAACCTAAGAACATGAGCTTTCTGTGAAGGTTAAGGGGATGTTAAGCTGGCTTTACATTCAAAAATAAAGAATAAATTCCAATTCAATGTTGGGTAACAGTTATGCTCTTAGTTAATCAGGTAGAGTTAGTAGATAAAGGGAGGCTTTTTTTCCCCTAACAGAATAATTATGAGGTAAAGTTTTAACATTTCACAAGGCATATGTTATTCTGACAATAAACAAGTATTATCTGGGGGGAGATCAAGTTAGTGATCCCGATTTTGCACTGGCAGTGCTTTGACCCTGCATCACCATCTGGTCCTTGACTTTTCCCAACAGAAGACAGGAAACAGCTATTTAAGCAGTGATTGCAGCCCAGATAGCCAAATGCATCCTCCAGCATCCATTACTGGAAGGGTCAGAGTTTGGAACCACTGCCTTTTCCTGATAAGCATGAAAATGGAAGAGCAACTTGTCCACACAACTTGTCCTGGAGAGTATTGCCAATGCACATCCTACAGCCTTCTACTGCTGTGTCCATCAGCAGAGAGAGAAGGAGGTTAGGAGCTATGCTTTGTGAATGTAATTCACTGCTACACCCCCGTAGCCCAAGAATGGCCAAAGTCTGCTGCTGAAATGTGATCCTGTCCTTCATTAAAGGAAGACCATAGGATTCTGACCAGATCGTGGATTTACCAGCTGACTACACAGAGTACATTAAACTATTACCAAAGACAGGACAGAGCCAGCATCTTTGTTTACAGAGTAATGTGTATCCACAGCAAAGCTGGGCCAGAAAGCACTGAATTCCTGTTGAATTCAGATATTCAGGGAAAAAAAAAAAAAAACACACATTAAAAGTGTATGAAGATAAATAACACATAGGTTGTGCCAAAAACAAATTGTCTGCTTCTTTCAGCTTTATCTAAAAACATGGGGAGATGGTTCTGATAGCTCATTCTAAAGGCTACAGCTTGAATTATCTGCTTTCAGCTTCCAGACATTTAGGTTCTTTCTGCTAGACTGGACATCTCCTTGGTATTCTGTACGTTTTCCATTAAGTAACTGATAGTAATAATATAAGCCACTTCTCAAACTATTTTTTATTAAATAATAAAGCCTTACATCTTTAAGATTCACACCAAAAGAATTTTCTGAAGCATATTGTTCCTTTGCTTTTTTTTATGCCCTCTTCAATTTTTCAATGTGCTTTAAGAATTCAGATGCCTGAAAATGTATTCAATATTCCAGTTTTGCTCTCCCCAGTGCTACATACAGAGTGATAAGTAAAATTTTCCTTACCTCTGTTTATGCAGGTCTTTCTTTCATACCATCCTATAATTTCTTCTATGAAATCCCATTCCAGGACATAGCTACCTTTTATTGGTTTGGGCCTACGTGCCCTGGTTCTGTAACTGCATAACTAAATTTATCATTTTAGAATGCTTTTGTTTACATTTAATATTCCATCTACATAATAATACAAATTATTCTATTTTACCATATTACCATGCCATTAGCCACTTCACATTCATATATTTCAGATAAGTGATTTTATTTTTTCCTCTAGATATTTTAAAAGCACATGAATACCATTGCAGTCATTTGTGTAAACTTTTACTAGAAATTCTGGTACTGATCTTCCACTAATGACTTTTTGGAATCTATCTGTCAATTTGTGAACCTGGTAATGAGTTTTTTGTAAGTATAATGGTATTGTTTAATTATAAATATTATATGGCATCAGTAAAATCAATTACAGAAAGCATGTCTGCGATGGGTATTTACTTGCTATTCTGTAAAAAGAACATAACCATAAAATTGGATTTCTTATCCATTAATAATGTCTATATTACAGTACTAAGCGACTACATTCCTTTCAATATTCTTTACCGTACTAATCTAACATCACATTTCATTATTTTTCTTAGAACTGATGTCAGGCTCACTGCCATACAGTCATTCCAATCACTATATCCCTCTTTTGAATGCTGGCACACTATTAGTATTATTCTAACCTCCTAGAACTTTGTCCAGCAAGATATGTTAAGAGGTTACAGTTGTAGAATGCTCAACTGACACCTAGAACTTATCTGACTTTGCTGGTGTTTTGGATCTAGCAAAAAATTGACAGAATTCATAATGAAAATGGAAAGAAAAAGCTTCAACATAGAGAATTATTCTGTCTCTTCTCAAAAAAAAAAGAAAAAAAAAATTTCTTAATGAATTTGTCTCCTTGTTGCAAAATTATCTATGCATAATCATTAATAATTTTACAGCAACTGTTGCTATTGGGATTGTTATGGTCTTTCACTACTATTGGAGTTATCTTTCGCTTAAACTACTTAGACTCCTGCTTACTTTCCTTAGGCTTGCTCTTATATTGTTATATTCCTGTCAGCATTTCGTATAAAATATCTGTCTCCACAGATGTGTATTTGCTTTCTCCATTATCTGTTCGCTATATAGATTGTTATTTCCTACTTGCTACCTTCACTTTTGCACAGAAACCAAATGGAGTTATAGCTAAGATTTTCTGCATTTTTGCGTCAGTACTACTTTGTTAAATAACACCTCCATTAAGAATTCCAGATATTCATTCATATATTTATCTGATTCCTCCTCCCAATTATTTCCAGTTACTGTTTTCTCAATTATAGAAAACTACCCATTTAGAAGAACTACCATGTGTTTGCATGTGTTACCATGTTTTACCATGTGTTCTTTGTTTGTCTACATTGATTGCAGTGAGGTCATGAAAACCCTTAAGGCAGTCATGAACTTCTGGTCCAGTAAGTTATTCATATTTATCAATTCTAATGAAATTCTATGCTAAAAGTATATCATTTTGAGTCTTTTTCCATCAGAAAACATTTTTTTTCTTTTTAAATATTTCAGCAGTGTGAAATTTCCAGTACTTAGAGCTCCCACTATATTTATTAATATGAATTCAAAATTCCACGATTTTGTGTTATCAAGAACTCCAGAATACCAGATCACACCTTCAACTAGCTTATCTCTTTTAGCTGATCTCTCTACCTTGAGGTTACATCGCATTGTTTTACAATTCCAGTAGCTCGACTACTGCCATCACTTTACAGGATTGGCTTTTCCACTCTGAGGATTTCTAGATCATCTGCTTTGTTACTAAGACACCATAATCACAAGAACCTCTCATTTTGTGAGAAACACATCTATATTTATAGAACGCTACTTCTTACACTTGGCTAATGGAGCTGGATGCACATCGCACTTGTGAAAGCCTGCAGTAATAAGAGGATTTCACTTTTGCATCAGGAGACCTCATGTTGATTCCTGTTTTTCTATGTCACCCTTTGTACCACTTGTACCTTCGCCATTTAATGTCTTCTTTTGGATACCTATCAACAACTATTACACACAAACAAAACAAAAAAAAATAATATCATTGGAATGACTCAGTGAAACAGAATCTGGATCAGTACTTCATGATGTATTCTGGTCTAATACCTGAGACAAATGAAATTACTCAAACTGAGCTCTGGCTTTTTTTTTCCCTCCATTCTGCTTTGTAAGGTTTTTCAATTCGTTCTTAAAATAGCTTATGTAGTTTAATTTAGGGAAATAAATGAGGTTACTTTCACCAAAAAAAAGTCTTAATCTGCACTTTTTCTGCAAGATGGACAATATTCAACAAACCTGAGCTCCCTTTTCTCATGAACATAATGAGACATTTCTCAGCTGAATGCCTGGAAGAGCATAGCTTTTAATGAGGGTTTAGAAAATAATAGCTAGGGGAAAAAAAAAAAAAAAAAAAAAAAAAAGAGAGAGAGAAATAGAGAAGAAAAGAAAGAAAAAATACATTTTCAATTTTAGCACATACAATTGAATAAATGCTAACTCTTAGCAAACTAGCTACAAAATAAGAAACTAGAACCATTATTTGTCACCTAGCTGTTGTTTTTTTTTTAGTAAAATGGCATATTTAAAATATACGTATACACTAAAATCACCACATGATGCTTGTAAACATATGCTAAAGCTCTGTTCTTCTTTATTTTCTGTCACAAAAGCATGAAAGAAAACATGTCCTACCACTGTTTTTCACCTTGAGCTAAACATCTGTTTATTTGTTGAGTGCTATGCTTTAAATAAACTTACTGAAAATGTGAATGAAGAAAGTCAAAGTAGCCTATTTTCACAATGAAACACAGTTGTTTCCAAAACTACTTTAATTACACGTAATTCTAATTAATGTAATCCCTACCACTATGACCTTTCCTAATTAAAAATTGTCTGTATAGACTCATCTTGAAGAATGAATGAAAATGACTTAAATTGTGAACTAAAGTGATGTAGAAACAAATTTTGACAATTGAAAACATAGTATAACAAATTCATTTTCTTAGTATAGATAAACTATGCTCCATTATAATTACTTGGGCTATTATTACAAAATTTTAATTTCTGAAGTTGAAGCAGTAGATGAATCTGCTATTTCATCACTGACCACTTTCAAGAGGTACTGATAAATGTCCAGTGACATCGGATATTCATCATCCTTTATACCTATTGTCACATATTGGGATGATCTGTGTTCAACAGCATTACATTCTATGTTCTCCTGTTGATTGCCATAAAACTCTAGACAAGAAAGCTTTAATTTCGTAAGTCCTCATCTCACAATTATCATTCAGCTTATCAAACAATGGATTTTCTATATAATTCCTGAATCGTTACCTTCTACATTATCGTTTAAATGAAAAATTAAAAACAGTAATTTTATGTCAATAATATATTTTTTGCAATGTAGAAAAATACATTACTTTTAAATATTGTCTTTTAAAAGCATTAAATACTTCATTTTGAAAAGTCAAAGTGATACATTTCAGTTTTTCACTTTCTAAAACAGCACACTATTACTTATCATTTTCTTCATTAAAAAGTTCAGTGATGAAATTCATCAAGTGTACTATATCCTGCAATCATCGCAAACTGCACTGCAAGTGTACAATAATCAAGCATTTGTCCAAAGAAAACAAAAGCATAAAAGAGGTTACAGCAAGGAGAGTGTTGATCTCTTTTCTCAGGTGACAAGTGATAGGATGCAAGAAAATGTACTCAAGTTATGCCAGAGAAGGTTTAGATTGGACTCAAGGTTGGATTGAATGATCTTTAAGGTCTTTTCCAACCTGAGTGATTCTATGATTCTATAGATATTAGGAAACATCTCTACACAGAGAGGACAGCTAATCTTTGGGACGGGGAACTGGTGGAGTCCTTATCCCTGGAGATATTTAATTGATGCATGTACATGTCTCTAAGGGATGTAATTTAGTGAAGGGACTCAGTAGGTGAGCTTGAGGGTTGGATTTGTTGATCTTGAAGTTCTTTTCCAACCTTTTATGGTTCACACAGCCTGTAATATAAATAACATGAACAATAATAAAATCCTCTCTGGTTATTCGAAGTACAGCTTGCAAAGCACTTACAGACTAAGGCATCCAGAGATGTAGTCTTCAGTGCAATATGCTCAGACCTTTCATGCCTAACCGCTAAGCATCTGATAATGTATTCTGTGTGGTGCACTCAGGTGCAAGGAATCAGGCAAAATAATTGCAATTACAACAACATTCTCATTAACAAATCAGAGACGTTGCTTTTCAAAAGCAGAACTACTAGCTACATTCTTCTGGAAGAAAAAGCCTACGTAATTAAGGTTTTAGGCAAAATTTAGGGGCTAAATTACTCCAACCAGCTTTGTAAAAAACTATAAGAACTCATTCAGAAAGCAATTTCAGACCCAGCTTTCACCCCATCATATGTATATCAGGCTTTATCTCCAAGAAATATCAGTTTGAGAGAGCATTTAAGACTGCCTTCATTCAGCCTGTGCTCCACAGATATCCCCCCGGCAAAACTCAAACATAACTCTAAGGTGAACTAAGTAGAAAGAAAACAGCCTACACTGCATTTTCTGCATCAGCTGTGGAGCTTACATAAGTCTTTACTCCTTCAAAAAATAGTTTTCAGGATTTTTCACCCTAGGCTCTTTTTTTAGTGTCTACTTTATGAGCATTAAACATCTCTGCTAGTTTATTTTTCACTTTGTTTTTATTTCCATACCAAATATTTAATTATTCTGCATCTTCTGTACATGTTTATATATGCTTAAATAACAAAGCACTAGGAAATAGTATTGCAATATAAAATCTATTTAGTATTGCAGTTAATGATTACAGCTCTACTAGGGTAAGCATAGAAGATCAGCAGTAATTGTGCCAATGCAGAAATGTAAGAAATGCTGAAGCAATGAGTGGAATAGTATTTATCTAGCTATGGAATTACAATATAAATGCAATTTCAGGAAGAGAAAATGAGATATTTACTTAGCGATCTTGTCCACAGTCTCCAAAGGGAAATGTTTTCTTGGTTTGTTAGTTTAAAAATTATTCCCTCATCTTTAAACACTGTAATTTAATATATTACAAAACCCATGTCAGACCTTTAATCAAATCCTAGCATCATCAACCATTTCAGTGATAGAATGGGTACCTATTTGATATAGAGAGGGGAGTGAAACATCAAAGAGAATAGTTCCTGTTTAATTACTGAAATCTCACTCATCAGCCAAATATACTTTTCCTCATCTCTGCCTATCTGTCTTAAAAATAGCTATTCAATTGAAGAGAAGCGTAATATATTTCAACCTGCCATCTATTTTTAGTTGCTCTTCTGCTATAAATCTTTTTAAAGAATCAGTTGTACAGATGCATCTGCAGTATATTCAATGAGAAGCTGGTGAATTCCCCATTCTTGCCACACAAGTAGTTCATTTTCCATCAGATGGAACTGAAAATGGTGACATAAGGACACAGATGTAAGGTATAGGTAAAAGATAAGTAGGATTGTACAGCCCATTACCCAAAGTTCTGCATGGAAACATGCCAGACATTTTAAAAGCACAGGGCTGATCTCAACATATTCAATTGTGAAAATGGAATCTAGAGATCCTCTACCTTACCCTTAGTTTCTTTATTCATTTTTTATGCAGTTTTGGATCAGAAACTTGTTTTTGTGCTTCAGTCCTACCAGTTTAAATTAAGAGTAAAATAATAGCAGTAAACTATACAGGGCAGGAACAGGCATTTGCAATGCAGTCTGGTATTCCTGGAACAGATACTCCATATGGTATACCAACACTTTTAGCCTTAGCATGAAATTTCTTCTATTTCTTCTGTGTGAAGCTAGATAACAAATGGGGGAGAAGGGAAGGAGGGAGAGGTGGTAATGAGGTGGACATAAAAGGGGGATTCTTAAGAGCAAAAGTTTTAATACAACTTAAGCAGAGCTCAGATGTCTTAAAAAGTCTGAATAAACAACACTGCTTGCAAAAATACAAGTGTGTAAAAACAGACAAAAGAAATGCTGTCTGATCTTTTCTTCAAGGACTTGTTACTGAACTGAGCAAGTACCAAGGTGGTATCCATCTCCAGTGATCTGATTCTACGTCACTAAGGGCTGAGCAATTTTCTCAGGGCAGCTTCAGTCATGCATCCACTCATTTTTATTACACAAACAGACAGACCAAGTAGCATAAATCTGTTAGCAAACAGTTACAACTGATACAGAAATGAATTTGCAATGTCATTCGGATCCCTTTAACATAAAATCTTGTGAAACTAGGCAAGATCTGCACATGACTAGTTCCAACTTAACACTGTAAGAATAGTGTCTCATTTCAGAAAGGAATGAAACTTTTCCAGAAAATCCACTGAAAATAAGACTGGTGTGGTATGTTGCCTTTTTTTCTGGCCCACACATCACAGTGCACACCATCTCAATATTTGGAAAATTGGCTTTCACTTAAATTTTCTGGATTTTAAAAGTCTGACTACTGTCCAGGACCTAAATAAACAGAGCCAGGCCCTTTAAGTTAATTACTCTATTTGGAAATAGAGAGATACATTCTCTTGTGAGTATAGGCTGACTGTGTTAGGGGAAGAGAACACCGAATTGGGGAAATTAAGGAGTTAATAGAGAGCCATGCCTTGGCTTCTTGCCCCAGAGACAAGAACTACATGAAAGATGGGCAAAACCAAGAGGTAGTCTGATCTTTGACACTAGTTCTCCCCAGGGATTATCTCCCATTTCTTTCCCAAAGCAGCATGGTAATCCCAATTATCAATGCTATGAGAAAAGGACTCAAGACTAAGGATGCAATCATGAGCCCATGAGAACAAAGTTCAGCTGGTTATGGTTTATTACAAGGTCTTCCTCATTTTAACGGAAGTTAGCTCTTTCTTAAGGTTAATATTGAGTTCTTACTTACTGTTACAGCAGTCAAACTCTAATAATAGCAGAGTAGTAAAAAATGAACCTATGAAAAAATATTTAATTACTAATAAAATAGAACTACACAGACTTTCCTGTGTTCCTCTTCATTAAAATTCCAATAAAATTAAGACTAAACTTAGTAAACAATTTAATGCCAAGTATATTTAATTGCATTTCTACTGTAGTTGACAGTTGATTTTAAATTAAACTGCAGGGAATAGACTCTATGTTTGTAATTGATATGTTCAAAGCTTCCACCTCAGAGAGAAGATGATATGAGCATTTATTTTGATCACAGAATGTGAGATCATACTGCGGAGAAGCGAAGAGTGGTTATTTCCAAAATAATCTAGGTGATTATTTAATAAAAATTTAAAGAATATCCAGCTTCCTTCACCAGTCCTATCATCAAATTGTCACTTTGCAGAATTCTTATAACATTTATGGAAAATTCACCTATGTGTTTCTTTCAAATCCGTATTCAAACAGAAAACAAGACCATCTAGCTCAGGAAATACGCGCAGTATCTCTGCTTTTAATTTCTGTCTTTTTTGCCATTCCTAGTAGACAAGTTGTCGTTGGCTCTTTTTTCTGTCTGATTTATTCCTTCTTATCTTCAATTTTAAATAAACAGAAGTCACTATGGATTGTATGGCTACTACCTACACTGGATTACACACAAATTGTAACACACAAGATTATCATAAGCCTAGCAAATGCTTACATGAGGTCAGCTCATCCAGAAATACATGTATGCACACAGAGAACATACTCAACAACTTTCTTTCCATAGACTTAATCAATTGTCCAGAGGAGTTCTAGGAACAAAACAAAACAAGAAAAAAACCTGAGAAGTCATAAATGCTTTGGCACAGAGAGCCAAGATTGCTTCCAAAATACATTGGAACCACTCTCAGCTGCAATTAAGTCAGTCCTTAAATTCCCACTGAAGTGGGGGAGTCCAAGTTTTTTGGTGGTGAAATGCACTTAACAACTATCACACTCATTCAGTGCAACAGAATGGTAGAGTCATCCAGCAGAGCCACAACAGATTTTCAAGAGTTCTGGCAACGCAAAACATGGGGCTTCTGAAGAATGAAGACAATCAGCTAAATGCCACAGCACCCCATCTTTCAGAAATCCCGTAGCATACAAAATGGCATATGAAAACATTGTTCCCAGGAAGGTTGAATCATAACGGTTGGTTGGGATGGGTAATTTTTCTAAGTATGTCTATCACAGTTTTGTGCATGAGAATGCAGGGCCTTGTAATTTGGAATGCCTTCGCTCTTGCATTTATTGTACTGTACTCTCCTAAATGCTCATAAAATGAGCTATTATAATGTAAATAAATGACTGGTTCTATCTAGAAGATGCATTCTAACAAAAATCTGTCCTAAAATCCTTTATAGAAAATCACTGGAAAGGTAAACATTTTATGAAGCAGATAAACTGATCTGACGTGTCTGCTTTGTATTTCTTCTGTGAAGCAAACCAACTTTAAGCGTTAAGCCACAAGGCATTCATAATTCACCAGAATTGCTCAGATAATGAAAGATATCCTTATATAAACCAAATATATTTTTATTTCTTAAATATTTGTCACCAGTACACACACCTTGACAGTCATTTGTTTGTTTCATGAATATGTAACTACAGAATCACGTCCACATCTTTTCTTCAGGTATTGATATAATAGAGAAAATAAAACAAGACCATATAACCAAGGAATTCAAGCTGACAAACATTTCCAGCTTTTCACTTTATCCCCTCCAATGATTCTATCAAGAGCCAGACAGGAATATTCCTGCAGAAAACTCAGAAACATAGGTGCACATTGAATCTATTAATTACAATGGCATAATTTCCATTATTATTCTGATTATATCATTTGTGTCCTGTGCCATTACACAAGAAATGCAAGTTTTAAAAACATCACTATAATCTTTCTTACTCATCTGAATTATTTCTTACTCTTGAAATACTTCAGTATAAAGAAAAAAAAAGGGTAAGATGGCAAGTGCAACAAAGTGAATGATGGAGTGCAAACACATGAAAAGATTGTTTATAAACAAGCTACTTCATTTTTAATTTATTGCCATCAACTTCAATTACTCAACCTTTTGATTTTGCTAATAATTTCTCTGTACTCAACTGTTATATTTCAATCACACTGTTTTCCTTATTTTGCATTACCTTCTTGCAATTTCGATAGAGATCATTGGTAAGTATATAGAAAATAATCACATCTGCACTAAAGACAAAAACCAACAGCCACTATAAGAGGTATTGTGGTTTGCTCAAGTTATGGAATTGTAATTTCAATCATTTGCACAACATGAATATTCTCTACCACTTAAAAAGTGCAAGTGCCTTGGAAAAACTTAGCCTGAAGAGCTACACCGGGCTCACTAGCCTGCTGGTGCAACTGGTCTTCAAAGGAACAGTGCTGAATGGACTGTTTCCACTGCACGTGCCCCAAATATTCTATGTACAGCTTCAATTTTAACTCTGGGATCTTTGGAGCACGTTCTTACATTGTGGACAGTTGAACAGCTTCTGTGTCTGTTCACAGACATGCAAATCCCTAGGTCCAATACAAAAGAAGCTTGTAAATGCTTGAGAGCAGAATTTCCTACATAAAAGAGAGCTACTGTCTTACTCAGCACTATGGGAAGCACTTCAAATTATTGTCTTTGAAAGGCAGAAAAGCTTTCAAAGAGGTGTGTAGCTCATTTGCAAAACCTAATCAACATTTCACCCACTGGAGTTCAGTGCTCTTCAAATCCAAATGCTCTCCAGCCTGGTACTAGCTCCAATCCTTTCTTTGTTGGAGGCAAAGGCATCAGGCTGGGAGATATCTGCTTGATTTATAAAAATTGCACGTCAAAACACAAGCTGCACCAGGAATTTTTTTTTTTTACTTTTTTTTTTTTAATGCAATTTAGCTTATCTTTCCAAGTAACTAATAAATACAATTTTGACTGTTTAAACTCAGTATGTATTTTTTTTTAATTGGCTGAAAACACAAGGATTTCTTCTAAATTCTCTCCAGACCCTCTGTTTAACCAGTCTACGTTGCAGTACTTGGCCTGAAGCACTTCTATTTTTAGCTCTAATGGAACAGTCTTAAATTGCCTATTTTCTGTTTACTAAAGTCATTGAGCTTGTTACCATGGAAACTGTGGCAAGTTCCACAGCTTAACTGTTTTATTAAATGGATTGAAGGCGCAGCTGCAAAACTTGAAAGGCCAGAACATCAATATTATACATAGCTTGAACTGCCATACGTTCCATACACTAAATGCAACGAACTAGAATCTAAGCTTTGCTATGATTTAAATCTTTAATATCTCTCTTAGTAGAGAAAAAGCGTAACCTAGATCAGAATCTGTTTTTGTCAAACTGCACTGCCTGTCAAGTTTCAGTGATTACTGTATTTGAATGGATAAATTGCAAATGATGTACACTAAGCCAGTCCCCAGTTATCAGGGCAAGACATTATCTTACAGTTGTGTTTGCACAAAGCATTTAGCTCATCATTGTAGCAATCTCATTAATTTTTGGAAATGCTATATTCTGTTAGTTTAAAAGGGAATTAAATAAATCTAATGACCTTGTCAAATGAATCTTCTTTTAAAAGTTACATCAAAGAATTAACAAAAAGCATTTTTTACATCTTTAATTAGGCATTTGAGAAAGAAAACTAAGAAGTAGAGATGTTATGAAATTATTCCTTTTCATTTCAAAGTAAGTAGGGTATGCCCTGTATTTATGCAAATGAGAGTATTTCTTATGCTTCAACTTGAGTATAACACTTAAACCAAATACGCCAGAAAATTATTGAAAATTGTTACATTCAGAAGATTTTCTTGTGATGGAATACAAAACTCTGCAAGATGAGACTGATAACAAATACAATTTTTAACACAAACCTAAGCAACATTATACAACCCCCCAAGGGATGAGAGCTAAAATAAGAATAGTGATATATTTACAGCCATAAATATTTAATGACTGATTCATCCTGTTGTAACAGAACCAAAAGCTCAAAGAATGCTTGACATTTAGAAGAATAGGGTTCTGCTTTCTTCAAGAGCTCTTGTTGGAACGGCGTTTGCATTGCTACTTTTGGTGCAAAACGCATCACAAGTCTGTCCACGTAGCTACGTCCAGTGAATATAAAACAAAAAGTAAAATGGACATTTTAAAGAAGAGATCTTTCAGAAGAGGTAATAATCTAACAAATCATTGAAAGATATATCTACTGCTGTAAGAATGCACATAATTATAGCGAGTTTGATGTTCAGTAGTTAAATTCAAGGAAATATCCTTCAATATCTGTTTGTGTAACTGGAATTAAAAAATAAAGTTTCCTTTGATTAATATATATATTTTTTTTACCTTCCTTGTGTAGGGTCTACCTTCATCTGCAACACCCACATAATTCCAGTGAAAAATCAAGAGGGGGTAGCAATGATGTTTATTATTAACTTTGAGTACGTAACAGATGAAGAGAACATTGCATCTCCTGAGAAGTGCAACCCAATATTGCCATCCAAACTTGTAAATCGTAAGTAACACAATGAAAGTTGTCTGCTTACCTCTACTGTTAGCTGAGACAGTAATTAACTTGAGGATACTAACAACAGAGATACAGTGCAGTTCTATTGCCTGATTCATTTAGGATACAAAACTTACAAAAACAAAACAAAAATTTAGCAGGCCTGCTGTAGAGTTGGCAAGATAATCTCTCAGATCGTTAGTAGTACTAACATAATTGAAATAGGATATAAAAAAAATCATAAAATGGAAACATTTCACAGAAGTGCAATACCCTCACCAAAACTTCATCTGAAAAAGTGCAAAAATGCATTATAACAAAAAATATTTAACTTTAGCATACTCAAAACTGAATATTTCTACTTTTCTTTCCAAATAAAAAATAGTTTGAAGAAGATTTGATTATCTTGGATTAGCAAATATCCCCAGAAGTTACACCAGAATTATACATCTTGATTTTAATCAAAGTGAAGTATTTTGATTGGATTAAAGGAAGCAAGTTTTTTGGGATCAGCTTTTGTTTGCATTCATTCTTGAATGAAAGAATTGTCAAAGTTAGAAAACTCCACAAAAGTCCACTTCTTACATGGTGAACAGTGTAGCTTTCTGCCCCACTATATGCAGAACGGGTGCTCTTTTTCTGACCTTCATTCACTATGCACAGCAACAGCACATGATCCTTCTGCTTTGCATCTTCACACACATACCCTGCTATCACTCCCAGATCCCCAAAACACACCCTCATTTGTACAAGCTTTTAGTAAAGCACAGCATGCTCTAACAGTGAATGTTAACACTCTCCCCAGTCTGGTTGGCTCAGCAACAGCTGGAAATACCTTTTCACACTCTAATAATCTTTAACGCTGGTATGATAAAGGGACCTGGAACCTAAGTTTTCAAATCAACACTTCAGCTTTCTGGAGATAGAAAGCAAAGATGGTTACAATCTGCAAGAACAGAGGGGAGAATTTTCTCATGGTAAGCACTGCGTGCTACCTTAAGTGATTCTACTAATTGTTATAATTTCACTTATATTGAGAAGATTTGTGAGAAGCAAGCCTATAGCACTGCATAACAGCATTATCAGGTTCTTCCCATTCTTCATAATCTAAACATCCTGCACTGTGTCTTCTGCACAAAATGAGTAAGGTGTCATTCAAAGCTCTATGAAACCAAAAATTACATAAATTGGCCCCAGTGTTGTGGAAATATTCACATTTTAAAAGCTTGCAGTTTACCTCTATAATTAATGGGGATTGCCTACAAAGCAGTATTATCATCAAGTCTGAGGAAAGAGCTGACTGGATCAGTTCAAATGGGCAAGAGTAATTCCAGCTACAGCTGTACAACTGTGCAAGGGCAGTGGATATAAAATTATGAAATGTTACTATTGATGGAAGCTAACAGAGCTATTGTTAAACATCAAATGCTTTTATTAATGTTCCTTACAATAATAATTTGAAACTCTTAAAAACCTAAAATCTTGGGGTTTTATACTTTTCCTTATTCTGTTCTTTTAAAATTGCTACATTTCTTAACAGCTCAGGAAAACAAAGTGTTTTCTGGTAACATTATGGTAAAAAGCCAGTTAAAGAATATCAGAAGAAATAATAAAACTGCATGAGAAAAGGAAAAAAATTACATGAAGTAAACCCCACTTGTATTTGTTTCTATTTCAGGATGCCATGATTTTGTGCATTTTGAATATTTTACTTCCTGGTTTAAAATAACACTTCCTGGTTTTGTAACACAGTAAGACTCTCCAGTTGGTTTGTGCTGACAAAGTAGAAGGTAAAAGACCTAATGGGGAAAGAATTAAAAAAAAACCTCCACGTCCTGAAAAAGAGCTGCTTTCTGTCATCTCTGATACATCAGTATACACTTTTCAAGTGTTGTCACTTGCCATATTCTAAAGTAAAAGCCGCTAAAGAGGACATCCACACACACACAAAAAAAAAGCACTTAGTCAAAACATCCCTTTCTTATTTTACAGTAGTTATGCCTGATATGCACTCATCACCATGCTGAGCACACTTTAATAATACAACTAGTCGGAAATCCTTGGCCCATTTAAAACTGAGAAAGTTCAAAGTGTAAATGAAGGGAAGGAAAGGTGACTTAAACCATTTTCTGCTAGTGAGTTCAGCCAGATGCCAGAAACTGGCATGAACTACAGCAGGCATGTGGCTGCTCCTACTTCCACCCAGTCACTTTTGTTGTCAGAGCAGACTGTTATGTGGGCAGGATGGCAGTACAACATGCTACACAGCCAAAAAATCTTCTCTGTAGATAGGATTCTCAAGAAAGAGGCCAACTTGAACAAAGTTTCCACAAAACCTTGAAGATATTGTGTACTGGCTAATAATATATTTGAACTAAAACAAAAAAAACCCACAACCCTGAAATTCAAAAGAGACAGAGTCCATTTAGGCAATTAAAAGAGTCAAAAAAAAAGATTTTCTTTTTAATCGGTCATATTCTCAACATAAAGAAAATGCAAAAAGCAGATTCTAGAATGAAGTTTATTTTTCGTCTTGTTCTAATTAGAACATGAAACAGCAGGTAAAGCAGGAGACCTGTTTTCATCAGATTACATACAAAATGGGCAGTAATGAGTACTGGTTCAGAGAGGGAAAAGAAACAGAGTTCTTAAAATTCAGCAACCAATTTGGAAAATAAAAATAGAAATGGAATAACCAGCCACATAACAAGTGCAATGCATTTCTAACAAACAACAGAGACAAGCAACAGCTAATGATAAAAGAAAAGATTTCAGATTGCATTAGCATCTACTACCCAGAAGAACACAGATCATGAAAGATTCCTTTCCAGAGTTCCTTAGACTGAGTTTTCTCATATTATAATGTCTTTTCAACATAAAAGAAAATAAAAATTTCTGAGTCAGGTTGCAAAAGAAAAGTACTAAAATGTGAACAGGAAACAAAAACAGTTATTTTCCTAATAAAAAAAAAATCTCACACTATCAGTTTTTGTCTAGTTGGTTTATTATGAGTTTATCAAGTGTAAGCAAAAACCTCTTTATTCTAGAAGCAGCTACCTTGCCAGATGCAGCCAGCTGTTTTGAATGAGACAACTTACAATGGGGCTCCCTAAGACTGAAGGCAAATATATTCAAAGAAAAAAGAGCTTTTCATGCCATACACACAGTGCAGTTTGTTTCTGAAGGCTTGTACACAGAAAGACTACAACCTGTAAATGTCCGGTGAACAAATGGCTAATACAGCCAGGTTCTGGTTCACCATCGTACCTGGCAGATTACAGTAATAGATTTAAGAAAAAGTGCACTAAATTTCCAGGAGTCTGATGACTGCACCTGAGTATAAATAATTTTATTTCTAGTCTGGTACTCAAGAGCTCCTGTCTCAGATGCAGCAAAAGCCTGAATAGGCAGTAATGTGAAAAGATATTGGCTTCACAAAGGCTTTAAAAAAAATCCTTTCAGCTGATCCTTTATTCGTCCTTGCAAGAATTTATTATTTTTCTGTGGTAGTCTGACTAATGCTCCTGCAATGAAATAGCTAAATTATGAATACTCCTAGCATGCAGCAAACCTGTAAATGATTACTGAATCACAGCTAATGACTTTTCACTCTTCTGTTACATTGTTTCTGTGCTTTACCACTATTCTATTTTTCAAGGTAAGTCACTGCACTAGTAAATGAAAAAAGACTTTGTTCACATATAAGTTTCCTTTAGGGGGGGAAAAAAAAAAGTCAGATCTCAATGTTTAAACTTCTAAAAACTTAATTTAATGCCTTATCCATCCAATCTGTATATTCAGAGAAGTTAGGAAATTTCTTCTGTAGACATAATTGGGAACATACCTTTCCAATAAGGATGTTTTTGTACAGTGTGCTATTAAAGTGAGACAAAGTGATTTCTGCTATAGATGTCTATTTATTATCCAGTAGCTCTAAATTCTGTCTCATTTACAGATACGAGAATTCTATTCATTCTTATTCATGGTTTTTAATAACCTTGTTTGCTTTTTATGTTGCCTTTTCTTAGGTCATGTAAATGTTTTATAATTACAGAAATTAAATTCCGTAAGCAAAATTTAAGTATTTTTACTTCATCCCACTTCACTATATTTGTGAAGTGTTTGAAGGTATAAACACCTACTTTTTAAACAATATGGTAAATAGCATTTAAGTGTTAAGATCAAAAGTTTTGAGCTACATAAACCCTACAGGATTGTTTGTACAAAACCAGCTAGTTCTTATGGGTTATTCTCTGCCACAAGTGGTAAGTTAACATTTGCCTGAAATTCACTGTGATCATAAAAACTGAATCCCAGAAGTATTGGTCATAAATTCACAGAAATCAATACATTCGCCTAAGTTACATAAAATGTTCAATTCCAGCTGAAATAACAAAGTAGGATATTTAGCAAAACATTCCCAGAAAGAGAACTTGTCCCTTTTAGACTCACTGTTTAAAAAAAAAAAAACAACTGTAGGTATTCTACAATAAATACATTTTATCCTAGGATAGCAGAAAATCCTTTTTACTAGTCTGCCAGACTACTGGTAATATCTGCTAACTGAAATGGTCCTGACATAAGAATTCCTGTAAGTTATGTCATACAGACTTCAATAAACCATTTTTCAAGTAAGTACTGAAATAATTTTTGAGTTTAAATATTGCTTTTAAATCATCCAATGTAAGTGTCCGATTTTATTCCCAAACCTGTCAAACATTCCAGATTGTCACATTCATCTACTCAATGAGTCGGATGAGGAATTTTCAGGTTTAAGGGACCAGTGGCATAAATTAACTCCCGGCATCTGACTCTGCTCTCCACAGCTGTGAAATATTTTGTGCCTCTAATGCTAGTCTGATAATTGCAAGAGATCAAAATTTGTCATGACAAGGATTGGACAGAAAGTCTTCCCACTCACAGAAATTCAGAGCTCTGAGGACTGAATTCTATATGAAGAATGTAGTTATAATTTTTCTACTCAGAATAGACTCGTGGGACTGTAACATACAAATATGCACAAAACGGAAAAAGCTGCTTAGGACTGCGGTTCCATTTTTTTCATTTTCTGCCCTACAGCACAATGTTTTGGTGGCTTTTTTTTTTTTTTAATGACCTATATGTGATTTTTCTAGCATTTTTACTCTGGTCCATACTAAAGCAAAACTCCCAGTAATACGTAGACTGAAGAAGCTAATCAGATGAGATAATGTCATCACGAACTCTGTTCATTTAAGTCCCAAACATTTTGACTAGCTTGGAGAACCAAGCTATAAATTAATATTGATTCCCCAATACATTGTTCATTATCTCATGGGAGAAAGCTCAGAAAGTTATTTGATTAAGCACATAATCTCATTTGGTCAAAGACAGTTATTTGGGGATTACTTTATTTCTGCCTTATTTTATCACTTCAAAAATCTATAAGCCTATTAAATACACCCCAGAATAATTTTTCTTTCTGTTATGCAAATGAGAGGATCTGCTACATATTTTCTTATACAAAGTTGAAACAAAAAACACTATTAGTACTAATTAATAAAACTTTTCAAAAAGAAAACCCTAAAAGGTGCTTATCCTTGACAAAGTTTGGCTTTATACTGATTCTAACAATGGAATTACAACACAGAAAGAATGCTCACTGCATTCACTGAAGTTAAATAAAGCAAGCACAACTGAAATTCAAATTGTATCTTTTAAGTCAAAGAATGAACTCAAAAGTCAGACTTTCTTTTCCTGTCATGCAGAGCACTTTGCTGTATTAGTAAGCATAACAGTATAGTAAGAGATAAGCATACATTTTTTCTAAACGTTTTTTTGGACAATAAATTTATCATGAAACACTGTATGTTCTTTGATGCATAGGCACTTGCCACACCAAACATCACACGTAACAGCAATATTAACTCCTGACCTTACCCAAAATGAACTGAGGAGTTTTTCCAGGGTCTTAGTTTTAGCTGCAACACCAAAAAGCAAATTCATCCCAAGTGAGAGCTAATCAAGAAAAATTGTGACCGGAAAAACAAAAGTTTCTAACTAGTCAACCAAAAGGATAGCTCTGGCAACTCCAATATCACATATATAATTTGCCTGCAAATTACAGTGAACGTTAGGTGACATGAGGCAGTGTGGAACTCTTTGCAAAGGAATAAAGCCAGACAACAATCAGCAGTAAAGCTGACAGAAGTACCTCCAGTATTTTCTCTTCAAAGTACTCCAAAACACCTTATCAACATTACACACTTTAAAATAAATGAATCATTTTAATCTTCTTTTACAGGCAGAGAAATACTAGTGTGGTGGCTAAATTTCCTTTACTCATGGTGGTTATTTCCGGGACTCAGACTAGAAAGGAAGCTTTAGCCCCTGTAATTAACTGTTTGTATTACAGCCTCTCCCAGCTAGAATCACAGCCCTATTGTGCCATATCTTGCATAAACGGTCAACAATAGAAGGCAATCTCTGCTTAAAGAGGTTGCAAACTAAACAGAGGGAATGACACAGCTTTCAGTAGCTTTCAGTGGAGATAACTCGTGCAGACAGAATGATAGAAAAAGGAACAGAAACTGACAATAAATAGGCTGTGCGGAGTCGCTGCAAAATTTCCTCTTGCTATTTAAACAGATAAGTACGAGAAGTGAGCATGAACAAGATTTTTGACGTAGACCTAGGTGGTCTCCTCCAGTGATATATTTTTATTCTTTTTTTTTTTTTAATTGTTATTTTAAGCAGATCTACCTATTCATTCTTTTCATGGCATTTAAAAGAGGTGTATACTGCGAGGAAACTGGAAGGCCAGAATAATGATTTTACAAAGTCATCTCAGTTATAATACGTACCCTCAAGAAAGTATAAAGGCACTCAGTTTTGCATCATTCTCTAATAAAATAATTAAGACATTTCTGTATTATACATAATTAGTATTGGCATAGAGAACTTTACACATTCGTGCACTAAGTTAAATTAAATTAGACATTAATCTCAAAGAGTGAGAAATTAAAATCAGAGTATCTCAGACTTAAGATGACTCTACTAGATAGAAAATATTTAAATGGATTTGACAATCTCTCAGATGGACAGGAGATTTTAAGTTAAGCAATCAAACTATAAATAAAAACATGCAACTTCACCACCATAGTGCCTTATTTCTCATGTGTAGAGTTCTGTCATAGATGCTGGACTATTTTAAGGAGCATAACACTTGGGCAAGCGGGCATTTCAAAGACATGAAAGCAATTGGCAGAGTCATGAGACATGTAGTGAGAGCAGTTCTTCCTATGGAGAAGTGAAATATGTGAGCCCTACAAGGAATCTGAAACTTCTGAGGTCATATCCTGAACAAGAGTTGTCAAAAAAGCCTATTCTCCCTGAAGAGAGTGAATTATTCAACTTCTCAGCAACTTTCTTCCAAACAAAAATTGGCATTTCCTATCAAAGCAATGCTCACTAAGAAATTAGATGTTCTGTTTCACTATAAGTAGCATATTAGCCTGGATACAGCCACTTCAGTTCCCTGTCTGTATTAGCAAGCCATAAAGCTTAGCAATTGGAAATACACTGATCTATGTTACAAAACTGAGTAATTATCGAAGTTCTTCTTAATGGAATAGTTTCTAAGTTTTTCAAATAAAAAAGATCATGTACTTTTAGATCAATTCTTCTGCAGATTATCTATATTGAACGTTAATTCAGTCTACTGAGTTTGCTTGTAAAAATGTGCAAAATTTGATATTCAACCCTCTTTTCTTAATAGTCTGTTTATATTCTGAAAACTTTTCTTTTTAAGCCAAAGCTTTTTGTAAATCTAGTTTAATTGTATTTCAGATGGTAACAACCTTTCGAGTGGCTCTTCTTCAGGTAAATCTATCTTCTAAAATTCTATCTACTAATGCCCTGTTATTGCTTTGTTCTGTTTCTACTATTTCAGTACCTCATTACATTTTACATAACTCTACAAGAGCATAAGTCAAAATATGGCTTTTGCCTCCACTTTCTGAATACTTATTTCTGCAAAACTATAGATATAACAACTGAACTATTAAATTTAGTATAATTATATGAGATATAAAATTCAAATGTAGCAATACTTCTCAAGTTATTATTGCTAGAAGTTCTTATATGAAGAACATAACGTTTAATGCATGAAAGGAAACACATTGTGGTATTTAGCAGTGATATATAAATTTGCTATTAAAACATAAGGAGTACCTCAGGCATCCTGTCTCAGACAAAAACAACATTAAGTACTCTATGAAGTCTGGTAACTGAGATGTAGGGTTGAGTTCCTTAAGAACTTGATTTAATGCATGAAATGAATTATTTCTCCTATCTATCAGAACCACCATAGTCTCAGCAAGATAGTGTAATACTATGCTAAATGAATAATTAATGTTCATACAATATATATTAATATTTATTGATAGTTGCTTTATTTCACAACAGTTATTTACATTTTTCTTCCTTTTCACTTTTATCCAATAAATAAAGCCACAAAAACTAAAATGAAAGACTCACATTTGTTTTCATAAAAGTTAAGCAATTATAAGCACATCATAATGAATAAAAGGTAACATAATTATATCTCTATCAACAAACAAGAAGACAGATAGACAGTTAACATCTTTGGACATGAACTTCATAGTATATAACCATTCTTCCTTTTCAGAGAGACCATGAACACACCTACATTCCCTAGTCAGCCAGACACAGCATAGCCCTATGTGTAGCCAATAATTTTACCCCCTACACATCTTACAGCTTGAAAAGCTATGTTTTGTTAGAACACTTCATAGGTGTACTTCTAAACAGGAAGATCTTGTATCATATTAATCTCAACACTACTTTTTAGGATAAATACAGCCTGAAGCAAGCAAATGTGCTATCACCATCAAAAGATAAAATAACTTCCACTCACAGAGGAACATAAAAATGACTGCTGATATTGAGAGTTCAAATGCAAGCTTAAGTTTTAGCGAAAACTAAAAAAAAAAATAAAAAATAAAAAATAAAAAATAAAAAAATGAAATGCCAAAATTAAAGTAGATTACACCAGAGGATTCAAAGTGTCTGCAGTAGCTGAGAATTATAAATTTAAGCTTCTAAAGTTAATAATTGGATATGCTTTCCTTTTCTGACTAAGAAAAAAAAGAGACCCAGTCAATGAAGATTATTTAATGAGCTGAATAAAAAATGATCCACTGATGTATGCTCCTCTACATCTGGGGGGAAAAAAAAAAAAAAACACTATAATTGGCTTCTGCTGTAATTCTGTCCTTAGGCTTGCTGAGCCCAGACTGACGGCAGCATCACGTGCCTCAGCATTTCCACAGTTACGTTCAAGTATGTGCTGCTATTTAAGATTGCCAATGTTCAGGAACTCCATTTCTCAAGAGCAGTTGATTCTGTTGCAACAGTTACTTGATTACATTTCCAAACCTTTGAGCTGAAATTCAGTAATTGCTCACGTACATATTGTTGACAACCTATATCCTCAAAGTTCCTTCATACTAGTCACTCAGCTATCAAAAAATCTTTCAAGATGGAGGTGACTGCTCCCTTTGTGAAAGTAATTTTGTTCACTGTTTCGAGTAGATTCTGAACAAAAGTATAGTAGAATTAACTCCTACTCTGGAGGACAGTTTATCACAGCCAACTTACCACTCTTGCCAAGGAAGTCTCCCTCTGTTAAGAACAGGGAGCAATCATATAATGTGATAAATCAATCCCAGACCTGATTGTCAATACCTTACCATAGTTACATTTTGATCCTGAATACAGGTTGCTCATTTTAGTTTGGGCCTTTAGCCTAGGACAATCATCATCATACCAGGAAACAGTTCTAAGAGTTTCTGCACCTCACTTGGTTTATCTTGTGCAAACTTTTTATGCATGGAGCTCCTTTGCTTTGTTTTGGGAAAGTCTAAATCTTTGTTCATGGGGCAGGGAATTTGCAATTCATGACTGAAGTTTGTAAAAGTTTTTAGAACAAGTTTCTTTGCCTTTTTTTTTCTGCCATGAAATTCTCCAAGACATTTCTTAGTCTTTAAAAATGGCACACCTTCACTTAATACCATTAAGTTTTCCATTAATTCCATTAATACCATTGATTTCCCTTTACCAATTGGAAATTAACATTTCCAATTTCAACTGTTGTGGTAAAGCATGGTTATCAATTTTTCTTGTTTTCCTACTTGTTTTTTTTTTTCCCCACAGAACTATTATTAATCAAAATGTTATCTTTCAGCTTGAAACCTTCATTTCTCTTTAATTCTTCAATATAAAACAGTGAAAATTTCAAAAGGGAAGCAATTTTGAAAAGTTTTTTTCTTTACATATTGAGAACAAAAACACCTTTCCAAATATACATTAGAGGTAGAAAGCCAGATAGCTTTTAATAAAACACACAAGCATTGCTTTAATATATTAAGCTCACCCTATGTGTCTTCAATGGAATCAGATATTTCAGGATATTTCGTATATACTTTCATTCAATGCCATTTTTAAGGTCTGAGGCAATAGATTTTTTGTATGTTCTATCTAGGGCGGTGAAGTTCCCTATTTCTCTAAGAACTTCAAAGTCCACACAAATCAAGCTATGACAGACCATAACTATAAAAATTTTACCTTAAAAATATTGATGACACTTATATTTTAGGTTCCATGAATTCTAAATATCTTCCGACCTTTGGTCTCCCAAAATATGAGACAGAACAAAAGAGTCTTTCAGAAGACAAAAAAGTTTATTTGGGACTTCGCAGATAACTATGCCTGCCTACAGTTTAGAAGCGTCCTCTCTAACTGGAAGTGCATTTCTGGACTGGGTTCTATTGTTTAGAAACTTTAGAAAAGGTTAGCTGAGCTAGCATGGAGAATAAATACAACTAACTTATTACATCAGTTGCAAATTAGTTATTTAGTAAAGCAAGATTTGAAAGGAAAAGGTGGAATCTAAGCCTGGAACTGTGGCCCTGACTTAACTGCTTTTAACAAGCCACAGTTATACAAACTGATTCAGCATTAAGAAGAATTTGGCAATCTGCTTTTCACCTTCAATAAAACATAAGGATTTTCATGTAACATCATTTGTATATTCATAACAGACATCATTATATCTCAAAAAACTTTCAGTATTACAGAACAAGATAAATCTCCTCAGACATGATATCTACAGTGCTGGCATTGTCCACTTCTGAACAAAAGATTTCATCCCATATACACTATGCCAGGAAGCCTCCATTGAGTCTGCTGGTCAGTACTGGGACATTAGGCCTGGGGCCATGAATTTTGTTTCATGCCAACTTGTATTACTACTGGGCTAAGCAATGAAGTGTGATGTAAATTAGATAAATTCTGAAGGGGCTTTCTGATAGTTTTAGCCACAGTACTACAGGAGAGCAACTGAATGTTCAACACATATAGCTCATTATCCCTAACCTGAATAGTATTCCCCAAAGGATATTCAAGTTAAAATTAAAAGCCCTCTCCTTTTTAAGATCATCTATTACAGTTTATAGAAGAATAGGGAAAAGTTATTCATTTAAGTTTTTAATTTCATGCCCAAGAATCTCAGCAAGAAGCAGCATTCTCACAGCAGATTCTTTCCAGCTCAGCTGCAGTTAGACAGCTGAATCAGTAATGCAGTATAACATGGTCATATTAACCTGGTGAAGCAGAAAAGACCATCTGCACCACCATGAATGTAACTAGATCAGAGTGCCAGCAAAAAAAAAAAAAAAAACAACCCTTTAACAGCAGCTAAAGCCATAAAATCTTATGAATGATATTTTTAAGATTAATGTAATTGATTAAAGTTAAAGTATTTGTTTTACCTTTTATACAATAAGCTTCCAAAATTGATCTTTTCCAACTCATTTATATGCACATTCAAAATAAAATATTTTTAATATACTTCAATGATTTCAACTGTTAAAAATTTAAGTATACTTAGTAAATCAGAAGAAGTATGCATGCTCCTGAGGTCCATACCACCAAATATCGATGTGTAGATTGAAAATTGGCACCTCTACGTGCTATCAATGAACTCGCTATCTACTGCACTGCTGTGTTAGTATATTCATTAGAGTAATAGATTTAATACTAAACATTTGGAATAAAGTGGGTGGTTTTTGTTTTTTGTTTGTTTGTTTTCAGAAGATCCCTCACTGAAGTCATGAAACAAAAGGAGGGAAATTGTTACATGGAATCACATTTTAATATAGGGAAAGGTCAAAATGAATGACCAGATTTCTTAAGATGTAATCAGCAGAGACACACAGAGTCCTGTTAAATTCATTTTCAATTCTTTGGAGAATGAAGGTTAGAGTTTGCTGATGTCATAAAATTAATCAGAATATGATGTGAGATTTGCAGACATCCCACACCAAATTACTGAAAGGCCAAGTGATAAAACAGTGAATTATAGATTATTTTTATATCTGTAAGAAAAGTCACTCTGCTAACCTCTAAGAATGGGAGTAGCTCATACCACTGCCAAAAGTTACTATATTAGAAATGAAAAGGAGCTAAGAGTAAGGGTGCTCACAGGTACACAAAAATTTTAATATAGCTTAGTTATACTTGCATTCATCAAGGAGATCAAAAGAGATACATAAGGAAACTAGCACCTTTGACAACTTGCTTGCTGTAGAACTATTGCAAGAAGTGGTTCTTGCACTGTTTTACATAAATTATGAGAACGTTTGACATAGCATACTTTCCAGAGCAAAGTACAATTCTGTTTCAAAAGCACTGAGACAAATTCATGGAAGAAAGTTACATCAAACATCAATGATCTGAGCTCAAAACAATCTGTGGATCAAAAGAAATTTCTAAACTGCCAACATCCAGGAATTGAATAAATAAACTAGAAGAAATACAACAACTGAGTTGTCCTTAAATTCCTTCTCCACTCATCCACGTTCAGAAACTATCAGAGGTCCTACACTACAAATCCTACCTCCTCAGTGGCCTTCAGTATAGCAACTTTAGGCTTTATACAACTTTTCCTTTAAGAGTCAGACACTCTCATTCATTCAAAATTCAAGTTAAATTCAGTAATATATATAGCACACTCTGAAATGTTAAATGACTGAGCTGTGATCAAATGTGTTGCATTAACTTACGTACAAGCATCAGCTAATTATTATCTCAAAACACTTCAGTAAGAAGTGAAAAATCTCAGTGCTAAATATTAACGAATATTAGCTAGCTTCAAAGAGTGGTAAAACTAACTGAATAGAATGAAATCTTATCTCAACAGAATTTCTTATCCTAATAAGTAGGAACAGCAAGACATTTTGTGATGTTCTCTGAGAAAGCATACTCATAGTGGAAAACACATTGCAGAATAAGTAACAAGAAACAGTTAGTTAAGTTCATGTTTCTGAAATGACATCTGATCCATTCAGTTATTTTATTTTGCTACTGTTTCTTTATAATTTCTTCCATATTTTGCTGTGTCTTCTGTGCATTAGAAGTCCTAATACCATCTGAATTATATTACGCAGTTTTCAAGTATTCGCTGCCTGGATTTGTTGTTTGTTTTATGGGAACAATCTGAGAAAACTTTACATTTCTTACTCTGTTTTTTCAATTTATAGCATTTTACAATTACTCTCAGCTACAGCTATTTCTTACTGCCACAAATTTTGTTCACTTTACATGCATTCAGCATAGCCTACTGCACAATCAAAAAGCATACAGACACGTAAAATCAACTGGTGTTCAGAGTATTAGCTTAAGTAAGATTATCGCAACAGGAAGATAATAAATGGAAAATGCTTACCGATGTTGTAGGCTTGCAATATTCTCCACAGTTAGTGATCTCTAGGAAGAGATCCTTCCTTAGTGGCAGTCAGCACTTAAATGGGATCTAGGAAAGGTGGAGCCAGGCTCCACCCCTTCCAGTACCACAGGTGAATTACTTCCACCTGTGCTCCGTGGCTGACTCATTGCTTGCCTCAGGTGGTCAATCAGAAGTTCAGACAATGATTCAGCAGTTCCCATACACCTACCACATCATTTAATGTACCAAGCCCAACTAAGCCTACATCTACAAAAATGCGCAAAGATGCATGTACTGTATGGATGCAACAGAGGGTTGGAAGCCACATCATTCAAAATAAGTGCTTCATTTAAATATAAAAATATAGCTGTTGAAAACAATAATAGCAATACTAATGCTCGACTTATTTTTCAGAAGGGTTAGCTCTGTTAAGTTTGTAGCCAATGAATCAATAAATCAGTATCACAGTTTTAAGCACAAGGAATTCCACTAATAATAAGATCCATAAATACCTGTTTCAGGATACATCCACAAAGCAAAGTAATCCAGTGCATATATAGCCTTATACAAATACACAGATTTAAGCCAGAAAGAACCATCAGAATAGATCATCTTATTTGTTATAAAGCAGACCATAGAATCAATGCTTATTCTTTTTCTGAGCTCATTAGCTTAGATTTGACTGAAATATGAAGTCCTCTGGAATTTAATAAACCTCCACATCATTTACATATCCCAATGCAAATCACTATTAAGAATAGGTTAATTATTTATAGATGTTATTATGCCATCTCAATTTGTGTAAAAAAGATTAGCAGATTTCGATGACAAGAACCTAACACAATCTTTTCTTTGTTGTTGTTTTTAATATATTTACATGTAGGCAAACTTTTTGGGTTCCGGTTACCTGGATTGAGACTTTTAACATATAGAAAACAGTCCTTACCACAAGAGGACCCCGATGCAGTGATAATCGACTCATCTAAGCACAGCGATGACTCAGTGGCTCTGAAGCACTTTAAATCACCTACAAAAGAAAGTTGTAGCCCTTCAGAAGTGGATGACACAAAAGCACTGATTCAACCAAGTAAATGTTCGCCTTTGGTTAATATATCAGGACCTCTCGACCATTCATCACCTAAACAGCAATGGGACAGACTTTACCCTGACACGATACAGACAAGCAATCCACTAACCCATTCCAGATCAAAGGAAAGCATTTGTAGCATACGGAGAGCATCTTCAGTACATGACATAGAAGGATTTAACGTCCACGCGAAGAACATTTTTAGGGACCGTCATGCAAGTGAAGGTATGGTAGAAAAATCAGTCAGTATTCTGTCTTTCATTAAGAGAGATTTTTACGATTTTTTGCAGTAATTATCAATTTGTAAGCAAAACTACACATTCTCATCTATAGACATCCAAAATCACAATAAAAATATTAAGGGAGAAAATAAGCCAGTTTGGGGAGTTTTTTGTTTTTTACTCTGAATACTGCTTTTAATGTCTAAGCAGACCAGTGAAATCATGGAGCTGCTCTTAGACCACCATCTGCCTTCTGTACAGGAAAACAGCAAAATTAGTCCCAGCATCTGCAAAACTAATATTCGTACTAGGGGAGAAAAAAAAAAAAAGATTCAGACAATTAAACCAGAACTGCATACACAGTTCTGTCCCATTAGAGATATTGTGTGCGAGACACACAGTATGTCCCCATATTGTGTGTCTCGCACACAGTATCTCTAATGGCATGGAATCCTACTTCAGAGACAGAACAGTTTATTTTTAAAAATTCTCTTATGCATATTGTATATTCACTAACCCAAAACTAATGCTTTTTCTTACACATTGGAGAATAATCTCCTCAGTAACTCCAGTGAAAAGCTTGATGGAATGTCTAGTGAAATACATGAAATTTAGATTAAGCAGCTCAACTATGCGCAAAGTACCCCATGCAAAGTCATGGAGTACAACCCATAGTTTCTTCATGTTGAAGAAGAAATGATGAGAAATTTAAGAAACAGAGGTTTCAAAACTCTGAGAATAGAAAAGTACTTTGTAACTGACTTCCACAGAAAACTGCTAAATATACAATGCTTTTGTAGATACTAATGACTTGTGTAATTTTTATTCAAGCTCGATGGCAAGTAATGTACGTGGAATATTTTAAGAATTCAGAAACATGTGAACCTGTATTCACTCTTTCATAACATAAGAAAATGAGTCTCGTTTTCCATGATTGCTCATTCTTCTGTCATTCACTGACTCCAAGAGTAAAACTCACTTAAGTTCTCCTGCCTTTTGGAAGGTGTGCAGCAGTGTTTCTGCTTCCGTACACCTCCTAAAATGTAAGTCTGAGTGCTCCACCCTCACTCAGACCAATTCCTACAATAGCGGAAGTGATTATTCCTTATGCTACACCTGTATTAAATATAATAGAGAAATGCTTTTTCTTTTAATCATTTTTTTGCTTCTTTTATACTCTAGTTTTTTCAGCATAAGTGAACCTGAAAATTCAATTAAGGCTATTCCAAACCGTGCCAATTTGGTATATTTCATTTTCACATTCAAGCCAAGATTTCAAAATCAGGATCTGGAGCCAAAGACACCAATGTTTACGCACGTCTTTTGGAATGCTACAGATGCTTCATTTTGTTTTTAACTTTCCCAAATCTAAACCAGCATTTCAAATAAAACATATTTAAATATATATATTTTGTCAATTCCTATTTTCAGAACTTATTACGATTAAAGCACTTCGCAGATAGTTCTCGAAATGTGTAAAAATTAAGTTCTATTACTAAGTTTTATTGTTTAAATAGCCATACAATTTAATATTGGCTGCATGGAAGAGCAAGAGATTTCAAGCTCCATTTCACTAAGTAGTATTTTTCAAGTTTTAGATACTAAGAAGTGATTTTACTATAAGAAGCAGATAATACATTCAAATTCCTCTGACATCTTACAACCTTACAGTGTAAACAGATAAAACAATGTCATCCAATTTTACTTCGCATACAAAACAGTAGAGAGTCTGACCCTCTATTTAGGTTATATATACACATTCTACAAAAAGTACAGCAGAAGAGAGGATAGTTCCCAGTGTCCCATTAGAATTATCAACCATACTTGATGCCACCTTCTCCCAGTTATGTTTGAATTTGGCATCTTATGCTGAAAAGATATTTAAATTTCGCTAGGAAGTCCCACACGCCTTAACCTTAAGCTACAAACCCCCACCGATGTTTTAAAATGATCTACATAAGTCAGGTGTAACGCAATGGAAAGCACAACAACAGCAGAGCAGCAAGGTCCTAGTCCACAGCAAGTGAGGACTTGCTCAAGTGCAACAGCCGTGGGCACAGACATAATGGGAAGAAGATGCTTACCTTCAGAAATCCTCAGGTACACAGGGAACTCAAGAGATGCCCTTGCTTTCACTGCCAACCCTTAAATGAGGTCTGGGAAAGGATGGATCCTGGCTCCACTCCTTCTGGTCACTCAGTACACTGCATGTGCCTGAACTCCCTTGAATTGGCCCTGCCTTCCCACCGGGTTCTCCATCACTGTTTCAAGCCCTGACTTAGCATTTCTGCTACTTTACACAACCAAGATTCAGCCTAAATCCTCTTCTTCGAACTACAGATTTTGAGCAGAAGCTGTAGAAACTACTGAAGAATGTAAAACCCTAATTACTTACAGCACATAAAAATAAACTCCAGTCCTTATGTGGTATAGCAACAATCAAACACTAAAAGGTATTACATTAAAAATGACAACTTAGGATTGTAAATCATTTGGGCATACCCAGTTAAATTCCATCCTGTAGTTACCTGTTTAACAGCAAAAACAGCAGCACAGGAACTGTATTCCAACAAACTGCAGCCAAATTCTTCTCATCTGAAGCATCAGCAAACCAGATTTTGCAGGCAGGTACACCAGTACACATTAGAAATTTTACTGTTTTCAGAAAGGGTCCTCAGCCATTCATGCAGCCTTCAAACTTCTTTGAGAGTTTGATCTCCAGAGCAGGTAACAGGAGCTGGTGGCACACAGGAACATAGCTGTTCCCACCAAATTTGGGGCCCTTACACACTTACCAAGCCCCTGCAGCAAGGCAGAGTGAGCTGTACAAAGGGAGGGCAACCCAGGGCTTATATACATCCCTAAAAAGGTAAGGTGGTAACTGTTCACATGTGTGACTTCTTTAAATAATTAAACAGATTAATCTCAGGTGAAGGTTCAGGGATGAAAGTGCCTGTGAGGAGCAGGTGTACCTCATGAAGATAACTTCTCCACTATTACTTTCCACAAAGGTACCAACCAGTGTGCTGGAAAAAGGTTTAAGGCTCATCTTTCTCCTCAGCAGTTTCTCAGTATTTAGTGAGAAATGGCACTGCTCACCTTGCTGCTGCGTTAAAAGCAGTTCTGGGAGACCTAACTCCTCCTGGGAGGACTGGAAGGTGCAGGCACCTGTGAGACCACCCACGCAGCCCCTGCTGCTGGCCTGGGCTGCTCGCAGCTGTGGGTGCTTCAGTCCGGCTTAATTGCTTTTGACTAGTTGCTGTCTTGTGGGTTAGATCTTTGGATTTCCAAACCAGCATAGGACTTGTGGGGAAACTATGTTGTTGTTTTGCTGTTAAAGCAAGTTAGAGCCAATCCTACTCATTTTTGCAGCTCCTGCTGATCAATTCCAAACTGTTGTTCAAGCTGTTCTTTGCCAAAGGGACTTCATCCTGCCCAAAACTTTACGTAATTCAATCATTTTAATTCCAGCCACATATATTTGGAAGCAATGTTTTCTGATGTAGATTTTAGTTGTCTTTTTTTCTCTCTTTTTCTTTGCTTTTATTATGCTGAAAACCAGACAATGGTCGCAATGTCAAAGGTAAAGTATCCGTCTAGACTATACGTTCCAGTGTCTCCACAGCCACACTTTTTGGCATGTTACTTTGCCTGCTGTATGAAATGTTCAAAAGCAACATTCTCATGCTGGCCCCCCTAGAGTCAGAGCCATTACTGAAATTATTCATGTTAAACATGTAGTCATTCTCTTAACTATTGTCTCAAAGCACTAACTACCTATCCCTGGAAAAAGTGAAGGCATAGTTAAACGGTTATTGTACTTAAGCACCTGCTAATTCAAACGTAAGGGAAAGTTCGTAGTTCAGGTCGTTTAACTCATTACTGCTGTCTAAGCAGGCAAAACTTCTGTTAAAGCAACCAGGAGTTTTACCTGTGAAAGGATGTAAAATCAGGCTGGGCCTCTAATTAACGATCTATTGTACTAAGGTGGCTACTTGTCAGTTAACTATCTCAAAAGTAAAAGAATTATTAATTAGGAGTCCTATGGAAATATCTTCACTTATTCCTATTTTGTTTCCTTAAAACTAGTTTCACGTTCCTGGATGGCAGGGGGTATGGTTTCAAGCTTCCTGTAGCATTAAAGTGTGCGTGCATGCACTTCATTACCAGTTATATGTTTAAACAACACTTCATGCAGTTAGAGTTGTTTCTATTCACCAGCACTGAGCTGTGTCTTTTATCAGCATTTTGAAAATCATCCATCTCTAAAAAACAATGATTGAATTGTTCGGTTATTTTAGCTATGTCTGAAAACCAGTTTGTGATTTCATGCATGATGCAAAAAGTGTGCGTACTTGGTAAAGTCTTCTCTTTAAACTGCATGCACTGCATGAGCTAGATTTTGTGGAGTGAGTCATGGACTATGAAATCATTGCATTTGCTTCATGTTACGTTGGTAAAGTCTTCGGGGGAAAAAATGCAGTCATTGTACTCTAAAACAGCTTTCATAAGTGTATTTACTGCTTGTGAAATATGTTGGCTTGACAGCTCAGAAAGTGAAATCCTTTGTTAATGCATTTCGTAAGCAGGGGCAATGTAATCCTACCATACAAATGGAGAGTTCACATTAAACCTTAAAGAATCTCCTTTATACAGTAGGCAGAAGCATATTATTCTCCCTGTTTATTTAATTCTTTCCTGTTCTGCTGAAAGTGTCGATCAGGCTGCCAATTAGTGTCAATTGTGATTTGTAATGGACCTCCTTTTCTCCTTCCTGCTATGAGAATACAGGAAAAGTCCACTAGCTCTCAAGTAGCAGCCCACATTGCACTTAAGGGTTAATAAGGGGTTTTAATTAATTACCATCATCAATGATATAAATATATTTCACCAATTTTTAATGCAAAAGAAGGTGGTTAAAAAGGGTGGTTTAATTCTCATGTGCAATTAATTTAAATCTCATATCATATGCTAAGGCATGAATGTTACATAGAGGAGAGAGTAATTCCCCTTGGAACAGAAGCAATATAAGATTTAAATGCCAGAAAGTAAAACTTCACTGCAATTTAAGCTTCTAAAAAGTTACCATCAAAAAAAAATTCTTATCTAATTGTGGATTTGGTTAAGCTCTCTTAGTTTTCTTTACCTTAGAGTTTCTTGAATATCAAGAATTTCATTCATTTGGCGGATGGTCCCAACAAGATGTTCCACTCACGTTTAAGCCTACTCAATATTCAAATACTAATTGCTACAATTATGTAGAGAAGCAGAGATGAAAAAAAAAAAAATGCAGTCTGTCCCTGCACAGCACACACTAGCCAGATCAGCCCCTTTGCTAATTTCTAAAGTCACTGTGAGCCCTGCATCATTTTGAAGAACATGTTTAAATGAAAAAAGTAGATGGTGGAAAGTATTTATTCAAGTCCTACCTGGGCTAAAAAGGTGTTCAAGCACAATATCCTATTTCCTTGATAGTGTCTTCAGTACCAGTGTTTCTAGCATAAAGATGGAAAGAAAGACTGATTTTGGTAATTTAGTGGTTAGGGTACTCACCCACAAGTTGTGTTTCTCTTATATCAAATCACTGGACCAAATACTGAAAGGTCTTTGAGAGCAGAAACACTGGGTTGAAAGGGAGCACCTTAACTACCAGGGCACATGCCCTCCCTTGTGAGCTTGAATATCTTTTTGCACAGTGGTCCTGCCATAAAGTAGTTTATCGAGAAACTCAAGACTCAAGTTGGAGTCTTAGAAAGTTGGCATTCTTTAATACCAGCATTGGATGCATGGGGGATCGTCTCCTCCTATCATGAATGCTTTGCACAAAGAAGTCTTCAGTTTATATGTGTTCAGAGGTCTTCCTGGAGGTAAATACATATTCTAAATTAAGACTTGTGGAGCTCTCCTTATTGACACAAAGTCTCAAGAACCTCCCTTATCTATTCAATTCAAAGACACAGACCCTTCCCACTATCTAAACAAACTGCAAGGTTTTCCATTTAGGATCTTAGCAAGCTGCAACTTGGTAAGTAGCACAAATTGAGGTGGAGCAGGGGAGGTATTTTTCCTCTGGTTTACGTGAACCTATGGTTTGTATGAATTCGGGAAGCAAAAAGCACATATATGAATTCTTGTAAGCTAACAGAGCAAATGAAAAGTTTGCTTCTTCGGAAGTCATTCTAAACCAAGTAGAGAAGAGACAATCTTCACCTAAAGAATTTGACAGGCAACTAATGACAACAAAAAGAAAAAGAAAAAAAAAAAAAAGCCCTACTTTGATGTTAAAAAGATAAAGCATAAATGTATAAGCATAAAAGATAAAAGTATTGACCATCACAAAACAGCTTTGGGCTCTGAGTCCCAAGTAAAATCTTGAGAGATCAAGTTATAGAATTCAGCAGCACCTAAATTTACCCCCAGCATGCTCCAGGCAGCTGTTTGCTTTGAATTTACTCATTCACACATTGCAAATACAGCCCATCCCCTGTTTACTCAGGCTTGTCATATAGCCCTATTCTGTCTTACAGGCTGGTTATGAATTGAACACCAGTTCTTCTTTTCCTCCAAGGAATTAAAAAGAAAAGAAAAAGTAAAAGATAAACCACCAAATTCATGCTCATTGTCAGTAACACTATTAGGACACAGTAAGGTTCTCATGCAGACATGAAAAAAGCCCTTAAATCCCACATTTTATTTTACTGACAGCAAGATCAGGACTTCTAGTTAAATACACAACTGCTTGTTGTCTATACATCTATAGATTTCTCTTTTTCAGTCTTATTCTCGAAATCAAACTTCACTTCTATTGAATATTTTTGGTTTCTAGACCAAATCTATCATAACGGTGCAAAATAATTTTGCTGATCAGTCAGACTGTTTACTTGTAGAAACAGTTAAGTCCAATATTTAAAAGAATAATTATTATGGATATGTACCTCATGAGGTGTGATACTTCAAACTTTTTATTTAATATGACTCATTAAAGTAATGCAGGATGATTGTGTATTAAATACTCAATATTCTACATGTGGTTGTCCCTATTATTTTCAATATTTTTTTTTAGTATATGATAACTAAGCCAACACATTTTGTGAGTTTGTTACTCTTCAAAATTAGTCTTTAAAGACAATGTTAGACATAGGTTAATATTAAATTGATTAAATACACAATCCAGTCCATTTTTTGGTTTGCCAGAAGGCATTTTTGAACGAACTAACTAGTTACTAACTAACAGGTATGATAACAGAGCCTTTACTCAGTTCAGACACTAATAGAATTGCATGTCCTATTTCTGCTTTTATAAACAATATGAGAACATAGTATTTATACTCAGCCAGAATAACCGTAGAGCATACCTGTTAAAATGAAAACAACTAAGCATAGACCCGGTATGCCTTTTGTATTCTACAGACTTTGTAAAGAATATTGGAGACTTTGTAAAGGAAATCGTATACTTACATCCAATAATAAAATGAATTCTGACTAGTGGTAAAATTATTGTTAAGATGTGGATAATTTTACTAATAGCAAGTAGCTACTTCTAATATATCCCTTTTAAACATTAATGAGTCTATGGGAACTGCTTGGTCATGGCCTGAACTTCTGATTGATCACCTGAGGCCAGCAATGAGTCAGCCACAGGAGCACAGGTGAAGGCAATTCACCTGTGCTGCTGGAAGGGGTGGAGCCAGTCTCCACCCCTCCTAGACCCATTTAAGAGCTGGCTACGGGGGGAAGGGTCTTTTCTGGAGATCTACTCTGCTGGAGTAGTGTAAGCAAGCCCAGGATATGGGTAAGCTTTCTTTGTGATTTCTTTTTGTTATCATAGTCTGTTTTGCTTAACTTTCTTGTTTATTTTGGAATTATGATATCTTAATATTTGTTAATTGTACAATGTTCACTTACTTCAGTGTATTTCTCAAAGACTAAGTAAGTTATCTGATTTTTCAGGGCCTTTTAATCATATCAAATCAAGTCTGTTGGGATCCACGTCAGATTCAAATCTCAACAAGTACAGCACAATCAACAGAATTCCTCAACTCACTCTGAACTTTTCCGATATCAAAAATGAAAAAAAATCTTCATCTTCTCCTTCTTCGGAGAAAGCAATTATTGCACCTAAGGTAAAAGATCGAACGCACAATGTAACGGAGAAGGTTACCCAGGTAAGGTACTGCTCATTATTTGAGTTAATTTTCAGTTTTACAAAGTTGATTACAGGTGTTTTAGGTCTCTCTACCTTTTTCACAAATAGTTTGGATTTCCTTGGAAGGTTTGACTTACTTCATCTGTAATTTATTTTCTCAAGGTAGTTCACGGTATTTGATGATTCTGCTTAAAATCTGCTAGAAAGATATTATGCTCTGAATAGAATAAACGATTCAAAGGTTTTAGCTATCTAGTTTTCAATTGGGAAAAGATGTGCTAATTATCAGGTGTCCCAAGGAAGTCTATTAATTTCTGTGCTTCATGCTAGAAAAACTATTGGTTTCATTCTTCTTTCTTAATTTTGTGGATCATTGATTAGTGTAAGACACAATATGATAGTAAATTTTGTCTGTGCTACTGATGTGCATATCATAGTTTTGTCTTGTAATTTCTGCACCTGGTCTTTGTTTTTTAATAATAATGTAATATAATAATATAATAATATATATTTAATATATATATTATAACAAAATATTATGTATTTTAAATATTATACAATATATAATAAAAACATATATTATATACAATATAATATAATAATAATGCTTTTTCCTGTGGGCAGCTTTTCCATATGAGTACATCAAAAAGGTTGACAAAATAAGAGCAGATACCTTATGTCATCCTTGGGAATGAGGCACACAACCAAATATGAAAACAATTCAAGAAAATGTTGTTTTGATGAACATTTAATTTAGCAAGATAGGCTTGTGCCGATGCATATCAACAGATAAGTTTAAAGTCTAGCATACTGAATTGTGCCATTTCTACACCTGCTTCTTGTGCAGAAGGTTAGAATTCATGGTCACAATACACAACTGGAAAGATTTTACATTTCTAAGTCAGTGTTTCTTGAGCAGGGATATCTCAGTGTGCTAGCTCACCCATGCAAAGAAAGGGATTGCATATGATCCTGATAGGAAATGTGAGATGGATGAGGAGTTCTTTTCTGCCTTTTTGTCCTTGTTTGTTAGTGAGGATAAGGGCTAGTATACAGTTTTTTTGTGTGCAAACAACATGAATACTGTTTACACATATATGTACACTGTGCATTTTACAGGTATGTTTATTAAGGAAACTGCAGTATGAAACCACAGTCACAAATGATCTCATTAAAGTATAATATTCACATAAATACATTATGTAGTGACTGGCTGTCCTGGACCTACAGAAACAATCTCTGTGGAATCTAGTGTTCAGTTGTTAGTTTGTGCAAAGATCTTCACAGTAAAGCAGTATGCTATTCACCATTTTATGAATTTTTCAATCTGTTTGCTTTCTGAGGTACAGAGAAAAACATACATGTACTACTGTTCATTTCCAGATAGTAGTTTGCAGGAGTAAACATTTATTCTTTAGGCAAACAAAGGAGCCAATAGTTATATCAGTATATTTGTTTATTAATTAAATTAAAATATTACAATTATATTTAGTGTCTATTAGGTACAGACTTCCTTGGAAAACCTAATTCAACTTTGCTTTATGGAGTCAAATTCCAGAGGCTTATATTGCATGAATATCCAGTTACTGATGTCCTCTGATATGCCCAATGGGTAGAACATTCTGGGGATATAACAGAAGATCTGGGACAGTTCTGTGTGAGCTAGGCTCCAAATTTCATCACTTGTTAATAAGCTGTTAGGACATAGGCAAAAGATATAAGGGATGGATATTTGATTGAATACCTGAATTTCAACCAAATCTTTAGAGCTTGATCATAATTGATTTTAAGCGAATTGTTGAAGACCATAGAGGGACTTCCAGCTCTTGATTCACTACATGGCTGAAATATTATCTTCCAAAATTTCTTGTTGCTACATCTGTGAAAGATAGTTTTGCCTTATACATTTTAAGGAACATTTCTACAGATCACTTTGCTAGAATCTAGAAGAAGGAAGTAATAAACTCCAGCACAGTAGGTAGCAAAGAGCTAGAGGAGAAAATAAATGATGAGAATGAGCATATTTCTTCAGCCTAAGAGACATACAGCACTCTCTGAAGGTAACAGTCCTCAGCTAAACTGAGATTCAATTTTACATTTGTATTGTATAAAGATTAGCAAGGACAGTGGCCTCGGTGGTGATGGGATGGTGGCTGGACTAGATGATCTTAAAGATCTTTTCCAACCTTAATGATTCTATGACAGGCTACCAGTATGGAATGTCCTTTAAAAAATGGTGAGATGCAACATTCTTTATCCAGAAGTCTCTGTAAGCACAGGGTCATCCCTTGAGAGTCCATCCACTCACAGACTGAAGAAGGTTAGAGGTGCTTTATATTAGAATACAGGTAGAAATTCCATCTGAAAAATTTTGCCTAAAATATCTTTCAACTTACTACTAACCTGCCTTCCCCAAACCAGACTGCATATTCTCTACATTGCTTCTATGCCTGATAGTTTCTTCTATTCCCTGTGGCAGATACAAAAATGAATGTATTGTACACCCTCCTAGAGAAACAGAGATAGAAGCTCTATCAGTTTTATCTTGAGATCAGTTAGTGTCTAAAATGTAATTGGATTTTTATCTTTCATATATTTTGTCTGTGATAGCCAACGTGAACCAACAACCATTGTACTTTCTCCATTGATTAGTTGTGAAAGATTTAATCTCTTCCAGATCCATTTTGATATGTTTTTAATTATTCATTGCAGTTATACATAGAAATCTCTTCAAAGATAATATGGCAAAGAGTCAAATTGCATTACAAAGACTAATTTTTAAAAGTTATGTAAGCATGAGTCAAGCTTTATTGGTTATTTCAAAATTCTGACTGGATGATTCCTGCCATACTGCCAAGTTTATATCTAATAGTGAAACTGTTATTGGGGAAAAAAATCTGTTTATTCTCAAAACAATGTCATATTGTTAAGTTTATATTATAAAAATTCCAATTCATCTAAAACTTCCAGGAACACTGATAAGTACATTTAAAATTAAATTTCCACTATGTATCATGTTGGCACAGTCATCTGATGTGTAAATCTGTGAAGCAGCATCAGAAATCCACAGAGGACATTGTGACCAATTGAATCTATAGGTCAGTATGGGGGGGGGGGGGGGGGGGATGGGGGGGAGGAAGAAAAAAAAAAAAGCAAATGACTGTAAAATGGCCATGCTAAGTTAAAAGGTCAACTTTAATTAGAGCAGGGAGATTTTAAAATAGTCTTCCAATAGAAGTTACAGCAGGAATTCCAAATATCTTTAGACAGAGCTTGAGAAATGTAGTAAAGGAATAGATGATGTGCTTTTCTGTGATTGCAGAACTGAGTGACATGGAACTGCATGTCTAGTCGCATATGCCACCATTCCATGCTGTTTTTCACCCTCTTCTTTCCTCAGCTTTGCAGGGAAATTCATTCTTGCTGCTGTAACCTGACATTTTTACTACTGTGATTTCTTTCACTGTCTACAATTAAAATACCAACATATGCACTCTGGTACCACATTGATGTATCACTGAGCCTCATGGTTGTATCACTGTGCTCTGGATTCTCTGTAAAGTCTCAGTATCTTTCAATTCAAAAATGAGTTCCCTTTCCAGAGATAACTGGAATTATTTATTTCAATAAGTATTGGAATGTATTATTTCAATCATATTCACAATTTAGAGAAGGAATTTAAGTAGAAAAGGTAGCTAAGAAGGAGCAGATAGCACGCAGCTGCTTGCAGAAGAAACACTAATTGTGGTCATTCTGTTTAGAGGGATGGATACATTTTGAGAGAGCATTTAAGGAGGAGACATGGTTTAGCAAGTGAGATTTTATTGTAATAAATTAGGACCAGAAAAAAAAATTTAGAAAAGACTTTCAAAAGGAACTGAAGCTGTGGGATAGTGGTTGATCTTGAGTTAAAAATTGATGGAGAAAGTGAGATTTCATTGTAGAATTGCTTAATAAATAAATAAAATTCTCCATATCATACATCTTAAGTAATGTGATAAGTAAATCTAATTGAAAAGAGCTAGGTTGTAAATTCTATTGTCAGGACCCTTCAAATTTTGTTTTACTACTTATGAGGAGTATTCAGGACATTATGTAGACATTAAGACTGAGGCACCATATAGCTAGCAGTAACATTTCTGTCACATACTTCACTGCAAGCCATATAGTAACTGCAATTTTAATCTCTTCATAACATCTAGAATGTCCTTTGGTTTAGCTGACTAAAACTCCCTGTGTAATGCATAGAACCATCATTTCTGCGTAACATTGACTTATATGAATAGCTCAGCAATAGCTTCCACATAGCCATTATTGAATAATTGGCTTTATGTCTCAGTGTAGATATCTGTCACTAAAATTAGTTACATTTCCCTTCCACTTTACTGAAATTTTTTTTCTATGTTTCACATTAGAATTTCCGGAAATGCTAAGCTAGGCTATCTTCTAGAACTTAGTTTTTTTTCCATGACTCACTTCTTGATGGTCTGTTCAGGCAGGCAATCCAATTTCTGAACTTTTTTGCATTGACAGGTTTGGATGGGGTCCTGACAGTGATTGCTAGAAAGAGACAAGTCTTCCCAGAGGCACAGAAAATAGACTTTTTATTGAAGAAATCAGTGGGGCAAAAAAAAAAAAAAAAATTGACATCTATGTCTTAACATTTTTGATGAGTTTGTAAAGGGGACTCTTGCCTATAAATTATAGCATGTAGGGAACCAACAGTAAGCAATTTTAGCTTCTTTTTTGAACTTTAAGTCCTATTACCCATTCAGTTCATGCTGATATGTGGCTCCAAAGTTGAGAAATCTGTTGTGAATGGACTGAGAATGGCATGAAGATTATGTTAGTCTGTATCCATAATTCTTCTCAGAAGAAAGAATTCCTGAATATCCACATACCAACAGTGGCAACAAGCAATTTACAGTTAAAAACCATGTAAATTACAGATCCTTTAATTGTGTTATTTAAGCAAGACTGTTTTGTGGGCCCTGATCATTAATGCTAAGACAGGCTATTGGTACCCAGAAGTTAAGCAGTCTGTTCTGGTTGAAAGTGTACCAGTATATATCTTTTTTTTATGATTTGACACAATAATTGAGTTATAGGAAAGTAGAGCCATAATCTTCAAATTTTTGTAGATACCGTTTTTCAAAACCATCCTCCCACCTGAAATACATCCTAATTTTTTACATGGTTGATCAAATGATTTGTACCTTAATTAGATACACAGTTGACTGTAAGACTGTTCTGATTTGCAGACATGCTGGACGCTCACAGTTTTTCTTAAAGTGGAGCTCTCAGTATATGGTGGATCACACAAGAAGAGATGGACCTTGTAGTTCTAGAATAAATTGTCATTTAGAAGGCACAGCTGAAAAAAAAATCAGAATGTTACTGTGATGACAAAATCAACATACCCCAGTGTGGTGTAGTAATTCATATCTATCAAAGATGTCACCAAACTTCAAGAATAAACTCTTTTGTATTAGAACAAGAAGTTATACGTAGTGCATAGAAACAGAAAATAAAGCCCTCGTTTTGATCAATTTTAGAAAAAATTAGAAAACATTTTACACAATTTAGAAAACTAGAAAACATTTTTATTGAAGCAACTGCTATTAAGTAAAAAATGGCCAAGCTAATTACAGATTTACAGCAATTGTGAATGATAATACATTCTTTGAAGGTGATTGTTTCCACTAAAGCCCCATGTATTACCTGAATAGGCTAAGACATAAAAACCAATAGTGTTTTGAGAAGATTTCACAACATATCGTGGAAATGGAGCAGTCAGAAAGCCCAGCTGCTTTGAAGTATGTAACCTGAAAACATCCTTAATTAGTCCTAGTCATTCCCCTAAGATCTACCCTTCTGAGAAAGGGAATGCCTGATTTTGCTGTCAAGAAAAGGTATTCAGTATCTTTATGAATTAATAATTTCAAGTAATCAGTATTTTGTATGAGCTCTTTGTTTGGCCTTGAGCCAAATACTAGGAGATCTGTTCTGTGATGCTAATGTGGAATGGGTTATATGCTTTTTGTTATAAATAGTGATTTTTTTTTTTTCAAGATCAATATTCTTCTTTTTGATGCTTGTATATGAGAGAAAATAGGTACAGGTTTTCAGGTTTTCAGACTGTACTGTAGTTGATTCTGAATAGAATGAGTGTGTGGAGGTATGTAAGAACTAAGTAAATAAGACTGAAAAACAAGATGTAGACAGAATTTTGGCAAACCTCATTTCTCCAGAACAGAGAAACATTCCATGATGTATTGACCTTGGAAATTTTTAAACTTGGCAACTTAATCCATGAAAACCAAGAGTTTTGGCACCCATTATGAACTGCAAGAAGTCAGGCCTCTGCTTATCCTCTGACAAGACCCAATGAGATCCAGCAAAGTGGCAGAGTCCTCTGATCCACCTGGCATGCATTGCCTGAAATATGCTTTTTAAGTATGCAGTTACTGCTGCTATAAAACAGCTAAGAAACAAGTCAGTCTTTTACATAACCTTAGAACTGTACAAAAACGTAGTGTGGAAGAGACCTCTAGAGGCCATCCAAACCAGCCTCCTACACGAAACAGAAATAACTTCAATTAGGCCAGAGTTCAGTGGTTACTATACTGACTCAACTCAGGAAACACTTTCTATGTTTAGGCTGAATAAGCATATATTTTCCCAGAGAAAATCACCGAGTGATAGACAGCAATAGCAACTGATGTGTGGAAAGAGGGAGGAAAGAAGGCAGAAAACTGTGGATTTCATGGACCAGAAAAAGCTGGCATTTTACAAGGAACACTGCTTGTGTAGCTAACGTTTAGAGGCAGTCCTGAGTTGTATTTCCAGATAATTTTGCCTGTTAAAAAAATCTTAGACTGTTAAAAAAATTCTTAGAAATAACCTCGAGCACTGGGATCTCAGACTCGGGACTCTGAGTGCTCTAACCTTAAACAGCCTTGGGTTCTCAACTCTTTTCTGGTGCCAGACACCTTACAAATGCAGCTAACAATTTAATATCATTTTTTTGCCAGCGACATATTTCCCTTTTAGTGTAATACTGGTTCAAAGACAAACTGAAATATTGGTAGATAATTTGAAAGATAACATTCAAGGAAACAGTTATGTTCCCACACATGACTGACAAAAGAAACTGATGAATAAACTGAACATTCTGGCAATTAGCAGATAGGTGATGGTAAATCTGGTGATAATTACAGGGCAGTTATCTTCTACTGCTGAAACCATGTGATCTTAAGCATATAAGGGAAAAACAGTAGAAAGGGTGTTTTTCTTTTGTCTCCAGTATGAGAGAAGAATATGGATTGGTTGGTGTTCATGTGTTGAAATCTGTGGAAAACAGTTTCTGTTTAGGGTTTGTTAGTGCTTGGGGTTTTTATCTTTAGATTAGAAAAAGTAAGAAAAAATAAATACTATTCAGCCCAATCAGCACAATGTGTGTGGTGAATTCTCAATGACCTCAAAATAAATAAGGTCATGCTTCTCATCTGTAATCTGTCATATGCTAAAACTTAGGTAATGCTTTCGGCTTGTCACTGGTAACAGAACCAATAGAGAAAGTGGATACCTATAACAGTTCAGAAATAATGCTTTTTTAAAAAAGTGAGGAACACTCTTTAAATTATCTTTAAATATTAATAAAGTCAGAGCAAAGAAAAAATCTGCAACCATGTGTATAAATAAGAAAAATGAAGGTCATAGGGTTCCAAATATTTTATTTATGAAAGTGTGCTGATTAAGTAGCGTGCTAATCAGTGTGATCATATGCAGTTGCAATGCATTTACTGAGCTTTATGAATGATATAGGTGATGCTAAGAAATGAAATTAGTGAAGATTTTACTCACTAATATAAAATATATCTAGAGATATAAATCTCTAGATGACTTTTACTAAAAGTGCCTTAATCAGGCCATCTACACTTTGTGTGGAACTGTACTGTACTAAAAAATACAAATCTAAGTGAAGCTGATTTTATGAATGTCTAGTTAATATTCATAGTGTTTAGAAAACATGCAGTTTTTTCTTTGCAATACCAGCATAGACTTGAATTCGAGTTGTCTTTTTCTGAAAAGCTAAATAAATCCTTCACTGAAACACATGGTAAAATTCTCTTTAAGGTGATTTGTGTATTTTCAAGTATAAACTTTTATTCAAAAAAAGTGTATTTTACACTAATGCAGTGTCTTTTCAAATATCAAAATTAAAGTAACAACTTTTTATTTAATAACTCGGAAACTGGCATGAACAGGTATATACATCTCCACGCATAGCCTGTTTGGAATACTTCTAATAGTAAATGAGAAACACAGCTTTTCACAGCTTTGCATTTTCTTCTAATTTAAGTATCCATCTTCTTTGAATATATTTCCCTTTCTAAATGAATTCTATTAATTATGAAGAAACCTACTTTCCTTTGAAACAAAAGAGCTACTGCATGTCACAGTCTTACATTTGTACCATTTTGTTCTGTTCAGAACAGTTTAGTTTTATTGGGTTTGTAGGTGGGATAACAATGAAAGATTATAACTGAAGGAAATACCTTTTGCTGCAGCTTAGTCTCTAATGATGTTAGTTGCTGGGCTTGGAATTGAGCAAGAAATCAGTGCCTGGGGCTCGTGGTCATCTTGTAGAACTTGCTAGAGGCCAGCTAACTTGTTTTGACAAATTTTGTTAGAATAACATGCTGACTGCAGCTTCCTTCCAGATTTTCAAGTAAAGCTTAAAATATAAGTCACATAAAGGGTGATTATTTTCAGATAAGCTATGCTTCTTTCTTTCTTTTTTATGTGTATGGTATCGAGCAAGCTAAGGAAACTGAAAAAGTGAGTGATCCATTCTGCAGTTTAAACACTGTGGTAAATTTGACAATGCATCTGGAAAACAAAAAATATTGGGAACAGTCAATCTTACAGCCAGGCTTCAAGACATTTTTTTTTATTCCGGTTTGTACTTTAAACTATGCATGTGATAACCTACAGTACCAAAAAGATTCCAGTATGTCCTTGGTTAAATCTTACGCTCTCCCAAACATGGGCTTAATTTAGCATTATGTAAATGGGGTAGTTCTAGTTACTTTTGAATCTCTGGTGCCATCCTAACACAATAGTTTTGTTAGAGCAGCAGAATGTATCCTCCTCCTAGTGTGTCATTCCATATTTCTTAAAACCAAGCACATTTTTAGATTGGAAAAGCAAAAAAAAAAAAAAAAAAAAAGTCTAACTTAACATCCAGCTACTGGTGGAGGAAAGGCATGTTTATCTGAGAGGTTCTTCATGGCTTTTTTCCTGTGACTGCTCTGCCACTTTCACTGTATAAACAGTATGAATTAAATGGATTGGTCTAGAAATTGGGGTTGTTCTTTTATGGGTTGGTTTTGCTACCAAGATATGATTTGTATGGTCGCATTCAATGTCTCATGGCCAGCTACATTTTGGTAGGGAATTTCTTGACAAAATTTGGTATATATAATGTAGTAAAAAACTAGAAATGTTGTGAAAATTGAGACTTGGGCAGAATGGTAAAACAAAATATCTTCTTAAATGAGTCATGCTAGCATTTGTTCATTCATCATAAATACCAGAGAGTCATAAGGGAGAAAGACTGAATTTCTGAATGAAGCTTTTCCCAAGCCACCAGTTCAGTTTCAGTTGAAGTCAACTTTTTAACCTTTTGACTTTTTAAACAGTAGAAGATCTAATTACTAAATGTGAATTTTCTAGAAACTGAAGTTTGCTTATTTTTTGATTGTGGACCAAATAATTTAGCATAAAAACAAAGATTAAATTTAAATATGCATCTAAGAATAGAGATCTTTTCTCCCTTTATACTCTGATCCTAAATGTTATGTTAACCAATACTGGGATCACAGTACAAAAGTAGAGCTTGTGCCTGCTTCATCTTTATTACATGCACTTCAGATATTCTCTTATAGCATTTGTGCTCTTTTTTAACTGAATTGAAATGTTTGGCAACTATATAAAGGTACATTTTTTTTCTGAAATATATTAAGAGAGACGATAAAGCACAGGCACAAAATCTGCTTTGTTTCAATGTCATACCATGAGCTAACAGGAGAAAATATATTTTAGGTGTCTAAAAATCACAGTAATTTAAGCCTTTTTAAAATATATGACCCCTAATGTTTTCTTGTTCAGACATATAGATGCTTGTTCACAACTTGCTGGATATTTTGCCAAAAGAGCAATGAACAGCTCACAAACTCTTTTTAGCATTTTGAAGTGGTGTATTTTCTATCTTCTGTAATAATACTACTTCACTTCTTGGAGAATTCATGAGGAGCCTTACACAACTTTTAATACATATTCAGGCATCAATGTTTGTAAAAAATAGCTGCCAGTAACTCCTTTTGTAATCTGCAAATCACAATTATTTAAGTATCAGTAAAGCATACTCAAAATATACATATTTCTGTGTTGCACTGATGATGCACTACCCACCCGGTAATTGAATACCAAGTGGCAGGAAGAGCCTCTGAAGTTTAATATCTTAAAGCCATTTCTTAATTTTTCATGGAAAATAATGGATAGAAAATGAACTATAAAAATACTTCCTCTCTTTTAATATCTATATTTATGAGAAAATGAATGATAAGTTAAAGGTAGTGAGTTTTCTAAATTATTATATATGTTCAAGTTCAGTGAAGTAGTTTTCTTTGTCAGCAACATCTACAAGTATATTAATTCCATCAAACACTCAGTACTCCCAAGATGTCCCAGTTCTCTCAAACTTCCAGTAGGATTTGAAAGTACTCATCAGGAAGAATGCTACCTTGTCAAATAGAGACTAACTGGAACACAATTTTGGTGGGAATCTTTGTGAATCTTAAAGAGTCAGAACAGTTTGGAGATTCTCTTCACATAATAGTCAACTTACTTGATAATGACATGGCCTCTCTCTTTGTGTTGCATGGCTGTATCAGCTGAGATCTCAGACCCGCAATTATATTCTAGGGATGTCAGTCTTTGTGGATACCAGTACATCTTTATAAAATAAGCACTAGTGAGGACCTGGCAGTTTTCCAGTGCAGGTGCTGTAATTGCAAGGCACCAATCCAGTTGCTGTACACAGCTAAGTCATGTCAGTAGTGGATACATACATTGCATGGATATGGGCTTCAGGCATGGGATCAGATCTTAAATTTGATCTGTTTTATCACGTATTTTAGATGACATGCCATAAAATATTATTTAAAAATCTAAACACCATGCTCATAACTATAATGAAATATATTTTAATGACAGTCTTATGTAGAAAATGTGAAAAGCAGAGGAGAAAGCTGTATAGAGAGATCATTTCATACTTCTAAAAACTGTAAAATACAATTTTTGGATACACAAAGATGTTGTGAAAGCTTTTCTGTAGTTCCTGTGCATTGGTATGTATCAACCCCCCTTTATAATTATGCATCCTAATCTATATATTTGTTTCATTCTTTAAAAACATCTTAAAAATCTTCCAAATTTAGCTCAAATGCAAGTGGTTATTGCAATGTCATTGACATTGAACCTTTGAATCATTGGCGAAGAACCATGTAAAACCGTTTTGGCATTCTATTATTTGTTCAATGTTGTTTCCTGAAAGCATTCTTAGCAAGGATTGGAAAAGCACTTCCTGCTTGGAGGAACTCATTTATCGAAATATGTATATTTTGAAGTAGGCTTCCATTTGATAAGGCTTGCAGCTACAGCTGCATATGTTGCAAACATAAAAGTGCTGGAAAAATTAGAGAAATTAGAGAACCAGAAGGCAGGTGCAGGCAGCAAATTCCTATGTAGGCAGAAAATATTCACCTACACTTGTAATTGGAAATGTTATAAATATGTAACTGAACTAAACTACCTAAGGCAGACAGAACACTTTAATTGGTGAAAATTGAATGGTGAAAGCAACAGTGTTACACTCACAGGTGCTCAAGAGCTGTCTATGATGATGTCAGTTGCTATTCTTTTTTAATTTTCCAAAATCAAAATAGCAATCTTATGATAATTAGAATTATAATTCAGTTAAAACTTTTCCTTTTCTTAAATTTTAACAATAATAAGCAGTATTAAATTTCAACTTCTCTGAAATTGCTTGGAATTTATTATGAAAATTTCTAACACCAGATCAGATAGATTCCAAGGACCATCAAAACTTACCCATTTTTACTTCTTTCCTATTATCTCATTGTCTCTGAAACTGCAAATCCAGCCACATATTGATTTACTGAATATCCAAAAAACTTTTCAGAAAAAGTCTGCCTTTTGTTAACACAAATGGCTTAATTTAGTAGCATTTAAAAACAATCTGACTTCTGAAACAAAATATCTCAAAACTTAAATAAGCTTTGAGTTTTTTCAGTCATTAATTTGGCATTTCAATGCCTACCTAAAATTACGCTTACTCTTGCAGAATATGTGGGCGTAGTCTAAAAACAAAACAAAACTATTGTGCTATTTCTAATGGTAAAAAAAAAAACTACCAACATTGAGTCCATTGTTTAAATTAGGAAGATTTATTACCTCTTGTAACTGAAGTTCTCAAATGGGAATCATAGGGCAAGCAAGGACAACCTGTATTTTCACAGTGCACCAGATATTGCTTAACAAAAGCTTAACTTTAAAAATATGAGGCCATTAAACATTCTATGATAATACCTCACAGGTATGCTTCAAACTGTCTCATAGAGAATGGTAAATATCAACATTATATCCTAAGTACCATGCTATAAGATTTTAAAACATTTAAAAGAGACAAGTTCACTTAAATTTAAGTTCCATTAAAACAGGAAGAAAATTAACATTTCCCATTATCAGTGTTTCTTGATTAAGATGTTCTTTAATAGATATCCTTGAAGAATATACTAAAATGTCTTTTAATACGGATGTGGGAAAGTAGAATATAAAGCTGGATTTCACTTCAAATGAAAAGCTCTTCAAATTTCTTTCAGTAATGGCATAATCTTATTAGTTGTTCATGTCAGCATCAAGGGAGACAATCATTCAGAAAACTGAAATATGAAAGACTGTAACCATCTTGTGGGGAATTAGATGGTGCCTGTCATCAGCAAGCACATGTTGATTTAATTTCCCTTTACTCAATAATGCTTGTGTAACATTTATTTTTAGGTCTTTTTAGATTCAAAGATCTCTTCATGATGTCCAATTTGTAGAAATCTCGTGATAATATTATGAATAGGGAAGAAAAGAGTAAAGATGTCCTTGCTAGTTATAGCTTAGTAGCTTCAGTAGAACTGTTACACAAGAGAACTGAGAGCCAGCTGAGGTTACATTAAAAGAAGAGAGTTCCACAAACCTGATAAAATATCCAATGCATAATCATATCCTCTTCTAGAGCTGAAATAATACTGCTTTATTTTTTGAACTGTAATGTCATTCAAATTTAAGGTTTATGGTCATGATAAAAGTGTTTTTTTATTGGGGCTTTATTGGCTTTGTATATGCTCCATTATTTTTTCTTATTTCTTTGTTTTGTTTTCCAATTTTCTGGAAAATGAGTTCGTGTAAAGTGTGCTCATATAAACATGAGCTCAAAGCTATATGTTAAAGGAAGGGATTGTACTTAAGGTTGGAGTTTTTGGATTACAGTGGTAACATTCATTCTGAACTGCATCAGAGAGCAAACAGGAAGAGTAGCTTTACTTGAACTTAGGAGATGTTACTAAATTTTAGTCACAAACCACTAAAATATTGTTTAATCCAAACAGATTTCCATTTTCTGTGAAATTACTTATAGGGCATTGAGATTTATTTGATCAAATAACCTGTAGGAGCCTTCTATAACAATAAGAAAAATATTAATTTTCTTATGATACCTCTTTATTTGTTCTTTAAGAAAGAGTGTTTAATATTCCATTACTGCAGTTATCTTGTTACACTCAGATAGTGAGTGTGTTATTTTGGCTTTCTATTTCAACCTTGAATTGCTGTGTTTGGATTAGAAGATGTGAAAAGTCCCAAATTTTTCTTAGTTCTTTCCCTTATTTTTAAGTAGCAAAGATAGTGCAAATAATAGAATTATTTTGTTTCTATTATTAGGTTTTTTACATTTTTGTGTAAATGTTACATGTTGGCTATACCAAGATATAAGATATTTTATATCTTTAATATGCTTCCTACAGTGGAGAATTTTGAAGTGTCTTCAATTTTTTTTTGTAGAATAATAATATTAAAATCTCAGCATACTTGAACTTAACATTTGATAGATTTGCTACAGATTCCCTGATTTAAAGATGCAGGAACATTGTCCATTTTTTGGTCAGAGCTGTATGCCTCACAATGGACTGAGTTCAGTGAGTTATTGGCAAAATACATATATATTTTCATTTTATATTGTGTTTCCTAGAAATAAACTATTTTAACATTTTATTTCATATCAGCGTGGACTGATACTATCTTCCATAGTTTCATGAATGGTATTTTATCAGAGGGATAAATATTAAATATATTAAAGTTTTCAAGTAATCTAGGACTATGAAGTTTGTTAAAATAAGAGGTGCTATATAAGATATAACCTTGTTAGTGAAGTTTCACTTTATCTGTGGCAAAAGTAATAGTAACATAACAGTATCTAGTACTGAATAGATCTATATAATGTTAAATATGTAAATTTAACAGTTCATTTCAGACATAATTTGTCCCTAGACATAGGAAATTATCTTTCTGAAAAGCTAATATATTAAGCTTTGTGCTCATCAACCTTCCACATATATCTCTGTATACCTCTATTTTATAACTTCCATTTTCTTGTATTTTTGTTCCCCTGTGTATCTTTTATTTTGTTACCTGGAAACATTGCCCCCTCTGATCATATTTTCCAGATGTGTATTAGCTCTATGATGAGAGGTTTTACCTAGTCTGCAGATGTGCTCTGTATTGCTTGTGCAAGTGTACTGCAATCATGTCTCTGCTGTCAGTTTGGAAATGCACAGCACAAAAATACTGTGATTTCTTAACGAAAGTGCTAAAGGTCCAATGCTTTCTGAATAAAATTCATATAGCTTCTGGCCTATGCTGTCAAATTATGCCCACAGAGTTCAGTTTGTCTTGAAAGCATCAGGCATCCTTCCTGGTTTCCACATTCATGGGCTTTATGTAGTGCTACAGTTGTTTGAAAAGTCATATGATAACACTTCATTATGCTTCCTCACAGGTGATGCTTTGATACCTAGGAAACCTCACTGCATTTCTGCAGAATGGTTTGACAGAAGCATTTCTTTAACAATTTATAATGGATTATTATTTATTACTTCTGTTATGATTTATTAAATCTGTATTATGTGCCTTTATTTAGTTTCTAGTTCTTTGGTTTTTATTGTCAGCATTTGCATTCTTTAAGTTCAGATTGAAAGTGTCTCAGAAGACAATTCTCTTCTGTGTGATACAGAGCAATGCTGGCTTCTCACTGTCTCTTGACACAGTGCTGTTTGCATGATACATAATAAAAACAAAATGTTTCATACAGAAAATAAAAATAAACTGAACAATATCTCCATTAGGTTGTAATATCAAAGTTAAAGAGAGGGAAGAACAAATATTTGTGCAAATTAATATTAAAAATAAAAAGAATAAACTAAATTTAGAAGAATTATAAATCATTGCCACTACATAATAACTTCTGTAAACGATTTATGCTGATTATCTCTTTCAAGATATTTTCAGTTTAGTAGATAAATATTCTCTCCACTGTCAGAAGTCAGAGAGGCTAAATGTCAACTTGCCTAACATCATTCAGAAAGTCAGTGGCAGAGACTAGACTATAATTTTCACATCTAATATTTTGCCTAATGTTTTACCTGCGTATTCTCTTTTATTAGGAAATTGAAAAGAGAAAAATCAAGTGTTTCCCTGAGAAGTGTGAAGTATTCTTGCTTCACATGATACTGCAGAGCCTGTAACAAGGCTTCCCTGCACAAAGCAGTTATTGACAGTGTGCTGTACTGCACATCGACCCATTTAGGCTCCTTGATACTTCATCAAGAATCACTATACAAAACAGGGTCTTTTGAACATGATGTAGTGCAAGATCAGTGTAGATTGGTCAACACCAGTATCTAGTGCTCACAAGGATGTCACACAAAAGCAAAATGACAAATTCATCTCATGTTCAGTCAGAAAATGACAAGAAACCCAGTAATGTCTTCTCTTTTTCGTATGTGTAACTGAGTTTTTTGTTTGAGAAAGTCCCATCTTTTCTCTCAATCCAGTAAATAAGTCATTACATGATGAGTGTTTGTATTTACTTTCCATTGCATGTAAGTAAGCAATGTAGAAACAAAGTTCTACACTGCATTATGAACATGAAATTCACAACCATCATTTAGCCTCTTCTGTTGTGTCTAAGAAGAAACCATAATGGAAAAGTTGGATCAGTTTCTGTTGTGATCACTATTATATTTCTGTTCCCTCTTTTTGCCTGCTATTTTTTTAAAAGTGTTCCATTTTTCTATTTACCTCAATCTAAACCAGTCTAGAAATATAACTAGAATGAGAATAGGAGCCAAGTTTCTGGAGAGTAAGTTCAATGTACATTATACAGTGCTTTGAAATGAAGCTAACTAGCTAGAATTTTCAAACTACAAGAGAAGTAAACTTTATTGCTCTTCTCTAGTTTGTTTCCTTCATGATTTGAAAACCCAGCAGGAGGACACATATCAATTTTATAACTAACTTGCTACATATAGGGTGGTGGTATGTAAAAGTATTAAAAGTATTAAGTCTGCTTATGAAATTAAGCAATACCTCCTTTTCAGGTAGGTGTCTGCCAGTGTGTTTAATGTGTAGAAAAAAGAAAAACAAAATACCGCTACGTAAGTGCAAGTTCTAGTTACAAGATAAAAAAAAAAAAAGTAATCTCTACCATCACTTCAACATGGTACTTAATGGCTTCTTGAAGATACTGTATAATCTTTTGAATGGCTTAATCATTTCTTTGTTTACAGCTAAAATGAGAGGAGTTGTTATTAACCCTGGCATTCTCACAACATGTTCAGGGTAGAACTTCACTGAATAAGTGCCACTGGGATTGCTAAGGATGGGATCTAAGGTTTATAAAACACTTGCTATTGGATAGCTAAATAGAAAGATTGTGCTGACCCTTATAATTTTACAAGATTATGTTCAAGGAGCATGAAATTCCTCAATCTTGTGCAAATTGAAGTCTCTAATCCCAAGCTACTTACTGCTAAACAAAAGCAGAAAGTGTTGCTGACACTGCGTTTCTCCTTCCAGTCATAATTTCATTTCAGCATTTTTATTCATTTTTGTTACTTTTGAAAGGTCTTTTTGTAAACATCATTTTTAATTAGCTGGGGGAGAAGAAATAAGTAGAAGTAACTGGTGAAAAATGGGCATATAATTTCTTGAATTATCACTTACTCAAATGCATAGTAACTGAAGGTTGTCACTGTCAAATGTTTGCTCATTGGTCTGTGTAAAATTAAGTGGTGATTTGAGTCCCATAGGATTAGGATAGTTCTTTCAGCACAGAAAGCAATAATTAGCATCATTGCTGACAGTCTGTGTAAGTAGGCCAAGCACTGAGTAGAGAAAAAACAAACAAACAAAAAAAAACCAACCTCATAGCTTACCTTCTTATCCTTAAAGGTTTTATTTCTTCATGTCAGACTTCAGTCAGACTGGAGTAGTAGCCAGAGGAAATTTGTTTTATCTTGTGCCCACTCTGTGCTTGTTCTTTCCAACAAAGCAAGCATTTCAACTTCAAGAGCCAGTAAATCAAGCAATCTGTACAAACATAATTTCCAAATAAAATTGCAATCCAACTTAGAAAACAAATAACAACAGATAACAAATCTACACTTGCAAAGGGATGATAAAAAGCTTTAGACATTGATGATGAAAGTTGAAGTGAAGCAAAAGGCAATACTTCTGTGGAATACCTTTGTTACACTTCTAGCTGTGCTATATAGACTGAATAAGAACGTCCATGCATGAAAGTGGAGATAGCTCAAGGATGCTCATAGATCTTTAACTTCAGTTTGTTTGCTAATAGTTTTGTAATGAGTGTGGGCTCTTTTGGAGTGAAATTAAGCCAACAGTAATAGGCTTGCTTTGGGAGAAAACACTACACCACAGCAAGAAAAGTGTGTTACTGGCCGTGAACATGGTCATGGTGAATAAAGGAATTTGATGGCATCTTTAATTATGCAGATTCTAGATTTTATGGCCCAGGTATAGCACTTAGTGGGTGATGCAGGGAACAAGAATCAACCTACTGTGTAAAACTGTCAATTAATTTATTGGGTGTGGTAGATGTTATGCATTATTGACATGGTATATTTCTTATTCTAGGTTCTGTCCTTAGGGGCTGATGTTCTACCGGAGTATAAACTCCAAACACCTCGCATCAACAAGTTTACTATATTGCACTATAGTCCTTTTAAAGCTGTCTGGGACTGGCTTATTTTGTTGCTGGTAATATACACCGCCATATTCACCCCTTATTCTGCTGCCTTCCTTCTGAATGATAGTGAGGAACGGAAGAGAAGAGAGTGCGGATATTCTTGCAGCCCACTGAATGTTGTAGACTTAATTGTGGATATTATGTTTATCATTGACATTCTAATCAACTTCAGAACAACATATGTAAACCAGAATGAAGAAGTGGTAAGTGACCCAGCAAAAATAGCAATTCACTACTTCAAAGGCTGGTTCCTAATTGACATGGTTGCTGCAATACCTTTTGACCTGCTGATTTTTGGCTCTGGCTCTGAAGAGGTAAGCTTTAGTAAATGAGAAATCTTAAATCTGAAGTTTTGACTTTACTACAGTAATCTGTATATCCAAAAATGTGTTTACTAATCATTTAGTAAGCTTTTTAGTAGTTCCTTCTTTTAAACTAAAGATAAAATTAAATCATTCTTAGTAAAGTAGTTCAGAATATTGTCTGTGTCAAGGAACGTTGTCCTGTCAATGTATTTCATTCACAGGAGAAAAAGTTGAATAATTCAACTAATGTTTTTCAATTAATCCATATTTGGTATTACCACTACAAATAATGAAATAAATATAATGTATGAAGGATTTGTTCTAATGCTTTTATTTTAGGATTTCTGCTCCTTTGATTTGGTTAGACTAGCAGTCTAATGTGGCTAATGACTTTATTAACTCATTCTACAGATTGAATGAAGTGCTCAATATATGCATCTGAAAATTGCCCAAAGGTGCACGTAAGGCATACGTTGTATTCTGGTAGCCTGACCTAATTCTGCCTTCTTCCAAAGAATTTTTATTTAATTTAAGAAGATCTCAAGTTGTAACATATATTTTGATGAAAACTGAACTGATGGGTAGAGAGTTGTGTTTATTTCTTATTGTGATGTATAGAATACATGGAAAAAAACAACAGCAAACCCAGCAAAATATGACTGTCTCTTTTCAAAGAGCAGACATCCATTTCTTAAAGAAACAGTTTTGCACATTACTGATATAAGGGAGAAAAATGTTTATTGAGCATGTATACATTTCATTAACTGAGGAAAGTTAAACCACTGAATTAATCAGCAATCTTATCATGAAATTTGATTGCATTCCTCTATGTCATGATATAAATAAGTCATAAACTTTTTAATTTTTAAATTCATTTTTATTAAAACCATTTGAAACAATAAGTATTTTTATATCTGCCTCAGAAGTTTGAACTGAATTCTGAACATGCACTATCTATCCTCACAAGTGACATTTGAACCTACATATTTAAGAGTCAGTGCAAAACAACTAGTGCATACGTAGAAGTACATAGAGTCCTGTGAGATCTATAAGTCCTACAAAAAATCAGAAGTGCGATGAATATTAGTTGTGCTTTTCTTCATTTTCTCAAAATTTATAAAATGAGAAAGTTTTCTTGTACTTCTGAATAAAATTATCTAATTCAGCAGACATGGAAATTAAATAAAACAGTCCAATCAATAGTGATATTCCTACTGATTTAAACATGAGCATACACATTCGAGGTAAAATTACGCTCCAGAGTAATCTGGAGATACGTAGTGTAATAGCATGCAGTGGAAGTAAATTTTGTTAAATGAATGCAGTAAGAGGAAAAAGTAATTAAAAAAAAAAAACCAACAGAGAATGCATTAATAATTCTCTTACCAGTAGAGAACTTTTCTGTACATATGAGACTAAAATGCTCAGAGATTCAAGAGAAACTTTGTTCACCTTTTGCTTTTATTATGAGTGGTAGATCTCAGTCTTTCAGGATTTTTTTTCTGCAGTTTTGATGACATGCACACATAAAAGACAAATATTTTGACAGTACTTGGACCATATCATTCCCTTGCAAGAACAGTCTTCTGATCACTAAGCACTCATTGCGGCTGAAAATTATGTTCAGTGAAGAGAAATGTGGAACAACATCAATTACAGTGGGGACAAATTCCAAAACTCAGTGAAGGAGTGCTCATTGGATTTCACCCTGAGCATCATTCTCTACACCTCCCTTGCTACAGAAATCTTTAGCAATACAGTGCTAAATGCTGAAGTTTAAATGGACAGTTTTTAACATAAGATAAAATCAAAGGTTAATAGCAAATAAGAGCATTACTGCAAATCAGTACACAAACATCAAAACATGGAATCTGGGATATAAATTATTGGACCATGTAATGAGTTTTTCCATATTACATTGGTAAGTAATAAGTAATTGAACAGTTATCAGGAAAAAATTTGTTTACCTAACCAGTAATACAGACATTCATAATACAGACATTATGAACAGTTAATCATGCCATAATGAATTCTCTTTTATTCATTATATTGAACATGCCAGTCACTTTTGCTAAGCTGCTACGTACTATAGTTTTCCTTCCTATACTGCTAACTGTAACATTTCCACAGTAATCCCTTTTGAGAGTTTAGTGAGAGGAAGAAAATGTAAAACTGTTAGAATGAAGCCTTTTTCATTTAATAGATTTTTTTCAGTCATGAGAGTTATCTCTTTTATGAAAAAGCTATTTTTTGTTACCTGGAAGTTCTTCAGAAAAGATCCCCTATGAACAATTGTATTGAACTCTCTCTTTATTAAACAACATAAGCTCCTAAGAGAGCTCTGTGTGTGCTCACCCAGCTTTGAAACACCTTGATATCAAACTGAGTCTAGAAAGGGCAGAAGACAATAATTCAAATAGTACATGCAGCAGTATCTGAATGCTTCCATTTGAGTTATACTTTGTCAGCCATCGGAAAGCAACAGATTATGACAGTTTACTTTCCAATTTCTGAACTTAGGAACTAATATAATTTAAAATGATTTTTTTTCTGCTAAAAAAGACTCTTAAAATGATTATGGTTGGTAGTAAATGTTTGCCTTTCTGTGTATGTGTGCTTTAAATATTAATATGTCCAACACTAGGGAAGATTAAAAAAAAAAAAGGGTAAATAGACTTCTTGGTTTCTATTCTTTTGAAACTTTATTTTAATCATGGTGCTCATCAGAGAGATATGGCTCAGATTTTGAATAACTAATAGCTGCAGTGGCACAGCTCCTTAAACACACACACGGATAATGTCCATGTATAAGTGAAATGCTGCTAAATATTTCTATTTATTTTTAGGTATATAGATTCAAAATAAATGATTATAATATTAATCTATTTATAATTATATAATATATATAATATATATTTTTATAATAACTTATCTAGCTCCATTCTGCTGATTTCACCCTGAGTACTTGGAGTTTACTTGCATAGTATGTATCAGGTATACTCCAGAGCTCACGTGGATGCAGTATCTAAGCATAAGTTTGACATTGAGGATGCATACTATTAGCAAGTCTTAAGGATAATGTGAAAAATTGTTGACAGACTTGGGATTCACTGTCTACTTACATATATTTTTACAGTGCAGTGGAAGAAAATGTTGAATCTTACATAGTCGTCAGGATATGACTACATCAGTAATAAAATGGTTTCACCATTACACCACTAGAACAAATGCTAACTTTTCTAAAATTTATTCTTGTCACTGAGGAATTATAGTTAGTGATCTAACTTACAAAAAATTTTCCCTAATGGCAGCATTTGCACACTGAAGCTTAATTTAGGACTAGTTTTTGGAAGGATACACGGTTTCTCAGACTATTGAGGTCACAATCAATGAAATAGCCTTTATAATAGAAATTCTCCCTGATTTGTTACCCAGCTTTACTGTCCATTAACCTCTTGCTTATTTACTCAGAAACATAGACAGTTAAAAGTTGGTTTTACTTGTTAATATGTCCCAGCAGCCAAAAAAGTTTTCAGAGTTCATACTTGATAAGAAAATGTCTAGAAGAAAGGTTGTGGTGTCAAGAGATTATTTCTACTTCCTTTTTAAACAATCAGTGGATTTTAATTCAGCTGCCAGTTTCTTCGTTTTTGGCATCTCTCATTATTACACATAGCAGATCAAGAAGAATAATCAAAATGAAAGAGTACTCAGCATATAATGACAATGGTCAATATATCTTCATTTAAAATATACACTGCTTATTGTTTTCTTCACTGATAAAATTGATAGTTTAAACAAAATAAAATCAGGATTGCATTTGAAAGGTTTACTCTGCTGCTTACTTCCCAAACGTAATGAAATCTCTTCTGCTTTATTCATGCTATCTAATTGAGGGTAAATTTACTAACAAAAATAAATAAATCATTTTCTGTTTATATCTTTTATTTTTACAGACAACAACATTAATAGGTCTTCTGAAGACAGCTAGACTGCTGCGTTTGGTGAGGGTAGCACGGAAATTGGACAGATATTCAGAATACGGTGCTGCAGTTCTGATGCTTCTTATGTGCATATTTGCACTAATTGCACACTGGCTTGCTTGTATTTGGTATGCCATTGGAAATGTAGAAAGACCTTACTTGGCTCATAAGATTGGCTGGCTGGATTCTTTAGGAGAGCAATTAGGAAAACACTACAATAAGAGTGATGCAAGTTCTGGACCATCCATCAAGGACAAATACGTTACAGCACTTTATTTTACATTCAGCAGTCTGACAAGTGTAGGATTTGGAAATGTTTCTCCAAACACCAACTCAGAGAAGATCTTTTCCATCTGTGTCATGTTGATTGGCTGTAAGTACTTTTACCTTATTATTTTTGGATATTTTTCCCCTTGGTGTTTGAATAAATGACTTAAAATCTAAGCTAAATAAGATTATAATAATGCAGCTAGAAGGGCAATTTCATAAAGAAATAAGTGGTTTTATGTGAAAATGTGTTGTGACAACATAGTTTAAGGAATTTTGAGGAATCTTTCTTAGGTGATACTGGACCAAATTAAAATGGATATTAGACAAAACCTACAGTTTTTTAAGGTCTATGAGTATCTAAGTATTTTTAAATATTATTTCTACTAGAAATATACAAAACTTATTTGAGCATTTTAGTATGCTGACATGAGATTTTCAAAAATATGTAGTACATCCAGTGAAAAAGCGTATGCCCATATAACTTGCTTGTATCACTAGCTGAATCAGTGTAATAAGCAATGTAAGCAGTACAGGCTATCTATACTGAGCATTGTGTTTCTGATGTCCAGACAGCCAAATGGTCGGTTAATCTATTTTGTTGATTGAACTGAAGGTCTATGAAAGACAATAGCCAAATTGTACAAGTTCGCCTTTTTTCATGCAGTACTTCAGAAAAAGCATTGTCTGTTGATAGAGAATCTGCAGATTGATCTAAAGTGTACAGCAATTCTGCTGCAGTCTCCGTTTTAACTCCATGCTAGTTAATCTGTTCAACAATTTCATGCTTCTGTAGATTATATTACTTATAGGTAATGTGTATAATTGTGAGGCTTTCTAAAAATAACCACTTATACAGGCTGGGTTAGCAATAGGGATCAATATATTAACTTATGGACCAATATAGTAGTTTTTAGCAAAAAAAATTAATGTGTGCTAATTCTAAAACTTTCCACTTTAGCTTTGCTTCGTGTGTGTACAGCTTTCTTTCTCTGAATGATCCTGTTTCACAGAAGCTGAAAACTGTTTGTCACTGAAGTAACAACAGTCTACTCTTATATTTGCATCCACCAGGTGCAAGGATTTTTTGGGGGGTTTCATATAGATTGTTTTTGTTATATGGTACTATGATAGAAAGTTGCTCATTATGGCATAAGAAGCAATAGAAATTTGGTAAATTGTGAAAAAACAGCTGTAGGTCAGCCAAAGGATATCATGATGAAATTGAAGGAAGAATAAAGGAGTGGAAACAGGTGGTCATATGAACACCATAGAAGCAACTGCGCCTGCCCAAAGGGAAGACATTAGCATATATTAATGAGTTCATGGAAAAGGATTAATGAGTGTGACAGTGTATTGCACATATATATCTTAATGTTTAAATGTAGAACCTGAATTCTGAGAGCATGCACTTGATTTATGAAGTCACCCAGTACGTATTGTGAGAATGTAGGAATGTTGTTTTCTAACACCATTGGAGTTAGTTTTCTTTCCAGATTTAGGATGACAGATACTCAGGACTAGTATAGTTATATTTTTAAAAAATAAGCATACTTTTTAGAATGCTATTGCTTGATTTTTTTGGAGCTTATTTATAAGTGAATTGGATTTGTTCAGAACCCTTGTGTTTTTCACTGGAGTTTAATAGTTGGATATAAAGTTGCATATATATCACTGAATCTTTTTCCTTTACATATAAGAAGTAGTAGGCTCTTTTGAGGAGAAAAAAAAAAAAAAGATGAGTATCCTACCGGTGATATAATACTCTCTCTTTTGGCATTTTTATGAAATGTACTTAAATAAGAGGAAAAAAAAGTGTTTAGGGAAGGTAAGTGAAAAGCATGAAAACATCCTAATGCCTCTTTTGATATAAGAGAATTTTATTTATGTCAGGTCTGGTATTCAGATGCATCAGTAGCTTGAAGAATTAGAAGCAAAGCTTCAATTAATTATTAAAACTGAAATCCTTATTTTACACATCCAGAAAAACTCCAAATGTCTTTGTACAGTTTACTTGATTTCAGATTTATTTTTAAATGAGATTGGGTGCAACAGCACTTTCCAGCCTCAGTTATTTTAAATTGAGAACCCCTCAATATGAAACTGAGTCCTTTAGTCTAATTGGTTCAGGTAAAAGTTGCTCAAAATATGTAATCCAAACTGTTATCCAAGTGTTGTATGTCAGCATATTAGTGTCTGTAAGCAAATCCTGTATAGGGTAAAGAACTGAATTTCCAGTAGACTTTAGGAAACTATAGCCCATCGTTTTTCAGATAGCCATAGTTATATATTATTTGTTGATTTAAAACCTGAACTACAAATTTATGTATGGCTTTTTACCTCTGCCTTTTGTTCTTTGTACTTAATTGTAATTCCTAATTCTTAGCTCTTCTGGAGTGTGTAAAATTTGATGAACCTAACTTGCAAGTTCAGGGCTATAGATCTCTAAAGATAAATATTTCCAACTTGTTTACCATTCCATATTTAACCTTCTTCTGCAAAGCTGGTACGGATATAATCAAATAAATAAAAAGGTTCAAGTACATCAAATCCACATCTAGTCCCACCAGAGCTGTTCTATACAAAATGCACTATAAGAACTGTTGCATTACCTGCAAAACTCAATGACAGGACTTAAGCACATTTTGTTTCTTTTTAATCTAGCATTAATGTATGCGAGTATTTTTGGAAACGTATCTGCAATAATCCAAAGACTCTATTCGGGAACTGCGCGATATCACATGCAGATGTTGCGAGTAAAGGAGTTTATACGCTTCCATCAAATCCCTAATCCTCTACGGCAGCGACTTGAGGAATACTTCCAGCATGCATGGACATACACCAATGGCATTGACATGAATATGGTATGTTGTATTGTTTTTCAGGCATAGATCCTGAGGAATAGATTAATGAATGTGAATTTAGAAAATGATTGACAATCTTTAGTATTCATGAGTTTTATCACTATAAGTTTAAGACAGGAAATGTAAAGCAATTATTGAAATAAAAACTAAATCAAATTTGGCAGCAAAGTTGCCTAGACAACTGCAAGCTACAGAAGTCTGAACTCTCATGCATAGAAAAGCTTGAAAATTGCAGATGACAATGAGAAGCTTAAGACAAGAAATACCATGGGTGGGCTTGTTTCAGACAGAACTGTTCCAGAAATTTGTTCCTTGGTGATTTTCCACTTCCTGTATCAAAGAACACTTCCATTGGTATCTACAGAATGACTCTTGTATAAAGCCTGCAGGTACCAACTCTTTTTCAAAACCCTACCTATCATGTAATTTAGAACATGTAGACTGTTGGAGGATGGAAGAGAGGAGCAGGCAGATCAAGTGCTCTTTTCAGAGATAAATACTCTAACCATATGATAGTCCAAATAGTAGCTTGCTTGCATTCACAACCACCTAATTCTGTACAAAAACTCCACACAATACTACTGAATATTCATCAGTCCAGAGTATCAGTTCTAGGAACTGGCGAGGTAACAGTTCTTAAGGTCTGATTTTAGGTATTGTTTTAAAATAAAACAGAACTGTAAACAGTCTTCGTATAAAAAGATATGTGGCCAGCTAAAAAAAAAAACAAAAACATTTTTGTAACAAACAAAGTAAGCATCCATATTTCTGGCTTCTTTTCTGAAGACAGCTGCTGGTTTTTGTTTTGGTGGTTTTTTTTGTTTTTTTTTTTTGTTTGTTTGTTTGCTTTTAAAGTTGACTTACGTTTGAAGACACTGAGAGGACTGAGCATCTTAATGATCAATGAATCTGTGTCGCTAGAGGGATACTCTCCAGAGCAATTCGAAGTTATATATTAAACACTTTGCAGAGCTATGCAAAAAAGTTTGCAAGAGCAAAAAAAACTCTAAATTCTGATAACAAATTAACTAAAATTCAACTTTCAAAACTTTTACATAAAATCAAACAGCTTCCATGTGGCACCTATTGGTACTTTTGCGAGTAGGACTGTCAGTAATACACTCTTACTCTGTAAGTAGGAACAAGTCTCAATTAAAAGCTTTTATAAATTTGAATCAACCAGCCTGATGTTATGGTTACCATTAAGTAAAGCAGATCTTGAAAGTAAGACAACAGCTTAAATATATTAGGCTTCACCTTCTACTTCCACAAGTGTTCTCCCACAGAGGGATATTGTACTCAGTACAGTACAAGGATATTTGAATAAACCTCTGCTGGGGACTACTGCAATGGAAGGCAGTATCAGTAGCTTCATCCTACATGGCACTGAGTGGCCCTAATTCCCTCTGGTGGCAATGGAAGTGTGGGATACTCAGCACTCTGCAGGATAAGGCCCTTAATCTGTGGGTGGGTGCAGCCAAAGCCTAAAGTAGTTCACTGAATTATTTCTGAAGATATTACAAAATCATGTATACCTTAACTAATTCATTACCACTAATGGTTGTACAAAAAACACCTGTTTTACATGAAATAATTTCTTTTCATAATCCAGGAACTGGTGTATTGGAAATAATCTTGGACTTGTTATTAAGACAAAGTAGTAACTAAATGGATTTAACAGCTCATATTCTATAGTGTGATTGTGAGGCAGTATGGAGGCTTTGTCTTAAAAAAAAAAAAAAAAAAGAAGAAAAAATCAAGATTATCTTGTTTTGTTATATCTCTTATTCAGTTCACAATTCTTGAAGTTTTATGGTAATCAGTTAATTTTCTTAAAATGTGAGTTTGAATATGCTACACTTAGTGCAAGGATAATGTGAGAACTGTCTGATTTATATTGTACTTATGAAAGATTTATCTCTTTCCTGTCTGCTTCATACCTAAATACATGGAATAACACCACCCACTGGTAAGAGCAGGAGGTATTTATGTCGAATTTAATTCCAGTATAAAGTGTGGAGAATATCCATGTTATCTGTTGGGTTTAGAGCTTGTTCAGTGCTTTCTAATTTTAATTGTAATTTTTTTTTTGCATGATGAAGGGGTAGATAGCGAAGGAAAATAATCCAAGTAGAATCAGGTGTGGGGCAAAATGGCTATTAAAAATTACACCTTAAGAAATGCTAATCTAACCACATCTACTAATCACTGTTTTACCCCACAACTCAAATCATGCTTTTCTGCCCAAAAAAGGTCATGTGCATAGTGGTTTGCATTAGATAGCTGCTCTGTAGGAATGTCACTCTGACAGTTGTCATGCTGATCATTCTGCATTTTCCTTTGTGTGAATGCTCTTAGTTCCAACCATATATGCATGTTAGCACAAGCATCAATGAAGTTTTTTTGGCTATAAGCCATGTGCATATGAATGGACTTGCATGTGGTATTGAGAAATTAATTTTGCATGAAATATTTGCATTTACACACCAGAAAGCTAATACTGTCCTCAGACAAATGTGTTTGACTCCCGTTGATATTTACTGGGAGTTTTTTGCAAATATCTGAAGGCAGAATTTGATCCAGTCTTTTTCATTTCATTCCTGAAAACTGAATAAAATTAGAAAACGCAATCATCTTTCTACTTTGACGTATGAAATGCATGAATAATTTACATTATATATATGTACAGGCAATGTATACACATACATATATATACATAATACAAGAAAATGTTTCAAAAGATGCTTTTAATCATCATCAGTAATGCAATTAAAAAATCAGGAAATGCGGGGGAAAAAAAACCAAAACAATAAACTTTTAAACTCAGGAATAATACTTTTAAGACCAAATAAGCTTGCTTTCTTAAACAAAGTCTTATACTTTACAATGAATATGAGAAGATGATATTTTTGCTCATTTGAAATGGCTGAACTGAAAAGTAGCTTTAAAAATTTGCTGTTGAAATATCCTGAAAACATTTTTTATTTATACATTTGTTTCCCTCCACTTCATTTCTACATCTCTTTTATTATGTTTCATTGCATAATGTATTTTTACAAGAACAGTTCCACATAATTATGCATGGACTGGATAAACAGGATTTGGGATTTATTTTAATCTGGATAAAAATCTTGAGTCTATGGAATAAGCATAATTTAAATAACATCTCTGTGGTATACACTGACAAAGTTAAATTCCAAGAAAATTATTCACAGTGTATATATTCTTTCATGAAAGACCTCACCAATCCCAAAGATTTAAAGATACTGGTTTCATCTCTTTAGACTATCCTGTTCTGTTTTTCCTATACTTTCTTTGCCTTCTATTGCCCAATTCATTCCAGTGTTATCAGTCCAGCACTGATAATAGCATGCCTGTGATGCTTACTGTAGAAAGATAATATATTTAGTGTTTGAGATCCTTTTTTGAGTTATGCATGCAATTTTTACAAACTCCCCCTTTCTTTCCATGGATCTTCTGTGCATCAGAATAGCCTTATTGGTTTATTTTACCTCTACAAAAAGAGTTCAAAGAAGTGAATAATTGGGACAAGTACAGAAAGTGTTTAGCCAAATGTAAGTTAATTAAAATTTTGAATGCCAAACAACTACATATTTATCTTGGGCTTTGGTGCTATGAAAGGAGAGAGTAAGTCAGCGTTTTTTAGATCTAAATTTATGGAACCTTCTCTGGAAAGCATTGAGGCAGTTTGTTTTACACTTACAATTAGCCTTGCCTTCAGCAAACACACAAGTACAGTAGAGTACAAAACTATTTTGAAAGTTCACAACCAGCAATGCTAGTATCAAAGACAGGTTTGTAATTCTGTTGGTAAAGCTTCTTTTGTATGAAATTGGATATTGGGCACTGGATGACACTGCTACACTTGTTGCTTGTGCTTTTCCTCTGGTGATCACTTTTTCTAACCAAAACAAGTCTACCAATACAACTACTGCCAGCAGTATGTTTCAAACAAAGATATAGAGTAGATTAAAATTTCTAAAACAGCAAGAAATTCCTTACAATTAGAATTTTTTTTAGGAAAAAAAAACCAACAACAGTGGTAATTGGTTACACAGAATATGTAATCATGGTGAAAAGTGGTACTATTATTTGCCTACTTGTCACGATCATAAGATATATAAGCCTATCAAAAGAAAGTACCTCTGTTACAGCTGTAAAACTGTTCTTTCATTTTCTATTGCAAGACTACTTGAAATAAAAAAACAAACAACATAAACAAATGCCTACATTTAATCTAGTTTGGGGAAGAACACTTCATACTTCATTGACAAAAATGTCAATCTTTTCAGATTCTCACTGGATAGTATTTCATGGCCTAAGGTCTCAAACAAGAATTAAAATTTTCCAACTATAGTTATGTCTTTGGAAATTAGTCTGATCAACTTCCTTCCATCTTACGCAGACCTTAGATTTTTCAGTTGATGAAAGGGTCAGCTATTGAAGAAGCTGAAATCACTTTCTGTCCTATTCACTCAGCCGTGTAACTTCTCAGAGATCACCTTTCAGATCTATTCTGAAATTTTGATAAGATTGCAATGAATCATTCTTCATCTATAACTCCAGTAATTTCTACATAAAATTGTCAAACAGATCGGTTTTGTGTCAATAACTGAAAGCAGAAGGTCCTAGTTTCTTGGTAAGGTGGTCAAATGTCAAACCTCATTGAAAGGTAAATTAGTTTATCATTGCAACTGTTTCTCTTCTCTCTCAGTTGTTATAAGGACCTTCTTCACATCCCATTTAAAAAAATCTAACTGCAACATTTTCCATTTCAGAGGAGAAAATTCAGAAATGGTTCTTACTCCATGTGGGAGACCTTATTTATTCTCTTCTAAATGGTGAAAGCCTTTGGAAGTATTTCAGCCCTCTGCGTATAGAAATTTCAATAATCAGCTATCACATAAATAGTAAATTCTAAATTCTTTCTAGAAACACTGCTAGGCTGAATTACAGAAAAGTTTAACCTAGATGGAGTTGTTATTAAAAATCTTAAAGTCCAGCCTCTGTGACAGGATTAAATTCTGCACTACTCATAATTCTGTTTATTCCAGATTAAATTGCCAACTGAACTTGAGATCGTACCTTTATCTTTCCCTCCATCTGCTGGATACTTGCCCACTCATAAACAAATCTGGCTTTGATTCTAGGACAAGAAAAACTTAGCTAAAATGAATTTCAACAGGCACTAAACAGACCCACAACAACTCTTTTTCTTTCTTGCTCTCTTCACCTGCTACCTGGCATTTAATGTTTGATCCCACCTAGATCTCTCCAGAGAAAAAGGATGGCACCAGAAGACAATATGCAGAATTCAGGGAATGTCTTTGACTATTGGACTAATATCTCCTATAATAGGAAAGACTGAGGCAGCTGGCACTGTTCAGCCTAGAGAAGAGAAAGCTCAGGAGAGACTTGTTTGTGTAAATACCTGATGGGAGGATGAAAAGAAAATGGAGTCAGTCTCCTTTCAGTGGTGCAAGGTCAAGAGGCACTGGGCACAAAGTAGGACACAAGAAGTTTAATCTGAGCATCAGGAGCAATTTTTTTTTTTTTGAGGGTGACAGAGCACCAGCAAGCTGCTCCAAAAGGTGTTTTGGAGTCTCCCTCTTTCTGTATATGCAGAAGTTGTCCTGGGTAACGTACCATAGATAGCTCTGCTTAAGTGGGCAGGTTGGACTACCTAGTCTCCAGAAGTTTATTCCAAAATGAAACATTCATTAATTCTGTTGTTGTATACTTAAATACCTTATAATTTTTTATTCAAATACTTTATAAATTTTGGATTTATCATTGAGAATATTGCTACTTTAGGGGCAATTCCTAGCTTTATCATTTTCAAAATTTTAAATTCCTATTTTTTTAATCACCTACCTGCATTCACATGATTTCAAGATTTTTCTATCTTTTCATTTTTAGAAAGGTATCTTGTTTTTTCTTGTCACCTTGGATTATGACTTGAGTATATTTAAACACTCACAAAACACAGCAAATAAAATCTTGAAATATTGTATTTAGATTTTTATCATTTTTAATATAATATCGCAATTTATGCTTCAATGATTTTTTAATATTTACAGTTGTCAGTATGTATACACATATTATATTGGTGATATTTTGGTGTTTAATGATGAGTGTTGTAACTAATACTCTGATTTGCTTCTGCTTTAATGCTGTCTGAATATTTAATACAGGACAGATGTCAACTTCCGTTTCAAAACTGAGTAGAGAAAAACTTTTTGTCAATAATTTTTATCTTTTACCCAAGCATAACAAAAGTATAATTGCCCCCAACATTTGTTAGTTGTCTGAGTTTAGGACGTATAGTTGTCTCCAGTTCTGTTGTCACAAAAATGTCGGATACAGGTATGAGTAACATTTAACTGTTATCTTGGAAAAGAGTAGCTGATGCAGCTGGATTCCCTCTCCACTTTTAAAAGACCGCATTCCTCAAGGCAATATGAATGGCATCCCTATTATATGCACTACATTTCAACCCCAAATTCCATATAAAATGTTTTATTTCTCTCTCAATTACACTTTCCTCCTTCTCAAGCATGCCAAATAGATAAACCAGTGTTATTTGACATGGAATAAGTTTCATTCCACACAGGAAGAGATTTGTGAACTTGATAACTATCAAGAAGAAACAACTGGAGCCTGGGGTCATAGCATCACAATCACTTTTTCCTCTTTTTCTTTCTCCTCTCCTCCCTTTTTTGGGGGATAGGGTTGAGGATGTTTCGCTACTTTGTTAAGCTTCTTCTTTAGAAGATCTGAATATATTCAGTTATGCATTAATTCTAATCATGACAATCTAATATTTTCCTCACCAGGGCACGATGGAATTAAGGAGATACTGTGTGTAACAGTAGAAACATGGCAGGAAAGAATGGAGCAATTAGAGCATAATCTTGTATAATTTTCTATTCAAATAATTTATGAACTTTGAATTTATCATTGAGAGTAATGCTACTTAAAGAGAAATTCCTAGCTTTACAATTTTCAAAATTTGAAACTCCTATTTTTGTATCACCTAGTCCTGCATTTATATGATTTCAAGACTTTTCTGATTTTTATTTTTTAGAAAAGTGTTTTTTAACCTTTTCTTGTTGTGCTGGAGTATGACAAGAGTGCTTAGAAAACTCAGAACGCTCACAACAAATAAAATACTGGCAATAATGTGTTTAGATTTTTATCATTTTTAAGATAATCTCATACTTCTGAAGAATGTATTTTCTAATATTTAGAATTGCCTTTATGTATAAATGTAATATATTGATGTTGATTCCTGCTATGTAAGAACATGATTTTCAATTGAATTACTCCTCTAACAAAGATATTGGTGAGAATCATATAATTCCCTCTTAGCACCAGCCAAAAATTGGTGAATAAGAAATATTTTGTCAAAATTAATAAAATTTGAATATTGGAGATGTACGTGGAGCCTGTATGACAAGATGTTGCACAAATAGCACAGTGTAAGATTTAGTTTGGAAACATCTTATTCTATATTGTAGCATCTACTGGACTTGGATTAAATACCTCTCTGCATACAATGTGAGCAATATGGTAAGCTCCTTTTGGAATGTAGGATATTGAAATGTTTTAAATTTATCTTCCAATCAGCTTCTTTCTTGTATTTCCAAAGTTGTGTTAGTAATCTCCAAAAATCCATTGAAAATCAGTGTAATTTTGCACCTCTCTACCTTCCAGGTTGTGATATTAAAAAGTAAATGTGATTCTTCTCTGATGTTAAAAAAAATTTTTTTAGAGTGTAAGCTCCATGGGGCAGGGACAGTTTCATCATATTTACTTGAACAGAGGCTATTATTTTTCAGTGTTACTGGTATATTAGGCACTATTAATTAATATGCAATGATTTTAGAATAGTTTCATACTAAGTATAAATTAATTATCAAAATAATTGTTTCTTTAAAGATATTCCCAAAGTATCTTCAGAAATATAAATCAGCACACATGGTCTGCACAGGTTTTGCTTAATGGTAAAGTACAGCCACTTGATAAATGAAATAAATAGAAGCTGATGTGAAAAAAATGAATACAGATTATCCTGTGCTGTACTCCTGAGTTCCTTACAATTGAAATACTTTTTCCTGTAAGTATCTCTGAATCAAAAATACATTTCTTATTTTGCATTCTTTATGAATAGAGCTTTTCCGCGTTATATTCAGAAAGGGCTATAACAAAAGAACTCAGTAATTCAAAATGGGTTTTTTACTCACAACTTGAGAACAATTTCAAAACGTACACCTGCAACTTTTTCCCAATTGTCTCGCTGGCCAGACAAATTTGGTTATCAGTTTCTCAGTATTATTCAGAAAAAAAATTGCTACAATCCACAATATTTTTATTTCAATAAGAATGCATTAAAATAAACATTAATTGCAAACTAATTACATTTCTAATTGTGTAAGAGACAGAGAAAACGGAGTGGTGACATAAAAGCTTTTCATGTATCATGTTTTCTTTTGCTTATTGTTGTTGAATGCTGGCTTTTTTTGAGGATGTGTGAATTTCATGTGATAATGCCCTTTGAGTCATAAGAGTTTTGTATATATGTGTCTTATAACATTCTGTTTATTATTTCATAGCATTTATTTCCATTAGCAATCAGAATCATTTCAATTTCAGTTGAAGGTACTAATATTCTTTTATAAATCATAGCTTGGCTTGTGCGGATAAAAGTCTCATATCAGAAATGTGCTTGTCTTCTCTATTAGCAAGGCATATGAGTTGTGAATATACTTATGAAAGAGGAATGAGTGCACAGACCTTTATTGTGCTGAAGTAAGAATGACTGTAGCAGTAAACTAATGCATTTTGTATATATATTTTTTCTGTGCAGGAATATTTACATGTTTGTAGAAAATAGTGTACCGGATAAGCAGGAATGAATTAATAGACTGCTCTAATAGCAAAAAGACACATGCTATTCTCATTATTCAAAAGAAGCCTCAGTTCCTGTCTTGTCCTTAGAAATATGCAACAGATATTCCTGTACAGATGCACTTCCAGGGAAAGTAATTTTCATCATATAGATAACAGGATTTAAATCACAGAAAGAGTGGTATTTAATAATGTTTCAGCCCCATTTCTGAACACAGAACACAGAGGCATAAGGGGGACAGTACTTCCATAGAAATTACTGCAGAAATGTCCATTGAATCTAAAAGAAGGAGAGGTGAGATAATTCTAAACAAATTAGGAAAGATCTGACATAATGACCACATTGTAAATCGCTTGCTTTTCTTCCTGTAAACAAAATTATCATGTTACCATGGTTCCCAAGAGGAAGTCTGTGGATCTACTTCAGGCAAATTCCCATTGTTATGATTAAGAGATGAACAAGGGCCATAGCAATTACCCTTGTCACTTGTAGAAGTAATAATCTGCCTATGTAAATCTGCACAACATCATCTCAATTACGTATGCTATTTTTTTCTGGTAAAAATCTGTGTCACACACTTACAAACAATATATTTAACATGAAAATCCCATCAGAATTCCCTATATAAAAATTGCCCCATATCTCACTCATTTAGCTCTCATTTTGCAAATGTCAGTTACTTTAGCAGAAGATTCCTCTTATATTAAATGTGCAGGATTTTATAAATTATAAAAAGGAATTTTATATATATATATATATATATATAGCCTGAACAGGTGAAATACAGTCAAGATTCTTCTTTTACCTGTCTTATTTGTTATTTTACTGCAGAATATTTATTCATACACCTTTATTCCATTTAGGTAATGAAATAAATCTTAATTCATTTTGTAGCCACCACTTTCTGAACTCTATTAATATTCATACTGTATAGGTTTTGAAATATAGATTAAACTACACATTTGTGGTTGTATATTGAATTGTAATATTCTGACAGCCCTTCAGAGCCACCTCTATTTGTATGTCACTTCTTTCCTTCTTGTCCAGGAAGAAAATAAGAAATGTAATATACCTTATTTTCATAGCATTGATATGAAATCCTTATGCTTGTCTTACCAGGTCCTGAAGGGTTTTCCAGAATGCTTACAAGCTGACATTTGCCTGCACCTCAATCAAAATTTGCTTCAGAACTGCAAAGCTTTCCGGGGGGCCAGTAAAGGCTGTCTTCGAGCTTTGGCTATGAAATTTAAGACAACACATGCTCCTCCTGGAGACACTTTAGTGCACTGTGGAGATGTTCTCACTGCTCTTTACTTCGTGTCAAGAGGCTCCATTGAAATTCTTAAGAGTGACATTGTTGTAGCCATTCTTGGTAAGTAAATTACTACAATGCTACAATTACTACAATGCATGTTAAGGGTCATAAAAGAAGTATTTGTTGTTTGGGGATAGGAAATCTGAATGTTTAGTTGCTGTCATATAAACTCAAACAGAGAAATAATTTAAGGAGCAAATTCTACATTATTCCAATAATTCATGTGCAACAGAGAGCCCTGGTCCACTATAAGAGCAAGAGTGAGTCACATTTAACCCCGGGTAAATGGTGAGATGCAAGCACGTCAGATTACTCCACTACTGATGATGCTGCATCAATCAAAACCATCTGATGTCCTTTCTTTGAGCAGCATGGATACTGACAGAAAAGTGTGGGTAGCTTAAAGGAAAATGTAACAGATTAATCTGATCTAGATTGATACCTAAATTTAATAACATCGCTATTTCTCTTATACTTCTAAACAGCATATTCTTGTTTATATAATATGGGGAGTAATTTGTTTTTTTACCAATGAAGTATGGCTCAGAGCAACGTTCAGTCCTGCTGGAAGGCTGCCTGCAGCTGGTGATGGATCTTATGTGGTACCAATGAAAGTTTATCAGCTATAGCAATTAAAAAAAAAAAAAAAGAAATATAACTAAACATCTATAATAACTAAAAATAACCTAAATAAAACTATACATTCTTCTTCCGTTTAGTGTCAGGTAATTAGTGCAAGTGACAATTGAACAGCTGAAGCACAATGTGGATTGGTAGCAATGTGTCATTAATTCACTTGTGACTGATTATTCTGCTAGTACTTAGAAATACAAAAGTATGCCTGCAGCAATCCTTCCCTACATTTAGATAAAGCTATCAAGATAATTTTCTTATCTCATGCTGTTGCATCTCATCAGATGGGCCAGATTAAGGCAGGAGCATGCAAGGGTTCATGCAAGAACAACACTGTGAGTTGTCTACTTTTTTGTATGAATGTCTTCCTCTGATTACAAACAGTGTGGTTCAGTGAGGATTTCCTCTCTTACATCAAATACATGTAAATTTCTATAGCACTCAACAAGTTTATGAAGTCATTTTCTTCCTGGATAAAATATGCAAACTGGTTGTGTTTTGTGTGTTATACACATCAGATATTTGTGCACCTCTCACACTGCAGCAGAGCCCCAGGTAATTGTAATTGCAGAGTAATGCCACTGCATATCTTCCAGCCAGTAATGATACAAATGAATCACAATATTTAACACAAATGTAACAAAGATTATCTGTTCTTAACTAAATATTTTTCAGAAAAAAAAAAAAAAAACCGTAAGGAGAAAACAGACAACAAACCTCTCTGTTCTTTGTTTTCTAGCACTGGAAAACTTCACAGGTGGTTTCCACTCTGAACAAGTTTTGTTTATAAACATAAAAACGTAAACATAAAAAAATCCAAAAAATGATGGGTGTGTCGACCTGTTTTCCTCAGCTCATCATCACTATCTAAAGCTGGGTCTATCACAGTCTAAGTTGGGTCTGATAAATGCTAGCCTGAGAGCAGTACTTCTGTGCCTGATTCTTAGAAAAAATGATGGCTGTGGATCTCACAGAATCTGCTGACTGTTTTAGTGCTGCAAAAAAGATACTAAAGAACTGCCATCATATCAATGTTGTCATATTACAGAGAAGGTATTATATGCCTTGTAGAGGTACCTCTACATTTGTAGATATTAAGACCAGCAGGACTATTCAATTATGTCAGCTAATCTGTTGTATCAAAGACTTCTATTACATTTCATACTTTTAACTATCTGTTGTGTCTAATTAGTTGTGTTTGATGAAAGCATAATGTTGAGAAAAGTGATGAATTTTGATCTGAAAACAAAATAAGATAAAGTAATCGCTGTTCATCACAGTTTCTTTCCAGTGATTCGTTTTTATTATTAAAAATGCATGCTTTATTTCCAATATGAAATTTTCATACTTCAGTTTTTTTGCATCAGTTCTTGCTTTGCATTCCTCATTATATGCTAGAGGCATTTCATACTGAGTAATTTTCCTCTCCTTAAGCATGTGAGCAACATTATCAAGTTACATCCTTAATTTTCCTCTCAATAAGCTGAACGGGCCATGCTCATCATAACTCAGCCCATGAATTAGTTTTTGCATGTCTTAGCTACTTGCTCACTCATTTATCAGCTTCTTTTTTTAAGAAATGGAAAAAACAGAACTATTTGCAGTAACTTAAAAAGTATGAATGCAAAGAGGCAAAATCACCCATGTCATCTGTTTTCAGTTGCTATGACCACTATTCTTTGCAACAAGTGTTTTCCCAGATATACTCCCCAGCTCTATTTTACAGATATGCTGTGCATTCCTTTGTTTAAAGAGTATTTTGTACTGGTCCGTGGCTGCTCTGCTTTTATGACAATTGGCTTCTGATACAGCTAATAAGCAATTAAATAGAGGTGACAATTGTAGCAAATAGTGTGAATGTGTCAACATTGATGAAAAGAGTTGTAATAATATCAAAATAGAAGAAGCTGTGCTTAAAGAGCTTCTTCAGAATAGCTTCTACATCTTGGAAGTTTAACATTCCCTCCAAAAATTGTAAAACCTAGTAATTTCCTACCAAAATATATATCAAGTAAGGTTTGTTTCTTTGTGCAATTTCAACAAAATGAGTTTCTAGGGTAGAAAGGCCCTGGATTCTACTGAAAGTCAGAAATTACACCTTTGTTATTGTAAGGATATAATTTAAATCCAATAAATGTTTTTTTCTGAGAAAGGAAAAGGAAACTGCTTTTAGTTACACTGTTTTGACAGAACTGAAGAAAAACTGATGAAACTAGATTTTTCTTTCACTTCTCCAAGTATGTGACTATGTAATTGTATTGATTTTAATTTACTATTTAATAACAGTGCTTTTGATTTACATCAGCATATGTGCAATGGAAATCAGATTGTAATGCTTCATGCAAAATCAAGTATTCTACACAAATATCAAACACAAATACGTGATTGAATTTAATGGCTTATTCAAGTTTGGAACAATAATCTCCATCTAATTTTCTTTCTGCAGGAAAAAATGATATTTTTGGAGAGATGGTACATCTTTATGCAAAACCAGGAAAGTCAAATGCAGATGTGAGAGCTTTGACATACTGTGACTTGCATAAGATCCAGCGAGAAGATCTACTAGAAGTTTTGGATATGTATCCTGAATTTTCTGATCTTTTCCTCACAAATCTAGAACTGACATTTAATCTGAGAGATGAAACTGCAAAGGTACATATAAAAAGTTATGTATTTTTTTCCTTAGCATTGGGCAAAATCTAATCCACAGTAACAAAACTTGAAGAGAGCAGCTGAAATGCCAAGGTTAGCAAAATTAAAAGCTAAAAGCCTGAGGCCAAATCTTATTTTGAAAAAACCACACTCACCTGATTACTTCTCGTGGAGTCAATTAAACTCAGCAGAAGTGAATGAAATTATCCAGATAATTTTAATCTAACAGGATTTTGTTCTATATTTAAATAGTATTAAAATTTTAGTGGGGAGGGTTTGGAATGTTTTGTTAAACCATAGAAAATATGTTTTTCCACCAAGCAGGGCCATAGCCTGGGTCATTACAAGGGGAACGTTAGACACTAAATATAAATGTATGACCATGAAAAAAAAAAATAAACCAGATTTTCCAAAGTCATTCTCTGTCTAACACTACAGAACATTCAAGTGCCTTTCAAACATGAACTGTTAATTCTCTTGTCTTGGAGTGCACCTTACTCCTAGGAGACAAAAAGCATAGAAGAGACTTTTCAAATGTCATTAATTCTTCAGATGTGCAGGGATTTATTTCTCTTTTTTCCTACAGTGACTCTTCTATGGGGTCTCCTTTGCCCAGAATGCATCTTCCAGCGTGCAGGAAAAGTAGAAAAATCCTTAGTGTTTCCTTATCTCAGGCTGAAGAAGTCAATCTGAACTGGGAAAAACAAGGGAAAGTTAGACCAGAAGGGAAGAGGGGAAGGACTTCTTGGGCTCTAGAAAGTGTTCCCTAGAAATTTGTATGGTACACTAAGCACTGACCACCAAACATGAGTTACACTGCCCAACAAATGGCAAGTTTGCATTTCATTCTTTCTGAGCTTCTATCAGTTTGTGGGTTTTTTATCATACTTTTAAGGAAAAAGAGAATGAATGAGAAGAGGGTAACAGAATTTGACCTCAAAGACATTCCAAGAAACAGACAGAACTCTTTTTAAGTTTTGGATGGTAAATAACAGAAATGGCTTTGCTAATCACCTGTTGATCATTACCTTAAAAAGATTAAATAAAAATAGCTTCTGATTAGAAATGCCATTTTCTTCTTTTGTTGAGTCTTTTCTTCCATAAAGGATTGTTATTTAAATCTGAAAAAAAGACCAATTCTATTCTTTATTTTAAAATGTATTTCATTATGTTTATTGGAAAGATCATCATTATTAATTATATGGGAAATACAACACAATTTATAGTCCAGTGATAAATTTAACTTAAAACCGTAAGTTCACATATTTGAAAGACTCCTTGAAGATAAATTTAGATTAATGATTGTGGTTTCCTTAGCAAATTTTTCCTTGCAGTTATAATACTATCAATATTTTATCATTATTTTTCTAGATCTGAGAAAACGGAAACAAATCACATTGTTAGAAGACAAAGAAAGCTCTTGCTACTCAGATCCCTTTAGAAATTTTTCAATTGATAATTCTTACTGCTGTGCCAGCTACTAAGAAAAAAATCAATAGACATCACAGACAGGAAAGAACAAGCTTGCCCATGCCTCTGAGCCTGCATTTTCTCCAGCAATTCTACTTGCATTCCACTGACTGTCACAATCCAGAAAATGATTTCCAAAAAAAGTGATGAGCACAATCTGATATACAAAACATCACTCAGATGCAGATTTGGTATCTGAATAATATATGCTTCTGTCTTAACTTCTGCTCCTGCCCTCAAAATTATGTAAAGTGCCTTTTTCCTCCTGCAGTTATTCTACTAGAAACCCATCTCTTAGACCCCTTACTGATCAGGTTTACTGCATGTAGAGAAAGATATAAGCATTTACCATGTTTCCCTCTGCCCTTATCCCACATGTGTTTTCTTGAGTGGTACAGGAAACCTCACTGCCACAGGGTAGGGAAGTACGCTGATGTCAGTGCCTTGCGTGTGTACACAAAGAGCGTAACTTGCGCTTTATTGGCTTATCCATAAATTTCCCTCTTATAAGTAGAAAGAAGAGTTAAATACATCCTGAATTCCTAAAGGCAACAAAAAGCACATATATTAATGTTTACAGAGAAAGACAGCATTATATTAAGCTATGGAAGTAAATATCTTAATGAACTGCATAAAGTTAAAAATAATGAGGAGTATACTGCCTGGTGCTTTTCAATCTTATATTTGTTGTTTTAAAATGAAACTTTATAATTAGTACCATACAATTAAATATAAATCTAACTACAATCAGCTACCACCTTACTCCTTGCAATAGTATGTATACATTTTCTGTTAAAGTGATTTGTTGGGTGTGGTTTTTGAGTTGTTTTTTGGATTTATTTTCTCTAAACTTATTTAAAGCACATCTGTAGTAGTTCAGAAAACTGATAATACAGGTGAATTTATTTATCAGGATACTTTTTCACATCATGTAGCAACATTGCCAGTTTTGCTCAATGTCAATATGAACTTTGTAACATTAGCATTGACCAATACTATTAGATGGGGATGATGTAGACTGACTTGTGTAATATTGCCTTTCTTAAAGCTTGAACATGATTGAGTCAATCAACTATTGAAAACCTGCTCTCTTTATGTGGGACTAATCTGTCATTGTTTCATCTTTCATTAATCAAGTCTGACATCGTAATAAGATCACAAACTACTAATGATACAAATGGAGATAACTGCAAACTACGAAGACGGAAATTGTCCTTTCAAAGTGAAATAGAAAAAGGTAATTAACTTCATTTTTTACATTAGACAGTGCTGCTTCATTATTCATTAGTATTTCACTTGGTAATTCTGGGTACATTAGGGTCCTATGTTGGTTGTTACTGTAGCAGGTCTTGAGAATCCATCTGAGTGGTAAAAACATTCTGTGCATTGTCCCCTACATGGTTTTATATATCTAGAGGATATCAGTGTCACCTTTCCATGACCTCTCATCCATCAGTGCAGAGCTATTCAAACATTAATCTACCCCACTATTCTTCAAATAAACGCTATCCTTCAGAAAAACATGTATATGTGTGTATATATATATATATATGTATATATGTGTGTATATATATATATATATAATATTTGTACAGGTACATATATATATATATATGTACCTGTACAAATACCTACATGTTATCTCCAGGCCATTATCCGTTTTCTGAGACATCATGTTTTAAAATGTTTGGCGAAACTAGTCTACTATATTATTTACCAGCAGCGTTGATTTTATTTCCTCAGGAAAGTACTTTGCTGAACTTTAAGTTAAGTGGTGTTTCTACCTGGTGGTTCTACAGTAGATTCCTATAGTCAGGTTTTAATTCATTTGGGAATGTGTAAATGGTTGTACTGGAAAGAGTTCAGATTTCTGTGTTTGCATTCACCTTAGAGACTTTTGTGATTAATCCTTATGAAGGAAAATTCAGTGAAATACTAAACCCAGTCAGAATATTCAGTACTCCAAAATACCTGTAGCTGTGGTCAGACAGCAATAATAATGAAGAAAGCTAAATTTATACAAGATTCAGAAAAGGAAAACACAATTCCTTGGATAATTTTATAGGTCCAATGATTTGGACAAATTAATGTTTATACTATGCCACTTTTTCCTACTCCGCAGTTAAATCCCAATCCTAAATATAGCACAAAACCAATTTTGGATTTGCATTGTAGTTAATAATAAATGGGAACACTTTAAAGGTACATGGCAAGTATAAAGCTTGATGAAGAAAGACTTCAATCTAGAGTGTGGCTACTCAGAACAATGACATTGCCATTTGATCAAATAAACATCCTTAGGGCAAGAAGCCAAGACTGACACCAAATCTGTCAAGAAAACGTCCCCATGAAATATTCAATCTGCTCATCACTAAGAATCTGTTGACAGAGGTGCCCTGCCTGAATAACCTCCAAATTTCTTATGAGAAAACATATGCTGCTGTTTAGATATGATGGAAGTGATCTTCCATGTCATGTCTCCTGCAGAATTACAAATAGGCTCCTCAGGTGTCAGTGTGGTGCAAAGCCTCAAGATTTTATGGTTCTCGCTCTCTAGATTATATTGAATAGTTTCTCTTGGAGACATTTATTTACATTACTTTTGAGATAATATAATTATATAATTTCTCACAGTTTTGTCATTGAAAAAAAAGCCTTTCTTTGGGAAAGAGAAGACAAGGCTTCTCTACAGTACCTGGTAACTTTTGAGTTAGAGAGAAGAGCAGCACATTTAAAGTCCATCTAAGCACTGAATATGCTTTTGACCCACTGGTTTACTGTCCCACTCTGGTCCCTGTACAGATTCTTCGTCTGCTCCCACTGCCAGAGAAGGCACCTAGTAGTCATACATCTTTTGTATCACTTCTCTGTGGCCCATCCTATGAGGTCATAGAGTGCTAGATGTTACTACTGGATTGTGAAGTTCTATTTATATCAACGTCAATATCTTCCCATGGAAGAGAGCTGCATCATACTTTGATCCAGCATAATTAGACCATAATTGATAAATATTTCAGCACGATCCTGTAGAGCATGTTAGAAGAACTGGAAAAGAAAGATCAAGTTCCTAAAAACAGAGCTGGCAAAGCATTTCTGGTCAACATATTCTTATAGATAAAAAAATTGTCTCACATAATGACTTCCATCATATTTTGATTTTGTAACGGAACAGACTACAATTTGAATAGACAAACAACATTCTCACTTTAAGATTTTGATATTTATAATCTCAATAAATTATTTATTTGTAATTATTATGGGGAAGAGGATTACCCGTTCTTTACTTTCGGTTATTGACCTATATTACATAGTTTGGGAAAGCATTATTTTCATCTTCAGTGTGATCATCAATGATTTTCTCTCTTTTGGAGTGCTAAAATGGGATTGCATTATCTCAGCCTTTAGTTCATGCTAGCCTGATTTGGACTTCGTTGCCATAGTAACTCTTTCTGCAGGAGTTTTATCAGGGGTTAAAGAAAATCCACACAGCTCGTGCATCTGCAGTTATTGCCACTACTTTTCCAATTCCAAGTAAGACCTCCTCAGTCTACCTATTACATATTTCCATCATTTCTTACCTGTGTCAACAGAAATTGATCTTATCTGCTACAAATGCTCAATCATAAGCTCTGGAATTTGCCCAGAGAAGGGCAACGAAACTGATGAAGGGTCTGGAGCACAAGTCTTATGAGGGAGCTGAAATTGTTTAGCGTGGAAAAGAGGAGGTTCAGAGCCTCACTGCACTCTACAACTTCCTGAAGGGGGAAGGGGTTTGGCTTCTTCTCCGAGGCAATGAGCAGGACATGGGGAAATGGCCGCAAGCTGTACCAGAGGAGGTTTAGGTTAAACATGAGGAAGAACTTTTTCTCTCAGAGAGTGGTCAGACACTGGAATGACTGCCCAGGGAGGTGGTGGAGACACCATCCCTGGCAGTGTTCAAGAGGCGTCTGGTTGAGGAGCTACGAGACATGGTTTAGTAGCTTGTGGTAGCAATGATAATGGGAGGACTACAGGTTGGACTAGATGATCTTGAAGGTTGTTTCCAACCTTATGATTCTATGATTCCATAATCGTAATATTCTTTTAAAGGATCTAGCTTGTTCTCTGTTTTCCAGAAAGCAAACTTTCCAGAATGCTAACCACAAGACATCCCCTACAAAATTAAAACATGCACTGCATAGCAGTTTATTCTTGCTCTCATCTAAAATAAATTCATTGCAGGACTTTCAGTATAACAGATGAGATTCCTTGTGCAGGTGCAGCCTCAGCCAGTTGCCATAGGTGCTTGACAGTCAGCCAAGAAATTCTCTCCATGGCTGCTCAAAATAAGCAGTATTCCTTCCCAACAAAGTTTTCAGATGGGTTCACAAGTTAGTCTCCTGCTGAAAACTGGTGGACAGTGAACCATTCTATCTAAATTCTGTTGCTTTATTTAGCGGTGCAGAACACAGTCTTGTCTTGTTCATTTTTTGTTTTCCTTCAGTAATTCCAGTTCAGTAGGAGTTAGCTGTTTTCAAGAGCTATGCATATGGGCAAGAAGATTCTTCAGCTCTGCTGGTTCTGACTGCAGATCTGATATTCCATGCTGAACAGGGCATCAGTGGAGTTGGTTCCATAAATAAGGAATCCAAACATATAGTTGAAAAAAATGCAAATAACAGACTATCACCCTAGAAAAGCTCACTCAGACTTTGAAATCTTGAGATTTTGAAAAGACTTTACTTAAGTTCAAGCAATATTACTTTTGCTAGTGTCTTCTGTAACTTTTTGTTAATGTACACTTTTGTGACACTATTTAAGCATCCAATTAGTCTCACGAAAAGCTATCATTTGCATTGATATTAAATTCACATAAACCCTTAGCTGGAAGCTATCAAAATCCTGGACGTGGTCTAGGCACTCACACAAAATTCTTGTGAAGCCGTGGAAGTAATCAGATACAAAATCGTTTCCCAAGTTAAAGCTTTGTTTTGGGGCTAAAACTACACTAGTGCTATGCTCAGATCCTATCTGCTCTTTGTTCTTTGAGCAGGCCATATAAAATGCCTGCAGGGTAATATAAATATTGTCTAAATAAGACAGCATGGACATACTACCTAGGAATGTAATGAAGACCTCACTGAAATAAAACAGTGCTCTTGATTTTTAGCTATAATCCAAAGGCAACATCATCCCGTGGGCTCTAGCTGAGAGAATGAGAAGGACTCCAATAGAACTGTATTAGTAATGAGAGATTCAGGTAGCTAGCAATGCTTGATCTTGCCAGCTGGCTCTAGGAACTCATTAAAAGGAATTTTTATGTCCATAGATGTGATTTTAATAACCCACAAAAGGAAGTTCTTATGAAATCTTTTTACACAAATACCTCCTTCACTTGCTCATGTTAACACAGTCTGTAGCAATCAAGTGCAATATAAAATGCATGCTGCAAAGTTTCATTTTAAGCATATTAACTCCCATTCTTGTACCCTCCTCTCAGCTTATACATTTAAAGGCTTGGTTTACAAATAGATGATTCAGCCAAGAAGTATTTTCTGTGTCCCCAGCAAGAAAGTAGGGAAGGAATTTGTTTTAAAAAAAATAATAAATAAAATTGAAGCTCTTACTTAACTGTTAAACTAATATATTTTGCTAATGAAATCCACTTGGGCTTAATTAGAAAAGAGTTTCTAACATTCACCTGGAGTGTCAGGTGGTTAAATGATCAGGAAGCAACTATTATCAGGGCAAGAAATATATAGCCTAGAACAAGATTTCATGTTCCTGAAATTTCACCTTCAGTGAAAAGTGTACGGTTGTCAGAGAACCCATCACTGCAGTTTTCCATCTGCTCCTATTATTTTTGTTTTTGATGTTACCACAGCGCCTAGAAGATACCTCAGGGAGCTTCCGTAAGAGTCCTGTTTCTACAAGTTGCTCCCAGAGAGGCTGTCTCCAAATGTGTGCAAGCACACATACCAGTAGCTATCCTTTGGGATTAAAAAAAAAAAAAAAAAAGTACTCATAGCCCTATGGTGAAAATTGTATTCCTTTTAGAAGAGAATTCTAAAATTTGGCTTTTGACCTGAATCTCTTTTCAGGCGTATATTTATACTTCTTTATTTCTGATTTTTTAAAGTATGGCATTATTTCCTGAAAAATAAGAAATATCCTTCCGTTATTATCTAATTATCATTATAATCCCATTATAATGGGAGCTACCAGTGGGGAAGGATCTCTTCTGGAGATGCCCTTCTCAGGAGTTTCATAGGATACCCAGGATATGGGTAAGCATTCTATGTATTCCCTTTTGGTATAATTACTGCTTAACTGAACTGGTATATTTCATAGTTATAACATCTGTACGTTATTGATTATACAGTTGCCTAATCTTTAGTTCAGGATACTGGGAGGAGATTTCAAGTATTTTCTACTGTTCTCCGCTTCTCAAATCATCCAAATCTTCACAGCGCTGAAATGAAATACGTCAAAGTGCGCGTATGTTTACCAAGCTCTCACAAGCTTTGCTGTGACAGATCAGGAATTCAAACATTCTGCCAGTACACTTCTGTTCCTCTACTATCACTGTACGACCTACAGCAACGAAATTGGTCTTACTAAAATGATGGAATTTCACTTGTTTATATCTTTAGGTTCTCCAGTGAATTGTTCCCAAATTATGGATAAAACTGAAATTAAAGGGTTCTTTTACTATTAAAATTAGTTACAGAAAAATAAGATGTTTAGATTTTTTTATTATTGAAACAAGGAATTGTTTTAGCTTTCCTAAAATATCACCAGCAACCTACTTTTTACTAGCAATGGGAATATTCCTGCATTGATTTCTAGATAACTTTTTTTTTATTGATCAAAAACCATACAGAAATTTTACAACGTGTTTTGTGAGTAGGATTTCCTAATGGTAAGTGGGATAATTAAGGGAATCAAAATGAGGAGAAATAAGAAAGGAGGAAAACACGTATGTGCTAAAGAATGAAAGGATTTTCTTCTAGGGGTTAGGTAGAAAGCTTATAGGCACTAAGAGTGAGGTCAGGCAACATGGAGGGCTACAGATATGCTGTACACCTTTGTAGTAAGATAATTCATGCAGTTAAAGCTCAAGTAGAGTTAACGCTGGCCAGTACTGTGGTGGGCAATAAAAATGGCTTTTCTAAGTAAATGAGGCAGCCCTCTTTTTATCACAAAGATTTGGTACTGTTGCTAAACAAATTATTAGTGAATGGTTGGAAAACAGTGTTCAAATTAGGGATTAATCACTTTGAATTTTTGGACTTCTTTGAGATTTTGCACCTTTCCAACCTGTTTGTGGTATTGTATTTAATGTGTTCTATGAAATGCCTAATCACCGACTTCAATCATTTGCTGAATTTGATGCATGAGTGAGCACATAAAGCATTTTTCTGTTCCCTGACAAGATTACTGATATTTTTAAATTAACGAACAGACAACAAACTGAATTGCTCACTAGAAAATATTTTGTTCATATGTAGGAAAAACAGATTTACCATCGCAGGAATATTTGTAATATCACGTAAGAAAAACCTAGTAACAGTTGAACCAAAATACTTGCTAGGAATATGAAGATCTGCTGAGTTTTTGAGCAATCTCTCCTTCAAAGTCACAGTGTGCATTTCTCTTTACCAAGGGACTTACTTGGTGCAACATAAAATGATATGGTAGGATTTTTCAAAGGAATGGGACAATATCATAACTGCTGAACAGATTTACATTTATGCTGATAATTTTAATGATAAGGATTATGTGTCTTATGGTTTGGGGTATAAATTGCTTTCTGTGAGGGTGAGGAAGTCATTCCCTTCATTTCTTCTGAAAAATTGATTTTGTCAAGGCATATTATAGGGCTTTATATTGGATAGCTGAAAAAGGGAGTAAAAATTTACCTTCTTCTGATGCACTATGCTACATGGCTAAACTAATTAAGTATGACAAATTCAACCTAATGAAATTACAGTAATATTAAACAATGCTGTTCCACATGTAATATAGTAGTGGTGTTTTCACAAATATTGTTGCTAGCAGAGTGATTCGTTAGGAGAAAGTATGTCTGGCTCATGCAGACTGTCACTGTTTGAATAATGCAAAACTTCAACGCTGCAGGCTAACTATGACACTCAAAAGAAATTCTGATAATTGTTGCAGCAAGCAAGATTTTATTCCAGTATTTCTGTGAGTCTGTCATAGCTGCTTTCTATTGCCCTCATGACAATGCTGTTTCTTTTCTTCCATTGCTGGTACAAGTGCAAAAAACACTAAAAATTACTATGAAGATGTTGGGAGTTCCAGACAGCAAAATATCAGATGACATTGCCTGTAAGATTGGCAGGCATCCAAAGCATAACAATCTAAAGCATGTCCCGTAAAGAATGTAACGATGATTGAACATGTTTAGTAAAGCAGGAAGTTGCACAAATCAACTTCTGTAAAACAGTTTTTCTACTCCTTAGAATTAGAGAGTGAAAATTGCATTAGCAGAGAAGGAAAGAGGAAGCACTAAGATGAGGGGCTTTTCTTAATGATTACTCTTTTTTTCCTGAAACAGAAGAGAAAGGAAAAGAAAGTATTTTTGAAACCTTGAGTATGTCTGCCAGAAAGTCAACTTATCCATAGATACACATAAAAAGATACAAATTCCCATTTAGAAAATTCATTCCAAACCAATGACTGGATTTCATCTGAGGAGTAAAAACAAAATGGAGAAATTTACTCTGCAAACGAAGCACTGCCTAGATATGTTTTGTAATATCTTTTCACTGAGCTGCAGAGGCATTGCTGAATGGTTGAGCTGAGGTGCTGAGCTTGCACCAGCAGAGCCAAATACAGTTTTGTTCCATTTGCAGAATAGAATGGGATTATTGTACAGACATAAGAATCTCTAGCATCAGTCTTTTGAAAGAAAAACAGCTTATGACTTTCTGAATATAACCAAATGGCTACCATGTAAAGCAATTGCACTAAAGCCAAAGATGCATATTTAGAAATAGATCATCAGGTTAAAAATATTCATTGATTTAAATAGGCTTTCAATGAATATTCAACATTTTTTCTAATGTCGTGGAGTTTGTTATACCTGAACAGCATTTGGAAAAGAATATGCTCTGTTGATTTGTTATAGATGAAGACTAAATGCAGACACATCAGTTGAATTATCCTGTTTTACAGAAGGATAATTGCTAGCAGAATCTGGAATATTGTTTCTAGATATTTTAATATTCCTTGAATATGACAAATAAGATCTGCTATACTTGAGCTGCTATACTATTTTTTTCATTAGACTCTCCATGACCTCTCTTAAAATTAGTTCACTGGTTGATTCGTATTCCATAGGGTGCTCATTACTGTTAGTGCACAAAATCCCATGAACATAAAAAATTACCCTAAAAATGGCAATTTCAAGCTTTCATTATAAGGTCTTTTTCACAGTCAGCAGTGTGACTGTGGTTGAAGTTAGTCATGCAGTAAGTAATTAAGAAAATTTACTGTACTATGACTGCATGCATTTCACCATATATTTAAAGAAAAAAAAGCCTTATGAGATAAACATTTGAATTTTCTTATGAAGCTTTCTTGTGTTTTTTGTTTGTTTGTTTGTTTGTTTGTTTTTGCAGTTGGGAGATGTGTGGGGCATCTACCCATTCTGTACATCACCCAAAAGCCTTACCCTGTCAGCCCATTAGCGTTGATGCCTTAGAAGTATCAGAGTGTTACCACTAACACTTACAGCTAGTAATTCTGCTTTACAGAAGCCAAATAAAGTTAGTTCAATGCAGGGCTGTTTAAATTGTTCCTAGAGACTCTAGAGTGTACAGTTACAGGAGAGATGCCTTGGTACTGGTTTTATTTTGTAGGCCATTATCTGCCCTCACTGCTCATAGATGTCTGGACTCCTGCAGAGTGCTCCATACAAATACTGCATTCTCTTCATGTACAATAAAGAGAATTAGATGTGGCCACACTTTCATTTCAGTGCTGTGACCAGAAATCGAATAAATCTATGGAATATAATAAATGTTGCATTAACCACTTCTGTAGTCTGTAAAGACTGCAGACATTCCATAAATATGTTGATTAGTAATTAGCACAAAGCAGATGGGAAATCATGCTGTCTCCCCAGCAAATTAATGCAAACTAGTTACAGTATTTATACACTGTTGAGACTACCCTGCTAAAAAGTGTTTTAAATAAATAGCAGAACTGGAATTACCTTGACATTTCAGTTAAAAATAGGTAAGACCAAATATTGAATTTGAAATTAGATTCAAGTTTATGCTGAAAAGAGATCAGGAGTTCTCTATATCCACAAATGATCATTCTTGTGTTTAAATTCTATTTCCTTCTTACAATGTCTTTTAAAGGCATGTGCTTTAAATCTGTATTTTTATTTGCCACCTCTTAAAACTACTGAACTTGCTGTTCCTCACTCCAGATCCTGAATGCAATTAATGAAAGCTTCATTCTGAAAGTGGCTGGTACTTTCCTACCCAATATATCTCAGCTTTTCACATACTTATTCAAAAGATTGGATGATCAAAACAAAATGAATAGCAGTTAATTCAAAAGGCTAAGGAATTTGGGCTGCTGATGTCATTTTGAGATGATCTTACAAAAATAGTTTACAACTTCCTTCTTTTTTTGCCAAGAGGATTCTATCTCCCATATCAATCCTCAATATAAGCATGCCAGTAATGTACATAGAGAAATATGTCCATATTAATCTATGCCAGCATTTTGAGGTTGAGCTGTGACCTTTGCTGGGAAAAAATAAACAGCAAAGATGCTTTTTATGTAGGTATAAATTAAAAAGGTAGTTTTGAAGCTGAGTCTGAGACCTATGATTATTTTACTGTCAAGAATGTGAGAAATATCCCAAAATGTGAGAAATTAGAAGAGGGAATTAAGTAATAAGTTTTTTTTTTTTTTTTTTAAGCATGTGTCTGGATTTATAATACATTGTTTTTGTAATAAAAGGCTTTCTCAAATGTTATCCTTAACTGGAGTAAAACAGTGAGTAAATAGGAAAGTTGGTTTGATATAAGCAGCTTTTTGAAAATTGTGATCCAGAGAATAGAAATTCTTACCATGTAAGTAAAAATGCCTTTTGTGTCTTTAAAAGAAATATAGATCTCCATCCTCCAATCAGAATAAACTAGAACACAAGTTTATAAACTGCATGTTATTATATATGGTTATTTCTATCTAACAGATTATTTCAAAGAGAATGGTCGGAGTGATCCTGAACCCACAGGGGACAACTCCAGATATTATCAATCTATTAAGAAACACTTTGAGGAGAAAAAAAGTGGCTCATCATCATTTGTGTCCTCCATTGAAGATGAGCAAAAACCCCTGTTCTCTGGGGTAGCTGATTACCCATCCATAACAGAGAAAACTACAGAGCTGGACTTTGAAGAAATGATTCATGCAACAGAAGAAATACTTATTGACAAAAGAAGTGACTCTTGCAAAGGTAATATAACTGGTACTTTCTTTAAAGTTTGCTTAGACATCTTTTTTGGTTTGATTATCAAAAATCATTTTCTTAATGATCCTATTATTTACGTAATTGTTTCTTTTTTGTTTTCTGAAGAATAAACAATAATATCTATTTTAGATCAAAAATCAGTATTTCAGAAGAGGACTGCTATAGTTTGATGCAATGACAGTGGAACCAGATTACAGAACCTCGCAAAGACTATTCCAGGTTTTGTTAACAAATAATCTCCTAACTGAACTGCCTTAGAACAGTCATGTAATCAAAATCTTTGAGATTGCCAACCAGTGCTTGACATTACTGAGCACCCCAGGATGAAAAGTACCTTCAAATCAAGAGAATATGCCAAGGTTGGGAGACGGTACAAAATCCTACTTAAAAAGAGTTAAATGAATCTAGGAGTTGTTCAGATAATTAGTTCCATTCTCTGCACTCATGATGTACAACCAAAATTCAGTGAAAGTAGCTGATAATAGCTTGAAGAAATGCTATTGCATTTTGTTGTATATGTCAACATAGGGTTTAATCACAATCACATTTAAAATTGCATTGCATATGCTAAAATTTTCATTTTCTCATTGATGTGAACTGGAAATAATGAAAAGCCATAGATTAATGTATTCAGTCTTGCTGAAAGTTTGTTTGTAATTATTTCAGTTTGAAGGGAAGAATTACATACAGTTTAATACTGTCTTCCCCAGCAGTTTGTTTTGAGTCAATTTAATAATTTACTCATTGTTCAAGAAACTTTGAATTTTAGGTTAATTTTAAACTATCCTGATATTAATCAGGCCAAACAATATCTTTTTTCATTTTAAAGATATGAATGTATGAAGTCTGGTCTCTTCAGGATAGGGTCATATCAGTATGAACACACAAACTTCATGCATGCGTAATACAATCTGTAAGCTTACCTTTCCACTACTGATAGCCAAAAACGTGTCCTGGAAGCTATAGCAACATTTTCCAAGGCAACCTACTGCAGATTTTATTTGAGTTAAATTTAGCATATATAAAGGTTACATATTTTGATTAAGATTACATTCTTTTTTTCAGTCTGTTAACTGGCATTTCTGATAATGTGTTTGAAAGCTCAAATTCAATAAAATATGATCAGCTTTATGCTTTAGACTGCTATTAATTAGAGGTTGTTTATTTATAACTTGAAAGTAAGTACAGTACCATATTCCACAAGAGATAAGAGTCTTTCTTACAGTGTATGAACTTATTTTATAATTTGAGTGCCAGTTAATTTCCTTTGTCATAAATCAAATGTTTATTTTAATAGGCTATAAATACATATTCTGGGACAAAAACCATTTGTAATTTCCCCAGAATAACACACAGCATTGGAAACTATGAGATTTTACTGAATGATTTATTGAGTAAAATAGCCAGCAACTTGGTTTTACAGGCCGCTAAAAAGCATTGAAATATAAGACCAATATTTTTAGTTTCTATTCCACTGGTTTTACAACATCACTTATAGCTGCAGCCATAGATGAAAATTTTAACCCTGATTTTTGTCATAAGATTGCTCCCTTTGCTTTGCTGAGAGCTTTCCAGATTCCTTGGACACGGATGTGACATGTGTACCCACTAAATCCAAATTACATGCTTCTCTGACATTGTTTTCTTCACCTTCTGTTGGCTTACGTGTACTGGGAACCTGAATGTGCGTCTGAGTAGCCAAGACAAAATCTTTTCCCTTCCTTCTGTTCAGTGCATAAAATCAGTTATAGGTCATGTCATACGAAATCCAAATACTCTACAGCTCCAGGAAACTTTCTACCACCTGCTAACCAAACAGCACATAATATAATAAGCAGCTACTTCTGATTAAAAAGAGGAGAAAGTCTTCCTCTGCCTGGAGGCATGTAGTGAGAGCTCCCCTTCCTGGCTAAGTCTATTTGAAATATAGGACTGAAAAGCAGACTTCTTTTTTTTTCCTTTCTTACTTTCTGTTTGTTTGTTGTTGTTTTCTTCATAGACCAATGCTGCTAAAAGATGTGATTGAAAAGGATTAGCTAATAGCATTTGGACAAGCCTCTCATATGTCACTCACACACTGTTTGTTGGTTTTTTTTTCCTCTTTTCTTTGAAACATGGCTCTGATTGCTATTGTTTGCTTTGAAAAATTTCCCAAGTGTAAAATGAACATAACCTAAGTTGCATTACCAGCATGCAGTGCCAAAAGAAGTGTTAGGAGAACCCTGAAAAAACACTCAGGAACTACTGAAGGATTGTGGGATTCACATCCAACAGCTCCTATGACTAAGGCTGACACCTGATAATTGGTCAAGGATTTTCTCCAGCTGTACAATGAAGCAGCTGTCTGAGCACAGTAAGAACATTTAATGTATTCTGTGATTTTTACATAAATAATTACAAATATTACTCTAATGGGAGATGAAACTTTAACACTTGTTCAGTACAATAGCCTTATTTTTTCCTGAACAGGAGGAAATCTCAGCAGAGAGGAGAATCTGAGGAGTCCAAAGCAATTTTTGATAGCATATGACAAAAGATTGATTCAAAGTAATGAAGGCTGAGAATCATAGAATGGCCTGGGTTGAAAAGGACCTTAAAAGTCATCTAGTTTCAACCCCCCTGCTATGTGCAGAATTGCCAACCAGTAGACCAGGCTGCGCAGAGCTACATCCAGCCTGGCCTTGAATCCATCCAGGGATGGGGCATCCACAACCTCCTTGGGCAACCTGTTCCAGTGCATCACTACCCTCTGTGTGGAAAAACTTCCTCCTAATATCTAACCTAAATCCCCCGTCTCAGTTTAAGACCATTCCCCCTTGTCCTATCACTGTCCACAGTTGTAAACAGCTGTTCCCCTTCCTGTTTATATGCTCCCTTCAACTACTGGAAGGCCACAATGAGGTTCCCTGGAACCTTCTCTTCTCCAAGCTAAACAAACCCAGTTCCTGCAACCTTTCCTCACAGGAGAGGTGCTCTAGCCCTAATGAGGATGAGGTGTAAATATGTATAAAAAGCACTGCTCATCATGAATATGTCACCTGTAGGCTCTGCAGAGCTCACAGCAAGATCTTTATATCAGATAAGGGTAGAATATATATCCCATGATAAGTAATTTGTAACTTTCCACCAGTTTGGTGAAAAGGAAAAACTGCCTGAAACAAAGAATGTAAACTCATTTAAAAATTCACAGAGGTATAAATTAAACAAATTGAAAGAGGATGAAAAAGTAGCTCAAACAGCAAAAAGGAAAGGAGTGCACTTCAGTTATTTTTGAAGTCAGTTGCAGCTGACTTCTTTGACCAAGAAGTAATAGGGACAAAACGGATTGGATTTGTGCAAGCAAGTACAGGCTAGAGCCTGGAATAGTCATAATCATTTTCTACAGAGGGCTGAATATAAATATAAATATAAAGGACTATACAAGGACTAGGTTTTTATTTACATGCATATAAAATATACAGGTTTAGAAGGGGAATTAAAATGAGCAATGTATCTGAAACTATAGTGAATCCTAATTATGCATTTGAGGATTTTTACCTTGAAGTAAATTTACTGTCTGTACCTCAATCCAAAATGTTACCCATAGGTTGAACAGAAATATATGTGTATATATATTACGATGAAGCTCACTTTAGTATTTAAGTGATCTCTGACTGACCTATGCAAAATATTTCCTTCTGTTACAAGTCATAGAATGTGAAACAAAATAAACTGGCACCCTTCACGCCATAGTACAGCACCAGTCTCTGAAACATGCTTTAGATACCAACGTAAGGGTTGGAGACTCGTGATGCTAAAACTACATTAGTGCAAATCTTTTTCCCTTTGAAAGTAATAACTGATTTAGCTTTGGTTGTTTGGTCATTCCAACACACTGTAATGCATGTCAAATGCTGTAAATGCAATGTAGCAAGTTCTCCTTTTACACCAAAAAGCTAAACAGTAAATACACTACAATATAACACTCTAGGGCAAGAAAATAGGTTTTAGCCAGGCACAAAGATAGTCAAGTATATAATTTCATACATTTAGTTTAGAGTAAATATGTCTAATCTCAGCTTGAGAAAACTAGGGGTTTGCTGTTAAAAAATAAGTAATGACTTCTATTTCTTTAGTTTTCTTGGCAGAACTCTGATGATATTAACTATATAGAGCTACTTTGTATATGTTCAGCTTAAAATATTAGCATGTTGCTATCCTTATGTTAAAATTTTGTAATTTTTGGATGTCTCCCCTGTTATTTTTCCCTAAACATTGGTAAGGAATAAATACAGGTTGCACAAATTTTCACCATATCAAGCTGTCTTCTAAGGTTTGGAGAAATACTTGTAAATGGGATGTTTGAGTCATGCCAACCCTCTTTTACAGCATGTGTGTAAATCTATACTTTTCCTATATTTTATTTTTCCTCAGATATCACTGATAAAAGAAACTGGGAGGAACAGAACATGAGGGAATACCAAGACTCCCCAAGTCACTCAGCATTACCGCATGTAACATGGGGTATCTGTGATACTGAAAGTGACTACGTATATGGAGAAGTAGAGAATCGATTAGATTTACTTCAAGAACAACTCAACAGGTAAAAACAGAGATATTATAAATATATATATTTGTGATAAGGGTCTACAGTTCAACAGATATCGATGATTCTACAGCAGGAATTAACTTGCGCAAGAGATCTCCAAAGGTATTCGTACCTTCAGAAGCTACAAAAAACCTGAGTTGCACATATGAATTCATAGCAGCCTAAGTATCACCTAAATTCAGCCTTCCTGACTCTTGGGAAAAGAAAAAAAAAAAAAAAAAACTATTCTAGGAATGCTGAGTACAAAATTTATAAATCATTGTCAGAGTAATTATATCACTCACTTCTAGGTACCCACGTTAATCACCCTGAATTGCCTTATAGAAGAGCATTTCTCATTATTTTTTGAGTGAGAAAATAACATTGTTACCGATAAACTAAGATTTAAATTGTTATGCATGTTATTAAGCTGCTTTATTTCTTAACTCTTCGTGCTTATAAACTCTTTCATGATTTCAACATTTTGATCTTTTCTGGATCTTCTATGGATGCTGTTATAGGCAATATTCTATCTTGCTTATGTCATATGTGGCTTGCTGGACTAAAAAGCAGGATCACTTTTTTCCTGTCTTTTTCCATGCCTTGGCAAATTAGCATGCTAACCAAATTGTTAAAAGGATATAGAGGACTGGAAAGCCACTGTACCAGGACTCTGGGCCTAGTGTTATCTCTTTCTCCTCTTTAAGCTCCTGTTCAGGGAGGTTCTGGGCCAAGCACTTAAGGTTCTCTTGTTTGTTTTTGCTTGTGTGGCATGATGGGGCCTGTTTAAATTGTGGAGAAAGGAGGGAGAATTTATGTATACAGTAGTGATGAATAAATACAATCAGTTAAACTCTTTGATTAGAAGTAAAGGGGAAAGCTTACAAAGTGCTGACAAAGTAAGAAGGAAGACATTTTATAGTTAATTCAAAGAAAGAGACAAGTGATGATACAAGTCCACCAATGCCTGATCCCTTATATACACTGAGATATTAAATCTCAAGTTTAGCAGACAGAAGTTCTGTGTATGGTGGCATGTTGCTGCAGTTTTTTCCCCTGTGACACAAGCATCGTGCTTGTGTGAGATCAGCATATTTTTAAGTTGCAAACAATCCAAGGGAGATGAACAAGAGGGCAAGTAGAGCATGACTGACTAGCCTCTTGTTTTGTGCTTTTCACTACAAAAGCTGATGCCACAGAACTAACTTCTCCCAATAAATGAAGAAACAGCATCTTAAAAATACTTTGGGCATACTTTTCAGATTAATTTCATGTATGCTTTATAAATAAGTGACACAGATGATGGACATAACTAGAATGAAAGGAAAAAAGGTACCAAGCAGCAAAGATTCTGGTGAAAGCAAAAATCTGTCTCCACAGGATCATTTCTGCTTCTGTAGGGAATCCAGGTAGTAACATTCACAACATTAAAGGCTACTGACAAAGATCTGTTTGCTCTTGTCAGAAGACGAGTGCAGTACAGAAGGCTATGTATCCAAAGTGCAGTCTATTGTAGCATGCTTGTATCTTTCCAGCAGCTGAGGAGGCATTATGGGCATTACCTATTGCTGAGCTTGTCAATCATATTGGTAAGACCATTTGAAAATCATTGTAGTGCTGCAAAATTGTAAGAATGACATAAGCAGATAAAATATTTCAAAAGTCATATAAAACTTATGAAAAGGAAAATAAATAGAAAAGAGCTACTGAGTTTGAACATCAGAAATGCTGAAATTACTTATGGGGTCTGAATAAACTTCCACAGTAAAGAAACCTGGTCAGATCTTGTTTGTTTGTTTGTTTGTTTCTAAACTAATGATCTTGAATCTTTCATTTCTAACTGTGGAAGGACGCTACTGTGGTTTTCTGCTTATTTCAGTGCATTTAATTAGCATTGAGAGTGTCAGAATTAATTGACAGATATATAAAAATGTGTCCCATCCTCAGCCAGTACAAATCAATTTAATTTTGATGAAGAGAGGAGTTATTCCTGTTAACTTCAACGGAAGATCTGGTTCCCTCTATTACTTTCTCTTCCAAGTATAAGAGACAATAATGAACTCATTCTCAATGTTGCAAAAAAAAAAAAAAATTAGAAGCAAGCTGGCAAGTGTGATCCGTAAAGGAAAGGGAGAGCTAGCACGCTTTGGAAAGGCTCAGTACTCCCTCTTCTGTTCTTTCCTCTTAAGGCATGCTCATGTCACAACAAGAGCTTGCTTTGTTAATAAGCTACAAGTTCCTCCTGAATACATCTGTAATCAGTATGTTAAAATACACCCAGTCCTGACCGATTTTATTACTTCTCTAGGCTTGAATCCCAGATGACTGCTGATATCCAAACCATACTGCAGCTTCTGCAGAGGCAATCAACACTCATTCCACCTGCCTATAGCATGGTGACTGCAGGTGCAGAGTATCAACAGCCAGCAATCCGGTTTACACAAAAGCTTCATCCTGTAGCATCAATTAAAACAGACAGAAGTTTCAGTCCTTCATCTCAGGTTTGTATATGTCCAATAAGATTAAAAGAGCCTTGTTAATCTTGTTAGTTTACTGGAGGAGGAAAATCACAACAATCTAGGTTCTTGTTCAGCAGTTAAAGAATATGAAATTATTATTTTGATCTAGCATCTCTGCATTGGACTTTTGATGCTGTAATTTCAGAAACCACATTTTCTGTGAGAGTTCAAGAGATTTATACAATGATCTTATAATCAGATCAATTAATGATCATGTACATCACCAAAATTAGCAGAAAATAAGTATTAGACACAAGAGCAAGCCATCGGAAGCATGAGACCTGCCTGCTTGGGTGTATCTGCCATAGGTCCTGCTCTTGAAGTCCTCAGAAACATGATAACTGAATAGGATGGTCATAAATATATGGAGGTAAGAGGGGACAAAAACCATGTTTAGTCCCTTGCCACTGACAGAAATCTGCTCATACAGAGCTGCCACATACCTACATTTTCCAATATATATTTTCCACTCCAGTTCTGTTCAGGCAGTATTTCATTTTCCAAATTTGTTTGGAATTTCTCGAACTTAACAGTTTGGACAGATGTGGCAAGTTATTTCCTGACAAGCTGCAGCAAACAATCAGTAAATACACTGTTCTTAGATGTATCAAATTCCTCACACATATATTGAAGCACGTACAGGCACAATAAGCTCAACATGTCCAGAAAGCATCAGTTTGCATGCATAAGGACTGTCAGGACAGGACACATGCAGCACTTTTCAGAAGTGTTTGCCCACTATGCCAGCTTCTGCCCAAAACATATACATACCTTTGTCAGAACAGAAATACAGCAAGTCTGCATTAAAGCATCAGCAGGCACACTGCACAGTTTGAATGGATTCAGGGTATAAAAGTGAAGAACTGAGGCCTGAGACTGGAATCAAAATGGCTTTAATGTTTGGACTGAAGCAATTCCAGAAGTATGTTTTAAAACCAGGAATTCAAGAATACTGAAATCCATCCTCTTAGATTGGGTCTCAAGAATATTCAGACCTTGAGAAACAACAATATATGTGTATCTTGCTGTCATGTGAACACATCTGGGGGGGGACGACAAGATTCCTACACTTCTACAGTTGACCAACAGAACTGCATTCAATTACATTAAATCAAGTGCTGTACCACATAAAAATACTTCAGCTCGCTGTTTTACTGTCAAATATGGTTTTCCAGCAACAGTCTGTGCTAATTTTGAGGAGAAACAAGAACCTAGAAGAGATTGATAAAATTATTGTCATCTTGTTTCTTCTCCTTTCCAGTGTCCTGAATTTCTAGACCTTGAAAAATCGAAACTTAAATCCAAAGAATCTCTCTCCAGCGGAGTACATCTTAACACAGCCTCAGAAGACAACCTGGCTTCCTTTTTAGATCAAGAACATGACCACTCTGCAGAGTGTCCCCCACAGCATCCTAAACCTTATCTCCCATCAATTAGGCACCCTTCCTTGCCAGAATGTTCAGTAAGCACTGTAGGAATCTTGAGTCTTCATAGGCATGTTTCTGATCCTGGTCTTCCTGGGAAATAATACTTTTATACTATAATTTCACATAAAAAATGTAAGTGCTTTTAATGGCTGTTTTTCCTTTTTTGTATTTAAATCCTCTATACTTGACTCAGGGGCTACAAGGAATATATATGCAAAAGTACTGTATATTTTCCTAAATCTGAAGCTTGTAAGCTAAAGTTGAGCAGTTCTGATGTAAATATATACATACACATACACACTAACTGTATGTTCCAAATGTAAAACTGCCAGCATTCTAAAGGCACCTTATATTTTTATTTTTTATTAAGTAACATGCATGTTCTGAGATTACAGTTTATGTTGCATGGAGACAACCATTTACTGCTGTCACGAAAACAGTATTTTATTGTGGATATGTCTTCAGAGCAAATAGGAAACCAATAACAATAATTTACATAGGAAAAAAACTCCTACCTGACCAACCTAAACTCCAAGTAAAAACTTCTAGCTCGCTTCTGAAAATTTGGGTTGACTTTCTTGTAGTGAGCTTTTCACAATAAATGGTAATGATTCTGCACCTAGAAAAAGAATAAGGTAACCAAGTCTTCTGGGTTCAAAACAGTTAGGACTTAGAAAGCAGCCTCCTTCCAAAGCAGCTGAAGCAGGGCAGACTTTAATAGTTAGAAAAACTGCCACATGCTGGAAAGTATCACCACAGATCGCATCACAAAACTACATTAATTGAACAGTTTGTTTCCAGTACTACTTCATTTTATTTTATTCACATCATAGAACTTAACTGTCATGAGCAGGCAGGTACTCATCATCTGTCACTCAAACATAATCAAATGCAATAAATCTGATTTCTATATAATACAGAAGACTGTGTTCCTTTTGTTCAATGCAAGTTATGAACAACCTCTAAAATTAAAAATTCGTTACAAACTTTTGTTTTACAATTATTAGGGTGGTTGTTTTCAGTTCTCTCTTTTTAATGACTGGCCCATCCACAGTGCTCCCAGATGGAGTACATACGTATGTGGACACAGACACCACACACACATTCCCATAGGTGTGCATGTGTGTAAATGATATATGTACATATGTGAGTATGTATGTGTGTGTATGTTTATATACACACACATGCAAGTGTGTGTATATACCTACACTTACATGTAGGAGTATAGAGTTATATATATATATGTATATATGTAAGATCACTTTGAGGAACGATTGTAAACTTTCTTATTACAAAAGAAGTAAGCTTAGCTTGTGTCCAAAGCTGACTACACTAGAATAAAATGATTGAAGGTCCATAGGCTTTAAATACAGTACGTACTGTATGTGCATAATGTTTTGTGAATACTTAGATTTAATTTTATTAAAATATTATTCTGCTTCAAATGTTGTGTTTATTTTAGAAGGAAATGGCCTTTTTATTACTGTTTTAAAATATTTTAAAATGTTCACATGATTTTCTAACTTGAAAGATTTAATGTGAAATCTCTCTAGGAAGAGAATTGATTACAGAAATGTGTGTAACCCAGTTAGTGGGTAACCACTGAAATTTTTACTAAAAATCCCTTTGCTCTAAACCAGTGTGCAGAGTAATGCAGTAGAGGTTAACCTTCAAATTAACAGATACATACATTAGGAGTTGGCTCAGAATAATACATAGCACTTTTAGTCATACACAGCAAGTAGATAAACATAAGAAAGCTGAATCTTCTCTCATTTAAAATTTGTGGGAGTGTTGAATTACTGAGCAAGGCTCTTCTTCATCTCTGTATGTAAAGATACAAAAATGAATTAACTCACTACCTTTGTAAATTAGGAAAATGCAGTCTCTTTCATATATAGTCAAGTTTTCTTCTGCCTCATGATACTGCTGACTGTTGAAAGGTTCAAATCATTCAACACTCTGCTCTTACCTCTACCACAACAATTAAGGTTCTTACTGCATAGTGCCTTGTAGGATTGCATCCCAGGTGACAGCATCATTGAGCCAGTTGGAATGTTTGCCTCGACATACGCCACTGAAACAGCACTGCTGAATAACAAAGTGAAATAGCTTCTGGGTTTTGTTGTTTTTATTCCTCAGTGTCAAGCATTAACAAATTCTTCTCTAAGTTTAGTAACTACTACTAGTATCTGTTACAAAGAAGAAATTAGCATTTTCTAAAAAATTATTTGTGGTTATACTACACTTAAAAGAAACCAGTAAAAATTAAAAATAAAATTAATGAAAAGAAGTATAATATATGAGCACTAATTTACAAAACATGTTTTGCTCAGTTTCATGACCTTGAATTTTATATTTATGCCAAGAGACCAAACAAAACAGTGGAGTAGAGAGCTGGGGAAGAGAAAAAGCAACAACTGTCATGATTGTTTCAAGTGAAGATACTTTACTCCATACTTTACTTCTTGTGTTGGCCTCCAAAGCTTTGTTCCTTCACTTCTCTTTGTCTGTATTTTTTGAAAAGAACAAACTGAACCGGATCAACTGAGGGAGACTTTGCATAATTACAGAAATTCTAAACTCCCTAGCATACCTGCTACTGAGTAAAGAAACAAAACATGAAAGACGACAACTTCATTGGCTGTCCCTAGCTGTTCAATCCCTGCCAAAGATCTGCCTTCTCAGATATCTTCTTCTCTTGTTTAAGTACAGTGAAACATACAGTGACCTATTGCTTTGAGCTTCTTTTCTTCTACAAACAGATACAAACCATTGTTTTTAAAAATGTGAACAGCAAAAAAAAATTTTTTTTTTATTTTTTTCCTGGAGTGCAGTTCAATTCTGATTCAGTAGAAATAGTTCTCAGTTATCCAACTAAAGCTGGAAATCATACAGGAGTTGCATACTCATATATCAATACACAGCTGTAACATATCCATAGATGCTTTCAGAACTTTAGGAGATGTGAATTTGGTCTTGCTTGAGCCCAGGAAGTCTCATCTTGACTGTTTACATTTAAAACTTGTGAGTAAAAATACCCATAAATTATAATATGTACGTACAGAAAAGTATCCAGGAAACTCAAGAATAGCTACTATAACTGAAATATCAAAGAAATCAGGACAATCACTCCAGCTACGAGAATTACCATGCAGGCTATTCATCCCCACCCAAGCTGGCCTTGAATGCCTTCAGGAATGGGGCATGCACACCCGTTCCTCTGGCAGCCTGTGCCAGTGCCACTGCCTCACCATCACATCATTAAAATGTGTTTGATAAGGAAGACCTGTATGCCAAGTGCTAAGTATGCTGACTACTGGTTTGCTTTTTTTTTTTTTTTTTTTTAAGTAAAAGTTATTTTGTGACACTTTATTCAAACTTGCATCATTACGTGCAGCTGCTCCAAATGGTTGCAGTTGTGTTCAATAAAGTCTCTTGAATCGTTTTTCCTCTTTTTCCTCCTCTTTTTTTTTTCACACAACAAAAGAAAACATAAACACCACGTTCCCTATTTGTTTATTTATCTCTTACATCGTTATCAGTAATGAAAAACCAACTAAAATATAGGTGGATGCTCTTGTTTGAACTGTAGTATCTAGCAGCCATCTTCAAATAACAAGGAATCTGGTCTCACTTTCTAAATTCATATTCAAATGTTTAATGAAAATATTAATTGTAAATTGTAAAATTGCTTCAAATCTGAAAACAACTTGGTATGCAGATACTGGTATAAATAACTTTTAAGTACCATCTTACATACTTGGAATTAAAAAAAAGCATGCAGAAAGTCATGTCACTACTCTGAACCTAGCATTCCCATAAGCTTAACTAGGAATGGTAACTTACTCATGTCATGCAGCAATCAATACACACATATACTACACTTACTCTACACATCAATTTATTTTCTAGGCTGGAAAAAATGACTGTAATAGAAGTTAACCAGCAAATAGTTTAACGGAAGAAAAATAAACAAGATCCAAGCATAGATCATATATGCAGATCATCACTATGCTCAGTTTTATCAGTGATAGTAAAGGAGCACGTCCTCAATCTTGTAATTGCCTGAAGGCATCCTGATGGCAAGCTTACATTTTCTCTTTGTATATCTATGTATAAGTAGTAGACAGAACTGCATTATTAATGAAAAAACATTTTTCTTCATCTAGCTACTTGTATTTTTTTTTAATGCTCACTTGGGAAGTTCTTTGATTATTAATGAATACAGAACGTAGCTCTTCTCTTTGGAATGGAAATTAGATGGGCCAAACTAAAGTCTCCATTAAAGGACAAATTTGCCCCATTCATGTATTATTTACATTTTCTATACTGAATCTTCACAACATTGTAAAATTGAAGATAGAAAAATTCAAAAATTTAATCTGTAGAAATACTTCACCATTATGAGCTGAGGCAAATCCTGTTTGTATAACAGGATTTTGTAAATATAGTTAATATAAGTTTTATTTTGCTTCCAGAAAAGACCTCCTGGAAAACTGTTAACTGCATATATATTCATTATATCATACCACCATAAAAATTTATTTGCAACAAGTCTAAATCTGCTCAAATAAACGTATTACATTTATTTCAGTCATGAGCAACAGGATGTGAATATTTCATTCATAACGGCACTGAATTCAGTCACCCCATTACAAGCACTACTAACAGGGATCCAAAAGGCCAGACAAGTTTCAACATTGAAAATACCAAGCAAAAATTTCTGGAATTATATTTAACATAACACTGTGGGAATAAAAAGAAAAGCAAGAGATTGCACAGGATACTGCTCACTGGCCTGAAGCACACAAAACAGAGACACGAGATTAGATTGTTTCAGAAATTCCTATACACAATAATTTCCACACGGCATACTAGGCACCATCTTCTAGGAAAACTGGAAGTTATGTTCATGTATAGCCCCTCTAACTTCAAAATTCAAAATATAACTTCCATTTATAAAATGTAGATAAGGAAGCTGCCAATTGCTATCCAATTGAGGCCACATTTTTACAAATGATTTTGATTGAAATGATTGATCCTGGTGAAATGCCTCTCCTTAAGCCAGACAATTCTGTTCATTCTGTCATTTTCTTTCAGAGAATTTTCAATAAACCACGGAGTGGGTTTACCATGTAAGGCCTATTCAGACTGTGATTTTAGTGATCCAGATAGTCATTGAAGGCTTTTGACGTTAAGCTGAACTCTTGAAAAAATTAAGAAAATCCAGATTTCCCTATGGAAAAGCCTTAGATGGGATTAAAGATTAAAGACTCCAACAATTCCAGCTGGGTACAAATATTATTATCTAAGCTTGCCTCACAATGACAAGTAACTAATTGTAATTCTAGCAAGGTAACTTCAAAGTATCATAAAAATTGTTTAGATATCTAAATACACAGACAGCTGTTTAAAGATGTAATCTTAACCAACATTTACAAAGGAGGCAAGCACAAAGGTCTGGTGTGTTTAAGCAATATGGAAGATACAAAACACCAGCATTCTGAAAACTAGGCAACAAGCCCCGTAGTGGACCGCATTTAGACCGAGTTGCTAAACAAAGAATATTTCTGCTCATCTCTTGTGCTGCAACCACACAACGATCTTTCCTTCTGCTCAAGGACACGTAATACAAACATCATCCAAATCTGACACAGCTGTGTTTGTGGTATAATCGTCACTGTAAGGAGTCTACTACTTTATAAAGGCCAGTACAACTTCAGATGTATAGTGCATAGGCTGCTCTGAAAGTAATGCCTTCTATTTATTTCCACAAAAACTACAACAAAGAGCACAATAACACTATTTGATATAGCAAATTCTCCACCACAAAACACTATGTTTCAGCATAGTCATTTCCATTAGCTCTGGATTTTCACCAGCATACACCTCTGATGCTGAGGGCCGCAATAATAAAATAGGAGGCATTACTTTCGGAGCAGCCCCGTACATCTTGTCCTTCCTAGAATGTTCTTTTCACACAAGTTCGCTGTTCATGACCACTGCAGGCTCCTGCCGGGCACAACGACCTACAAAAACGGTGCAACTTGTTTTACACAAAGGCAACAGCCACCTCCAAACTGTACTTCGTGATCTGTGCGGGATGCAGCCCGCGACATCAGCTTCACAATGCTGCCTAAGGATCTCGGAGCGAAGCTCAGCCGCGGGCCCCTTTGTACACACGGCCCCCGCTCTGCTCTCCCCGCAGAGCACACGCAGCCGCCGCAACAGCGGCAACCATAGCAACGCGGCGGCGCCCGCGCCGCCGCCATCGACCAGAACTGCCGTTGGGCGTGTGCACGGAGTTGCCCAGGCTCCACAGAGGGGCTGCGCGGCATCTTGGCTGTAGTAACGCGCGCGATGTGCTTCCATCTCTGCCTCTGAGCCGGCTCCCCGGCTGCACGCGCGCATTTTGAGCTTGCTGCGGTGTTCCAGGTGGGGCGGGGAGATGCTCGTGCTGCTGTCAGAGGCCGTGACTGACTTTAGCCAGATCTGAGTCTTGGAAATGACTGCAGGGCAAGAAGGGCAAGTATCCTGCTGGGGTGCAACAGGAGAGTAGGGCAGGGCAGGAGATCAGCCACTGGTCAGCCTAGCAGTATCTGCTTCATCAGGTAGCATTGACCAAAGTAAGGTACAGGCTTCCTTGTCATGTCTGCAAAGTCACTGACCCAAGGACTGCTCTGGTATCAGCACGCTGTGCCTCAGGTACCACTGCTATGTGCACAACATCTTTTTACACAAACCACACCTGAGTGACAGCTGCAGGTCCCAAGGCCTTGCCAGAAACACGTCCCTGGGGGTAAGTTAGGTAAGGAAGGCAGCAAAAAGTAGCGGGAAGTTGTTCAAGTGAAACTCCATAGCGCAGTAATACGGAACAGCAATGAGCGAAACCCGAGATCAGCAGTAGTGAAATGAAAGTGAAACAACTGAAGTGGGAAATGAAAACTGATGAAAGATAACTGTACAGTAATACAAACAGGAGAGAAAACTGAATTTCTGCAACATCTGCATTCTGCAGTATTGCTGGATGAAAGAGCAGCAAGATTGATGTGAAGATTGCCTGGTTAGAGCCACTAGCAGAGCTTGAATCGCAGCTTAAGTTCAAGTCGGGTACTGGTTCATAGGCACTATGTTACTGCTGGTACAGCTGCCTGTGTAGGCAGCCCGATACGTTCTGTGCTGTGCTCTCCGTGGAAACCCATCAGGTTCTGGCCCCAGCATTTTAGGGTGCACCCAAAAGTCTGAGGGACAGGACAGGATTGGTACATGGGTTTTGTAAAGTGAAGTGTGACATAAAGGCATACGGAGGTACAACAGGGGCTGTATCCTGAGAAGGGCGTGTTCTGCAGCCCGACGCGGACCTTCCCCTCCTCGCAGAGCCTCTACCTCCTCTCCTCCCCCTCCCTCCGGTGCGCCCATGGGAACCGCTCGTATAGAGATCATGGATGCGCTGCGAGCAGCCCTGGAGGCACGCTCTGGAAAATGAGTGGTACACGTCAGTTTTGTTTTCAAACTCAGTCCCCGTTGCAACTTTCCAATTATTTGAAACAGCACTTCCCCGTGCCCTGGGCTGGGCGCGGCTTCCGTTGCGCAGCGAACAACAAGCGAAACCGAAAGCCACAGCGGGGCTCATGTTAAGTGCCCGGGAACGGGGCAGCCTGAGAACAGCTGACGTCGAGCTGGCGACTCCGGCTCTCTCGGCCGCCCCTGCAGCCCCCGCTCCCGGCAGAAGCAGAGCCGGTCTACAGCGCAGCGATGTCGGAAGAGTGCCGAGACGAGCGCTTTCTTTACATGATTTCCTGCTTCAGGCCGCGGCTGAAGCGCTGCATCCGAGTGCAGCCAGTGCTGGACTGGCTGCCCTCGCTGAGCGCAGAGGAGAAGGAAAAGGTGCGGACGGCGGCGTTGCAGCGCGGCGAGGTGGAGGGGGCCGAGGAGCTGCTGCGCGCCGTGGAACGCGGCCCCCACAACCGCGGCTGGTACACTGAGTTCCTACTGGCGCTGAAGAAAGGAGGCTGCGACCTGGCCGCTTGCTACGTGAACCCCAGCCAGCTGCCCTCGCCCCGGGAGGAGGACGACCACGACCTCTGCGTGCACCTGGTGCAGCTGCTGCACGGCACGCTGGTGGATAACATGCAGACCAGACAGGTGGCTGCGAAGTGCCTGGAGCTGGGCATCTTTCAGGAGGAGGACCTGGTTGGGGTAGGTGAGCCGTACGGCAGCCCAACAGAGCTCAGCCGCTCCTAGGGGCTGTTGAGTGGAGAGTAGCAACAGGTGGGCTTGCAAGAGCAGAAAAGAATGTGCATAAGCTAGCTTGGTGAAGAAGCTTCAAGTAAGCCAGTGAAGGCTGTTTGCAGTAGGCCAGCAGCAGTAAGGATGCCAGCTAACACCCAGGATATGACAATGCCATAGGTAAGAAAAGACCAGTGTGTAAGTGAAAGGAATGTGGTCAGCTTTACTGTTGTCATTTTGACACAGACCTTTCTTCTGCGAAGTCCTAGAGAATACCTGAATTAAAACAAGACCTGCCTCACCTTTATTTTCTGCTTTAGATTCGCTAAGGAACATCATTTCCATTAGCATACTGTGAAGCTGGGCAAAAATATCAGTTTGGCAAGAAAGAGCAAGGCTTAACTTTGAAAGCATATGCCAGTGTTGGCTGTTTGTCTGGGAATGCCTTTCCTGAATTATTGTGAAACCTCCTTGAAACCAAAAACAGTGGAGTTCCCCCCAAACGCTGTCTGAAATGAAAATATGTAGTATTTGCTATAGCAATAAGGCAAAACTTGGTAAACTAATGGTTGAACGACATGGTTTTTGAGCTTTGTGTAAATTTGTAGAGTAGTTTAGTGCGCCATCTCAGTTAAATGAGGGTCACGTGTTTAATTTCATCTGGTTGATGATGATCAGGAAGCAGCAAGGGCCAGACTGTGCCAGAGACAGTCTTTTAGGAGGCTGAGGATCCATTCCTTAACAAAGGCGTATGTTCCCTGATTATGCTGCTTTTGTTTCTACTTAAGTCTCCTTCATTACCCTTCACAACCCAGCCAGTTTCAATATTGATGGGGCAGAGGATTTCTTAATGATATCCCCCAGCAGTGCTGCTGCTTTCTGTTTACTTTTCCCTGCTCCTAGTTCTCACACCCTTCAGTCTAACTCAAGAGGTTTTCACACTGTTCAGCCAAATTTAGGTCAGCTGTTCCGCCTGCCCGTTTTCTTGCATATCAGGAATGATGACTGTTGAATACTAAGGACATTCTTCTGGAAATCTCAACACCTGTCCCAGGCAGCTCTGCTTTTGGAGCAGTGCTTTTTTTTCCCCCTTGTGATAATGTGCCCGATTCTGTGTGTCACAAGCTTGGAGTGCTTTTATGTGGTTTGTTGTAGAGTAACAGTCACTTTTAACAGGCTACTCTATTATTTTATTATATTGTATTATTATATTCTGTCTTCCCAGTATTTGAGAAGGGACACTTTCCACCTTGTTTATGAAGTCATGTTAGAGATGAGGTCTGAGTTCTGGTAGGCTGTGTTGCATCACTTCTCCTTAATCCAAGATGGTTAATCTTGAAACCAGTGCGAACAACAATTATCATAGCAAAATAAAAACTATTATTATATAACAGCTATTACTATAACAATTTTAAGCATTACCAGTCTCTCAAATTAAATTTCACGTCACGTGTTTTACGAGGTCTGCTCCAAAAGTAATGCTTTCTATTTTATTATTGCGGCCCTCAGTGTCAGAGGTGTATGTTGGTGGTATGGCAGTAGAGGGTGAACCTTCCCACCAGTATTCCATTATGTGTTGTTGCTGTGTGATGGATGTGGAGGAGCAGACTGACAAAATGGCATCTGATGTAGAAGTGTGGATGAAGCAAAGGTGTTCCATTAAATTCCTCCATGCAGAAAAAATGGCACCCACTGACATCACCCTTCATCCCCTGCAGCATTCAGGTTCTTGTTCAGCGCTGGTGAAAATGCAGAGGTAATGGAAATGATTATGCTGAAACAGTGAGAATTTGCTGTATCAAGTAGTGTTATTGTGCTCTCTATCTGTTGTAGTTTTTGTGGAAATAAATAGAAGGCATTGCTTTCAGATCAACCCATGCATGTATACTATTCGTACTAACTTAATGAACTATTACAAAATCCTGTCTTAGGGTTTGTTTGTTTATTTTCACCAGATTGAGACTGTTACTGACAGTCGTGGGAACAGAGATGGCGCAAGGGAGCTGTTGAGCAGAATAGTGCAGAAGAAGGACTGGTTCTCTCAGTTTTTGGTTGCTCTACGAGAAACCCAACATGAAAGCCTTGCAGATGATTTAAGTGGAAATACAGGAGGTAACCATCTTATTCCATGAATACTTCTTTTTTTAAAAAAACTTTTTTTTTTTTTTTTAATTATTAGTTAGGAAACAAGACAAGGCTCTCATTGCAGGATTACAAATTAAAATTTTTAATGGCTAACTCAAGAGATTCTTGAACACTAAAAAATCCTTATTAAGAATAGTATGATTATAACAGTATGACCAAAATTAAACTGAACCCTTACCTTTTGTAGCCTATTGGTTTTGAATGTGTATTTTTATAATGATCATAAATATTCAGATGATTATTTTGAACAAATAACTCTTTTCTTGACTTCTTCAAGATTTCAATTAGTTTTTCCTTTGTAGCATGTTTTACAAAGTTTTTGGTTACTTTATATCCCCATGCAGTAATTACAATGTTGAAGAATTATTATCCCCTAGATGCTAAAATATGGGGAAAAAAATAAGCAGTCCCCGAATTTCCCTTTTTAAACTCACCTTTTTAAGATCTTTGAGACTAAAGTTTTTAACAGATTTTACATTTAACAGCTTTAGCTTTCTTGCTTCAGAAGCTCACCAACTTCTGTGGTTGTTATTGCTGCGTGTGGGACTATGTTTTAAGATGTTTCTTCTAGCTGAGGACAGGAATCGGCCTCTGTGAAACACAGATAGGCAGCTGCTGTGTTCAGTCATGCAGTTCGAAGGTGTTCAAAAAGTCTAGTAAGTAGAACAAAGTCAACCAAGTTAGAGACTCAGAAGGTGCTTCTGGATGAAAGTCAAATGCAGTAATTACAAAATTTATCTTTATACTTTTATTTTCAATTATTTCAAATTTTTACATTTCTGATTTTTCAGTGTAGTGCAGATTTTTGTAGTGTAAAAGTTAAATTTAATTCAGTTGCTTGATGCAATACTGAATGAATGCGTTTTCTAGAATTTCTCAGTAATCTTGGACAATGCAGGTTTTAAAAGAAATTGTATAGATTAACACATAACTTATAAATTGTGTTGTTCTTACCAGTCAATAAGTAATGTTCTGTGTAAACAGTCCTCTACATTTGTAGATGTGTAAAGTGTATGATTGTTGAAGCTTCTGCTGCTACAAGGTCAAAGAAGGTAGACATAAAAGATAGGCTCATTTGCTATTTTGGAAGGAGAACTGTGTTTATACAGTGTAGCGTTTCTGGTTGAACAGGAAGGGTTGGTTACAGTATAATAGGTTACTATTAGCAAATACCTGTACACAGAAATTCAGAACTATATTTAAAAAAAAAAAAATGGAATAGAATCAATCTAATAAATTCTTTAATTTCTAATTACAAAGTAATTGAGTTTAAGTCCAGAAAACAGAACTTCACATGAACAGAAATTGTTCATATGGATCCACTTATAAAAATGTGCCGAGGGAGTTGATTATAAGCAGTAGCAACAACTCCAGCAGCAATTCCCAGATATAACTGGGAGCTGATGATTCAAACTGATTCAAACTTCAAGCTGATGATATGTTGCGTGATTAAGGAACCATTCATATCTGTTACAAGTTCAGATGCAACTCAAACAATAGTTAAAACTGAGATAAATCCCACCTGAAATTATTTTAGTGGGCTTACTCAGCCAAAGGAGTAAGACAGCTAAGGCTGCTCTTTTTTTTTTCTCTCTTTTTTGTAAAAACTGCAGTTTTTACAAAAAGCATTTACAGTATATTGAACTGCATTTTTTGCCTTTGGGATATGCCTACTCTTAAATATCTTTAATAATAAAACAACAGAGAAAACAAAGAAAAATGTTTCCTGTATTTGGAATAAGACTCAGAATTAGAAGATGGGAAGACATTTTGGGAAACCTCTCTGTTTTCTGTTTTATGGGGAAGTTCGGAAGTCCTGCTCCAAGGTACATTCATTTATGAGCTTATAGAACTGATGGAATTGAAAAGGGCTAGTCCACAGTTCAATTTTCCAGTCTTCACTGTGACCACAAATATTAGAGATTTATGACCAACAACTTTATTAATAAACATTTATAAAAACATAAAAATTCCAAACTGGCATCTTTGCCAAGACCATATGTCATGCCATTGTGTATTTTCTCTACTCCACACTAAAAGATACGCTTTTTTTAATAGAGCCATGGAATTTCATTTTTACTTTCTAGGAACAGAGAATAAAGAAAATGAGTTGAAGAACAATACAAGCAAAGAAACAGAAGATGCAAGCCAACATGGACATGCTGTAACGGAGGATTTGAAACAGCAAGAAAATTTGGATGACAGTTTTGTCAGAGAGAGCAGTGTATTAGAAACTTCTGTTGGAAAGAACTCTGTAGTTTCAGGTATGTCTACCAATTGGTGTTTTGTGCTGGTAGTAGTTAAATTTTACTGGAAGTAACTTAAAGAATGTTCCCAGTTCATTAGCTCTCATCTTGCTCAAAAAATCAGGAACATACGCTACTGTCAAAGAGAATGAATGGAAAAATCAGATCTTGATTCCTTGGAAGCAGTGATTTCCATTTCTTCCTATCAGTTGTCATCAACACTAATTTTGGAGGATAGTTCTTTAAATTTGCTCACTTCACTTTAATGGGGTTGCTCTAGAACAAAAACATGGCCATACTTGAACTGATTAAAAGGTATTAATTAGAAAGGTATGAAAAAATCCTTACCCACTGTAACTAGACTGAGCTAGTTCAGCATGAATTTGCTGGCATGGTACAGACTGGCTTAGGAGGGCGTGCCAAGAAATTTTCGTGGCCTGTTGTTCATATGGATCCACTTTTAAAAATGTGCCGAGGGAGTTGATTATAAGCAGTAGCAACAACCAGCAGCAATTCCCATATATAACTGGGAGCTGATGATTCAAACATATGTTGTGTGATTAAGGAACCATTCATATCTGTTACAAGTTCAGATGCAGCTCAAATAATGGTTAAAACTGAGATAAATCCTACCTGAAATTATTTTAGTGGGCTTACTCAGCCAAAGGAGTAAGACAGCTAAGGCTGCTCTTTTTTTTTTTTTCTCTTTTTTTTTTTTTTTTTTTTGTCAAACATGAACACATCAAGAAAAATTTGGCTCTGAAAACTGCAGCCTTTCAGTAGTAATTTATTTTTTGTTTAGTGTGCTCGTAACAGCATATCACTATGATTTATAACAAGTAGTGGATTATTAACTGCAGCAGAAATATCAGCTTGTTTTTCCTGTATTAGAACATACTTTGGCATTATAAAGTAGAGGTATCAAATGTTTATTAATGATTTAGAATGGATCTGACTGAGTATCAAGTCTTAATCTTAGTCAGGTGCTTTCAGGGCAAGGCCTAGGATTTTAATTGTAGCTTTGCTGAAGATAGATTTTCACAGAATCACAGAACGGTTAGAAAGGTTTGGGTTAGAAGGGACCTTAAAGATTGTATAGTTCCATCACCTCTGCTGTGGGCAGGGTTTCCACCCACCCTTAGATCCAGTTACCCAGGATCCCATGCATGACTCTTGTTAGCTAGCTAGAACAATTAGCTGTTAAGTAGCCTACTACAAGCTAATTCTAGCCTGAAAACTATGGTTTATTCAATGAATTGTAGTGAAGTTAAATAGGCAGAGTATGTCTTTACTAGCAACTTGTGAAGTTGAACAGATCTGTTCAGTGAAATAGTGGGTGCTAAGGATGTATGTACAGTGTTAATTCTGGCAGTTTGATTGATTTCAGTCTGGTGTGGGCTGCATGTCTGCAAGTGGCTAGAATACAATCTCATTTGGTTTCATCTGAGGGGAGTTTTTCTAGCAATCCAAACCAGCTAATATGAAGTATGGACAATTGACAGATTCATTTTTAATTTACACTTCTGATCTGATCTAAAACAGTCATGTAGATTCAAGATGGGAAGGGCTGTTAGGAGACAGCATTGTGTGAAGATGGCTGTAGAGGAACTTACGCTGATGTTCAGCTATCTTGAAGTGCAGTATGCTTCAATCTCAATGCACCTGTACACACAAACAGAAGTGTTAATCAAGCCTCTTTATTTTTTTGTTTACAACCTCTCTCGTAATCTCATAAGACTATTTCTAGACCAGGCAGGTGAAAATACAGCTGGAAACCCTAATCCATTTTGCATAAGACTAGGAGACTGCTTACTTTACAGTTTGGTGTTGTCAGGTGTTTTGCATTATGCTCCCACCAGTCTTCTCTGTATTGAAATGGAACAAATTTCTACAGGAAGAAGCTTTTCAAATCACTTTATTTTATTACAATTTGCACTATATCTAAATTTTCCCCTGACTCTTTTATAGCAGTAGATTAGGCAGAGGGAGTAAAGGAGAGGAATGAGAGTATTAAGATTATAAAGAAAATGTAGAAGTAAGTAATTTAGCCTCAGAAAGATAACTGCATGTACAAAAACACAGATTAGAAATTTCATGCACAAAATACAGTGCAAAAACAGTTAAATTTGCAAGGTCTGAAGATGAAAACACATAGACTAAGATTTCTGTTACCAGTATAAGGAAGTTAATTCTAAAGAATTAACAGCTCTGTTTTTCAAGACCTGTTTCATAAAATGAAGTTGACTGGAACAAGTAAATTCTATGAAAATCTGATTTGTAGTAACCTTGGAGTTACTATAAGGTGGTACCACTTGATTGATTTTTAAGCAGCAGTTTCAGTAATGTCTTACAAAGTGTTCCCCTTAATGCTTCAGAATGGAGAAACTGCTCGTTAATTTGAAAGTATGAACGGTTTTACTGAGCTGTTTATTCTTGGTACATCACTGCTGTTTTTCAGTCTTTGAAACTTATTCTAAGGCATAAGGTAGCACAGGACAGGTAAGAGAGACTTTCTAAAAAAAAGTAATGTTGCATAGGTCTATGTTCTTCACTGCATTCCATTGTCTGTATGCTTTTTTATTTATTAATGCAAAGTGACTGAAAATCTTTCTATGCATTACACTGTTTTAGTATATAAGCAGCATTGTAAAGGAAAGCTAGTGAAAATGCTGAATGCAGGGGTTAGAATATCACCCTCTATTTTCATGGTTTTGGAATGGACTACTATTTTCTTTTAAAATATTTCAAGAGAATTGTCACAACTGAAAAAGGGGAACACTATGCTACTGCTATTGCATAATGTTCTCTCACCTTTCCTTTGGAAGATGAATATTCTACATTTGTCTTTACCACCAATATTTTATGTTGAGAGATGATTTTGTAATGCACCCTTCAGATTGTAACTGCACTGAATACTTTTTGAATACATATTCTCTGTTGCATGTGCATCTTTCAGTAGGTCTTGTTAGAGGGGAGACCGTGGATTAGATAAATATAATTTTAGTCCTATCTTCTCTTTTCTAACTGAATGGATTCCTAGAAAGTTGAGATACAACAGTGTCATGTTCTGCACTGGAATTCCTGTTAATGCTCCTCAGTAGCGTGTCAGGTCTTGGAACATGCATTATGATTAATGATATTTTTCTTCTGTCTATATGGAACGGAATATATCTATTCTAGAATAAAGAATATTTCTATTCTTCTGTACTTCTATAACACAGTGCATTCTTTTCAGATGACATTAAATGCATACTGTTACATAATAATTGGGAATATTTATTTAAATCATGCTCCTGCCGTGAATATATTTTTAAGTGCCTTTCCTTCAATTGCAGTGATTTCTGGGAAACCAGCTTCTTTATTTATGTGCTTAAAGTCTTTAATACTTCTGCCCATTCTATGGATGATGATGGTTCTTAGCTATTTTATATACCTATTTATTTATAAATAAATGAATATATATATTTGCATATCAATGATAAAAAGGTCAGTAAGGACGTGGACCCACTCTGGAAGGAAACTGGAGACCTGGTCACAAGGGATGTGGAGAAAGCTGAGGTGCTCTGCCACAATCTTCACTGGCATGGGTTCTAGCCATACCACCTAAGAAAGTAATGGTAAGAAGATGCAGAAAGTAGATCTGCTTGCTGTAAGTGAAGATCAGGTTTGAGACTGTCTAAAGAACCAGAAGGTGCACAAGTCCATGGTACTCAACCCACAGGTTTTGAGAGAACAGTAAGATGAAGTTGCCAAGCCACTATCCATCATATTTGAAAGGTCATGGCAGTCTGGTGAAGTTCCTGTTTATTGGAAGAGGGGAAACATAACCTCCATTTTCAAGAAAGGAAAAAAAGAAGATCCAAGGAACTGAAGGCCAGTCAAGTCTCACATCTTGACAAGATCACAGCTTGACAAGATCATGGAGTAGGCCTCCTGAAGGCCGTACTGAGGCAGTTGGAAAATAAATACAAGGTGATTGGTGGTAACCAATATGGCTTCACCAAGGGCAAGTCATGCCTGACAAACTTTGGCCTTAATGATGGAATTAAAGCATCAGTGGATAAAGGAAGAGCAACTGACCTTATCTACCTGGACTTGTGCAGAGCATTTGACACTATCTCACATGACATCCTGGTGGTCAAATTGGAGAAAAATGTGCTTGAGAGCAGCTGTGAGGAGAAGTGTTTGGGAGTGTCAGTGAATGAATGATTCAGCATGAGCCAGCAATGTGTGTGCTTGCAGCCCAAAATGACAACCATTGCAAAAATAGTTCGCTATTACTGTTTTATTTCTTATGCACGTTATGAACTGAGTTTCAGAGTGCTGCAGATAAGCTGACAAACAGTGCAGGATAAGTTTGTGTGCAGAAGATTTTTCTAGTAGAATTGTTTGTCTCTTCAGGTGTTAAAATGACTGAGTTTTCAAAAATCTGTATAAATTGTCTTTGTGGCTTGAAAAAAATTATCTGTGCAATATATCGATTGCCCAGCAGAGGGAGAGCTTAACATTAGAATATCAACAGAAAACTTGCTGTATTTCTCTGGTGGTGTCAAAGTTTTCTGCAAAGTTAACAGAATTTTTGTCTCTGCTTTTGGAGGACATAATAATAATCTTTCTGCTTTTCTTTACTTGAGACCTATGATTTTTGCTTTTTATGTTATATGAAGGAAAACCTGTTTAAAAAAAAAAAAAAGATTTTTTTTTTTTAAAAAAAGATCACAGTCCTGGATTTGATTTTCTTCTACTACAAATACAACATGTGCAGCGTAAATAGAATAAGAGAGTGTTTGTCTTCAGTTTGCCAGCAGCATTGCCAGCATGTCCTATCCAACAGGTTATTCTTTCTTTCTTTTTTCTTTTTTTTTTTTTTTTTTTACTCTTCACCCTCTTCTGAAAAGGAACATAGGACTACAGATGATTGTGCAGGTGGTCATGTACTTTACTTTCATGCAAGGAAAAAATAAATGCTGAATACACTTAATAATGAGCCTTTCTTCTGCAGTGTTTTTGATTTTTATTTTTCATTCCATGTTTTCTTCAGTAAGAAAGGAAATTAGACCTCAGCCATCCCTTCCAGACATTTGTCTAGCCTATTTTGACAAGTGAGAGAGAGAGAGCAAATTACACACATATTAGCTATTTATATTTGTATAGCAAATATACCACACCACATTTATTTCTGTTTTTCACTTAGAATCACTTGGCGCTGTAGGAGATGCAAGTGTCAGTAACTTGGATGAAAACCTGGGACAGAACAGCCCGACCAGTGATTCAGGTATGCTTCTTTTTGTTGTTCAGTGATTGCAAAATAAGCTTGGAGCACAGGCACTCTGTGAATGGGCTAAAACAAAAATTGATGGAAACTTTTAGATGAACTCCCACAGCAAACTGAAAGTGCCAAACTTCTTATTTTTTTGGAAAACAGGTACCAGTTCAATGGGTCTGAGCTTAAGTTTTGGCCCCCAAAGACTTAATTTAATGGGATCCTCTAAGTTTTGCCGTATTGTCATCATACAAATGGTCAGTGATGCAGAATGGAAATACATAGGGTAGAAGGAACTTCCAGAAGTAATCTAGTGTGGTTGTCTGTACAGATACCACTGCATATATATGCTTCTTTTGTTCTAACAGGAGCTAAATTGTTCCTGGCTCCTGCATGGGGCAGTGAAAGAGAATAAATAGGACAGGTTTTAGAGGCATCTATAGGTTGAAGAGAAGCATTTCCTAGGTACCTGTAAGAACCATAATGAACCTTTGGACCTAAGCAATTTAGTAGAAGTATTTGTAAAAGCAACCAAATCAGTGCACCTCAGGCAGAATGCACTTACAACTTGCCACCACTATGAACAATCAGTTTTTGCCTACACAGAATTCAAGTATCAGTTTTCTTTTCGAGTCTAGCATTTACAAAGTTTGTTCTGAGTTAGTGTCTTGTACAAGGATTAAGAAAAATCTGTATGCCTGACAAGCAAATCTGACTAAAAAAACTAATCCAATAAGGTCAATGTAATTGTTATATATCATATGCCTGCAAAGTGTTTACTGGAAATGCTTTAAAATAGTTTCAACCATTTTTAATATTGAAAATAATGTATTTTACAAGTACTCAGAAAGTTCAAGGTATGTCAAATCTAAATCCCTATCCTAGAGATAGGGTTTTAGCCTGTATGTTGTTAGCTCTAAGGAATGTAATTTGCATTTTTGTGTCAGCTGAGGTGAGTCATTGCTCATGTTGGACTTTTTCCTCACTGTGTCACATGAAATGTCAGGACACAGAAAGCTGTGTTTTGTGGTCACACACAGTATCAGTTGATCGAGCTTAAAAAGATTACTGATATGTGTCCACACATACGTATGTCACCATCCTTTAAGACTTCTCTGGAAAATCTGCTAGGTGAATTTGGCGTTGGCTACATCCAGTAGTTCAGTAGAAAAAAATAAATCCCTACAGTTATGTAAAGAGTGCAGAACAGATTTTTTTTCTTTTGCACTTACTGTTTTCTGTTTGTTTTGCTTATGCTTGGGTTTTAAAAAAATATATTAAAAAAAAAAATGCTTTTTATTGGAGCCTAGTAAACTCATTTTAAAAACTATAAGAGGAATAGCTAACGAGATAAAGATGGAATTTTTTATATTTATGCATTTTATAATTTGAAATTTTGCCATGAGGCTTTGTATTAATGGAGACATTTATGTGGCATCTTATGTGGCATTTTAAAGCGAATAATCATGTGGTTTTAGTTACAGTGCAAGTATCATTTTACACTCAAGAAAAGTGTTGGAATCAGGACAATAGAAGAATAATTATTATGTTTCTTTTAGGCTAGAGCAGCAGTTTATATGAGCATTGTATGAAGGCAGACAGCTTCCCTAAAGTCGTACTGTGCATGATTAAAATTCTTTAATGGAGTCATATCTTCTGAAAAGATTTCTGTATTTACCTTTATCTTTAGAGGGATTGAGGAAAGTAGGAGGCAGATAAGTTAAATATTTTTTAGGCATAGACAGTTAGTTGAGGATGTTAGGATACTGAAATTTAACTAAACAGATGGGTGATAAAGTGCTAGTTTCAATATGATTGAACTATTGGATTTAGTCAACCAGAAAGCAAACAATATTCTTCCACAAAAGAGAGTAGTAGAAGTCAGATAAGTGACAGCCAGTAATCTCTGGTGTAAATTTCCCTGTGTTCCAGGTAGTACTGCACTCACGCTAAAAGGCAAAACAAGCAAAAAACACTTAGGAATGGTATTCAGGTGTTTCCATCAGCAATATTTTATCAATATTTTATCAAGCTTCATTACTTCTTGTTAGTTTAATTTTATTGAATGGAATAAGAGGTACTAGAAAAACACTTCTTTTGTGTATGATGTATCAGTGGTAATAAAAGCCCCATGATTCTTCATTTAGTATCATCAGGAAATACAGCCACAGGGTTTTATCTTCATTTTTAGTCTAGTAGAATTTGTGTCTCTTCTTCACTGAGGATGGTACACATTCAGGCAAATTTAAACATAGCTGGAGAAAGAAAATATGCCCAGGACTACATTGAAATAAATGCTTCTTCTATTCATATATATATGATTTCTGACTTCCTAAAAATATATAAGCTCAGAGACCTGACACAGTTTTCTCACCGACTGAAATTATGTGAAATTATTTTTTTTTTTACCTTTGAATGTTGTTTGTTTTACCTGTGAACGATGAATCTGGACTCTCTGCCACTACATTTTGTGTTTTGATGGAAGGTTTTGCCTTTGGGTGGTAAATGTGCATGGCCTTTTATTGATCAGCTGAGACTGAATTTTGTATGAGTGAGTCTGGAAGCAGGGCAGTCTACCATGAATAGATGGTCATGTTCTGCAGTTAGCTCTGTCTTGTATGGGCAATTGAATTTTCTCATCTATTTGATCTTCATACTTTATGATTCTCTTCATCAATTTTTAAGTAGTCCCCATATCTTCTTTCTAAGGCTCCATCTTTTTTTCTTTTTTTCTTCCTCTGGGAAATATTTAGAAAGCTAGTTCACTTGCAACAAACTAAATAAGAGCATCACATAAGATTGCCTGTATTACAAAAACTGCAGCTCTGAACGCTTTTTTTTGTTTGTTTGTTTGTTTTCAGTGTACTGAATTGTATCATTTGAATTCGTACATGATAGGAAACATATTAATGTACATGAGTGAAGATGTACAGTGGCTAATTCCACCTACCATGATAGATGGCTGGATGTAAAGCAGTTCTGATCTGGAGTTGTACAGGTCCACAGAACAGCATTTCTTATGCTCATATGCCACGTTTCTCTTTATTCATAAGATGCATCTCACAGTAAATTAATGTTTTTGACATTTTTCAGCTGTTTGTTGTTCTGATAAATGCCTCCTGTTTGATATTTAAATTTCTTTGTACCCTTAGGTGAAGATGAAGCAGAGGGCAGAGCTTCACCTGAGCCAGATCTCACCCTGAGAGATTACCAGATGGAAGTTGCAAAACCAGCACTGAATGGGGAGAATATTATAATATGTCTCCCTACAGGCAGTGGCAAGACCAGAGTGGCTGTTTACATTACCAAAGATCACTTGGATAAGAAGAAAAAAGCATCAGAGCCAGCAAAAGTTATAGTACTTGTTAATAAGGTATGTTGGTCTCTTCAAAAATAGTATTTTTCAAACCTTGTGCACTGTTAGTAAGAAACTTCTAAAGTGAATGTAAATACATTTCCCAACTTCTGCAGATGTAGCTATGTTTGAAGTCATACAGCCCTAGACTGTCATCTCCATTATATGGGTGCAAACATTAATTATTTTAATTTAATGCTGTGCAAGTGGGAATTTACCCACTTACTGTGTCCTCATAACTACATTATTGATAAAAAGTATTATTATTGTTAGGATTAATTAAAATAACATTTAAAAATGTATTTTTCACATTATCTGTTCGGATTTAGTAGTGAAGGCCATCTAAGGAGCTGCACTAATTAAGTAATATCTTGTCAGATTTTCTGGTAATTACTGTAATGTTTACAGCTAAATTCAGAGTGGATAATCTGAACCAAACTTCTCTTATTATGGTATTGAAGTATATAAATGCATTTAAGAAGTTCCTTTAAAGATTAAAAGATATCTATATCCTCCCATGAGAATAGAATTGACAGTATGTTATAAGCTCAGCTGAAGAGCTGGAGCATGCATAGTTTGTTCTTTCTAAGACACAGCTAAACTAAAGTTCTTGGGTCAGAAAGTTTTCATAGGAACAATTGCAGGGGAGGGCTTGGTTTGTGGATTTTTAGTGTTTATTTCTCCTCTTTTTTTTTTTTTTTTTTTTTTTTTAAATATCCTACTCCATAGTGAATAAGGGGATGTTTATTTATTTATTTATTTTTTTAAAGATATTTCACAGAGTACACTCACCTTACATCTGTGGCAAATAAGCACATATTTTTAGTTCTACATATATTCTGATTTAAATTCTTTGGAAACTGTTTTTCTCAGGTGCCGTTAGTGGAACAGCATTTACGAAAGGAGTTTAGTCCATTCCTGAAACGCTGGTATCAAGTTATTGGTTTAAGTGGTGATTCTGAGCTGAAAATCTCATTTCCTGAAGTTGTCAAAAGAAATGATGTCATCATTTGTACAGCACAGATCCTGGAGAATTCACTGCTAAATGCCACTGAAGAAGATGAAGGTGTCCACTTGTCAGGCAAGTTTTTTTATTCTGACATTTTTACAGAAGGGCTGGAAGTATGACTGTTCTGGAAAACTACAGATTAAAAGTGTGCCAGATTCAGCAATTAATGTTTTTTTCAGTTGACTGTACAAATGCAAGCTGTACTCTGAGAGTCAAAACCAGACCTTAGATAATGAGCATGCAGGTTTTTCAAGCCAAATTAGACTTTTGCATTTACTTATACTTCCCATTTTATATAGCTCAAGTACAACATCATGCAAATAAGCTCTACTGATTGCTGTTTCTGAGCTTAGTAGAACATTGAATTACATCATACAGGGGCCATAAATGAATTTAGAAAAAATTACTGGAAATACATATGTAGTAAGTAGTTTGGGAAATACAGTGACACATAAGAAAGAAGACAATCTGTCATAAAAGTTAGATCCTTTAAAATCTTACCATTTTGCTAACATTAGTAGGGTTAATTCTAACTACTGTTTAAGGAAGTTGTACTTTGCACATGAAGAGTGCAGAAAAGATTCCAAAGTTCATTAAATATATACAGGTCCGTCCACTTCTTACTAGAATATTTCAAATGCAATTAGTACTCATATAAACAATCAGTTCAACGTTGTCCTTATCTGTAAGAAGACTTATTCAAACAATTTTACATTTGAAAGAAAATTATTTTGTTTTGTTTTTTTCCCCCAGATTTTTCACTCATCATTATTGATGAGTGCCATCACACTCAAAAGGAAGGTGTTTACAACAATATCATGCGACGTTACTTAAAAGATAAGATCAAGAACAGAAAGCAGGCAAAAGAAAACAAACCTTTGATTCCACAGCCTCAGATTCTGGGACTTACAGCCTCACCTGGAGTCGGCGGTGCAAACAGTAAACCGAAAGCTGAAGAACATATTCTGAAAGTAAACTGCCCTTTCATTTTCAAATCACCAAAGAAATGTTGTTTTGCTGAAGTAAAACTTTATAGCATCGGGCTCCAAATATATAATCTGAAATTTTTTTTGTGTATGTGTATGGGAATTCAGCTTAGAGTCATTCAGCAAATTGTCCCACTACAAGTTAATGGAAATCACTATACAGATAAAGGCTACTTACATAAATTGAGAAGTAAAAGGATTGGCACCCTTGAAAAAAAAAAAACACTCTTGAGATTCAAGGCAAGAAATACACAAAGCAGCTATACATTTTTTTAATTAATAATAAAATTAATCAATTAATAATAATAATAAAAAAATTCCATTGCTGGATTCAAATTTACTGCATATTTTAAGCCCTAGGGAGGTCACAGTATTTTACATCTATATTTCCAGAGCAACTAAGCTCTGCTTGTATGTGGATGCAGGAAAGTGAAAAATGAATTTGTCTACTAAAAACAAGCTAAAACGAGGTACCTGTGAGATGAAGGTAGCAAGTAAATTCATTTATTTTCAACAGTTAAGAGTTTCTGGTTGAGAGGGAGTAGTATGTAGTTCCATAAACACACAATTGGAGATAACTGGTTAGATTCTGTGCCTAAAACAGCTGTGATTCTGAAAGAAACTATTTAACTTGAAAATCAGTGGATTTAAATTAGTGATACAGAAATAGAATTTTGCACAGTACTTCAATGAAGATTCCTGACTAGTAAATTGCACAGTAACAAAATGTGAAACTGAATAGATAAGACCTGCAAGAAACTGTTATGCTCTATTGAAATACATGTAATTATGAGGTATATTGAGACAAAAACTTTCAGGCCAGGAGAGAAGGGGGAAAAAAAAGATTCTGTGAAATCCTAATGGTAAGATGCTGGCTTTTCTGTGTAAAGAAACATAATCTGAATTTGCAAGTTCAAATAGATACTTACTGCTCCAAACACTGTAACGTTTGCCTGCCAGACAACTCTTCATGGGGGGGGAAAAAAAAAAAAAAAAAGCATTTCTTTAAATGTGCATGTCGTCTCAGGAGAGAACAAATACTGAAAAACGTATTTCAGTTGTGCAGTTAGTGTAGAAATTTTCTCCGAGTTCCAAGAAAGATCATTTCAAATTATTTTCTACATATATGTCAAGATTGTTAGAATAACAACATGACATTTCTTTCATTCTATTTATTCTTTTTATTTATTTGTTTTGTAGTGTAACATATTTTCTTCTGAAGTATTGGTGACATATTTTCCTTTTCAAATTACCTGCTTTGCACCCTCATCTGCAAACATTTTCATATGTGAAAGAATCACTTCTGGCCTAAAAAGTAAAAGCAACTTGCTTTTCATTCCCAAATTCTCTTCAAAGAGTTTGCCTTTCTAATAAGAAAAAAATGCGGAAAATTCTGGAAAAAAAAGTCAATATATAAATGAGAAAGTATGTTGCATTAACTCATTTTTCATGTTAAATAAGCCAAGCAAAAATATACATTATTTTCTTACAGATCTGTGCCAATCTTGATGCATGCAGAATAATGACTGTTAAAGAGCATGCCTCTCAACTGAAGAACCAGGTGAAGGATCCATTTAAGAAAACTGTGATTGCAGATGACAAAAGAAAGGTATGTTTTATCAAACAAATTACTGTTGAAATTACATTTCCCTTTCAAAGAATGATATCAAATTCTTCTTTTTTAGCGAGGGCTATTGGTGATGAGTGGATGGTTGGACTGCGTTATCTTGTGGGGTCTTTTCCAACGTTGGTGTTTTGCTGTAGATCTACTGTGGTCCATAGCGCTATTTGAATATGTTTTTTGTTTTTTTTTTAATGTGTTTCCATCATTTGAATGGAAAAGTATTAGTTAAGTGAAACAGAAACAAAAGTTTTACATATTTGATTCTGTAGTTCAGAAGATCAAAAGACCTTGACATTACATGTGCTAAAAATATAATATTCACAGCAAAATATTTATGATGTTTTGAACTATTGTTTTTGATGATTGTAAATGCACACAGCAACCTTACTTGGCTCTGAATTTAATACTTTAGGTTTTAAGTTTTTTTTAATTTGGTATCAGCCAGAATAGCTAGGTCCAGTGTTTATTCTTGCCAGAAAATACTTACTTTAGTAATCTATTTCTTTGTAGGATCCATTTAGAGAAAGAGTTATTGAGATCATGCAAGACATTCAAAAATATTGCCAGCTCTATCCAAAATCCGAGTTTGGATCTCAGCCATATGAACAGTGGGTGATTAGGGAAGAGAGAAAAGGTAAGTGTGTAGAGAAAGCACCTTGGCTTTATCTGCTGTTTTTGGAATTTTTAAATGTTGTTTTATATTTTGTTAACCTTTAGCTGCAAAAGAAGAAAAACGCAAGGAACGTGTCTGTGCAGAACACTTGAAGAAATATAATGATGCACTGCAAATCAATGATACCATTCGAATGGTTGATGCATACAATCACCTAAATAACTTTTACAAGGAGCTAAAAAGGAAGAAGACAGCAGTGAGTGATGATGATGAAGAACCATTAGTATCAAAAAAGGATGAAACAGATGAATTTTTAATGGGTTTATTTCATGGTAAGCTAGAAATACATGGTAATTTTAAATATTAGAAATCGATTTGCATGTGCCCATTGATTATTACTGCATAGAAAATTGCACTGTTATTTATTATGAAGATATGTGAGTGTCTCAATTCATAAAGTACGAAGTACATTAAACGTCAGTGTGATTTTACACAGTCTGATAGTGATAGGATAAGGGGGAATGGTTTCAAACTAAAAGAAGGGAGATTTAGGTTAGATTTTAGAAAGAAATTCTTTATTCAGAGAGTACTGGCACAGATTGCCCAGAGAAACTGTGAATTCACCATTCCTGCAGACATTCAAGGTCAGGTTGGAGGGTGCTCTGGGCAGCCTGATCTAGTGGGATCACAGCAGTGGGTTGGGACTGGATGGTCATTAGGGGCCTTTCCAGTCCAAACCATTCTGTGATTCCGTATGTCCAAACATGGAGTAGAAGTTCTTCAGTTTTGGCCTGAGGACACTTCCTTTATGCTCATTCTAAGTAAAAATTGTTTTCTCCTTTGTTCCAGTGAAATGTCCCTGAGGATGTTCTAACAGGTAGATAGAATGTGTATTCCATTATATACTCCTAAGGGACAAAAGGGACCAAACTCTGTCCAGCAAATGGAACAAAAATAAGGTCCAATGGCTTTTTGTTTTTTGTTTCTTTTTTTTGTTTTTTTTTTTTTTTTTTTAAATAGCCCTCTCTACCAACATTTCACAACATTTCACTACTTACTAGGAGACTGGAAGTTCCAAGTAGAGCTGTTACTGAGACAATTAAACAGAAGGCTAAATTTCAGGCCAAAAGTTGTTGCCGTTTTTTTCAATCATTCACCTTGGAATGAGGATTTATGCGATCCTTTGTGCTGTAATCTTTGCAGCCTCTTTTTTTTCCTCTTACTGCCTTTACAATGATAAGGAGATAGGTTGGCTTCTGAGTGGTGCAAAAGAGAATGGATTTTACTGCAGCATGTGTACCATTTCACACAACAAGGTGGATTAATCACACAGTAACCTGCAAGTGGTTGTAGTGTCAACACAAGCCTTCCTTCTCCGTCTTTAAGTACCATTGTTGTGTTTATAAGGTCATTTGACCATAAGTTTTTAAATATTAAAATTTTTAAATTAAAAAAAGAAAGTGTGATGAATCCTCCCTGATCATGAGCAATAATACCTGTGTGAGAGAATCATTCACCAAGCCTTTCATTGAACATACTGAAATGTCTATAAAAGCTTCAATAAAGAAAAGAATGCAACAATCCTGGTGCATATAACATGGCAGGTTTCCAAAAAAGTTTCCTGCTTTTGTGAGTTTTCAGGGAAAAATTATGTCTAAATGTAAATGGAAAATATCAGCACTGATGACTGCATATTAATCTGTTTTTCCAAATAAGACTTTTTCAGTTATTTTTAAACTTCAGCAAATATGGTAAGCTGTGATTTAACTCTTTAGTAGAGTTGCTCTTGCTGAATTTTTCTAGAGCTTTTATTTTACTTGGTTACTTTTTCTTAATTCATATCTACTGCTTTTAAAGCAAAAAAGAAACAGCTGAAAGAGTTGGCTAGAAAGCCAGAATATGACAATGAGAAGCTAACGAAGCTCCGAAACACTTTAATGGAAGAGTTTACAAAGACTGAAGAATCAAGAGGGATTATTTTCACGAAGACTCGACAAAGTGCCTTAGCTCTATACCACTGGATTATGGATAACCCTAAATTTGAAGAAGTGGGAATCAAAGCTCATTATCTTATTGGTGCTGGACACAATAGTGAAACTAAACCTATGACTCAGGTACAGAAATATGCACTATGGTGTTAAAATCTTGCACGTATTTTGAGAAAACATTCTTTTTTAGTACTAGTACAAAGGACTGCATTTTGGAGCCCAGAGCTCTGCTTTCTCATCTGCCAGCATCTTACAGTTAGAGGCTGTAGGTTACATGAATAACAATATTTCAATTTTATTTCCACTAGAAACAAGTTTTTTTGGTGCTTGGATTCTGTGACAGTAGGAGTAAAAGGCAATAGTTTCCTAGTGGTGTGTCTAGTCAGTAGGGTCACAATTTGTAGTGAGTCATATGAAGAAAAAATAAACAAAATATCAGTAGAAGGAGTATGATAGTTAAGTAATTCAATTTACAGTTTAGTGGCTGAATTGAAAAATGAAGTGAACCACAGTGTTAATGATGCCTTTTTCTGATATAATCATTTAATCAATTTATACAAATTTATATCTGCTCTTCACCCTGCCAATCTCTGAAAGAAAATTTGCCAAAATTCACAATGAAAATTTAACAGTTGGTCCATCTCTTACCATTGTGTTAACATCAGACATCTTTCTGATAATTTAACATTTTCAAAATTAAATGCCTCAATGTGCTAAGACTTTTTCTGTGTTTTATACCCCATAAAATTGCTACTCCAGCATCTAAGCATAAAGGATGTTTACTGCAGAGTTCATTTACTTCATCTCCTTTCAGATTAAAAAAAAAAAAAAAAAAAAAAAAAAAAAAAAAGTGAATTATTAACTCAAAAATAATGACTTTATTACAAATAGGATGCATAGGATGCTTGTATTCTTCTGCTCAAGCTTATTTGAAATGTTCAGCTAATTCAGAAGTTTGTGTTTTGGATGCTTTATCTATTATGAGCATAATCACTGTGTTTTGTTTTGTTTTGTTTTTTTTCTCCCTATGGAGAGCAACAGAATGCAGTTATGGGGAATTTTAAGTATTTTGGAACTTCAAAGTACTGAAGACTGTACTATAAGATGAAATAAGATGAACCTCTTATTAACTACTTAAGAAACTTTGTAAATATGGAAGAGAGAACTATATTATCAAAACTCATAGCATATCTGAATTGGAATCATCAACTACAACGTTCCCAGCTCAGTTACCTTTAAAAGATTTGTTTCTTCTCCCTCCTCTGTCACAAATGGCACCAAACTCACATCATATTCAAAAGAAACTCCTCATTTGTGATCTCGAAAGATGTTTAACCATAGTTTTTGAAGTCACTGATGTTTATACTCTGAAACGATTGAACTAAAATTCTTTAATCCTCTTCATTACAATAAACTAATGTCAGAATCTAATACTGAATGTTAATATATTGATGTATTTATTATTATTATTATTATTATTGAATTATTGAATTTTTTATTATTACAGAATGAGCAAAGGGAAGTCATTGATAAATTCCGAGGTGGGAGTATAAACTTACTTATTGCTACTACTGTAGCTGAGGAAGGCCTAGACATCAAGGAGTGTAACATTGTTATTCGCTATGGTCTGGTCACCAATGAAATTGCTATGGTGCAGGTAGGAGTTTTTTGCATACCTAACTTATTTTTAAAAGTGCTTTTTTGCTTGGAATACACAAATGGTGAATCATATACCTACATCTGTACGTAATATAAAATTTGCCTCTACGTGGAACAGTGTAAAATTCATTTAAAGCTTTACACAACTAGTAAGCTGTCTTATGCCTGGTGTAGAAAAGATAAGAGGATGTGACCAGAGGCAGGCCTGGTTGAAACTAACTTTCTGTCTTTAAGTAATGTGGAGAAGATGGACTTTTAAGCTTATGTGCATTTCCAGCCTGTGATCAATCAAATTCATTGCTTTAATGACCACTGGACGATACATCCGCATGGCTACAACTCTCCAATTCATATAATAAATGAAATGTATAAAGACATTTGTCTTGCCAGTAGTTGAAAAGAGATAATTGCATATCATAATACCAGTTTGTCTATGTTTTCATTTAATTTGTAAATATGTTTGAGATATTTGTATGCATGCTTATTTTTTTGGTGACAGGATACGATTTCTGCTTTGCAAAATGTTGTGCTAATGACAAATCTCCTGAATGCTATTTCACAGGTATCTTCAATGATAATAGAGAAACAGTGTATGGTATTGGCTGATTCGTTATCTGGCTAAGTGGAAAAAAAAAATAAAATGCTCTGTGGAGTCATTGCATAAAAGACTGCAATAAGACTGTTGTATCTGTCCATTGTTCCAAAATAGGAACAAGTGTTGTTTGATGTTGCAGGGAATGTTGTGTTTTTTATACTGCATTCTTTGCAAATTGTAGGCCCGTGGTCGAGCTCGAGCTGATGAGAGCACTTATGCACTTGTGGCTTCAAGTGGCTCAGGAGCTGTTGAACGTGAAGATGTAAATATTTTCCGTGAAAATATGATGTATAAGGCCATTCAGCGTGTCCAGCAGATGCCGCCAGAAGAGTATTTGAACAAGGTATCTGCTACAGCTCTGCACTTTTCCATTCAAGAAGGCTGATGGCTTTCAAAGGAATTCTTCTGTAAAGAATACTTTCTACTATTAAGGGAAGAAAAATTTAAATTATATTAGCTGTTACATATGAATAATTTTGCCAATCTTTGTTTCTGCGCCTTCTGTTGATAAAAGAAGTAAGTTGGGAAAATCAACTAAAAGTACTGTCGATGAATTCAGTAAAGTAACTGAAAGAGAAAATGAATTACTATTACATGGTGTCTTTTTTTCCTTTTGAAGACATAACTTATTAGCTTATTTTTTGTTGAATATATCATTTTGAATTAAGTTTTCAGAATACGTTTTACTTGTAAGGATCTATAATTTCTGGAAATAAGTGTTTAGATTTATGAGGTTGTTACGATCATTCCACTAGAATATTGTCTTACTGGTACGTTTCTAGATTCAGGACTTCCAGTTGCAAAGTATAATGGAAAAACAAATGAAGGCAAAGAGAGATCAGAGTAAGACATATAAGAAAAACCCTTCACTAATAACATTCCTGTGCAAGAATTGCCACAAGCTGATATGTTCTGGAGAAGATATACAAGTTATTGAAAATATGCATCATGTCTGTGTGAAAAAAGATTTCCAGTAAGTGTTTATGAACTAGTTTGTCTCTTTCAGACGGAAAAGGATTTTGTTTTCAGTGAGGTTGTGCAGGGCCTGTAATCCTTTAGGCCCTGGGAGAGGGGAAAAATAAACAGATTTTTCCAATATTGCCAAATCTTAATCTCAGTAATACTACTGACAGACCCCAGACAAAAGTCTGAGCCATGACTGTGACTCATAAACAACAAGTTGATCATCTGTGCATTGACAACTGTACATTAGGAGAATACTCATGCTGGTGACACACCGACTATATCTCTCCTAGTGTTCTTGTTTTTTTTTATATTTCCATTGCAAGAGATGTCACACTATTTAGTTTGTTAAACGTTTACTTATATTAAACAGTGCCAGGATGGCAAGAAGTGACTTTCTTTTCTCACTTATAATGGAAATTAAGAAGCCAAGAAAATGTTTTAATTCAATTTCAGTTTATCATAGTAATTTTATGATGGGTATTACACATTACAAATAAGGCATGCTTTTTTAATTATGTAGCTATTCTACAAAGTCATTGCCTTCCAAATTTGTTCTTTCACTGAGACTTATCACTGGTATAATTTGTATAGACTTTTTGAAGAGTTACTGAGAAATTAGTGCTCATATATTGAAAAAAAAGTGAATTGTATATGTGTGCATTGAATCTACTCTGATATTAAAAAAAAAAAAAAAGAAAAGAAAAAAAAAGTGCCAGGGGAGATTCGGGTTGTACATTAGGAAATACCTCTTCTCTGAGAGAGTGGTTGGGAACTGGAATGGGCTACCCAGGGAGGTGGTGGAGTAACCATCTCTGGAGGTGTTCAGGAAACATTTAGATACTCTACTGAGGGACATGGTTTAGTGGGAAGTATTGGTGATACGTGGACGGTTGGACTGGATGATCTTAAAGGTGTTTTCCAACCTTGGTGATTCTATGATTCTGTGGTTCTATAAAATGCTACAAAAGATGGGATGGAGCACGTTTATATGTCGCCATTACTTAAAAGCATGTAATACGACTTTCTGTTTTCTTTGGTTCTGTCTGTGCACAACAGTCAGACGGTTTACTGCTTCTACTTTCCGTGACTGACTTCAGTAATAGCTGTCACTATTGACCACTGTATTCTGACTCATGTTTTCTGACTGCTTTTCAGACATCTTTACCATATAAGAGAAAACAGAACTTTGCAAGACAAGCATGCTGATTACCAGACAAATGTGGAAATTATATGTAAAGATTGTGGGCAAGTGAGGAACAAATTCTTTTCATATTTTTATGTTGTTTGTGTTTGTCTTTGCGTGTCTAATGATAGTGTGTCTGAAACATGGTTTCCTTATACTTACAGGCCTGGGGAAATATGATGGTTTATCGAGGTCTTGACCTGCCTTGTCTAAAGATTAGAAATTTCGTGGTTGCTTTTGAAGACAAGAAAACAACAAAGGAGATTTTCAAGAAATGGGGAGAACTGCCCATCAGGTTTCCTAAGTTTGATTATGCAACTCATTGTCTTCAAGCGATGAAGATTAAGGACTCAGAATGAAAATAAAGACTTCAAAATCTTCACTGGCTGCTGTTCAGAAGCTCCTTTGTCTTGTAGAGTTCTGCACCATAGACACTGAATCATAAACCCTATGAAGGCTCCTGAATTCCTTAAAAAACTGCCTTGAAGAGGAGAAAAGGCCCCAGGAAGAAGGACAAAGTCACATAGTAGCTGTCTCTGCTTTAATTTGTTCTGATACTCCAGAACAAAGAACAAATGCATTGTAGTGGTGTGCATTCATGGAACAAATTCCCTTCTCAGTACTGTCCAGTGTGGCTTGACAACACTCAAATGCATGTTAGGTAACCTGTCTTCAAGCACAGAACATGAGACGGACTTCTTGAGCCTTGCCATGGTGATTGCTTTCAGTTCTACTTTCTTCTACAACCTTCATGAAGATAAAATGTCTTAAAAAAGAAACCATGTAAAGAGAGCAAATTACTTGGTTGTTATTTCTGAGTCGTTGTTTCTTCAGCGTTTTCATGATTTAGTCTTTCACCTTATCTTTAGCTATAAGCTTATAGATTTTTATGAAGTAAAATTTCATTAGAAGACATTTTAAAAAATCAAGCCCTTAAATTTACTTGAAACGGATTATTTTAATGTCCACGAAGCACTATGCCAAGTGACTTTCTTTGTGTTAGTTTCATACAATTGTTAAACTGCCTATGCAATAATGTGGTTTTTTTTCCAATAAATGACTGTAATGAATAGCATTTGCCAACTTTGGTGCTGTATAGTCTGTTTCATTGTAATTATTTTGACAGTAAAAAGACTACAGTTTCACCCTAGAAATGTATGGTGGTATTCTGACTGTAAAAATAGCAAAATGCATCACTGTAATTATTTTATTGACAGATTTTTCTTCTCTCTTTTACATATTGGAGTGAGAGATCTGTTTGTTGTTACAACAGTCAGCTTTGTAAACCCAGTGGTATGTTTACTGGAATGGACATGTAAACACTTCAATAGCCCAAGGTAAAATTTCGAAGTTTCAATTAAGCTAAAGAGTATAACTCAGCAAAAAGAATCTTCTTACATCTAGATTTGTATTGTTCTACGTTCTTAATAGGAATATAAATACTTTGTAAATTATTTAAAATCAGATTTTATTTCAAGTGTGCATCAGGACCAGATTTTTTTTTTTTTCATGTTTGACCTTATTTTGAGGGGGGGAAGTGTCTCATTTTTAACAGAAATGTGGCATGTTTCAAGCATCATCAAACTGACAGGCTAATTTGTGGAGAAGTACTTACTTATAAACGTATTATAGTATTATAAAACAAATATGCATCCTGATAAGTTTTTACTGTAGAGGTTTTGTAGATTCACTGTGCTTAACCTACAGAAATCGTGTCTTATAGGTTGAAATTGTTCTAAGAAAAGGAAAACATGTCAGATGTATTGAGAGTTAAGAGGCTATACACATTAAGATCTTTCAAGACACTGCACTTCTACAATTGTAATGATACAACTGAAGCAGGAAAATCCAGTGGGAAACAGAGTATAAGGAGTTGGTAGTGTATGTATATTTTTATTGTGTGTGTCTTTACACAATATTATTCCTTGCTTAAAATATTTTGCAGTGAAAAACAAATATAAAATCTCCAATTTCTTTGTTTGGTGTTGCATAATTTGTTAGATTTTATTAAAAAAAAAAAAAAAAAAAAAAAAAAAAAAAAAAGTGAAACAAAAAGAAACCAAACCAACATTTCCTTCATATATTGTCCTGTAAGCAAGTTACTCTCTTTCTTATATTGGTATTTTGATTACTACTGAAAGTTTTGGTGACTTTTGAATCTACTTAATTCTGTAGGTTTGATTTTAGACATGGATCTGAGAATCTGACTATTTAAAGATACTGTAGATTGATAGATCATGGAGTATTGGGACTTAAGATGTATTTTGTTAATGTGATCATTATCTGATCTGACAAATAAGATGCTATGAAATATACTAAGAATTAAATATCAGAAGAGTTTATCTTGGCAAGTAATTATCCAGATAATCTTTGCATTTCTTTTTTATATGAATTGTCACAGTTCTTTGAAGAAAACTTTTAAATCAGGAAAGGCTTGTGAGATGTTTAGAGTGTAAATGTAGCGTATATCTATAATTTCCAAATACCTGTCGTTTATTCAGCATTTTGAGGAAATTTATAAACCTGGTAAAACTGTATCACTGGATCTGTTGCTTCTGTACTGAGTAGATCTTCTGAACTCTAAATACTTTAATGAAGCAAGAAGGAGCATATGCAACTTGGTTTCTTCATTCTTTTATAACTGAATTCAACATGTCTAGTCTTCTTGTAGTCCACTTGTGTGCTACTGTCACACTTCCAATTCTTAGCGTGATTCAACCAGGTTGTCACCAAAGCTGAAAGATACAATCTCATTTCAGCATAATGGATAACAAACCTCAGGTGAATCCTGCTGGCTTGTAGAATAAGGATTTCCATTTCAAGTCATTGTCTCCAAGTGGGATTATAAAACGTGCCTCTATTGCTCATCCAGGAAGTGTGAAGTTGTAAAAAGCAAGCTAAATTGCCGTGTTTTATCTTCCAGCTGCTTATGCATTTATTGCCTTTATGGACTCAAAGTCCTCCAGGGAGTGTGACAAATCCTGATTGCATTTTCTACTTACAGCTTTTATTTGTTCATAAATGTGGAAAGAAGAAAAACTTAGTCACCGGGGATTTGTTTAGCTGTGTGTTTGGCTTCAGCTTTAGTTGTTTTTTACATTATTCTATCTACTTTTGGTCTGCTGTCATGCACAACCTACATCTGTAAATGTCCATTCCCACATCTGGAAAATATAAATATTTTAGAGTAGTATTGAAAGAATTAACGTTTAATTCTTTGTGTATACTGGTATAAACATGGCAGAGAAGGGTCTCAGGAGCAGTAGCTGTACAAAACTTGTAAGGGTCATTCTTTGCCGGGTAAATTTTGGTTTGTTTCTAATGCTCCAGTGTTTGTAAATCTTGATGAAGCATGTGCATTTTGACTTCCAAATTAGAAAAACCCACAGTATGCAGCATATAGTCACTTAGCAAAGTCATTTGGATCTTGTGAGTTTGAGTCATTTCCTTTGAGGCATTCTCTAAATTATTCTTCCTTAGAGGAAATAAAAACTATTAACTGAGCAAAACCTATGTCTGCGATTTTGCAATGTTCTGGTTGTCACAATCCTCTCTCTTTTTTTTTTTTTTCTTTTCTTTTTTTTTTTTCTTTTTTTTAATTTTGAGCAGCTGGTATTATCTTGCTAGGAAACTATCCTTGCTGAGCTCAGTTCTGGCCTTCGTATACAATATATCAAGAACAATGTATTTTGGTCTTCACAGCCTTTTTACTTGTATGGCTAATGTCAACAAGGTGATACCTAGCTATAAATTTATTCCTGGATTTCAATGACAAGAGTGGATCTTATTCAGAAGCATTTTCTTGCATAATTTCACCATTGTGACAAGAGCCGAGAAAACACAAGTTGATGTGAAAATAGGGCATATTCCAGACAGCTAAATTGAATTTCTTTCAGACTGCCCACCAAGATTAATGCAATGACTGTTGCCAATACACTGCCAGATGGGCCCAGATCAGCCCCTGCCTCACCAGGGACAGCATGATGATTGTGGTTCAAATTCCAGCCCACTCTGTTAGGCTGAGGTATTGACTACTTTTGGTTGATAGTACATTGGGCTTTTTTTCTCTGCAAACCATTATTTCATGCTTTGCTAGATACCTCAGTATAACAGGAAACTATTATTTCATCTCCTTACTTTCAGTTTTCAGAGAAGCCAGAGGGAATGATTTTAGTTTGTAGTCTTTTGGGGCAGGTGGCATTACTCGTTGCTGCTGCTGTGGACACAAGATGCAAGCTGAGCTGAGCGTGGCTGACTGCTAGAGCTGTGAGACACGCCTAAGAGCCTCCAGTCATATGAGGGTGCTGGGAAGGAGCGCAGAGCAGAAAGCAGAGCTTAGCTGGGGGCGCCGTGCCGCGTGGCTGCAGGCTGCCTCGAGCGGCCGTTCCTCTGCTCGGCCCAATGTGCAGCTGCTGGCGCGCGCGGCCACCAGGGGGCAGCGTGCCTTGCTTGCGGCCGTTACTCCCCCGCAGCCGCCGCCTGACCGTTGCTATTTCCGCCCCCCCGCCCGCAGCCAGCCGCTGTGAGGCGGTGCCGCGAGGTTTTTCTCCTCGCAGCAGCGCTGATGGGCGAGACTGAGACTAGCTGGACAAAACCAGTCTTACGAGCAAAGCGTACTTCTCTTTTCAGGCGTTTCTTCACTCTTCTGAGGCTTCTCTTGTGTAACTTGACGCTGCAGTCCCAGCAGTTTTCTGTTTGCAGGCGACCTCATTTCAATGAGCTGAATGAAACAAGTACAGTTGGTGGCTTGAGCGCTGTTCTGAAATGCTGTGGGCCAGCAGCTATGTCTGAGCTCAGTTATGTGAAATTTACTGTTTTCTGAGGGGAAAAAAAGTAATTATCTTCATATGTGGAAGATGTTAAGCAAATTGTGTATGTTTCTTGGTTTGAATGTTTATGCTATCATTTATTATTTTAGAAAGTAAACAAGAAAGAGTTATAGATAAACATTAACGACATGCCTGAATTTTCATTTAATTTCTCAGTAGGAAGTAGAAATAAGGTCATGAATATGTCCTGAGAATGTGAGGGCTGCCAAAACACACTGTAGATGCTTTTCGGAGAAAAACAGTAGATATCAAATAACTGTTGAGTCATAAAACCCAGATGTTGGTTACAGCTTGCATTGGTGAGAAGTATATAATCACCACCACTATAGCTGCCCAATGTCCATTTCTGCTTTGAGAACTTCCCCGAAAGCCTGTTTCTAATTTTATGGAAACCCTTTGAAATTTGGCACAGTTTACAAAAGTATGTAGGAAAAAAAAAAGTCTGCCAGAGGTTTGGGCTCTGTGAAAACAGACACTGCTTTTTCCAACTCCTCTCCTAGATCCGCTGACCAGCTCTCAGAAAAAAAGTTTGTGTTCTTTAGGAAGACTGCAGAAAAATGAAGGTCTGTATGCTGCTGAATTCAGCTTTCAATAATATTTGCGTCTGTTGTTTTAAACTGTCGGTTGTTGTACAAGGCTGGGCTCTGTTGTGGAAGTATTTGCCTTAAAGAAAAAGGGAAGTCTTTTCAAATGTACTGTGGAGATATTTTTTGCTTTTTGCTTTTTTTTTTTTTTTTTTTTTTTTTTTTTTTTTTTTTCTTTTCTGGATGGATTTCAGCAGTTAAAAGGAATGAGAGGATTTAATTAGACAGCCATAACAGTTTACCTCAGAAAATATTAGAAATGTAATAATTTTTTGTTTCTGTCCTGCAGACCCGGCTAAAAGTACTATTTGGTGTGGTTGTATGTGTTTTACTTTCCTTATTACTCATGTGTATTGTACTGCTTCCATCCAAAGGTAAGGCGTTTTTATCTAATGTAGCAGAAAACACAATGTTTTTAGCTTCTATGGCTTGTAAAGTTCATAAAAGTTTGTCAGATCATCTCTAGGATTGTCATGCCTGTACTGTTATGCACTTCACAGAAATGTACTGACAGCTAAAATGTCCTGGAGGTATGATTGAAATGCCAGCAGATGTTGAAACAATGAACCCTTTGAAGTGAAAAGCACCTCAGTTAACTTTATTCATGACATATAACATTCTTAGACAAGACTGCAGAAGTAGTTCTCAGGTCTCATATTATATATATGTTAGGAGCTATGAGAATCTCACAATCTGTTAATAGTTTATTTCAGCTTGGTGAGCCTGTATTTTAATAATTATTGAAGATCTATAGACAATTGCAAGTTAAATATTTCTCTAATGAAAGGATGTAGTGAATTGTTTGTGAATATGTTTGTGAATATGTAACTGCTGATGCACAGAATGATCTGCTGAGTCCACTGGAAAAGCTTGAAGTATATGTGGTTTGATATTTAGAGTCTGAGTGGCACTGGCTTTAATAGGCATTTTTTTCTATGAGAAATCCAATAAGTATTTATATATCCCTTTCACTACAGTGGATGAATTGAATGCCTCTGAAATATTTAAAACAGTAATAATTATATATACATATATATATATATATATTCCAGCAATAATTTCTTTTTTCTATAATTACGCTTTGCCCATATGTTGGGAAATCAGATTTAGCTTTATCCTTACTTTTGTCTTATAGATAATATTCAACTTTAGTGGAAGGTCAAATCTCCCTTTCTTACTTGGTATTTCAATTTAACGTATTTAGCATGAATACCTCTGCTGGAGAGGAGTTGGAGATTTATAGAATAGAATCATATGTTGAGGTTGGAAAAGGCCCCTAAGATCATCTTGTCCAACTATCTACCTACCACCAATATTGCCCTCTAAACCACATCCCAGAGTACTACATCTACATGTTTCTTGAACACCTACAGGGTGATGACTCCACTACCTCACTGGACAGACTGTTCCAGTATCTGACCACTCTTTTGGAGAACTTTCTCTTAATATCCATGCCTAAACCTCCCCTGGTGCAACTTGAGACCATTCCCTCTTGTCATATCACAGTTACCTGGGAGAAGCAGCCAGCACCTGCCTCACAACAACCTCTTTTCGGGGAGTTGTAGATACAAATCAGTTCTCCCCTCTAGACTAAATAATCGCAGTTGCATTAGCTACCCCTCATAAGACTTGTGCTCCAGACCCATCATAGCTTCACTGTCCTTTCCACTCTGGACACACCCCAGGACCTCAGTGCACTTACTGTAATGGGAAAATGCAATACAATACTCGAGGTGTGGCATCACTAAAGCTGCATGCAGGGGGAGTATCACCTCCCTACTCCTTCTGGCTACATTATTTCTTATACAAGCCAGGATGCCATAGGCCTTCTTGGCCAGCTGGTCACACTGCTGGCTCATCTTCAGCTGAGCACTGACCAACCTCTCCAGATCCTTTTCCCCTGCACAGCTTTCCAGCCACTCTGCCCCAAGCCTGTAGCACTGTATGGAGTTATGATCCAAGTGCAGAACCTGGTACTTAGTCTTGTTGAACTTCATCCCACTGACCTCTTTCTAAATTAACCATAAGATTTTCAAGAGCACTCAGGGGATATTGGGCTGTATCTCTTAAAAGGTCATAGAAACCAAATTTGTAGTCTAAAATAAGTTAGAAGATTTTACCCTAAATATGTAACTAGAAAGTGATTGTTTTCATGAGTTGGAACATGATACAAGAAAGCAGAATTCCTTCTGTTATATAAAAAAATAAAATAAAATAAAATAAAATAAAATAAAACTTAGCTGTTTTCCTGGAATATCCTGAATGTTTCCAAGAGCCTTTCTTTGTGTCTTAGGATCCAATCGTACCTCAAAATGGAGTCCTTCACTAAGCTCTTCCCCATTTGGGCTTTGTTTACATCACACTTCTGATTACTAGAATCTCTACAGAAAGGTCTTATGCTAAACACTGCTGTTGGGATGTAAAAGAGAACCCTGCAACTGCCTTAAACTGGTAGCAAATAGGAAGGGAAACAAATGAAAGGGAAAAAAGTATATCTTGAATTTGTCTACATATGTGAACTAGTTTTTGTAGTGAAAATTTGCTTTTGTATTCAGTGAAAGAATTCAAACATAATTAGATACACAACTAGATTTTCCTCTTTCTCATCTAGTTGTCCCATTTGGAGTTCTAGAGAATATTAAAAAAAAAAAAAAAAAAAAAAAAAAAAGGTGAAAAATAAATTCTAATGTAACTATTTATTCTCTAACAAACCTGAGGGTTATAGGTTTAGTGGTGACTTTCACAGTCCATGATGGGGTGCCTGAGTAAGTATGGTCAAATCTGAGCTTATTGTTAGATAAATGTAGTATTGAGCCAGATTTACCAAGTTTACACATTAAGAAAGGACAGAATATTTTGATGAAATTTCAATTTAAAAAGCAGTGAGGAGAGTAATAAAGTGGAGCATGAGGATTGGATTAGCAGCCTGAAGAAGTTGCTAAATATCCTGGAAGGTACTGCAGGAGGAAATGAATGTATTTTTCCCTTCTAAAGTTACCACATACCAGCTGACTGGTCTCATTCTGAGCTACTTCAGCCATTACAGAGAATTAATGTCATCTGTAGTTTCTTTTAACAGTGACTTAATAACTAATCATATTGAACATCACATTTAGATCCAGGAGGATGAAATAGAATTTGTCTTCTTTACAGAATACACTTGAAGGAGGATTTCAGACAACTGTAGAATACAGAGTTATGTCAAACATGTCTGACTGTGGCTTCCTATTCTCTGTTGGAACTGCAAATACTGCAGTCGTCTGTTTAAATACCTAAATATTTCTGGATTCCTAATAGTCTGGAGGAGCTATAAATTTATTTTGTGGTTACAAACTTTGCAAGTGAAAGAGAGACAGGAAGTAACTATAGAGATGGAATTTTGTTTGTACATTCCACCTTGGCTACTGCTTAACCGAAAGGATGTGGTGATCTGGAAAGATTAATTATTAAATATTATATAGATACAAACAGACTAAATCTCTGCATAATAATTCAGCGAAGACAAATGTCATCTATAATACTGAGAAGATTGAAAGATATAATTTAACTCTGACTTGCTAAATTTCTAGTTATTTCACGTTAATGAAACTTTCAAAAATATGGTATCTGGTTTTGTTTTACACAGAGAAGTGCATCAAAATGTGAAAATCTCTCAAAGGTTATACTGGATTTTTTTATTTTTATTTTTTATATTTTGGTCTTGTAGAGGATAGTATGGGGGAAGTATTTAGCTGTAGTGATAATACAATTTCTGAGAGTCTAAGAAGAGCAGTATGGGCAATGTCAATATTGTAATTGCAGATGACTGCAAAGCTAGTGACATTTTTTTGACATTTCTCCAAGTTATGAATATGCTTTGTGACTTACCTTGATATGGTAACCCAACTCAAAGCTGTTCAGAAAGGTTCTTTTCCCATGTAGACTGGTGCAACTGGTCCTGTTCTTCAGCGGCATTAGCAAGGAATAAAATACCTCTTTATGCCTGAAAAGCAGGAACACAACCACAAGAAGCATTATTTTTTTCTTGTGTTATTTTTAATGAACATCCAGAACCCTGACTCATCAGTGTTCCTGTTCCCATTATACTCTTGACCGAGGCCTGAGACTAAGCCCTTGCGTCTTCTATGTTGCAGGGAATACAGTACTGTCTGCAAGCTGCTGTCTGAAAACAGTAACCACTTTCGTTTTGTCAAGTCATCTAATTACTGTGTGGCAATGGCTGCTAAATAAGATACGTGTAAATATTCATTGCAGATACATAAGTTAGAATACGTACAGGTAATTAATAAACACAGAAACCACAATACTTTCTGATTTTTATCTACACGTGATTTAATCTGGCAGAAGAACATAATGTATATGAATTCACATGTTATGGAACAAGCTAAGAGGGTTTTCAAGTCTGAAACAAGAGTTCTGTTGGGCTACCCACATCCAGCCATTAAAGGGAGTATTCCAGATAATGCAAGCTAAATTTAACAGTGCTTAATGTTGTTATATTTTTAATATAGCTAAAATTTCTCCTGTCTGTGCTTTGTTAAACTCTCCCATAGAACAAACTGGACACTATAGAAGGTATCTTCCTAGAACCAGTGATGATTAATAGGTGTTTACAGGCTTTTAATGCCAGTTTTATATGTGTACATAGGATATGCTGAAATGCATTTAATTATGACCATGGAATATTAAAAAACAAAGTTACACTGTGAAGCAAAGTAACCAGTTCAGTGCACAATATTATTCTGCATTTTCTGAATTTATTTATTTTTTTGTAATATGCAAGAGAAATACAGAGTGGCACCCTGTAGTTGAGTGAAAATGGACCACCAAGCATTAAAATAAGATGGTGAGGCAATAAAGGGAAGAAAGCAAAGTCGAAATTTGGTCATTTTCAAAACCTGCCGTTTCTGTGGTTGGCTTCATTGTTGTCTCTGGTTATCTTTTTTCATCTTTGTGATTTCACAGAGAAAAGAAGCACAACAAAAACTTGTGGAGCCTACTGACTATGATCCAAATTGCTGTTTATATAGTACTGCAAATGTGTGAAGTACTTTTCTTGTGGGGATCTATTCTGTGAACAGAGATTTCAAGTACTATTATTGAACTAGGCTTTAATTACAGAAAGAATCGGCAACAATTACAGCGAACAATTAAAGCTGCTGCTCCCAATTAAAGCAGTGAAATGTATCTTTAGTTGCTTAGAAACAAGCATTCAAAACTAAAGTTAAGCAAATGAAGTTGTGTTCGCATTCAGTTTTTGTTTTTTTTTTTTTCAATCCATGGGTAGGAATTCGGATAGGAGTGGACATATTTTGAAAATAATTAGCAGTCATAATAAATTATCACAGAATATTAAGTAAGCAAGGGTGAGATGGTGTGCAGAGTAAAGTTTAAATTAGAGCTGTAAAAATTAGAGCACTGATAAGATATTTGTGGTGTTGCTTTTCTAAAAATTCCTATTAAGCTGAGAGAAGGAATAAGGAGATTTTACCAGATGAAGCTATCAAACAGGATTGTAAATTTAAGCCTCCTTTACACACAGCTATGGAAATAGATTTTTATCATGGATTTCTTTAGCTGATAGACATTCATTTAGAGAATTTAAACTGGAAGCTGATAATAAGTAGTCATCACTTGGTATAAATATAAGTAGATATGTATCCTCTGAAATTTTCTGTGCACTTTTAAAGGTTTTGCTATCTTCTGTGCTTGTCATTAATGTATCAAGGATCAGTAACATACTATCATGGAACTAACAGGAGGAATTAACTTCTTATTGAACTTTTGGGGATATTTTCTGGACACATTGCTACCTCAGAGTTTGTACTGATAGGTTTTTACTCATGGATTGGCATTTGGTTTTATTTCTCATGACAGTTTTCTTCTGCGTTAGTGCAGACAAGGCTAGTGTTAGAAGTCAACCTGACATGTGTATTCTACAGTAAGTAATAGTCACATATCTGAAAAAAGAAGGGATTATCATTAGAAAGTACCAAAGGAGAGAATATGAAGAAACATTTCCCAGGAAGTAAGCGTGATGTTAGCTGAGGGAGGTTGTAATGAGGAAGTGATGGAGCATATGAAACCTGAGGGCACTGAGTCATTTTGATTATCTGGCTGTGTTGTGAGAGCTCTGAAGGAGCAAACAGGGGAAGTGGCAGAAATCTAGGAGGCTCCATGTGACATCTCCTCTACCTCTGATAACCATGACAAAATCTGCCTTAACTTCAAAGAAGATAAATTATCAAGCCTTGAAAGCTGACAAATTTGAAAAATGCCTTTCTTTTCTTGTGTCTTGGAGATTAAACATTTTGAATAATCTTTGCCTAGAGAACTTTATGCTATTTCTTTTTATAGTTGTTTTGTTTATTACATTTTTATAATACTTTTTTTTTTTTCTTTTCCATTTCTGTGCATTTAGCAAGCTAGCAATTCAGCATTTCCCTCTTCAGAGCTGATTGCCCTTACGTTTTTGTTTGGAACCCTTGCTCTAGTTTAAAGTGCTTTCATCTTTAAAATAAACAGACAAAGAAAAGCCACAAAACCAGCTGAATTTTTGTGCATTTTTAATGTAGCTGTCTGATTCTAGCTGGAAATCAAATGTCAGAGCACCTGTTTTCTCTAGGGAATCATTGTCAATGTGCCCTTAAAGCACTGATTAAAAAGTTGAAGCTTGGGCTCAGTTGTTCATTACTTTTCAACATTGTTTGTACTTTTGTAGCCTTGTCTGTTTATTTCATTCAGCTACTAAGAAATATATGTGGATGAGGATCCTTTTGGTGTTCTCATATCCATCTTCTAGCATGAACTGATGAGGCTTTTTTAAATTTGACAGTAAAGATTTGTATGGACCTGCTGTTTGAATTTCTGCTGAATACTTATGGATCTTTATTAAAATAGTTTTCTCTGCTCATAAGTTCAAACAAGTCCAAGAAACCTATGCTTTAAGAAAACTTTGATTTGCCATTTGTAAGTAAGAGGCTTTCCTTGTAGTCCCAAGGTATACAAGTAAATATATCTCAACAAATAAATTTCTGGGTGAAATTAATTAAACCAACTAGTTCCTAATTTCGTACCTCTAAAGGAGAATCCTTCAGATGGTGAAGAGCATTAACACAGAATTTTTCTCTCTTCTGTGCTGTTTGCATGATTCCAGGATTATGCTATCCTCACTCTTCTTTGGTACTTAAATATACACAGTTGTCTTAGTTTCAGCTGTGATGGAATTGTTTTCTTCAGAGCATCTGGTATGATGTTATGTTTTGGTTCAGGGAGAAAACCATCATTGACAACACACTGATGTTTATAGTTGCCTGCAAAGCAGTGTTGTGTAGAGCCAAGGCCATTCTCAGCAAGGGTCCCAAGGAGCTGGGAGGGAACAGAATGAGGACAGCTGACTTAAACATGCCAAGGGGATATCCCATACCATATGACATCATGTGAAAAGAGTTCTGAAGGAGATGGGAGTGCGTCTCACTCTTCTGCTGTTTGATGGGCTAGCTGGACATTGGCTATGGGCTGATGAGCAATTTCTTGTGCATCCAACTTTATATATATACATACATATATATTGTCAGGTCTATTTTCCTTTTATCTATCTTGGTAAATAGTTTCTCTAAACATATGAGTTCTACATTGCTGTTTGTTGTTTTTTTTCTTCATTTTCTCCCTCATCTCACTGACAGGGGGGAGTGAGCAAATGATTCTGTGGTGCTGAACCACCTACTGGGTTAAACCACAACAGTAAGTTGGTCAGAAGGTAATGCCTCCTATTTGTTTCTGTGGAAACTATAGCAGATAAAAAAGAGCACAATAACACTATGTGATAGAGCAAATTCTCAGCTAAAACACTAAAAATCTGCACCAGCAGAAATGAACCATGTCGGTTTTACCACTGATGAAATGTATCACCTACCACCTCACTGTGCTCACATCCACTGTGGGGTCTCCATAAATGTTCAATGAGTGTCAATAAATGTCAGTGGATGCCATTTTTTCTGCATGGAGGAATTCAGTTCCACCCCTCTGCTTCATTCACGCTTCCATGTCAGGCACTGCTGTGTCAGATTGCCCCTATAACCATCTGTTCCACTGCAACAACATGTAATTGAATGTTGGTGTGAAGGTTCATTCTCTTCTGCCATCCCACCAACATTCACCTCTGACAGCAACATAATAAAATAGGAGGTATTGCTTTCAGAGCAGCCTGTGTAGATAAGAGGAAACACTTAACTAAGTAACGATTTTTTAAAAAAGTTTCACCTAACAGCATTGCTTTAACAGAAGGTTTTTGTCTCATTCTAAGTTGTCACCACAGCTGATGGTCCTAGAGCTCTTACACTGGATGATTACTTGAATGGAAATTTTCAGTATAAAACATATTTTCCGTACTGGGTGTCAGGTAAGTAATTTTTTTTTCCTCTGAGGTACATAAGCATTTTTAGTATGTGTTTTCTGACACATACTAAGAAATATACTTTTCTTCCAGCTTTACTCCAAATAAATGCTAAAAATAAAGTTCAACAATTTGCTACTCAAAACTCAAGGTTAAATTTACACTTCTGTCATGGATTCTAGAAATTCCTAGTATTCAATGTTGCAACAGAAATATTTGAGTTAAGCATAAACTATCATTTTACAGAGCCATTTGTTGCTGTATTTCTTTTACTGTCATACTCAATACATCATGGTAAAGAAATTTGTCAATGTGTCAGTCTTGTTTTAAGGAATTTCCCTTTTTTATGCTTGTCACAGCATTTCTTCACTTGCTATTAATTATAATTGAGGTAGCCTGTACTGCAGGCCCTGTTTTTGTTTCCAGTATTACTTAGTGCTGCAGGAAGCCAATCTGTTCTTATCTCTTATATATGGAAATACAAACACTGCTAACATTTTGAGTTCCAAAGCAATGCATAGGAAGTAAGGATGAGTTTCTAATCAAGTTCCTTAACACAGGAGATAAAGACACAAAGTTAGTTGCTGCTGATGTATGTGTCAATGTGTGTCCAAAATACTACTCTTGTTATCACTGAACTGCAGCAGCACCAGAAGGTTTTAGGTAGGTTGGATTACATTCTAGTACTTGCAGTACTACCACTCATATCTGTGCATTGCCTCAAGCAGTTATTATTTTATCAGTAGAAGCAAAAAAAAAAAAAAAAAAAACAAATTCCCATTTACATGGAGTCTTATCAAGTTAGTTTAAACCCACAATTTTAGAACTGAACCGAAGCCCTCCAGGACGTTGCTAGCAGCAGTTTTAGTTTCACAGTTAGCAATTTGAAGTATGTAGACATGACTTATGTGATTTAAAAATTAGGTCACCATTTGTTAGAATTCTGTATGAATTCTGAAGTATGTAGGCAGCATACCACCTAAACCTGATATTCACATTCTCTCTTTATAACTTCCTCACTTAGGCTTATCTTTCGTCTTAACAGTCACAAAACTCACACAAAAGTCATGCCATAAATTCCATAGATAGTCATGCCTACAGCATTCCATATGCCTACTTTTCTTCTGAAGCAGGGAGCTGAAATTGAATAACTTTTTATAAGGGGCCTGAGATAACCACAAATGCTTTTACTCAAATCACGTAAGCATTTGCTAAATGTCCAAGAGTGATCTAGTTTCCTCCCTAATGAAAACCTTATACAATGTTTCAGACTGCTTTTAAATTGTTAGTCTCTCTCTCTCTTAAGCTGCATCCAGCATGCAATTCCTTTTCTCTATGTATAGCAATGAGAATTATGAAGTGGAACTAAAATTCTCATCTTCAGATCCTAACAAACTGTGGCTCATGTCTTGAGCACAGGTAGGTTTAAATTCAGTTCTCATTGGAGGCCACTCACCTTCATTATGTAGGATCATTGCAGTGTGAGTAAGAGCAGTTATTTACATACTGACAGTTACATGGTACTGCTATTACATCTAAAATCTATAAAAATGAGAATATTCTGGTAAAATTATAAGCAAGGATGTTGAACGTTTTCATAATAGCTTTTATATTGTGATGCTGGGATATGATGGATCTGTCCCTAGTATTCTTGATCATGTACTATTGAGAATAAAATATGGCATTTTATAATGAAGCTAACTAGCTGATTCTGCATGCAATATATGATCTTGAGAACATAATTAAGAAACCTTCTTCAACTGTTAAAACTTGGCATCATTAGTAGAAAACTTCTCCTCTGTGCGTTTGTAGATACTTAAAGAGACTTGCTCAAAATCTACTTACTGACAAGGGTAGTGAATAATTTGGTAAACAAGTCTGTTCTATTTTATCCTTTTTGTGAAGTAACAGCCCATTTATCTTGTTTTTTAAGATAGTGAATATCTTCACCAGAATCCAGAAGATGATATTATTCTTTTCAATGTTGACATGAACTACGTAACTACCATTATGACCAACAGCACAATGGTATGTATCTTTTCAACTAATAAAAAGGCAGTAAAATGCAGTTGTGCTCCAAGTATCTCTTTAAAAGTAATCAGATTAAAACTTGACAAATCAATTCATAGTGTTTGCTAGAATCTAATATACATCTTAACCTTTCAGAAACAAGTTAATGCTTCAAATTATGTGATGTCATCAGACAAATACTTCATAGCTTTGGAGAGCAACTATTCAAAGGTAATTATTTTATATGTTGCTTAATGAAATGTTTGATTTCATTCAGTATGTGTGGTTACTATGCATGAATTTTTTTCAGTTTTTTCTTGAGTAAAGTGAAAGGCTGTGAAAGCCATCTGATATTTTTACTTAAATCATCTTTTTTTCCAATTTAATTTTTTTTTCTTGCTTAATTTTTGCAGCTGTGGAGATATTCTTATACTGCATCATACCACATTTATGATCTTATATATGGGTAAGGCGTGGTATTTTTTACGAAGAGCTATGGTGATGCTCTGTAAAAATATACTTGCAAGCATTTCATTGAAAAATTCTATAGCAATGTGACTATCTGCTGCTTGGCTTTTACTTGAAACTGTCACTTGTTTACTTGATTATTGTTATCTATTATTTCTGAAAAATCAAAAGATTTCTTGCCTCTGAGAAAATTCTACAGTCCATTCATCTACTCATCCAAATATGTGGATTGCTTTATACTTCACACCCTAAAACTTCGACTGCTCAAGATTCTCACCTTCTTTTTTTTTCATTGCATAGTTTTATCCCACCCTTTTTGGCTGCTTTAGTCCACTTCAGTATCACACCAGCTGTCTCCTTCCCTTTCTTTTTTCTTAATTCATCAATTTTATTAATTCAATCTTCAGCTTTCCTAAAAATCTCACATGTCCTTCAGTGACCTTGTAAAGTCTTGGGTTCCCCAGAAACTTTCAGCTCCTGCCATGGCATTTGGTCTCTTTCCCAAGATCTTCCCCAGACCATTCTTCTTTTGCTTTCTACTAAAGGCCATCTGCTTTCCCACTCATGTTTTTATGCCAGAAGTCACAGAATGACTAAAAGCTTCTTAGTTCTGAGCAGGGACTGCACTAAGCTACATTCTTGGAAAACTCTTGGCTCAAGGTGACAGAATTACTACTAGCTTAAGTGAGTAGAGAGTTACTGCATGTGGCTCTGTGGATCCTTAATAGATGCTCAAACTCTGCTGTTCAACTTGCTTCTGCATGTTATAACCTGGGAAATACAATGTGATCACTGAGTTCTTGTCTCCTTGATTGTTGAGGCCTGCTGAAACTACAATGCAAATAGTAGATTGAGGAAATGCTTGCAGATGCTCGTGCAGTTTTTAGAAAGGGATAAGACTGCCTTCTTAGAACGCTAAGTATATTTTCAAAGGCTTGAGCTGCACCAGCACTCAGTTACACTTGCACACAATTACAATGTTGCATGCCTCACTGCCTGCATTAATTTTGCTTTGTTTATGAAACAAAAATATAGCCCTTCAAGAGTTTTATATGAATGTACAGTGTAATGATTCATTTGTACTGTTAACATAAAGCCATTTCAACCTCTTTCCCTTTTTTTAGTGGTTTTGTAACAGAAAATCAGCTTCCACATAAAATTCAGTATATATCCTGGTCACCCGTTGGACATAAATTGGTCAGTAAAGATAAGAAGGCTAGAAGACTTTTATTTGCCTTTTGGTTATTGTTTCATTAGGCCATATTTTGACAAGCCTATTTATATCAAACTTACTTATGAACAAGAATGATTTAAAATAATCAAACAGTTTTTCATTTGTCAAATTTTAACTTCACTCTTTTCAATGTAAGAATCTGCATTCTTAATGGCAGTATGTATTTTACTTAGCTAGTCAGTCTTGTATCAAGCATTGACAAAGTAACTGTGTAAAGGATTAAATACAGTTTTCAGGGCCTGAAAAATAATTAGTTTGTCTTTGACACCATGTAACATATGAATTTAATATGGATATTTAAAGATCTCATATTTAAAATGTGGTCTCAAATTTTATTAAAAAATCTCTGTTGTTGTTGTTGTTGTTGTTATTATTATTACTTAATAGTTCAAATTATTTTATTTCTTACTAATTCTTATGGACCTGTTGACTATAGTAGAAAGTTTACAAATGTTCATTCTTGGAATATTGATGCAAGAAATATACTTTAAGCATCATACTAATTTCAGAAAACTCACAAGAAATAACAATTCAAATGGAAAAAAAAAATATATATATATATTTTTATATAGGAGAGTCCTATATTTCATTAGAGAGTTATAGTTGAATATAGAATTTGTCCTATAACATAAAATTTATTTACAGAAGTACTTGTTCTTGCAGTATTTGCAAAGGTTTTAATACAGTTATTAAAAAAAAAAAATTGACTGCAAAAAATCTGACAACCCCTCCTTTTGATGCATGTACTCATAAAAAAATTCTTATCTTTAGGCATATGTTTACCAAAATAATATCTATTTGAAACAAAGTCCAAGAGAGGCACCAATTCAGCTAACTAGTGACGGAAAAGAAAATGAAATATTTAATGGGATACCTGATTGGGTCTATGAAGGTAAGTAAATCTAGAAGGGCAACAACATGTGAAATCTACATTACTAAATTCTCACAATCCTTTCTAAATCATTGATTTAGATGATGGTTTTAGAGCCCTAAGAATTACTTTATTTATTCCATATAAGAATTTCTTGGAACCAGTAAGTACTTCTTATTCTGGGGAGAGAGAATGAGAAAGGAGTCACATTTATTGAAACTGTTTTAAGTGATGTATACTAATCACTACGTACTTTTTAATGTCTTTTAGTAAGGGGCCAGGGGGCATTCAAATGTGAAGGTGGCAAATTCAAACTAGAATATTTTTTCTTTCACATAATATAGCTAGTCCCTTTCTATATCATGTGTTGTTGTTAACCGTGCCATCTTTGTACATCTGAGCACTGCTCATGCGCTTCCAAGGCAAATCCAAGGCAAATTGGATAAAATAGTGAAGAATGTTACTGAAAGTATGGAATCATAGGATCATAGAATCACCAAGGTTGGAAAATACTTCTAAGATCATCCAGTCCAACTGTTAACCTGTCACAAATATTTCCCACTAAACCATGTCTCACAGTAACCTTTCCTGGGACCAAGGTCAGGCTGACAGGCCTGTAGTTCCCTGGATCCTCTTCGCGATTTGTCATGTAGTTGGGAGTCATCTTGGCAAGCTTTCAGTCCTCTGGAACCTAACTTGTTGCCTAGGAACTCCGATAGATGATGGAAAGCAGCTTGGCTATCATTTCTATCAGCTCCCTCAGCACCCTTGGGTAGATGCTATCCAGCCCCATGGACTTGTAGCAGTCCAGGTGAAGTATTAAGTCTCTAACAGTTTCCACCTGAAGGACAGGTGGTTTATTCTTCTCCCCATCCAAGACTCCCAGGTCAGTGCACAGGGTACCCCAAGAATAACTAGTCCAATTTTTAAAGATAGATGTAAATAAGGCTTTGAGAACCTAAGCCTTTTCCTTATCCTCAGTGGTCACACTCCCTGCCACGTCTAGTGAAGGATGGATAGAAAGTAAGAGATGGAAATTGGCATCACAAATGGATTAGAAGGCAGAGTTAATCTTTTCACAATCAGTGAGAGAGGAGTGCTGGGGTACAAGCAAGCTGTGAAGGGCTTTATAGGCAGGAGAAGCATGATTTGCTCAATGCTTTTAAAAAGGGAGAATTAGAGAGGCTTACCAGAGAAGAGTTACAGAGTCACAGGCATTGTTTACATCCAGAGGGTAGTGTGAGACATTGGCAGAGAAATAGAATTAGATCTTGTTTTGGACAGAAGAATCAAAGCTATAGAGAAGGAGAGAGGTGGAAATTTATATACAGTGAGACTTTGCAGATGTATGTTTTGGCAATGAGATTTATAATCTGGGGGAAAAATAAGCTGGAGAAGGGGTAAGATGGATTCTTCAAAGCTTTTAAGGAAATGTATATTGGTGGAATCTGCCAAAACAGCAGAACTTGGAAATGTATGCTGCAGCTTTTTTTAAAAAAAAAAATAAGGTAATACTATCATTAAGAATAATCTATCTATCTTAGAATCTATCTCTATCTCTATGGCTAGATGTACATTACCTGCCAATGACTGCATTTTGCATTCATTCTGTGTAAGCAAAATCCTGAGTATTTAATTACCGAAACTATGTCAGAACTTTACAAATTGTTATCCTCATTCTACTATGTAGGTAATGGTTGAGAATTAAGCTTTAGGGAAAATTTAAAGGTTGGTTGATTATTTGGCACTTCAATGCATAAAATAATAAACTCGTGCACTTGAATAATCCAAGTGAGTTAAATGCAGTTTGTACATGTTTTGGGAGTTCTCAAGGCCTTTCACATATGAGATGTATAGCAATAGGTTTGATGTACATCTTGTTATCTATCTAGTATAACTCTTTTTGCATGTCTAGGCTGGTAAGAGTAAAATGATAAAATAGATTAGAAGATAGATTAATTGCACTGAGAAACTATTACGAACAATTTCTTTTTTCTCAGAGGAAATGCTAGCGACAAAATATGCATTGTGGTGGTCTCCAAGTGGAAAATACTTAGCATATGTACAATTTAATGATTCTGACATACCAGTAATTGAATATTCATATTTTGGTGAGGAACAGTACCCAAGAAAAATAATTATCCCATATCCCAAGGTATGTTTATCATTCTTTGACTTACTTTCTGTTGAGAAATATGTTACAATAACTATAAAATTAGTTGTGCTTAAAAAATGTTTGTATTACAGTGCTTAAATACATTGTGGCCTAAATTAATGAATGAAAGCAAACGTAAGCCAAATTATAAAAAGATATAGGCACACTCAAAACTATACATATTAAATAGTGTTAGTGAAATAAACAGAATTCCTCATGTAAGTAAAAGGTATATAGGAAAGAGCATGTTTGCATGGTCAAGCCTTTTTTTCAATTCAGTTTACTTTCTGTGATGTATTAACTGTGGAGTTGTTATTTTCCAATACGGTATGTCAACTAGGAGACATTTTTTTAATTGTTTTTGTGAAATAAAAGGTATGACAGATTCAGTTTATTTGCAGGCTACATAGTGTGCTTTGTTCTCAAGGGCTTGGGATTCTACCAGTTTTTTAGTGCCAAACTTAAGGCAAGAACCTCTTGGTTTTGCCTTTTTCACCACGTACAAACTCTATGACTCATCATCTTTGTATGACTACAAGTGATCATGTTAATGTGTTTTAACAAGGTCTCATTTGTCAGCCAAGTTTTGTTGCAAAATGTAGGGTGTACTGCAGAGATCCACGCTGCAAATACAACTCTGGTTCACATCAAGCATTATGTTTTAGTACAGAAAGGCACAGAATTGGACTGTTCAAAAGGTTTTCTTCTTTATTTATATAATGGAGCAAAATTAAATAACTACTTCTGTAGGGTCACGTACAAGATCTTATAAGATCACATTTGAAATGTGGTACTCAACTGAATAAATATTTTGTATCCTATTTTCTATCCCACAAAAGCTGTTGTCATTTTCCTAGATCTGAATTTTATCTACATTTGAATAACCTCATACATTTTTTTTGAAGGCTGGTGCTAAAAATCCTACTGTTAAAGTGTTTATTGTAGACACTATTAACATTGAAGCATTTGGTCCTAAAGAGGTTCCAGTTCCTGCAGTGATCGCATCAAGGTATTGTGCCCTCAAAATGTGTCATCAGAGTATTTTAAAAAAATTTTGTCTGCTTGTTTTATATGCTTGAAACTCTGAATTGTTTTGTTAACAGTGGAGTGCCATATTAATCTCACAGATGCATCAGAAGATAAATATATATATATACACACTGATTATGTGTGCTCATATGATATGTTGTTACAAAGAACAAAAAAAATTCCTGATAGAATAGAAGATTTGCTGTTGTCTTCCACAGAGCAAAATGGGGTTTATAGCCTATAGCAATTTTTCTATGTTCCTGCTCTTTAATAATCATTCTTTCTCTTTCATTTATTTTTTTAGTGATCATTATTTTACTTGGCTTACTTGGGTAACAGATAATCGAGTTGGTGTGCAGTGGCTAAAGAGAATCCAGAATTTTTCAGTCTTAGCTATTTGTGACGTCAAAGAAAATTCAAACACTTGGGTCTGTCCAGAGGTAATAAAGTTGGAAATATATACATTGCTGGAATTAGCATGTGCTACTTTCTGTTGAATTGTCCTATTTTAACATCTACTCATTGTGCACAAATTGCTCTGATTTACTCAAAAAGTATATTTAATATTTCAATGACTTTAGGAAAGTAATTTTATTTTCCAGTGTTTGATCACATTCATCTTTCAGCTAATAAAGATAACCTCTTCAATATTGTAAATGCTGTTTGAATGAAGAATGAAAAAATTCTAATGGCAACAGCAGAAAAATCACCAAAATATATTTTTAGTGAGGTTCAAGTAACAAAGCAATAAAAATAACAAGAGTGTATTGACTAGCTTTCAAAATTGTTGCTCAGTTCCTTCTTGCCTCTTCATTTTCAAAAGTGGAATCATATAGCATACTTGATTATAATCTTCTGTATAACTTATATGTTATAGGCTTATGGTTTGTTGACATAGCCTTTCTATTCCTCTATAATAAAACAATAGTTAAAAATTTGAAAGGAAGCTGAGCTCCTGTTCTTTCAAAGCTTTTATTGATTCCACGGAGAAATAACTAGAGTTCATCAGGACAAAATATATATTTATGGCAGTATTTGATGTCTTTCTTAAGTCATTGCTCCTGTGTATGAGTACATTAATGCTGAATCTATATCTCACCTCAAAATCATTCACATTTTAATAATTGTTAAAACATAGTATTAAGGAGTATAAAAAATAAATAAAGAAATCTAGAATTTTAGCACAATTCACCAAACAACTTAAAGCAAGTAACCAGTTTAATTTGTGTCAGTAGGACTATCTATGTGTTTAAAATTTAGCATGTGCTTAATTGCTTTGCTGGAACCAGACCAGAACAATTAATATCTTGCAGGACTGTGTTCATGATCCTTGTTTAATTGCATTTCTCCATGAAACTTTATTTATGGAATCACTACTGACGTTTCTATAATTCTATATTTATACAGTGATACAATGCTTTTATCACATTAAAGTTTGCACAAATGGCCAATTGGAGGAGTGTGAACAGATGGGAGTGCTGCATTAGCTCTATTTGCTGTTAGGAAGTGTATCTCTGTGCGTTTACATCAGCAAAAGTAGTTTTCTTGTTGATTTCAGATTAAATTGAGACTAATGTACAATAAATGTACTAGGCTTTATGTACTTGAAATTAATAACAAAATATAATCCACAGGATGTTCCTAAAGTGCTGATTCATCAAAAATATTCATGTGTTCGAGTTCTTTTTGTTGTGAATAAACCAGAGAAACAACTATGACTTCAGTGGAATTATTTCTGTGAGTTAAAGCTAGGCATGTAAATATGTGTTTGTAAAACTGGGGTTTACTATAAATATGCCAAGTCTCTAAATTCTGCAAATGCTTTAATAACAGAAAAATCCCACAGAGGCCATGGAACTACTCATATGAGGGAAGTTAAATATATTCTTTATGTATTATGTAATCAGGATGTGAACCTTAATTTGAACTAAGACAAATCTATGGTGCAGATATAAAATAATACTTCTCTTTTTTCTTATCTTAATAAGAAAAAAGTCCATCTACTAAATGAATGGCTCATTGGAGCCCTTGCAAAGTACTAAACAGAATTCTAAGGAGCAAGCACCTACAATGCTCACTTGAATAAGCCAGTTTGCAGGGTGTAGGGTTGGAAGGGAAAAAGTAAAATTCTGAATGTTAATAAGATTTTGTTGAGAACAACACATATAAAACATATTCTTTAGAAGCAAAATTGCTGAACTTAATTTTTTCTGTGAAGAAATATTTTATTAAATGACAAAAATATAAAGCAGAGCTTGCAAGGAAACTAAAGAAATGCATTTATAGAATGCAAGTGTTGAATCACTTGCTCCATTCTGCAAGAACTCTTTAATAAAAGGACTCTTCAATAAAAAAAATCGTAGGAAAACATTGAATATGTTTTTTGCAACTTTGTAAGTAAAACAGACACATATATAAGCACCTCTAAGAAGGAGGCACTGATCCACTTATACTCGGCATAACACTTTATAAAAAAAATCATATTCAAGAATGTTACGGGGAGTTAAAACTAGATTAATTTATATTCATCATCTCAAAATGTTATAATCTGGGCTGTTTTTGCTAACTGTGTCATTTTCGTCAGTCTTCAATTCTTGTAAGTACCTTTTGTTAGATTTTAAGAAGTGATGAAAATCAGGCTTTTAAATGCCCCTTAGACAGAGTAACAAAAGTGGAGAGCCTCAGATTTCTCTGTACCATACTAGCTCGGGTTATTTTACGCTGTGTGGATATGAAATAGTTTCAAATACAAATACTCGTGTTACCTTACTTCAGTGGGACTGCTGATGCAGCCATCTCTGCTATTGCACTGCAGACTAAGAAAATAACCGTAGCAAGTATTCTAAAATTTTCTTTTAGAGGAGGTGGTAGACTTTTTAGGTGAAGCTTTTAAATCTAGTTTAATTTAATCTAATCATGATCTGATTATTTTTTAGTGTACAAGCTTCTTTAAGAGTGTACATTTGATTTTGTTTTTCAGAATCAACAGCACATAGAGGAGAGTCAAACAGGATGGGCAGGCGGAGTAGGTTTTCTTGTGCTCTGCTTTCATTTAATGGGAACTTCTGCATCTTCATGGTGATGTTTTGAATGACAAAGCACTATTTGGAGTCACACAATGCTACTGCCTCAAACCTATTACACAGTAATACACAGACATGGTTTATGATGTTTTATGTTTTGTGAGGCACAGTAGTTGGTTGCCAGCTTTCTGAGATTAAAAATGTGTTAATTCTTATGTTACTCTCAGGCAGATAAAGTTAACAGAATTTAATATAGGGAATTACATGCTCTGCCTAAAGATCCTGCAGTTGACTTAACTAAGAGCCACAGTTTTCAGCATGCCTCCCTTTAAGAGGTTATTTTTTTTTTTTTTGAGTAAAAATTACACATCTAAATGGAGTAGCCCTTTGGCCCCTTTCCTTTTTTCACCTCTTCTGTAGAGGTTGTAATGACAGGTTTTTAATACAATTAGTGAAATTGTACGCAAGCATAAATTCCTGCTTTAGCCTTTATGGGATTTCCAAGATTAGAGATATTAGAAGCTGACTTAGGGATAATTTAACTTTTGGTCACAGTTTCTAATTGAGTCTGTGTTAGTATTATTCATATCCACTCAGGAGTGTTTGGTGCAGTTTGAAGTTTTTACAAGTCATTGTCCTCATAATTTTGAAAATAAAACAGTTGCAGTAACTGGCTGACAGTCTAAGTAAAGCAGTGATGGGTTGAAAGGAAGTAAAATCTGAATGGTTTTATCTGCAATAATCTGTTCTTAAACATTAGTATAGTAATATGGGAAAGACTGGATACTGATTTCACTCTGTGTCATTTTTGTTCATTGAATTGGCTAAACTCTATGATTTGTAGGATTCCAATCTGGCACTGTTTACAAATATTAGTTTCATTCAGAATTTTTTTTTTTTTTTAAATCACCTCTAAATATTCTGATGTAACTGCAGATCATTTGGTGTATACAAATTATTCCATTCTGCAAGTAAAGATCCTGTATTTGTGGGCAACTTTAGGTATTAGTGTTACCAATTTAAAAAAGCTTACATGACAGATTATAAATTGTAATTCACTAAATAAGAGTGCATATCATAGATGAACATTTCTCTGAAGTTAATTGTTACACCTGAACTTTTGAAATAGAGTCCTGTTATTTTTAGTTTTTAGACTATAACCTGTTAAACAGCTTGGACATTCTTTCTTTCCTCTCATCTCATCTACCATGTTCTTTTGTTTCAGTTCTTTGTTTCTGCACCATATTTTACCTCAGACAGCAGTTCATACTACAAAATTTTTAGTGACAAAAATGGTTATAAGCACATACATTACATCAATGGTTCTGTGGTAAGTCAATTAAAGTTTTCTACCTTAATATACCGTGAATTTATGAAATAATTTTACTGTATTCAGTGACTTATATATTTTGCCACACAGGAGAATGCAATCCAAATTACAAGTGGAGAATGGGAGGCAATTTATATTTTTAGAGTAACAAATGATGCAATGTAAGTACCACTGAGAAGAGTATAGGTTATGAGTATTTTGTCAATAGAAGTAATACTTATTCATTTGACACATACCAGCCATTTGTCAACTCATCAAGTTATAACTACCTATAAATATATTGCATCCAACTGAGTGCATTCACAACAAATTCATAGGCAAAGGCATTGTGCAGGTTTGCAGACTTGGTTTATTTTTGGTAGATTTTTTGCAAATAGCCCTCAACCTTTCAGATTGTTATCAGTCACCCATTTAAAGAGAGTCTTATCTAGGATTGCTTAATTTTAAGTATTTGATTAACCTATCTACAAATAGAAATTATTTCAGTTTTATTTCATTGCATTTGAAATGTGGTCTCTCATTTGGTTCACGATACAGTTAGATGTATCTTACACAATTGAGGTAATTATCTTTTGAGAATTAAGACAGAACTCTTATTTATATGGTGTATTTATTACCCAATGAGAGTTTGAGCAAAGATTTACTAAGATGAAGTGCATGTAAGCTTAGTTTAATCTTCTATCATGAGCAGCAATCTGAGAAAGTGTAAGTTAACTTCCAAGACATCTTTTTGTCTTCATGCTGGTTCACAGATAATCAGTTTATGGATTATCTATTAACATTTAAATTAATTCACAGTTTCTACTCAAGCAATGAATTTGAAGGCTATCCAGGAAGAAGAAATATTTACAAGTAAGTGTTATCAATGTTGAATTAATGATACTAGGTGATGGGTGTGGATTTTTCAATAACAGAATTCTGTTTCAAAATGTTTAAAGTACAATTTATCAAGCTGTTTTAATTAAATCATGGCCTTTTTATATCTGAGAATCAAGAAATACCATCTAAAGTTTAAATATGCTGATAGGAAAAAAATAAGAAAAAGGGAAAACATTTATTTTTAAAAGGAACTGTTTTCCAAGTACGCTGTTCCAGCATGTGAGGCAGACACACAGAAAGTTAGTTGTAGCAAAATTAATAATTGTTGTATTTTGTTTTTCTCCTAGAATTAGTATTGGGAGTAAGCCTATCAGAAAACTGTGCATTACTTGCAATTTACGGAAAGAGAGATGCCAGTATTATACAGCGAGGTTCAGTGAGCGCTCTAAGTATTATGCCTTGATCTGTTATGGTATGTATAGCCTGGGAACAAACATAAAACCAATTATTCTGCCAGATATATCAAAACCATAGTTAGTAACTGTTAGTGCAAACAATGTCCCGAGGAATCATAGAAATTTCACTGTAACCAAAAATTTTTCTACATTTTTTTTCCACATTTAAAAGCCTTGGATTATTTTTTTTTTTCAGAAAATACAAATATTTTTACTTTTATAAATTTTTCCTCAAAGGCTTGGGATTGATAGAATTAAAAACAAATATTTGAAAATATTCTATGGCACAAAACAGTTTTGAAGTTGACTCATCAAAGTTATTCTTGCAGTAACAAGAGCAGGATTTTGAAAAAGATTGATTTCCTATGTATATAATCAAAGGTAGCTCTGAGAAACCATTACAATGTGTTCCCCAATTGAAATGATCAAAATCTGTCAGCTACAAAAAATGCTGGATACTTGCTACTTGAAAACATTTTTTTAGTAAGAGAAAGTATAAATAAAATAAACAAAATTCAATTCATAAAAATGTGTGATTATTGAAACCACTAATAACAGAGAAGCATGAGTAATGAGTTCATCCATCTTAATCTAAGTACAGTGAAGTTACAGCCTAAAAAAAGCAGGGGAAAAACTATCCAAGATTTTCCTTTTGCATTCGTTATATAATGTTTACTGTTCTTCTCTGAATGATTAGCTGAACAGTTTTTAGGACCTGTGTTAAGCAGAAGACCAAATGTGGCTAATAACAATACCTTTCAATCATTCTTCCACAAAACAGTCTGTGAGGTCATCACCATATGAAAGCCAGTCACCTTCACAAATATAATGTGACATGTTCTCAAAAGAATGATTCACAATGTTAGTTCCACAGTCACCTTATGTAATCGCATCTCAGGTATTAACTAGATGTCACTTCATCTCTATGGAGGAAAAGTTTGCCAATAGATTCGAAGTTACTTCTATTATGTTTGCGAAGCAATACAGGTGTATTATGTATGTCTACACACGTTACCTTATGTATTTTGTGCAGTAAAAACTAGAATTCTATTCAATAGATGAGATTTAGAACAGTATTGATTGTATTCAGCTCTTTAATTCCTGACAGTAACCAACAGTAACGTAATCTATACTTTATCACCAAATTCTGGCTTCAAACTATAAATGATCTTCCTTTCATTACTATGACAGGTCCTGGGATTCCTATTTCTACTCTTTTTGAGAATGAGAGTGATAGAGGTACTGAAAATACTCTGCCTATTTCTAGACAATTAATTGTATTTCTTATTGATATTCACTGTTCAGATCCTCTAATGTAGCACTTAGGATTGTGACCAAAAAGCCTCTCATATTGTATATGTATAAGTGTTATAAAAATATCTACTGTCTTTCTAATTTTATTAATTAGCAAAATCCTAACACTCAGGAATACAGTGATGTATTTATTTTCATTTCTGACCGTAAGAAATTTATGACATCCTTTTATCTGTTCATATGTTATAGATGAAATCAATATAGGCATCTCTTTGTCTATCAAATTTTAAGTCAAACTTTGTAGAATACTTCGTTCTGACTTCAAAACTGTATGTTTTTATAGCTCAAGATTTTCTGATTTTTTTTTCATGAAGCAGTTCTACCAGAAGCCCATGCAATAGGCTTCAGTGTAGTACTTAGAGTTCATACTTTGGGATACTGTACTGTACTAATTAGAATTTGGGTGGTCTTCAGCCATTAGCAGATACTAGGGAAGAGTGAAAGTTTTTGCAGAAGAATTGTGAAAAATATCCATTCAAATAACTGTTTCAGAGCAGATGTAATTATCTGTACAGAACTGAAACTCCAGCAAGAAATATTCTGACCTCCCCAACTACTAGTTCCCTCCCCTCCCCTCCCCGGTCTTGTTTACCAAGAGCCCATAATATCTCTCTTCCTTATGAAAATTGGAATTGCATGAAATGCAGCAAAGTTCCTAGCCATAGTTATGCATTTCTCCACCTCTCTGCAGAAGAGAACAGAGAACAGAAACTAATAATACCCAGTGAATTCATAATATATAGCTCAGTACTAGAAACTAGCTGAATTATTAATAGTGACTTTAAAATGATAAAACAGTAAATTGTGCCTCAAACAAAGTAAAAAATAAAATACCACGGAGAAAAAAAAACAAAACAAAACAAAGAAAAGCAAGCAATGAAGCTTGCTAAGAGTGCAGCAATCCAGTAATAAGGACAACTATATGGTATGTCTAGTGTCTTTGTGGGGATATACAATAAGGTAGTTAAGTGTAGGTTTGATTCAGCCCCATAAGTAACCAAATATTCTGTGTTAGCCCAGAAACAAGATATTCACAAATGTACATGGGCTTAACGATACTGCCCAAGAGTCTCAGAGTCTAAACTGACAATACTGTGATAAGCAGGAAAGGAGGTGCTGCAAGAGAAAAACTTTCTCCTAACATCCAGAACTCTATTATTCACAGCTAGTGTGTGAAATTATTTGCATTGCAAAATATGTATCCTATAAAAAATTAAGGAATATTTGTGCACTGCAACCCTGTGCCTTGCTTTTATTTAGCTATTTGATCAAACCCAAATTGAACTAAGCAGATTTCATTATTCTGCTTGTAAACTGTCACAGATTTTCTTATTGTTCAAATAATACAAAACATATCTTATTTAACAAAGAGAAATTAACAAATAAGCTAATTAATAATTTGGACAATTATTTTCCTTAGAGCTCAGAATATTAGAAGACAATCAGGAATTGCAGTCTGCTTTGCAAGAGATCATACTGCCAAAAGAAGAAATTAATAAACTTGAAGTGGATGGTATAAGTAAGAATTATACATTTTTGTTATATTTTTTATTCCTAACTTTTTTATTATGCCTTCATTTTGTTATAATGAGTATAATCTTTTTTGTAGATCAAACTTATTAGCATGTTAGATTGGAAATCTGACCACCATTCTGCCTTTTGTGACAGTGACCTGTCTGTTCCTCAGTGTATACATAAATAAAACAAAATTTAAAACACATTTCTTCTTCATGATGCAATTAAAAAAAAAATCAGCAATATTGCTGTAGTGTTTAAATATCACATAAAAACATCATAATATGGTGGTAATAAAAAATGAAACATAAACTGCCATTTATATGTTATATTGACTTGCATACACTGTTGTTTTCCTTAGTAAATTTACGAATAATATTCCATTGTAGTGAATCATTATAATGTTTCCAAAACTCATTTCTCAAAATCTTAATAACAGTTATACTCCTAGTTGTGTATTTTTAGACACCAGGAAAACTAGAAACCTAGTTAAAGTCATAACTTTATACATAACATAATTTAAATAATAAAAATGGGCACTTTTTTTTTTCAAAATTATTTTTAAACAGTTCAACATAAACAATTACTTGTATGAATTTTGTGGTTTACCTTTTATGCACTCTGTAATTTGTGCTGATTCATTTTCTATTACTATTTCATTAGTATTTCATCGAACCGGATTGTGCTTAGAGAAATCATTGTAACCATTAGTGATATAACTTTGATACGTCTCTTCTAGCTTTGTGGTACAAAATGCTTATACCTCCACAATTTGATAGATCCAAGAAGTACCCACTGCTTATTCAAGTGTATGTAAGAATTTATTTCTTTCAATTTTACTGTTCTGTCATAAAAATACTCATTATAATTTAGGGAAATCTAAAATATTTGCAGTATTTTGTAATGCAAAAGAAAAACTATAACTATTTTGTTTTTATTTTGCTTGTTTGTTTAATATATTTCTGGTGTAGAAATTCAACTTAAGGGAAATCAATGAGGTTTTCTTATCATAGCAAGGGTTAGTTCCTTAGTGAAAGAAAAGGAATAAAGGCACATCATTTATTGCTTGGATTTCCTAGTTCAGTTGCCGCTTCTATTTATCCTGAAGCAATTTGAGTGTATTGATTTCAGATTTGTTGATATGGAACATATAAGAGCTTTTCTTACAAGCGGTCAAAAAAAACCCTAATCCTTTGACGATCCAAAGGCCCAACAAAGCTAAATATGTTTGGCTGAAACTTAGAGCAGAAGATGAAGTGAATTATGTCATAGAGGTCACATGATAACTTGTGTTAGATCATTGTCGTAAATAGTGTTTCCATATACTGCTCAGCTATGTGGGGTGTGTTCAGCCAATAGTTCCTACTGTACATGATATTCAGAGGTCTAGTAACGACCAAAAAGCTTAAGACTTCTGTTGTTTTTTGTTTGTTAATGTGTAATACGTGTGAGGATCAAATTAGTGATAGGTGGACAGTTGGACTGGATGATCTTGTAGGTGTTTTCCAACCTTGGTGACTCTATGAAATCATGGGGGGGGGGTAAGAATCAAAAAGTGCTGTCACACCTAATTTCTATACCCAATGAATTTGGAAGTAATTAAAAATTGAAACATAGCTCTTCTAAAGATTCCCCTTAGGATGGATACCTGATGTCATGCCCCTTCGTCTCAGCTAAAACAAATGGAACTTGCCTTAGGCATAAGACATTAAGGATTTAAATTAATTTTAGAAAGTAAAATTACATGAATACATGAAAATGCTAATAGTACTGTTTCTGTCTACTGAACTCTCTAAACCACAGTCATTTAGCAAAATACTTGTAGAGAAAATATAAGTCATACTTATCTATAGTCCTGTATCTGGTATTCATTTGTAAATCTGAGTTGAAAATGTCTTACCTTCTAGGTATGGAGGACCATGCAGTCAGAATGTAAAACACACATTTAGCATTAGCTGGATAACCTATCTTGCAAGCAAAGAGGGAATTATTGTTGCTTTAGTAGATGGCAGAGGAACAGCTTATCAAGGTGACAAGATTTTGCATGCAGTTTATCGAAGACTAGGAGTCTATGAAGTTGAGGACCAAATTTCAGCAGTGAAGTAAGTAGAATGTCTCCCAATAAAATCGTTGTACTTACACAACTACAAAAAGCGTGGAAAAAAAGATAGTTTAAATGTACTCCTGCACCTTTCTTCTGGAAAGCTTGAAGTCTCCAGGAAATAAATGTAAAACTTGTAGAAATAAAATACTAGTGAGGTATTTGGTGTCAATTTGGTTTTGTGTGGTGTACTACATCCACTACCAAATATGTATTTGGATCTCAGCACTTTCATTTTGTAAGGGCAACATCAGAGGCCTAAGGAAGTATGAGCATCAGTGGTGAGAGGTAAGCTAATGTATTTTCCACTACCCTGAAGTCTTCCCTGTAGGGGAAATCTACCTCTACCATCATAGAAATTAGCTAAAGATCCCATGATTTTAGCCAGTGGTGGACCATAGTTTTTAGCTAAAAGTCAAACATAAAAAAACTGAATCCTGACTCTGGCTTTTTCATAACTTCTTTTCCAAGCCATCTTAAAATACTTATAAAAATCAGAAAGTATCTGAGCTCCTCCAGTAGTAGCTGTTCCCCACAATTTACACCCCTGCACAGAAATACTTAAGAGGTTCCTAACGGGAAACAAGTCCTTAAGCAGAGATTTTGCAGGGGAGAGAAAGCTGAGATTTTGTAAAGTGAGTGTGTCTGTTAACTTAACAGATGCAGTAGCACTGTTGAAGTGAACATTTAAAGAATTGTTTAGTTTGAACCTTACAAGAATAGGAGAGTAAGAATGTTAGTACAAAAATAAGAAATTTATTCTTTGTTTTGATCTTGAATTTGTCCTATCAGAGCATGGATAAAATTCCAGGTATTTAATAATATTTCCCTAGTTAATGGGCCCAGTAGTAACAGTAGTTAGAAATTGGATATAAAAGTCCAGGATCCCACTGCCTTTTCTACCTGCTTGAGAACACTTCCTGCATTCATAAATGTATGTGAGGAGGATGTCTGTTCCTGCTTTGTGATAATTCCTTTTCCACCTCAATGATATAAACACATAATTATTGTTTTCAGTGATAAGTGAAACAGAATTTCTGTTTATCATGCTAAGTTTTTCAATGTAATACATAATTTTATTGTATTTCTTGAATCTTTTAGCAGCAACAACATGTTTAAAGAGAGAGAAATTAGTCCAAATTGTCACTTGGAATAAAATGCCAGAGATGGAGGGAATCTGATTCTGCAGTTGCAGAATTTGCTGAGACAAGCTGTGAAAAAATGACCTCAGATTTCACACCTCCCAACTTTCTGTCAGCACCTAGGTTAAATTTTTATTCAGTTAAATGCATTGCATTCCATCTTCCTGATCTAACACATGGTTTAAGATGCAAGATTTTTAGAGAAAATCAATCATATACTCTAGTGGGAAGATCTTGGAGGGGCTTTTACTATAGGAGGAACCCCATGGGTTAAGACAGCAATGTAACAAAGCTGAATCACTTTTTGGCTCACCTAATTTGGTTCCACCCAGACTGCACTGGATATTTTAGGTATTGCCTGTCATTTGTGCTTGCCCTAGTAAAATAAGGCTAACAGCTGCTGATGTATCTCCTGGGATATATCTGAACCCAATTTTATCTCTTTCTGTCTTGACCCAACATTTTCCTTAATGTATGAAGCTTAATTTGGAGAGTCAGGGCATTATATCCAGGTAGACATTAGGTATTGAAAACAACTTTTTTTTTTTTTTTTTTTACAAGATGATAGTTGTGTAGAGTCCTCATTTTATCCTCTGGAGCAAAAAATATTATGCAAATAAACTATTCATTTTTGCTATTTTTATTCATTGAAGAAAAGATTTTCCTTTCCTCTGAAATGTCTGCTAGTCAAATGCTTTGTAGAAATCAGATACGCTATGTTGATTGTCAATTTGCTGAAATTGGCATGATGTTTGAAAAAAGTGAGAAAAATATTTTTTGCTAATTCAGTATAGTATTAACATTCTTGTTTTGCAATAATACATTTATTTCTATCTCTTTTTTTTCCACAGGAAATTCATAGAAATGGGTTTTATTGATGAGAAACGAATAGCAATATGGGGCTGGGTAAGTGGTTTATCTTTTTATATTCATTTATCTGGAAATAATCCTGTAATGTAATTGCATATAGTTCTTCCTTATTCCTCTCTAGAAAAGAGTTGGCCTAAGATAACTATAGGGGCAGCCACACAGCCCCCTTATAGAAATTTTTAAGTTTTTTAGGCTCAACTGTTCATCATTTATATCTAGCTAAAGAATGCACAAACATTACTGGAACCCTGATTCCTAGACTGCTTAGTGTCTGCAGCGTAACAGAGAATTGCAGGAGAGCAATGATAAACAATGCCTAAGGGTATTGTGGATTAGGGACAGTACTGTGAGGAATGACAAAAGGGATTGGAAGCCAGACATGTTATCCACCTTTTCTCACTCTCCAGGTAAATCAATATTGATTAACCAGCAGTAACAGGCAAGTTTACAAAATGAACTGTTATGATAGCCACTCATTAACACTTTCTAATACTTTTCTCTTTATATATGTTCATTTTTTTCTGATTATTGTTTAGAAAGACCTTGTATTTTATTTTTTTACTGTTTGTCTTTTCCAGAAGATTTATATCAGATCCATTCAAAATCAAAATGTAAATCCTCTGTGTACTTAAAGCAAAATACTTAGTTTGAAATTAATATACGAGTTTGATCTGGAGAACAAAATGGTGCTTCACAGTAGTTTTAAACTATCTCTGATTTCTTCCCAGTCCTATGGTGGATATGTAACTTCTCTGGCACTTGGATCTGGCAGTGGAGTATTTAAATGTGGAATAGCTGTGGCTCCTGTTTCCAGCTGGGAATATTATGGTAAGGAAACTTGTCATAAAAGCTGACTTGGAAAGAGATGCGGCATTTAATGACTTTCTAAATGAATTCATTGCAAGAGAATGGCAATATGAAACCTAAAGGCAGTGCAATTACCTAAACACTAAACTCTTAAGACCTTAAGTTTAACATTTTCCTTACTGAAAATAACAGACTGCAATTGACAGTTTGAGACCGATTTTGTCACAATTCCAAATGCACATCTGTAAGTGTTAGGGTGTAAAGCCCTCTCAGTAAACCACCATACTTTGGAGTGATCTTCCTGAAAAAAATCCTGTTAAAATTGTATCACTGAGTTCAGAAACAGCTGAACTGTTTTTATACCTGTGTTGTAGTCACAGTACACTCCAACTTCATCTGAAAATGAAATCTGTCAGGAATGACTATCAATGATGATTGCAAGGCTATTTTCAAAAAAGTAGAGAAAAAGAGAGGAACACATTTATGTCTGAATTCCTATTTTTGATTTTTATTTGGATTTTTGTCAGCCACACCCCTGCTGTTGTGTTATAAGCCATATTTTTCTTAACTTTTACTGACTAAGACTCCAAACTGTTTTGAAGAATCTCTGGGAGTATAATCTGAGGGCCGTACTGTGCGAATAAAGCAGATGCATACTCATACTTGCAGACCTGCTATCTTTTGGCATGGCATAAAGGAACCTTAGTGTAAAAAAGAATCATGCCATGCATGTTTTCAGTGAGGAAAATGTAGCACTTTGAACACATTTACTTAGCATATGGTCGTTTGCTAAGAAGTCTTGGTTATGAGAAAAAATTTTGGTTAAATGGAAAGGATTGCTTCCCTTACTGCTAGAACAGACATTCCTTGTATTTATGGTGTTTTGCAAACAAAGGGGAAAACATTTGTATGACACAGGAAGCATAGTCTTCATGTTTTCACTGGCATGAATGTTTTTTGAAGACATCTTCGCTCATGATCACAAAATTATTTCTAGAATGCAGGCATTAGGCACTATTTTTGCAAAAGTCTCACTTTAGTTGAGTTTTCAAGGGATTATTAAGGAGTCTTTCTAAAAGCGCATTTGAAAATCTAGGCAGGCAGAGGTACTCCCAAAGGAAGGAAGAAAGGAAGCAGAACAAAGTCATTAGTCATTAATTTTGGCAAACAGAACACGTTAATATTGGTGAACTATGTTAGGGGCAAAACTACAGGATGCTACATATCTGAGACTCCAAGAAGAGTTGTAATGTCAGAGGATGTACTGGCTTATAAATTTAGTACTGCTTTCTTTTAGATGCATAGGTTAGTTTGGAGCATAATTTTTTTCTAAAAACTTCCCGCTCACCTCCTTTTTCTGTCAGTTAATATAGCAGCTGAACGATTATAAGGCAAATTGCATTTAGGGACAATGTATATTTAAAACATTAAATATGTGACTGCTCAATCTCTCTCTTTTTTTCTTCAGTAATTGACAAGCTGAATCTTCCACTTAGTCATTGTAACACTATTCTTGCTGACCTCAGTGGACTTGTTGTAGCTATACTGGTAGAAGATAGAGGAGAATTTGGCTCAAAATGCTGTAGAAATGCCAGCCATTCAAAAAGAGTTTATTTTATTGAAAACTCAAGCCCAATATGGTTGTTTGACACTGTGTTGACAACAGATATTGCACATTTTCTGTTTTCATTGAATGATAAAGGATTTTGATAAAAGATGAGCTACTTAGGTTTTTCTACACTTAGTTTATTAGAAAATATCTATGGGAGACTTACTTCTTGGTTTAGGAAGGCACAAGGAGAATTGGAATGTTATCAATGTGTATAAATATGTGAAGGGAGGGTGCAAAGAGGATAGAGACAGACTCTTTCCAGTGACGCCGGGGCAAGAGACAGTGGCCACAAAGTCAAACACAGGAGGTTCATCTGGAAACGCATATCTACTGTGTGGGTAAAATGCTGACACAGGTTGCACAGGGTGTTTGTGGAGTCTCCCACCTTGAAGATAATCAGAAGCCATCTAGATATAGCTAATGTAGTTGTAAATACCCAGCTCTATAAGACCCTGCATGTACAGGAGGATCCAGAGGTTCTTTCTAACCTCAATTTCTTAATAATTATAGTGGCCAGCACTTCTATTATGTGAAAGAAAGATGCCAGCTTTTCATCATCAAAAAGCCTTGTCTGCATAAAATAAATAAAATTCTCATAGTACTGCAGCTTGACAACTCAGTATTTGCCAGTAACTCTTTCAATGATAGTCATAAATAATGTTCTTGTAGTGACAGCTGTTACATCAGTTTTACACAGATTTTCATAACTGCTTTCAGTTAAATTACAAACATACAGGCAGCTCAAAGGAAGCTGTTCCTAATGGTTTCTTGGTGTTACATACTGTTCAGTTATTCGTTCTTGTTTTTATTTTCAAATCCATTAACAAACTTCATTGCAGTTAGACAAAGGAACTGGACAGAGACTGAAAAGTAATTATAATGTTTTTTCAATGCAAGTCTTTATCTTTTCCTGTTCCCCCACAAGTATTTGTATGTTCCCCCATAAATATACTGACCAATAGGAAAAAGAAAAAAGAACATTTCTTCCATGTTAAGTGTAAATATTCATGTGCATCCCAGGCTGAAATTCTTCTCTGGGTTTTTTTTTCCTGACTGTAGTCTGTACTATCTTTCCACCACACTGAAATTATTCAACAATGTGACTCACTCAACTGACTTCAGGAGTTCAAACCAGTAGCATAAAGTAGCATCAGTTAATTGTATTTATCCACAAAATCTTGTTTCTGCAGATGAGTATCAAACCACTATTTGTGCAAGGACTGTTAGGAGGAGATGTATTAACTGTCCTTCATATTTTTTAATATGTTTAGATCTGTTGTGTTATAAGGAAATCAAGCAGAACAGATATAGTTAACATAATCGTTCAATTTTCTATGCGTCACTGGAGGCACAATCTGCATTCTTTATCTATTGCTTTTTTCTTCTTTAATATCACAGCATCTATCTACACAGAACGATTTATGGGTCTTCCTGTAGAGTCCGATAATCTTGAGCACTATAAGGTGAGAATTCTTTCTTTTTCATTTGCCTTAAACATGATTCACATTTCCATAGACAAGCAGAATAGTGAAAATATAATGCTCGCATAATGGCACCCCTGTAGCAGCTAAAGCTGCTGTTCTGAAACTCATATCTCTGTAGTTACTCACAGTTTTTATATTGATCAATCTTAGGTATGATAAATTGTAGGATTCTTATTTTCTCACTGGAAAAATCTGTCTGTTTTGACACTGCAAATCATTAACTTAGGAAAGAACATGTGATAGAGGTTAAAATGTTGGTGTTTACTAGGTTTTGGTCAGTAATATTCGCTATGTTTTGCCAGTTTAGTTGTCTGATAATAATGTCTTCAGACTAAAAAATCAGAACACATTCCTCTGCAGGAACAGATTGCATTTTTGCTTTTCTTCACATTGATAGGAAATCTACAGCTTCCTCTAGCAGCTCACATTCCAGCTCTCAATACAGACAAGCCTGAAATAAACCCAGAGAAGCTAGAGAAAGCATTTTACTAAGAATTCTGTACTATGATCAGAAGGCTGGATCACCTCTCTTATGAAGAAGGGCTAAGGCAGCTGGGCTTGTTCCAACTGGAGAAGAAGAAGCTTCTGGGGTGACCTTCTAGGACTTTGAAAGGAGCTTACAAGCAGGAAGGGGAAACTGACTTTTTATGTGGTCTCATAGTGATAGGAAAAGAGAGAATGACTTTAAACTAAAAAAGGGGATACTTAGGTTAGATATTAGGAAGAAATTCATTACTCGGAGATGAGACCCTGGCACAGGTTGCTCAGGGGAGATGTGGATAGATGTTTCTATATTATCAATGTCTATTCTCTGTCCTAATCCAAATAGCAGCAGTGCTCAATACCAAACTGCCTTCATAGAGCTGCTCTATGTAGCCAGGAATTACAGTGTTCAGAAAATGACACGTGGTGGGTACTGTGCTTTTTGTGAAGTGCCTATAAATGTATTTAGTTTCTATTAATCTCAGATTGCGATGAAGTTACTGCTTTCTTTATTATGCCAGTCCAACTGTTTGATTGCTGTTTCACTGGGTAATTTAAGCCTTTCAGCTCCATGACTTAGTGTTTTAAATTGAAGTTGCTGAACTGTTCACTTTTCATCTCAACAGAACTCAACTGTAATGGCAAGAGCAAAGAATTTCCAAAACGTTGAGTATCTTCTCATTCATGGAACAGCAGATGGTGAGGTTTGCAAATGGTAGTACAAATACAGAACCAGAATCACTTTGTTTGAAAAACATTAAGCATCTTTCTGTGCCTTTGATTAGGATCAGTACTTAGATCTTTGATAGATTTCTATGCAACATATTATTAGATGCTTGCTTATTCTTAGTTATGTCAACTGTATTGTTTGATAACCAGTGGACACAACTTAATGCACTAGAATTTTATGCTTTGTGGTATTTACACATTTCAACAGCCAATCTTTTTTTTTTTTTTTTCCTTTTTCAGATAACGTACATTTTCAGAACTCAGCACAAATTGCAAAAGCTCTGGTTAATGCACAGGTGGATTTTCAGGCAATGGTAAATAACAGACTATTTTTCAATTTTGAACAGCGGTTTACAGCTTTATCAATAAGCTTATCTGATATGTTGACGTTATTTGTTGATGTTTTTAAGAACCCAGTTCAGCAAGATCTGGCAATTTTACTGCATTTTTTATTATTTACAAATCATTTATTCTTCAAAGGATTTGCTTGCTCTTCCCCTCAAACTTCTTTCTGTATTTTAACAGAACTTCTCAATTATCTAGTATAACGTAGAAGCTTTTAAAATGAGCCAGGGAGAAGAATGAGAGTCCAATCTCCTTTCTAAAATTTGATGATAGCTAATAAACGCATGGAAGATGAAAGAACTGGCTTCTGGGACCAAAACTGTCAGTGATTCTGATGGATTCTGTCTTGACCTGACATGCTTGTTACAGGCAGAAGGCGAATCAAGGGAAAAAGGGAGTGAGGTATCCAAGTAGTATGTCAAGGACATGAAAAAACAAATAAGTTGTCTACAAAATTTACCTGGGGAAGATGATGCAGGCAAGCAGAGAAACACATAGATGAGAGGTTAGAGGATATATATGAGAAATGAACAGAGGAAAAGTAACACTGAATTAGGTGTTAATCTGTTCTTCTGCATGTGCTTTCTCCAGCCTAGTGACAAAAGTATCTGTCTTTTATCAAACATATTGGCCTTCTGCTTCAGATCACTTTCCCAGGTCAATGAACACCTTGAATATGGATCAGACATGGATCCCCCTGTACTTGATATTTCTGCAAGTGAATTCCACATTTCCTGTTTTCACTGTTATTTAGCAAACCTGGGCCATTTGTCAAGTATCTGGAAAAGTACATGGAATACTGTCTGCAGTTTCAGTCATTACTGTTCAGCTGTAGTAGAGTTTCAGTAGTGTTAGGATAATCTGGGGAACATCTCTGACTTACTTAATGAAAGCAGAATATTTTTAGCCTAGTAAAATAAAATTTAGAAAACAATATGATTGCTGCCTATGAATACAGTGGAGGAGAAATACAGAGGAAACAAAAAGCTATTGAAGCAAAAAGACAGTTGGCACAAGATCAAGTGAAAGTAAACTACTCACAAACACATTGAGGTTGAAAATTAGAAAAAAACCTGTTTAAACAGTTAGGCTTTAGAACAGGCAGAATTCAGAGGAGCATAGCACGCCAAAAAAAAACAAAAAACCAAAACAAAACAAACCCCCCCCCCCCCCCAAAAAAAAAACCAAGCCTGTCTACTTTTAAAATTCTGATACAACCAGCATAAAGGAATCAGATTTTACATTCCAAAGGTGCCTCTTACTCCTTAAATGAGAAGACAGAACAATTCTGCTCTTCATAGGCTCTTTGAATTAGTTGGGTTGAAAGGGATCTTAAAGCCTGCCCAGTTCCAATCCCTGCCATGGGCAGGGTTGCCATCCACTAAATCAAGATGCCTAGGGCCCCATCCAACCTGGCTTTGAACATGTTCAGGGATGGGGCAACCACTGCTCCTCTAGTCAAATAGTTCCAATACCTCACCTCACCAAGTAAAGAATTTCTTCCTAACATCTAACCTTCCTAAATCACCCCAATTTCATTCAAATCCATTCCCTTCTATCCTATCCTATCAGTGCATGTAAGAAGTTATTTATTTGAGACATGTATATTCTTCTATATGGCAATACAAAAAATTCTGGTATTTTTTAATTAATACAGAATTGAAGAGAGCATGCGTGTTTATGACTTTCTTTTTCTTTCTTTTCAGTGGTACACTGACCAGAATCATGGAATTCCTGGACTTTCCAGCAAACATCTCTACACACATATGACCCACTTCCTCAAACAATGTTTTTCTTTGTCAGAATAGGTAGGCTACTCAGAGAATGCTAAGCCATCTGGTATATCTCTGAGAGAATCCCAAAATAGCAGTGCCCAGGTTGTATCATGTTCAGGTAAATTAATATCAGGATCTTTGAAGTTTATAATTTGATATTTGCATCCATTTTTGAGATTGTATATTAGCAGGTGTTATGTTAATACATGTTTTGGCACATTTAACACCTGTTTGGCAGCAAAAAATAAAATCGGAATATAACACGGCATGTGCATTTATTGCCATCTCGCTTAAACTACATTCTGCATTCCAAAGATACATGGTCCATTGCAAAGGCATACTGCTAAATGAATATAATTACATTTGTTAACTATAACTGTAAAATGGGCAGGGACAAAGAAGTGCAAGTAACTAATTAACATCCTAACAAGAACTAGTTTCTTAAAATTTATGTATAATTCCAGTTTCTTGGAAAGAATCCAGACAGGAACATAATATTTGAAGCTGTAGTATGGATGGTTATTGAACACTCTATTCAAATTACATTCAGCTTTTTTTTAAAGTCCTTGTTATGCAAAAAGCAGTATTCAGGTTTAAATATGGAAGCAGGACATTCACAATATCTATTTTATCTCAGTGGGTTTTTTTCTGTCTGATTTGAGAATATGTTAGACATTTCAATGTGTTTTTACTCATCACTTCAACGTTTACATTAATTTTAATGTCATTCATTCGAGATTTGTGGGGAAGGAATCAAAGGAATATGCAGGCTTTTTTGTTTAGTTTCCACTTAAACTATTTTAGAGCATCCTGTAAAAAGTCTAGATAAATAATAACTGAATCACATATATTCTTTTAATTGGTAATTGAATGAGTCCAGTCCTAATGTAAGAATATGAGCAAGAAAATTGGCAGATCTATTTTAGATGGTCACATGTTTAAAAAATTCTGAATTAGCCGACTGCATAAGAACTGTTATCTGTCTAACGCAGTATCTCAGCTTTGCTATTAGCAAGTAAGTTCAAAATAACCTGAGAAAATTGTGGAGTAGAATTCCCAGCAAAAACAAAACAAAACAAAACAAAAAATCAAGCTGCTTTCCAACTCCAAAAGACTAGTTGTTGCTTGTGGAACAAGCACGAATAGAGTTGTGGCATTTAATTTGACCCTTGACAAAAACATGGGGTTTAGCCAAAATCATTAAAATGTAGAAGTGATTTGCTATGTAATGACTTCCTTCATTTTGTTAATGGCAATATCAAATCTGATTTTCTGCACATGAGAACATTTCTTAGACATCTTTATGTAAATGTAGTTACCAAGCTGTTTGTAATGGTTAAATTACACTTTGATAGGAACTCTTCAGAAAATACTCAATTAGTTCAGGTTTTGTTGCCAATTACATGATGTTAATGAGCGTCTTGTTAGTAATGTAATTAAAATGCAACTGCTATAATGGTTAAAGGAAAAAATTACAGCTCTAAGAAAGTTAATGTTAAGCAAATATAACATAAAGTAGGGCTAATTAGACGTTGATTATATGGTTCTATGTGCATTTGCTGTAAACACAAATACTGTCAGCAATGTGATTATTCTACAAATAAGGAATACAATTCAGCTGAAATTACTGAGATTTTACTATCATTTTTTCTGTATTGATACAACCTCACAAAAACGACTGCAATTTTTTCTGTGAAAGAGAATAAAATCAGGGTCTTGCAACAGATGTTTAAAGGTTTTAGATACCTGAATAAGTCAGTAGGAACCCAGATCCAACCCAGATATCAAGCTCATATTAATCATTAAGTTTTCTGATTCTGCAGCTTTATACTTTATTTATATTTTTTGAAAATCCTACACGCCTTAGAAATTTGACCAGATAAACCAGCCCCTTGTGGATACTATAAGTAATAATGTAATACAATGCACTGTTTACACTTTGACCATAGGTCTGTAGTCAAAAGCTTCTGGAGTTACTTGAGATAAGTGACGTATGTGAGACAGAAGGTGCCTTTTTTTCCCCAAAGGATGTACTAGCTTTTACATTCTTTATTTGCCCGTATGTCTGTTTTACTTTGTGAGGGGAAAGGGAACACATCTTCTAAACTGTCCACCATTTACCTGGGTTTATGGGAAGCATTTGTGGGGATAAACCATGAAAACTTTATTTTTTTTTTAAAGTGCACCATGCTGCTGTCACTTTTGCTTTACTGTTTTTCATATTGTTATTTTATTTACTTTATAGAGTGCTCTTGAACCTGAAAGCTTTTAGACTGGGCAACCATGTATTTTGATGACCTGGGGAAAATGTTCTAGAATGCTGTGAACGTCAAAAAATTTCAAGCATAAATAACATATTAAAGTAGCTTGCCTATACTAATAGCAGGTAACAATGCAATCATTCATTAGAAACGATCCAGAGCACTTCTAACCAGCCACTGCAGAATCATATGATGATTGAAGTTGGAAGAGTCTTCTTGTCCCACCAAGACTGATTCAGTGGCTCAAGCACAGCCACCTAGAACATGTTGTTCAGGACCACGTCCAGATACCTTTTGAACATCTCTAAGGATGGAGACTCCACAATTTCTTTGAGCAACTTTGCCAGTGCTCAGTCACCTGCACAGTAAAGCTGTTGTGCCAGACAGAACACCTGTTTTTAATTTGTGCACATTGCCTCTCATCCTCGCACTGATCACAGCTGAAAAGAGCCTGGCATCATCTTCTTTACACCTCCCTTTCAGATGTTTATATATATTCCTAAGATCCATACCCCAATTCTCCTTTTCTCAAGAAAAAGTCCTTTTCCTTTCTGCTTTGCTTTCCAATCCAATCACAATCCATGTAAAACCATCATCAAAGACACTTTCTAGGACAATTATTTGCCCCATTCCTTCTCCTTAGTTGAGCCTACAATATTTAACTACAGTTCTATAACAGAATTTCAATATAGTTCAAGGTGAAAGGGCTTGTCTTGTGGAATCAAGCTGAAGCTAAGAAAAATATATTTGAGAGTTGGTCTTACACATGAAAAACAATTATGTGTCTACATTGCAAACATAGAATATGGTATGTAAAAGCCAACTGCAGAACAACTTACTTTAAAATTAAAAAATGGTAGCTTCTCCAAATTGGTGAGAGTCCTTAAAGATTTACTTCTCACCTTAGACCATTTTAGAAGACCAGTTTTCAGAAAATGTTGAGTAATCCACATTTTCTTTTCCCCTTTGAGTAAGAATCTCACACTTGAGATGTCACCTCCAACAGTGAAACTTAGTCTTCAAGTCTGTCATGTAAATGACATATACTAAACACCAAAGTTGGGGTACTGATATTTGCTCTGAATGAAGAAATCGACACAGATAGAGTTGTTTGCGAGTCTGTTTTCCCTAAAAATCCTGCATAACTTTTACAAAATACACAGCTGAAAAGCAATAGCTGCTTTGTTATAGGAGATGGACTGTACATAAACTATAGCAAATCCACTGGTTCCACTACTAATCATTCTCTGACCTCCATTTTCATCATCTTCCCCCTTACTGCTGCTTCACATATGAATCAATGAGCAATATTATGCAGTATCTATCAATGAACGTACGTTTCTTCATACTTAAACATGGAACTACATTCTTTCCTTCACATGAGATTACTACATCTGCAAAGAAGTCTGAAAATAAAGCAGCATTGGAAGACCAAGTGTAACCTCAGCCAGTCTCCAGAACATGGTTAGTGTTATACTCTTTTTACTTAGCTAACAAGTAAAAATCAGAATGCATTCAATTTTTTCTAGTTTGCCAGTCAGTTCCGATTACAAGGCACAGCTGTTTGGTTTATTTTATAGAGTCTTATGAATGTTCTATATTTAATCTGAATAATTCATAGTATTTGCTAAGAGAGCATTTGGTATTACTTTCAATTACCAATATTGTCTTCTCACAATGTAAAGTAACTAGTACATACTTGACTGGCTCTTCTGCTTGCGCAAACTGATGAAGCTCCATTGATTTCAAATGGAGCAATTCCAATTTGTTGTCAGTAGATAGTGTGGGATATTTGCATAGTTACAATAACTCTTTCCTGTGAACATGGAGACCCTAAACTAATCTTCCTTTTCAGAAAGCAGCTTCTACTCTCCAGGGTATAGCCATAGAGCTACACACAAGTATATGCATGCCTTTTGTGCATGTACAGGCATGTGAGCAACATTTATGCTCCAGTTGCTTTACATATGTCAGTTTCTCCATGTATGTATTGCATCAGTTCCCAGAAGGAGAATGCAGGCCTCTTTTTGCCTCATTATCATGTAGCAAGGATAGGAAAATAAAAAGGGCTACACATTTCAGCCTCTGTAGTCATGATTGAGAAAATTAGGAAGAGAATGCTTCCTGTGCAATGTAAGAAAGAAAAAGTACCGGGCGTGTAGTCAGATCCCAAGATTCAGCCTCCTCTCTCCTATACTTTAGGTAGATAAAAGTACTAATAGCAAAACACATGGAAAAAGCAGTATTTTTTTTTACTTTAAAAAGTCAACAACTTTCTCATTCAGTAAAATGTTCATTAAAATCTTGAATATTTATTTTTTTTGCAAAACATTTTTGAAAAAGTGTGCAGTCCTATTCTATAAAAGGACATGCCACCTGGACTTTTCAGTGCCAGATCTATAGGTCAACGTACACCTCATTAGAATTTTTTTCTTATTTTTCTTCTGTAATTTCATCCTAGATTCCTGGTCCAGTGAGTACAATACACAGTCTCTAACAGCAGCAATTACCTGGTGCTGAGGTGATGCTCTAGGAAACTTTGATCATCTCCAAATTTAGTGAACCAAACTAAAGAGTTTTTAGTATTTCTGAATTATACTTTAAAAACATTAAGATGTAACTTTCTTGAAGGCAGGTCATTTTCAGGTTCTATCTTTTAGTCTGATTCATCTGAAGTACTGTTGCAAGTGTGAACTATAATACAGAGGAGAGTGAGCCCTTGACTCGAGCCAAGAGGTGACATCTAACTTTTACATCTATGATGTAAAAGGAAAAAACTTTGTTCAGGATGTGTACAAATGTGCCCTTCACACATGCATGACATCTTTCTATTTCTGTTTAGTGTAGTGAACTTGTTTGCTGAGCTCTATAAATATGTATTACTCTAGATTCAGTTATGGTAACTGACGGGTGCAAGGTTCTTGATGGTATTTAATTTCTTTCCTGTACTTTATTGTATATGTATCACTTGAAAAGCATAACCAGGCAGTAATCTTTTAGATGCTAGATGACCTGCTAAATGAGATAGCCCATGTAACAACCTGCTCAGTGAGGTGCACTGGGCTGCTGTCTCATATATCTTTTCCTGAAATCATCCTACTGTAAACAAGAAACATCTGAGACAAGAAAGTATACAAACCCAAATAAAAAGAGCCTGAATCCTGAAGAAGGTAGTATTGTCTCACATTCTGTATTCTCTGTTTAGAAACCTAAGCAGTTGAACTCAACATGCAATTACATTATCTGTGACAATCTATTTCAACAAGTGTTTCATCCTGGTGCAAAATAAAGGTCTAAATGGCCCTTTTATCACCATCTGCTGTTATATCAGCGTACTGCAGAGCCAGGGAGCATGCCTGCCTGCAGGAGATGTAAAGTTAATGAAATTCATGGGACAGAGTGCCTTCTAATATTTAGTTCTGGAATTACCACATGACATTGCAGTGTTAAATTGCAAGTAAAAATAATGTTGAGATATGAAGACAAAGTGTCACAGTGAAACTGGCTTCTCAGGAAGACAGCTAGATTTTTTGAGCTTAAGATAGTTTCCTGGTTAATTTTGGCTCTGTGGGCATTATGTCTTCAATATTACACTGCCTAGGAGATGGTAATTCTGGGGCTTTCTTTTCATTTCAAACCAGACTAGGTCTTTAAGTTCTTTACAGAGAGAGTAGTGAGGTGCTGGAACAGGCTGCCCAGAGAGGTTGTGGATTTTTGTGCCAAAATTAACTGATGGTCATTCTACACTGAAATACAGGCTGTTATTTATGTCCAGTGAGATGTCAGCTGTAAATCCAGACCTTTCTTCCTCCTGATCGGAACTGAAACTGAAAGTGAAGTCCTTAATATTTAATATCTCTGCTTGATGCATAGTATCCTATATATATGATAATAATATTTTGGTTTTGGTGCACTTTTCATTTTAAAAAGAATTATTGGATGTCAGAAAATCCCTAAGGGAAGCTCTGTAGGAATTCCTTGACAGAGGATATCTTGCTTGTTGCTTCACCAACAGGATAAAACACCCGTATTCCTTACTGGTGGGCTTTTTTTTCAGCTGCCAGGGACACTGACAAGATTTGTCAGTTTCTCCTACTGTTGTCACCAGATGGCTCAACGCAGCCTGTGTCAGTGCTGCCCCATCAGATATGAGTTTTCCCCCCCATCTATTAGTGAATATTTTAGGACCTTGGCAATAGTTGTACAGAGCATATACAAGTATGAAACTCACACCTATATTTTTTATTATAATTATTTCCTTGTAGGGAACAGAGATGTGAGCAAAAAGATTATCTTGTATAAACCTGTAGACCATGGTTTGAAACCCAATTTGAATGGAAGTCTGGCATACAGATCTCTAGTGAGTATGAAATATCATTCAGTAGAGTTGGCATAATGCATGTAAGGATAATCAAGTCTTTTTTGTTGTTAAATTTGACCTCGGCTAGGCTTTGCATAGTGGGTAGCCATTGCTGTAGTGCTTCAAAATAAAAGTGCTTCTTTATGTTCATAATATAGGCATAAGTCTACCTAAAAATTAATGAAGCACTTTGGGGGAGTAATGTTGATTATTATTAATAGCATATTAAATCTGTAAATTTAGATTTGAAATTGATAGCTTCCGTTGATGCTACAAATGTCAACAGGCCCAGGATTTTGCTTAAAACTAAGTGTTGTGATTAATTCTAATGTGACAATTCAGAATTTGGAGAAACTTCTGCCTTAATCCTAAGCACCTCTAGCCAACTGTTTACCATCCTAATGCCCTTCTGTTTGATATTTACTTATTTGAACATTGCTACCTTACTCTTTTTGCAAATCCATGTTAGCATTGATGTCATAAAGTAAGCAGAATGAATGTGTGAAATTGCTTGTAAAATCATCAAATGAAATGAATAGCAAATACGATGACTTTTTTTTTAAAGTTGGATAAGGAAACTGTCAGCAATGATGCACTCTGGTAATGCTTACTAGAGCTGAACAGTGTATATATATGTCTGTGCAAAAGAGGCAGCTAGGCAGATCTCAGGATCCTCAAGGCTTTCCATAGTTCCAGAAGAGAGAGTAGCAGATCTTTCTACAACTGCTACGTATCACTTCAAAATATAAAAGGTAAGATTTATGTGAAGTACTACTACAATTCATCTGAGAAAGCTGAATGCATTTTCTGAATTGTATTGTCCAAAGATTGCAACAGAGATGCAGGATCTTTCAACAAACTGTTGTTTTCCTCTGTGGTTATACTACTTAATGTTTGAAATTAATGGCATCACCATTTAATTTTTTTTAATCTATGGAGTTAGTTTAACAGAATTAATCCCAAAATGAACATCAATTACTAGGATTGCAGAAGCAGTTGAAATGAGGAAAGTTAAGCATGTAAAGATGCAAAACAGGCATTGTAGTAAGAATTTAAATGTGAAATACAAAACTATTGATATTTATGTTTTTATCTACTTCAGGGATAGTTAATGAAAATTATTTTTAAAATATTCATTTCTTACAGCTCCCTTCTAAATATGAATCAATATAGATTAACTTAGGAAAATACAAACAAAATAAATGGGTCTATATGGATATTGACTGAAAATTGTCCAAAACAGCTTGTCACCCCATCACCCCACAGATTACCACTCCGTTGCCTTACTTTCAGATTAGTCCATCTAAAAAAATTGTTATTTTCATATCACTGTAGGATCTCAATGGGAAATTTTATAGCATTGAAACAAAATAAAACCTTTGAAGTTATTTTGCTTATTGTATAAAATTTAATTCAGTTTTCTGGTCTGGACTTCCTTAGCTAGTTTTTTACAGAAATCTCCACATTGCTGCAGATAAATAGATGTAAAGCACATCTATCCAAAACAGTAATACACTAATAATAGAAATAATTGCTATCTGTAATTGTTGCTTCAATAGAAATCTACTTTATTCACTCGTATATTTGCATTTGTAATATTCCTCTTCTTTTTTTTTTACTGATGTCATTCCATACTTTTTAAATTGGAAATGGATACAAATCTGACTTTTGAAAGAATTTTTTTTTTTTTTTTTTTGAAAACTCAGTAACATTAAGTTAGTATAACTTACACAGTGTGCAGTAGATAACTACAGCAAAATACGTGGGAAAACAAAGAATCAGTTTGATCAAGAAAATAATATTCATTTAATACTTTCTGATAGCTCAAAGCGAGATCCTTTTGATTAGAAATGTTTTTCATAAGCACTATGAGAAATTAGCTTTAGTTTTCCTGCATCCTAACAGTAGATTCCCTGTGTTTTTCTTTTTATAATAGAATTTTTTTCTTTAAATACGTTTTCTTTAACTTTTAGAAAACTGCTGTTGCTGGTTTGGATTAGAAATGACAAGTGCTAAACTCTGAACAAACTGAACAGTTTCTAAATTTTTAGGAAAATATATTTGACAGAGGTTTAACAGCTAGTCAATGCATTTTAAAATGTTTATTCTATTGATGGCCAGGTTTCTCTTACTTGAAAATGTGATTAATTTCCAAAACTGCATTTATACAGCTTTCTTTTTATTAATCTTCTCAGAATTTGATTCTTAAAAATTTATAAACAAGTTCTATGTACATTTAAATTTAAACATATTTTTAATGCATAAAGTAGCTAGTGGGACTGCTTGTATCTAAAAGCCCTATAGAACCAAGACCCAAGAGTTAGCTCAAGATATGATTAAATCACTGTAAATCTGTTTGTCAGTTACATTGGGCTTTAAATATTTATTTTCAAGTTTTATACATCGCAATAGCTTTTTTGTCTGATATTATTATAAACAGACTGGATTAAAGATGAGGCTATTTCTTTCTCTCCGTTTCAGTGTCTTAGGTTTATGTCTAAACTTTAACATGATTTAACAGTGGTACAAGCAGTAGTAAAGTATATATCCTGTTCTAGTTTTTCAAATTAAGTATACTAGTTAGTTTGTATACCATTACACATGGGAAATTTACTTATGTATAGTGCAATACCTGGACTCTATTTGGTGTCTGGGCTAACACATTTATAGCTGTGTCAGCTAGCATGAGGGTAGCTACACAGAAATCAAGCCGTTTTTGTGATCATAGAGAATAATCTCCCTAAGAATAAGCTGGAGCTTCTGTTGTGTCCCTGAAAGCCTATGAAATGTGAAATTATGCATTCTTTGGGACTAACATTGGATGTCAGTGTTGCACCACCAAATTACAGCTCCAACTGAAATAGCAAAAAGAGTTTGATATAATAGTTAAGATTATAATAGGACTGAATAATTACATGTCCACTCCATTATTTGTTGTTACTACAGGTATATTTTATGGAGATGTAGGAAACAAATCTCATATATGACAGCATTACAAAAGCATTACAAAAGAAACACATTACACACAGTGTGGGGGGAAAAAAAGGTACAGTCAGTAGCTTTCAAATTGAATTTACACATCAAATTATCAGAGCTGGAGAAGTTTAGTGCAGATTACATTTAGTGGGAATGGTGTTTATAGCTGGGTCCTTTTATACCACCTATGACTTTACTTCAGTGCATTCATCTTTCCTATTTCACTTTGTTTTTCAGACTGTAACATAAAATTCTATAGGAAGATTTCATGGATAGCAGAAGGGCTTCGTCAAATAGCCAAGTATCAGTCCAAGTTCGTGATAATGATGAAATTATTTCTAGTGACATTTTGAACATGTGAATTCAGGAATATTTACTATTCATTATTCAGTGATTTAGCATTTACTCCTTGAATGAATTGTGTGTTTGAAAGTACCCAGCAACATTTTAAATCAGTTTCCTTGTTTATACAGCCATTCCACAAATTTAAGTGATCAAAACATCGGTGAACAATAAACAATACTTACAAATTTTGTAAGCAGATTTCCTTTCATTTCCCGCTTACACAAACAATGTCAGTGCTTTTCAGACTATTAAACTATCGTAGTCCATTTTGCCAGAGTTTTGTAAGACCCAAATGAAAAGCATTCATTTTATAAAAACTTTGCCCCACACAGGATTATGTGTCAACTGAGCTATTAATATATTAAATAATGAAAATCATGGCACCTAATTAGAAAATTGGATTATGCTTTTTTTGCAATGGTGACAATTCAATAACAGTTTCAACCGAACTACTTACACGAGTAAACCAGTCACTTACTCAAATAAGACACAGCTTGGCTGTAAATCACCAGTACATTTGTAAATAAAGAAATACAATAAATTACATTGTATAATCTCACAATAAAGTCAGTGAGTCTTGAAAATATTAGAGTGCTTATGATAACAATGTACCCATTTCTTTTGTGTGACTAAAGTCAATAGAATGACCTAAAACAGTAAGATTTATTCCTGGAAGACAGTATTTTCTTCTTCGAGTTGTTAACATTAAGACAAAGTATATAGACTAAATCTTGTATATCCCATGAAACCCCATAGTAGAAGTAGTTAAGCAAAACAGAATATTGTGTAAAGATGCAAGAAGCAGAGTTTGGAATATCCTGCCATAAATTGTTAAGCCATTGTGAGGCTTAATTTTTTTTCTAAGTAGTCACCTAATAATATGCCATTTACTCAAGAGGTCTACTGGTGCAATATGTGTTATTTCCAAAAAGTAACAAAGTTAAAGGAGTGTTACTGGTCAGAAAGAACAAGGAGCTGCTGATACCACAGCTTTCCTGACAGAAATTTGCTTTACTTTGTCTCTACTAAAGGAAAAAGGAGAAGTCATATCACTGCCCTAGTTTTGCAGTAAAACGATGTTGTGGAAATAGATACAATGCTTGCCATCAGCAGAACTTTAAACAAAGGACATAAGGACCTTTTACAAAGGATACATCTACTCTCAGCTCACCTTACTATTCTGAATACAGGATAAAGCTTAAAGACTAGAGCAGAAACAACATTTCTTGAATGTCTGCCCAAGGCACATTAGACTCCATTCATTACACAGGATCTCAATTTCTTCAAGTTTAGATCAGAACTGATGATATTTCTTTCTGATGTAATTGATTCAGTGATAAGTAAATAAGATTACATATTTCTTTATTGCTTTATTTCTATTTTGACAGGCAATGAAAATGAAAAATATTTATTTTATTGCTGGACTCCTTTTAATGATAGTTCAAGGCAGCTGGCAAAATCCTCTTCAGGATACGGAGGAGAAATCAAGGTAAATTCTTTAGATCAAACCCCTAGAAACCCTTAGCCTGAACTTTGCTTTCTTACTCCTCAAAGTAAAGCATATCATGATTTATAGAAAGTACTTAATCTACCGTTGGAACTGGTAAAAGCTTTTAATGTTGCAAAGTGTGGCACGGTAGTTTTTGTTATTTTAAATAATAGTGCTTTTGTTTCCAATAAACCTTGTAAGATGTGCAGTATCCAAGCTACAATATTGTTTCATTTTACTAGCCTGCTAACAACCAAAAATATGCTACTTTTCTTCACTTTATAAATGATATTGCTAAAAGAAATGTTAGTACACCTGTAGAACGTACTGCAGCTATTGCCAGATAACAACTTCTAAACTTTTCTTAGATCATTCAAAGCTTCCCAATCTGAACCACTAGATGAATCCAGGCAGCTGAATGAAGTAAAGCGTCATTCACAAGGCACGTTCACCAGTGACTACAGCAAATACTTGGACAGCAGACGAGCTCAGGATTTTGTGCAATGGTTAATGAGCACTAAAAGAAATGGGTAAGAGTTTTTGGACACATTGCTCTATCCATGCTGATAAAATAGCCAAAAATATGAATGAATTCAATTTCTTTATTTCAGCTTCCTGTCACAGACCACATGTAATCCTCAAATTACTGCTGTACTTAGAGAAAATTTATATAGAACTTTAATGTGTTATTAGAGATGTACATATGTACAACATTAGTAAAAACTGATTGGATAAATTCGGCATAGTGTCATTATATTATCTAATTTGTGATCTAAAATGAGACTGTATCTCTACTTTTTTGGGACAGATACTTCATTCACTGAAAGAAATTTCAATATGTACAAGATACGCAAATATTGGGTAAAAATATAGCCGATGAGCCTTAATAGAATTTTCTGCCTGTGGTTGCTTTAATCCTGAAGTTTCATTTGTGAAAAGTGAGCTGAGATTAAGCTTAATCGATGAATGGTTTACAAGTGTTCTTTTGAGGCATAAGCTGGCATGGTTTTCTGAAGGTACAGTTTGTTTAAACAAAGGCTAACATGAATAATGAAGTAGCAAGTAATTCTATGCCCTGCATTCTGGAGAAGATCTGCCCACAGAATAAAAAAATCTGTTATATTAATCTTTTAAATCACTGTGGAAATCTTTAAAGTAATCATTTCTAGAGACAGTATTAATTTAAGTACATAAGACTAAAAATATTTATAATGTTCACCCATCAGTCATGATTGTTTATGATAATATATAGATAATGACCAATAGAATTTTATCAGCTCATTCATGCTCTGCAATGTACTGCTAATAATGATCTAATGGTTGTGGAATTCCCCTACAGCCAACAAGGACAGGAGGACAAAGAGAATGACAAATTCCCGGACCATCTATCAAGGTATTCTATTTACTACAAAATTATTATGCAAAAAAAGTTGAGTTAATTTTCTGTTAAAAAAAATAAACTGATATTCTCTAAATTGTTAACAAAATCAGAGAAATACTTATAAAAAGAAATTATGCTACATCTGTTCTTTCCATGAGGAAAGAGAAAACATCTGTTTTTCATGTCTGTACGTGTGTGCTTTTGCTATGTGCAATGACTTCAAAATTGCAATAGCATGAGAATACGACATACCAGGAAAACATATCCCAAATAAGAGAGGAGAGTAGTAGAGAATGAGGTTGGGAAAAAAAAGAAAGAAAGAAAAAAAAAGAAAACAAAACAATTTGGGCTGAAGGCTTAAATTTTGTTTCCTGTGATTCTAGAAGGGAGGTTGAGGGGTTGGAAATTTGAAAATAACAACCACAACAACAAATCTCTGTTTGCCAAATAGATAGAAATACTTAGATTTATTTTTTCTTTTGTCAGAAAATCCAGAGGATTACAATAACCCTTCTGCTCTAAATGCTGTCAATATAATACTAAATCTTTCAGCTTCAGAAACAGCATATCTTTACAAAATTAATGTTTTATCACAAATGTTTCAAACTCTAGTTAAATTCTGATAGAAAGTGCAGATGGTACGAAATTGGGAGGAATGGTGAAATCTCAGGAAGACAAAAAAATTATACAAAACGCTAACGGCCCTGAAAATTTGGCAGAAATCAGCAAACTCTGAAATAGAAATTCAAGGGAACTTTTCATGGGAAAATATTCCAAAACACATCTATTTCTCAGTGCAGCTTGTCTTCCTAAGGGTCAGTGTGACATAATTTTGCTATAAATTAGAGAAAGAAGCAGGGGTAGGATTGGGAATCAATTTCTTTTCTATTAAGCTAGAGTTTATCAAGTTTGAAATTTGAAATTGTTCCAAAATTGTTACTTTGCTGAAAACAATGGATATTCACAAAACAATTCAAAATGATGCAGAGTAACGTCTCAAAAATATAACTCTGAGGAGTTTGGCTGAGAAATAATGAAGATGAGCACAGAAGGAGTAGCTTAATGGAATTTTTAGTTACTGCAGTTAGAGGTAACAAAAAGTATGTCTGTAGAATATGGTGGTCTGCTGTGCTGAGCTAATTTACCTAGCAGAAGATCTTTCCAATGCAGTTATACATGCTTTCAATATCTTATTTTTTTACGGCTAGTTCAGTTAACACAAAACTGTACTGTGTGTAGCATATATGTTGCTTTCAGAACTGAAAAATGAAAATATCAAGATTAAAAGAGAAGCAAAGAAAAACTCTCTCTCTGATACAGAATGTTTAGTGGGAAATTTAAATTATTAAATGGCAAAAAAATAATAAATGATAAATAATGATGTCTGATCCTAGACTATTGCTCCTCTTTCAGCAATGCAATTTCCAAGCGTCATTCTGAATTTGAGAGACATGCTGAAGGCACCTACACCAGTGATATCACCTCTTATTTGGAAGGTCAAGCTGCCAAAGAATTCATTGCTTGGTTAGTGAATGGACGAGGAAGAAGAGAGTAAGAATCCATCCATTCCTATTATTAAATTTTGCTTTGCTTTCAAGGTTAGAAATCAAATCTTATGAAATCATGATGTATTTTTGATCATTTCTACTGTACTTCACATTTTCCTTTTGTAATAGAAGATACTGTGTGGCTGTTAGACTACCATCTTAAGTTATTAAGTTCAAGCATAGATTGAAGTAAGCGTGTTCAATATACTGTTACACTCTGAAAGGTCAAATTATATTTAAGGTCAATATATCTAAAACTAAACCAGAGTTTCCTCTAATTATCACCTTTTCCTCATCACATAACATTGCTTACAGTCTCCTTAACTGTCACAGAAATGAGTCATGTTAGTGTCATCTTAAATTTCTTTCTCTTTTTCTCTGCCTTTGTAGTCAGTCATTCTCTCTGTAATATTTCCAAGATTAAATTTGTACCAATGTCACTGCCACCACAGCTGTTTTCCATGCTCTGGTGATCATTCCCAGCAGTTACTAATGTATTCTTTTGCTCTACCTATTATCTGCAAAGTCTCCACAAATTATAGCATCAAAAATAACCATAATTTCCTACTGCTATCCCTTATTTTCCTTTTTAAAGCATCTTTATTTCTTTTGCTATATTTCACAGTTTCCAAGACTCAGCTCCATAGTTTTGATTCAGGTACATCTCGGATTTTTTCATTATCTTGCTCTCCATATATTCAGTGCAGATTTCTCAAACCTATTCACTTCACTTGCTCATTTGTGACTTTGTACATTTTTCATAATAGACTTCCTCTTGGAACAGCCTTAATTTCAGGCACCTTCTGTCTTATCACCATTCCAAGTCAGTGTGGTTAGGAGCTACATCATGCACATGCCACTCACTACCTTTTAACTGTTCTGTACTTTTTTGTGCCTTTAGACTGTAAGCTCTTCGGGGCAGGGATTTCAGTTCATCCCATTATTATATGTTTTGCTAGCTGTAAAGTACTATGTAAATCTCTCATATTATCTAAAAATAATAAATAACAGCAACAATAAAATATAATCTGTAAGACAAGATTGTGTGTTGTAGTCAAGGAAGACTAACTAGGTAAAAGTAAATTTTGAAAATAATGATGAAAAAACAGTGCTAAGTAAATGAGATCAAGCTATACAGATAAAGGAAAGGCTGGTGCCACTTTCAGGTGACGTTCAGATCTGCAGCTGTTTGTTCTGTTATATTTTATTTACATGAGCAGAGATAGGTTATTTTAGTATTTATAACAAAGAGAGATTACAACTGAGTTCTGATGACCTGAGTTTAAAAACCTAGACAAGCAATTACATACATAGCAGCCTCCTACTTCCTAATATTTAGTGCTATTTGCAGTCAGACTTGAATGTAGCTTTTCCTAAAATTAGTACATTAAAAAAAACAGTTTGCCTGTCACTGATCCCAGAACACAGTGTGCCTCAATCAGCAAACCTCATTGGAACCTAGAAAAATCTTCCTTTACTTGATGGTTTGAAACAAGCTTTCTAAATAAACTACTTGGTAAACTGGCTTTCCAGTGGTCAGAAATGGATGCATCAAGATTTGCAATAGGATTCCAAATACAAAATTCTATTGTGCAACAAAAAAAGCACGTAAATTTAATACAGATATTTTAATTCAGTTATTTTATCCCCCCAAAAAACTGCTGCTTTTACTGTTTAGATACCTATGCAATATAACTGTAAATATAAAACTAGGACTTCAAGAGTCAAATGGAAAAATCCATATGAAAATTTTACTGTAATGTTTTAGTAGTGATATTTCTTTTAAAAAATGATTCTTCGTAAATCTGCTGTGAGTTTTATTGACGCCTAATTTACTTGGCATAGATGGTGTTGACTTTAGTTACGTTTTTGCATCTATAGCTTTCAAAGAAAATCCATGAAAAACACTAAAGAGGAATCTAGACTAGAGGAAGTCTAAAGGAGGAGTCCCTTCTGGTGAAGGGAGAATCTGATGCTTTCTTCTGTTAAAATAATGCTTCGTAAGATGTTCTGATATGCTTCATGCTATGCAGAGCCATAACATCTGGTTCAACCTTTAACCTTTTAAAATAAAAGGAAATTTTCAGTAATTAAGGACCTGTAATAAGGCCCTTTTATCAGTTTTTGCTTTGGACTTACAAATTGTTTCATAACTTCTTTCCTTTGAAGTTTCCCAGAAGAAGCTTTAATGGCTGAAGAAATGGGCCGAAGACACGCAGATGGCACTTTCACAAGTGATATCAACAAAATTCTGGATGATATGGCTGCCAAAGAGTTCCTAAAATGGCTGATTAACACAAAAGTTACCCAAAGGTGCCTGAATTTTGATCATATTTATCTTAATATATTGGGTTTTTTTAATGTATTTGTCACACACAGTGAAAATACAACTCACTTTTCTCTTAAGTAGGAATACATGTAACAGTGTTACAAACTCTACATTATAGACAGCGCTGAACAAGGGTATGATGCTCTAAAGTGAAGTCATTCCAAAAAAGCAACTGAAGAACCACTCTTTAATTTCTTTGTATATAGGCAAACGCTGCTGGGAGAAGAGCATTTTCTATCTGAGCTCTACAAACAGGTTAATATTTTAGGGTTGTTTGTTGACACTGACAAAGCATTTGAAAACTAACGCAATGCCCACTTAAGGCACATGTGCAGGCCAGATTTTCTAAAATATTGGGTGTCCATTGCAAAAATTTATTAACTTTGCCTTTTGACTCCTAAAGGACCACAAATCTCTAATTAATCTCAGAAATATGTAACAGAAAAAGAAAAAATGTATAGTTAAAACATGGATTTGAATAACAATTTCATATTTTTGTGTTTGTTTATGGTTAAGCACTGAAATAATTAATTTAAGAAAGTCATCTATTTGAAACCATTTAAAATCTTTTCCTTTAGGAATAGTTTTCAGACTTTTATAAGTGAAAAGCATTAAGGGATTTGTGGAACTAATGTCTGCTAATTCTTAACAAGAAAAAATATTTTTCATGCATATGATGCGTATCTGACAAATCTTGTGTGATTTATATTATGTCTAATTACTTTTTTTTTTTTTTTTTCTCCAGAGACCTTTTGGGAGAATATCAATAAGAATGCAGGATAAAAATGGGATAAATGAAGATCTTCACTGCCTGAATTGCCAGCTACAAAGAGATTCTGAAATCTATATTGTCATTTACATTGGGTGTAACAAAGCTATGTCACCTTGCATGCCAGGAAATAATTGTAGTTTCATTTAATGTTGCCAAAGGATTATATATGGAATACCTATCATCTAAGGGATGGTTATCAAAATAGCTTTAAGATTATGAAAGTTCCACTTCTTTATATTTTCCATTTATTTGGACTGAAATAACTCCATTTATATTTACTTATGAAATTATTTTTCTAAAAATTGATTTATGCACGCAAATGATTCAATCACCAGTTATTATCTAGGGCTGGCAGCTGTAAGTGTCTGAAAAGTGAATATCCCTGTTGAAACCTTTGTTATAAAAAGGCTAAGCTTTAAGGATATTAAATAATAGCCTTAAATAAATTTTTTCAAGCTTCTTTTCTGTTGACTTTTTGTCTGTATATCCCTTTTGTCTGTTTCCACTCAATTTTATTTTATTCTAATGTTATTGTCACTGAGATCTTTGGAACTGGCTTGTTCAGAGTGATAAAACAAAATGAGCATTTTGTCAATTTTTCTCTATTACAATTTTATGAGAAAAACTGTATAAAGCTTGATTGTACTTAGTTAAGAATAATGTATGATGAAGCTGGAGATGGAAGCAAGACTGAACAGTATTCATTAGCATAAATAGCTGTTTCTCAGAAAAGCAGGAGGACAGATTTGAAAAATATTAACTAAAATTTACATCATTAATAGTGGAAACTCTACCATCTAATACTGTCAAGGCTTACAAAACTGCTGAGTAAAGCCAACTCAAATGGCCCTGAGATCATTCTAATAATCTGTGTTATAGTCTTTTCTTCCTTCCTCCTATGAAAAGTACTGTATCCATCACCTCTTGCAGTTAACATTATACTGAAACTTGTAAGTTGTAAGAACAACTATGATTTTAGTAACTTATGCCTTCTCCATTATGTTCACAGAACACTTTGCCTGCAGATCTCAGTGTTTCTAGCATTTCCTTTCAGCTGGCCAGGATGTGTTTTTGTATGTATGGCTATAACCGCAACTCTCAAATAAGTCAAATAACCGCAGGTGCTTCTATGCATCTCTTCTTATTAGTCCTCAACCCCTTTTTCTTCCCTTGTCATAGTAGCAGTATGCCAGGTATACATACTAAAATGTATCAGAGCAGAACTGATCACACCCAAATTAGTTCTTGCAGATTTTTGACAGCAACATTTATCCAACCTAAAGCAGTTAGAGCTCAGTAGAACTGTGCCGTATTAAAGACTCAGACTTATATATAGTTGGATCCATATAGTCTAGGCTGAAATGGTACAAAAATTTAAGTCTTCTATTTCTATAAACTGAGCAAATGTCTTTAATGTGTTTTATTCTGTTCTGCAGAAGACATTTATTGCTCTGAAGGACAAGGTTCCAGAGTTACAAGCCCACTTGTGGTGTCTGTCACCAGTGTATTTGAGCATCTCCTGATGATCGCTTTGTCAGCTATGTAAATACTGTTTTTCCATATGTTTATAAAATTTTTAGATGTTTTTAAGGACAGAAGGGTATAAATAATTTTCTCAAAGTTATGCAGTTTGTTCGGAACACAGCAAAAATATTTACATTCTAATTTTCTGAGTCCCAATCTAGAGCATGAATCAGAAGTCAGATGAAGTTGAGTACGTTCCAGCAGTTCCAAATACAAGCTTAGCAACAGGACTAGGACTTACGCTTATCCTGAAATCACAGAACAAATTCAGCTGGGGGAACAAATGAGGTATGTGCTGAATATCTCTTGTACATGCTAGACATAATCAAGTGAAAGGTATAAACCTAAACATGTAGCAGCCACTTCCTCAAAGATTCTGTAGTAAACACCACTTATCCATGTCTTCAGGCTCAGAGGGAGCAGAATAGTTGCAGCAGTCAAGCCTACAAGTAGTCAAGCCTACAGAGAATTGTTATTTATATTCTTGTCTTGATTTTGTGCTCTATAGTATGGGAGAGAGGATCTAGGTATTACATGCTATGAATGGTGCATTTGTAGAGAAAAACAGCAATTTTAGAGTGGCCCTGAAATTCCTTGCAAATAATAGATGTTCTTTGAAGTCTTCAGGCAATGAAGTAACAGCTGTCTGTTATAATTTTGGTTGTGTTTCCTGTGGTGCTACTGCTTGTGTGAGGAGGCCTCAATTTGCTGTCAGCAAATAAAGGAAGGCAAGTATGGCTGCCAAAGTGGATCTTGTTCAACAGGATGTTTCAGAATTACCTACAGGGCTACACCCTCATCTACTCTTAGAAACATTGATCTTCCTTTTCATCCTCTTTATTCGAGGACCAAACTGCATACATCTTTCTAAAATCAAATGTTCTGGTGTGTACAAGGGGTCTTCATTGGTAAGCTATAAAAGATGATGCCATTGTAATGCATCCCTACTTTATACTTAAAGTTTTATATGAGCTTTAAGTATACTTAAAGAGTTAGGATATGGGTTCCATTTTATGTGAAATACATTGTAAATGCATCATAAATGTAGATTACAGTGCAAAAAAAAAAAAAAAAAAACACTTCTTTTGTTTTTATTCACTTATACACTTCATACTGACTTCTTCACTCTATTAGAAAACTGAACCTTCCACCTTCTTTAAGTTGTATGAAAATAGTACCAATGATGTTTTGGTACTCTATCGTTTTCACTCTATTGTGTAAGTGTGGATTCAGAAGTTGTGTATTTCAATCATTTGTATTTGGAGTCCTCTGTGTCTCTGCACATGCGCTACCCAGAACTTCCAAGTGTCCTTATATTAAAAAGTTTTCCCAGTTTTACCTTCTTCATTAACTGCATTTTAGATACTGAAATAGGCAGCATCCTTCCTATTCCATTCCATTTTCTAAGTATCTCAAAATATAAGCACATTCAAGAGCAACAAGAGAATTAATTGGAATTAAATATCTAATTTCAATTTGATTTTTTAAATCTTTTTTCCTCTAAATAAAATAAAAATATAATTGAGATACAATAGCCACTTAGCTATGCACTGCAAACATGTGGCAAGAATCTTCAGTAGCTAGGAAATTCTTTTTATATTATTTATATACTCATTATAAATTTGAAAGAACTGAATGACAGGTGCTACTAGACACACTGAAATGCTTGTCCTACTAATATAACCACAGAAAAGAAGTTTTTTGGATTTTTTCTTATTTCCTTTTCTGATTTATAGTTACTCTCTCTTCAAAATCCTCTCAAACAGAACCATTGTAACAATGAATTACCAAACTGTCTTTATGCCATTTCAGATTCAAAATGTAAAGAAACAAAAATAAATTCCTGGGAAACAAATCATACATTTGCTATCAAAAGGCACTTTACTCAAAAGTAGAGCTTGAACACTCTATAGTGTAAGCAGCACTCATACCTTCCCTTCATCACAGCACATTTGAAGGGAGCCCTGAAGTTAGTGTAAAACTTTTTCCAGCACTTCATTTGTGGCCTGTAGCTGCACATTGAGACACTGGAATACATTACTGTTGTGTTTGTAAAAGAGTCTTTATGCATTTTAGTCCCAAAAAATATTTGTTTTGTTCTGCAGAACAGAATGTTTTTATTCCCAATTTTCCCATTGGAGCTCTTCAGATTTTTAGAGGGAAGACTGGGATAAATAAACAGAGTTAGAATAAATCCTTGAGGTTTACAAAGGCTGGAAATCTGAAGGAGACATTCCATCTGGTGTACCAACTAAGCGTTTAGGAAAACTATCCTTCAGGATAAAAGGTGTATTTTGCTTCCTTCTAGTAAGTAGCTCTTCTTCATTATCCAACTTGCTTAACTGCATTCTGAATGCAGCATGCTGAACAGCTATGGTTTGTCAGGTTTTATTGTGTAGCAGCCACTCCTGGATATTCATTTCCATAATCTCTTGGCATCATATTCACACATCTCTGATTTCAGAAGAACCCCATGATATAAAGGAATTTTAATCACTTGGCTGGAGCCATTTTTTGAGTCTCAGGCTTCCACGAAAGACCAGCCGACAGGGTATCCAGAAGCACCATTACAAACATTACATCCTAGTGACCTCTGGTACTTTGATCATAGTAGAGGAATTTGAGATTCTTAAAAGTTGTCAAGAATCAGTACTTACTATTATTACAACTAAATGGAAAGCATATCTTTCTATCTTTAATCTTAATGGATAATTCATGTGGTTCTTAGTATAGAATCTGATCTCACAAACTTCCCTGGCACAACAGAGCCAGAAATGCTGTAAATTATTAGACATCTTGGTCTAGATACATATAGCCTGACTTCCAGTTCTTTAAACTTGTGTGCCCACTGAAAATATCAGAAGGCATATGTCATTGTAGGTCTTTCTTAAAATAACCACTGAGAAACACTAAAAGATTGCAGATAACCTCTCAGTACATTGTTAAACTGCAACTTGCCAACAGAAAGCTCGGTACAATTCAGATGCATTCTATCACAAGACTGAGATTATACTTTGACTGCACTACGCTACAGTATTTATATGTTTTGCATATAGAAAACAAAGAACACTTTGGCTAAATTATATGTGTTTTGACTCATGTTCACTGTGAAAATGAAAATTCACTTCAGGGTTTTGGCTTATTTTTGTGGGTTTTTTTTTTCTTTATTGTTATATATAACAAGATGAGTCAGGCACTTAATAACACAGTACACCGGGCAGTTACTGAATATTCAGATGGGCTTGTAAGACTTCTGAAACTCTGATCATACATCTCACAACATACATGTGGTACTAGTTTGAAATTTAAAGTAAAAAACTGTAACTGTACTTTGTAACAGTCCACTGTGGATTCATTTATACACAGAAAATAGTGTTAAGCAAACTGTGAATTTGCAGCACGTTAGATACAACATTGTAAACTTAAGCTGAGCAGCATGGAACCATTGACATATCACACTAATAGTATTCCTAAGGCAAACTGATATAGCTAGCACCAGTTTATTTCATAGTTAGTTGTAACTACTACCTTCAAGGAGAGCAGTATATAAAAACAAGCATAGTGCAAACTTACATCCAGCTAATGTCTATTACTTTCCATGCCTGCCAGCCGTTAATGTCTGTGTCTAACAGAGCAAGCTGTTAGCTCAGTTCCAGATACAGATTATAAAACAGAGCAAAATATTAAATGCTGTGCTCAGTGTACAGCTTTATTCTGACAAGTATTTTGCAGGCAAGACTAAGAATGTTGTCTTCTTTGGTCTCATGTCTCTTCCTCTTATTTCAGTGGATCACATACTTTTCTGTTACACTTTCAAAGCAGTAAAATACTTGCATCCATCTCTGGTAAGTGCTAGTGCTATGCAAATAGAAGTGGAAAAAGCTAAGATGAACTGAAACAAAACCACAAACCTCACTACTTAATAAGGACTTGGGGGGGGGGGGGGAGGGGTGCTAAAATTCTCCTTTTAAAATATTTTCTAAAATCCCACATCTTTCTATTTGGTGATGCTCTTTTTTTGAATGAACAAATGCTTTATGCTTTTATTATCTCCAGGCATTTCCGGTACTTTCCTGCAGTGTGTTGTACTACTCCAATACAGACTCAAAATTACTCTTAGAAATATGAAGTCTGTTCCAAAAGTAATGCCTTCTATTTTATTATTATGTTGTACCAAAACAACAGAGGTGGGTGTTGGCCGTTTGGCAGTAGAGACTGAACCTTCCCAGTAATATTCCATTACATGTTGTTGCCATGTGACAGATGCCTGCAGAGGGGCAGTCTGACAAAATGGCGTCTGACATGGAAGAGCATATGAAGCAAAGGTGTGGAATTTTATTTCTCCATGTGGAAAAAATGCCCACCAGTGATATTCATTGGTGCTTACTGAATGTTTGTGCACACCAAACAGAGGCTTTGAGCACAGTGAGGTGATGGGTAGTGCATTTCAGCAGTGGAAACAGCAATGACAGTGGGGCACGTCTGCTAGTGAAGATATTTATAATTACAGTACACAGGTACAGTACAGTACACAGTACAGTACAGTTCATTGCTGGTAAAAATGTATAATTCATGGTTGTGGTTGTGTTGAAAAAATAGCATTTTGTACCTGAGAATTTGCCCTATCAGATAGTATTATTATGCTTCATATATGTTGTGGTTTTCATGGAATTAAATGGAAGGCATTACTTTTGGAGCAACCTATGCAGAATTGTCTGATGTAATAAACCAGGGTTTTCTTCAGAGCTAAACTTCAAACTTTCATCCTATCACATACTTCTGTTTTCTGTTCTTGATTTCAGCTTTTATTTTGCAGCCTTGCACTGCCTTTCATGCCAGCAGTGGTACCAAAGAATTCAATATAAACCCTTCCTTGCTGCAAGTTTGTCAGTATTTCTAGGACTTGATTGTCAAAGAAAGTAGTTTAAAGAGCAGAAACTCGAAATATTGCCCTTATTAAACCATTAGGAGCTTTGCTATTAGCGTTTAAGGCATTTTACTTGAGGGAACACTGTGTGGGCGTTATCTGATTTCCTTCAAAAAAACTTTATGTGTCAAGTGTCCTTCTTCTCTAATGTACATCTTTGTCCCCACGCTCCAAGCATTTAAACTGAAGCACGGGGGGTGGGGGGAAGTGGGAAAAAAAAAAAAAAAGAAAGAAAAAAGAAAAGAAAAAGAAAAGCAAAGCACGGGAAGCTGCAGCGCCGGCTGGAGCAACGAGATCTTGCACAACTGTCGCGCGGAGCTCTGCCGATGCTCGCTTGCTGCAGGAGGTAACCGTCCCCGGGCCGCGCTGCAAAGCGCCCCGCGCCGCCCCAGCCGCGTGCCCGCAGGCGGCGGCGCCTCGAGACGGGCCGTTGGCGAGCCCTTCCAGCTCTCAGAGCAGCCGCCCCGCCCCGCTCGCAGCCGCACGCCGCGTTCTGCGAGCTGCTGCAGCATGAAGGTGGGTGAGGGAGAGGCAAGGGTCTGGGCTGCCCAGATCGGGTGATGGGCGGTGGTCCTGACGGGACTTCTCTTTACAGACCCTGCTGAAGTGGTTGCTGGGACTCGTGGGGGTCGCCGTCGTCATCACGGTGATCGCCGTTCCGCTGGCTCTGCTCACTGGCGGTAAGTCCCCGGCGGGGGCCGGGAACGTGGGGCTAGCACCGCTGCAGCCACCGGGGCTTGGTCGGTGTTGAGGGGTCTGCAGCCGTGAAGCCCAACTCTTTGTGGGGGGAAAGTTTTGTTGAAAGTTTGTGCTTGAGCGTACTTTAGAGCCGGTGCTCATGAGTCCTCTGAAACTGGAAAGTGTTTCGTCAAGGAGCTGCTTCATCTGGGAGAATGGGGGCTGTGAGGGAAGAAATTAAAAAGTCACTTAATTTCTGTGCAAATTTAGGAACTACTAGTCGTGTCATCAAATTCAGCACTTTTTTTCCCGAAAATCTGCAAAACGGCAATAAAAAGCCAATTGTGGTACTTCTAGGGTGTATTGAAGAAATAAGATTGTATTCTAATTTGCTTTGTCTGCACAACTTCTAGTTTATTAATGTTTGTTGAGTGAGATTATACACACTGTGTTACAGAGGTCAGAAAAGTAGGAAAAGATTTGGAATGCGTTTTTGGACTCTGATCAGTTTGTACCTTCCAGGTTGATATTGCAGCTCTGAATTGTTAATCTAAAACAGCATTAAATCCTCATCCAGCACCATATTGCTCCTAGCTGGTAAGGCACAGCTGCAGGTTAATCCCCCTCATTCTGTTTTTATGATTAACAGCTGTGCAGTCAGGAGGCACTGTAAGCTCTAAGGAAACAAAGTATTTTGTAGAGCAGACCTTTGGTGGCCTTATGTTTGTAAAATAGTTGCCCAAAAGCAAGAAGATAGAGTTGTTGATTTCTTTTTCTAAACGTAGCAATTGTTTATGTGCATAGAAAGTTCTAGTGTTTAAGTCGATTAAAGAGGCAAAATTTGCGTCATTGTACTGTTCACATGGTATAATTTACATTAAAATATTTTACAGTTCATTTCTGTAATTAAGAATATCACAAAATAGAAAACAGTTTTTCATAGTCTGGGTATTTGAAGTCTAGGTATCTGAGTTTCTTATTACCTGAGCAAAAGCTTGCATCAATATCTACTAATTCTTCATTTTGCTAGATTTTGCTGCTTCATTTTGGTAGATGTGGCTGCTTTTTGCCAGTTATCTTTAAAAAAAAAGCAGATTTCTGAAGTGACTTCAAGTTGAAGAAGTTGGGAATTGCAAGAGAAAGAGTCTTGTTAGCTTCTCAGGTGCATTTGTGCATTCTAATGCAATGCCTAGTCAAAGAATTCTGTACATGGGACTGAATAGCTCTACTCTAAGTTACCTCACTGCTTCTCTACGTGTAATGCTATGCTGTATATTACTGAAAATCAGATGGGTTGTCTTCTTTCGTAGACTGAATCCTTTTGCAAGAGAAGAGGCAGCAATTTAGAGTTGTCATTCAGTTTTATAGTAAAAGAAATTAAAAAACAAAATTGAAAAATCACCTCTGCTGCATGAATTACAAAATATCACCCATCCTGGCTTGTGTTACTTTGTCTATTGTAAAAGAGCAGTGTGAATGCATGTCTTCTTACACATGGCTTAAATTAATGGATGACTAGAGCACCTAGGTAATAAAATAAGGATAAAGTAAATACAGAGAGGGAGAGGTCCTGTTTTGCAAATTTGAAGTTCTGACTTCCCAAATCAGGCTGGTTTTAATATTTGAATAAAACTGTAATTAAAGCAAGTTCAAGAACTTTGAATTTTTGACTGAAGGGTGTTAAAGCAATGTTTTCTGTTAGCTTAGAGTATACTGGTGGTGTACTTATAATTAGCTCTTCACAGGTGAGAACACTTAGTCACTGGCAGTTTGATTGCGTTGCCCTTATGCACAAACTAAGGTCATGCAAGTCAGCTGAGTATGTCTTCTGGGTCAGTACAGGGACTTGACTGAGTTCAGAATGAAAGGAGGTAAAACTGGGAGAAGGTCCAGCAACTCATGTAATTGACAATGTGAAATCAAAGTCAGCTCTTATAAAAGCAATTTTAATTGTTGCCAAATCTTTATTTCATCCCAATGGTTCAAGCATTTTGCAGAAGGTGAAAATTATCATTCACATACATAAATATACTGGGTTTGAATTTCTTACCATTGGCCTTCTCCCTGCCATTCCTCTATGTACTTCATAAGTTTAGTAGTCATGCAATGCGAAATTTAGCTAGATAAATGGGCTTAAGTGCTATGAAAGAACTTGAAATTTTGCCACTACAGAGGAAGTCAGGCTCATTGGCTAGATGATAAGCCACAGAAGGGAAAGGTTATTTCTGTTTCTTCTCTTGCCCCAGTTTAGCAATGGTAAACACTTCATAATAAATTTGCATCCCTAAGCTCTTCAGCTCAGAACAGTGATAGTACAAAATTCCATGCTGTGTGTTCATTTCAAAAAGTTCCTTTCAAAAGTAATGCCTCTTATTTATTTCTATGGAAATCACAACAGATAAAAAGAGCACCATAGCGCTCATTGATAGAGCAAATTCTCAGCTACAAAACACTGTTTTTTATCACAATTACCACCATTAGTTATGCATTTTTGCCAACAGTGAACAAGAGCTCTTTATTTCATAGTGAGACAGCTGTCCATGGCCATTTGGAACATGACTTGTCTTTCACATCGAACTACTGAAATGCACGGCCCACCACCTCACTGTGCTGACATCCACTGTTTGGTCTCCGTAAACATCTTTACTTCATGCACACTTCCATGTCAGGCACCATTTTATCAGACTACCCTTCTGCTGCCATCTGTCACACAACAACAAAATGTAATGGAATATTGGTGAGAAGTTTCAACCTCTACAGCCATACCACAACCATCTCCCTCTGACATTATGGGCCTACATAATAAAATAGGAAGTACTTTTGAAGTAGCCCCTGTATTTTTACAACCTTACCTCAAAGAGTTTAATCCCAAAAGAGACCCAGAAGTCAAATTTGCAGTCAGATGATGAAGACATTGTTATGCCTTGAGAAGTTCTTTAAGAGGTGAATATAGTAACAACTGTTTACCTTGCAAGGCATGAGTATTTATTTAAAAATATGGTTTGTCTGCTCTCAAATAATTTTTCTGCTCTTCCATTTTTTCCTTTTATAATTTTCCATACAAAAGGCAGTTCAAAACATCCAGTGGCTGTACAGCATTTCCTCTTCTCTAACAGTGTTGTCATTATGGCTCTGGAAGGCCAGGAGTAGAAGGAAGAGTAGCCAGTGCTGAGTAGAAAGGAGACTGTGTTATATTTAGCAGACTGCTGCCCTAAGGAGAAAGCCACAGACAATCTTACAGTGTGGAGAGCTGTACAACAGTCTAGTCTAAAACCATGTTCCTGTACTGGAGATTTAACTCCCCAAGGGTAAAATATTGACAAAATGAGGTGAAATGTAATTGTTAGGTGATAATGTGCTTGTCTCCTGTGCTCTGTTAAAAGTAATGTGCCCGCTCCTTTGGTTGGTAAAGCACAGCAGGTTCTGGGAAGGTTAATAACCCTGAGGTGCCTGAGAGGACTTGATGAGTTTGACACCTGACTGATGAGTTAGGTATTACTAGTGGCTGGGAAAAAGCTAACACAAATAGAGATAAGGGTTATTGGCTGCAAAAGTCCAATGACTTTTTGTCATCCGGGATTTCATAATGAAGGTCATTGGGTTTGCTGAGACAGCTTCTTGGTTCAAGGACTCAAAAGAGATGAGGTTGCATATCTTCCTGACAGTTTTGTTAATGTGTAACTGAAAAGAAGATGAAAGGAAAGCCTCCAAATAGCTCTCATTGTTCCTTTGGGAATGGTTACATATCAACACTTACCCTGTTTATCCTATCTGTGATCCGTCCTGTGCTAAGCAGATTTGTAACTGGATGGTGTGGAGGAGTATCTATTGCCTATGTCAACACCTTGCTTGCAACTGAAAAGGATGCTTAAAAATATGAAGGTGTCTGGCTGATATGCAGCTCTCATATTTGAAGACCTATGCCACAAGATGAATGAATCTGGCAGCTGTAATCTGTGCCAGTTTTCTTGGGAATAGGAAATATTTTATTACCACAATTTTTGGAAGGCCTTCGGCTTAAGGATGTTTAGTGAGGAAGCAAGAAAATATCTAAGTGAATTTTAATCTATGGATTAGAATTGTATCTTTGAAGTAGAATCTCTGTGAGTCTGGGTTAAAAAATTAAGGTTTAGATGAGAATCTTATTTTGTATGTACTTAGAAGGACAGTGTATAACCTGTGAATGGTAGTTAATTCTACAAACTTCACTTTACATTTCTTTACTCAAAGTCATGGATGAAATTCTCTAAAAAGTTGCAAGGGAGATACAGTAGATTAATCAGGCCATTGAAAATATACTGTGTACTTGTCTGAGAAAACGCTCTTTTCATTTGAATATGACTGCCGTAACTGTTTGTCTCTCCATTTTTTTTCATGCATCTTGAACTGCATTGCAGAATCCATATTCTCAGTGATGCATGTGGCTATTCTACCTAGTGAAGACAAAGAATAGAAATGTTTTCCTGCTATGTGTCTTTGGCTTTCTTTAGCTGTCATTTAACTGAATTATCTACTTTAATTCAAATGTTGAGTAATGCATAGAAACAAATTTACCAACAGTTGGTTGCTATGTCTAGAACACTTCTATTTCCTTAGTTTGCACGAGATGTGGCAACTTGGAGAGAGCTACCAGAGCTATTAACTACAAAGTTAATGATTGCCTCTCTCTGGGGAAGTCTCCGCAGCCTTGGTGACAGCTGGGTGAACTGCCCTGGCTGATGTCACTGTTTTTACCTGCTGGTATTCTCTTGGATCAGGCTTCTCTTCTGAAGGTGTAATAAAGTTTCCGTTATTAGTAGCTTTACAGGTTTCCTTTCCTTTTGGGCTGATTACATCCTTTCCTGCTCTTTTGCATTGCATATAGAAATTTAAACAATGCATTCACCAAAAGTAATTTTAACAGTTTTAATTTTGGATATGATTATTTGTCATGGCACAAACTTAACACAGCAGTTGAATTTTTATTTCCTTTCCTTTTGGGCTGATTACATCCTTTCCTGCTCTTTTGCATTGCATATAGAAATTTAAACAATGCATTCACCAAAAGTAATTTTAACAGTTTTAATTTTGGATATGATTATTTGTCATGGCACAAACTTAACACAGCAGTTGAATTTTTATTTCCTTTACTCCTTACACCTACGGAAACAAACTTTGAGAAGATACGTGTTTACAAAACAAAAAACAAACAAAAAACTAAGAAAAACACCGAAATTGAAAGAATACTATTTATCAACTTTGTATGAACATTCCTTACATAAATGTTTAATAGCCTTCACTCTAGAATGTTTTACTCTAAATTTTTGTTATTGTAACAGGTATTAAGATGTACATATTTCTAATATATCACTATGACAGTGGGTAAATATGCATGTACTGCTCAGGGGGAGTTTTAAGGGTAGATAGAAAGAGCAAGTCATTTGGAATTTAGAAAAACAGTCCCTGTCTGGAAAGAAAGAAAAATAGAAAAAAAAAATAGAGATGAGAGAAAATTCAGGTTTCACAATCTCTTTGAGGAAGAGAGAAAGAAGGATATATATATATATGTTTTTGAATGTCAACAAGTAATTCATTTTGTAAAAAGCCCAGTTGACGCTTTTTTGGGGGGGGTACAACGTGTTTTGTTGTTATTGTTGTTGTTGTTCGTTTTTTGTTTTAAATGGAGTCTAAACCAAAAGAAGCAAAATGCAGAATAAGATAAATGCAGTAAAAACATAACCGTAGTGCTCTATCTCACAAAGAAAATATTCCAACTAAAACTTTGATGACTATACCCGTACAGCTTGGCGTTTCATATTCAGTTACTATGTGGAAGGTGTTGACAGAAAATGAAATTTTAATTTTAAACACAGCCAAAAAATCTTAATGGTGGCCTGATTTTTAGTAATGAGACCTTAGCAAAATATGGATGTCACCAGGGAGGAAAAACATTCAGCAGTTTGGAAAAATCCCTAAACCTGTTCAACAGCCACCTGTCTTAAATTGCTCCTCCTTTTCCAAGAGAGAATTTCATTGCTTTCTGAAGTCCCTCTAATTGAAAGTGACACTTACTCAATTAGGAAGAAGAGAAGTGATATTCCCAACTAGACAACTGTGCATGAATATCAAATACACACTTGTTCATAATCCATCAAATTAAATATTCAGTTAATATAGAATAATTAACCTGAGAAGTTAATATTCTCGTGGAAACATAACAAGCAAAGTATCTAGACTTGTGACACTTTTCAGAATAGCCAAATCTCAGATGGAAATGAGCAAGTAATTGTCTTAATCTTTGTTAGACTAAAAGCTTTGGCTGTTAAGGCTCTTGACTTTCACTACAGCAATGGCTCTCCAGGCTGTGCTGTATATAAGTAACGTACTTATTGTTTGGAAATAAGAGTAAAACCATAGTAGCTAATATAAATGTCATCCTGTCATGTTCCATATGTCACACTTTTTCAACTTGCAGAAAGATTCCCCACAGCAATCTTGTGAGGTGGGCTTTTTTTGTTCTCACTCCCTTGTACTCTTTTTCTTCTTCTGCATATTAAAAGAGGCTGTCTGTTTAAAAGTATCTGAACAGACTGGAAAACTCAGAATTGATGGTGGTGGGTTATCATCCCAACTGATCAGTCTAAACACCTGTGTTGGATTGTTTTTATCAATTGTTTATATCCTGGATTTTTTGATTTGTTCTGCTAATAACTGGGGGGGAAAAGGGGGGAAAAAAAGAAAAAAGAAAAAAGGTAATACAAGTTGAAATAAAAACTGTTTTCCTTCTTGAATGTGTAGGTTATATGAGGGTGGTTTTTGGTGTTGCCTTGTTTGTTTTAAAAAGGCAGAAGGAAATCAGGGAGAGAATTGCACATCTCAATTTCAATATATATGTTTATGTGTGTATAAATGTACAATGTACTTTTGAAACCTTTTATATCTTGGAAAAAGTTGCTAGGGCACTGTAAAACAAATATTTTCATAGATGTTGGCTGTGTCACACAGTTGTTGATGACAAATCTCCTAAGTTTAGCTGGGTTCAGTTTCACTTAGTCCTTTCATAGCAGATCAGGTACTTGGTTTTAATTTTGCAGTCAAAACACTAATGTCAAAGCAGACATTATGATACTTTGATAACTTAGTGGAAAGCTGGGTAGCACTGTGATCCTTTTCCTTTCTGACTGTTGGATTTTTTTTGTGCTTTCTTCCTGCTGGCAGTTCATAGCTGGTTAGCTAAAGCACATTAGTTGCCAGTAGCAAAAGACACTTAGCTTCTTAGCCTGACTATTAAGATGTGGTGGAAAATGTATCAGCATCAAAATCTCTCTTCTTTCTCTTTCTTCCAGAAAGTACCCCTGAGTCTGATTCACGAAGAACATATACCCTAGAGAATTACTTGAACGATGACTATGTGTACAAAACACATAATTTGCAATGGATTTCAGGTAATTTATTTTTACACGTAGCATGTGTATTAAAAAAATGTACTACTGTAAATACACAATACTCAGAGATGACTAATATATCCTGAAAATACATTAGATGCTTAAATAGTCTTATTACAAAATGGTGCAGGGCTCAAAGAGCTGTGAATTCTTTTCTGTGGATATGTGTTAGTGCTTGTGGCAAAATATGTTCTCCTATTGCTAAAAGTACCCCAAGAGAAAAAGGTCCCAGAAAGTTGAAGATGTGAGCCCAATTTTGTTAACAGTGCTATAAGCATCCTTTAATTACAAAAGCTGGAAACAGAATATTGACCAGAATTTTAATTTTATTTCCTGCTTCAAGAAATAGGGGAGAAAGAAGTGAGTGATGTGCATTTTACTTATTGTTTATTGGCATCTCTCTTGCTCTTTTAGGAAATCAATATCTACATGAAACACCTAATGGGAACATTCTACGTTTCGATGCTGAAACTGGAACATCCTCAGTAGTCTTGTTAAATACAACATTAGTACGTTGACTTATATATAATATGTGCAATCTTAGAGGAAGATTTTATATTTAATACGTTTTCTTCCTGAACATTTCTCTGGAATTAGTGCTTAACATGTTCTCTTTGCCTCTTATTGACAGAGCACATATGAGGCAACAACAGCTATATTGTCCCCTGACCAGAGGTTTGCTCTTCTGCAGTACAAGTATGAAAAGGTACAAATGCACTTAATTTTTTGCGAATGAAACTGGGAAGTAAAGGTTTGGAAATAATTGAGCAAGAAGATGCTGAGAGTTGCAAGTAGAGATTGCAGAGGCTGAAAGATTTTGAGAGAATTATTTAGAAGAATAAGATGGATATCTGTATAGTAACACTGAAGTCTTAACAGACAGGAGGAGGAGGAGGAGGAAAGATTACCGTGTTGAGTGGAGTTGAGTAAAAGCATCAGGCTTGGAAACTACAAGAGAAGGGTATTTATATTATAGAAGGGTGTTCTATAATTCTATGACTGAATGAAGAAGCTAAATTAAAACTTAGTGATTGGAAAGATACTACAAGGGGAGTGAAGCTGGAGGGTTAACCAGAAAGATGAACTAGAAGAGTAGATGGGTGTGACATTCAAGGGGTTGTGTGAGTGAGAACAGATGTATGCATATGCTTGTATATATATGGTATGTATGTATGTATGAGCATGTTACACTGACAGCATTGTAGCAGCAAGCCTGAGGTTTTAGGACACAGGATTTGAAAACTGAGGTGAAAGAAAAGTCCTGTGTGGTTATAGGCTATCCTCTTGCACGTGGTGTGGGCTCAGGTGTCCTAGTTTGCTGCTCTCAGCAAGTATTTGGAAAGCCCCCAGCGTAAGTGTATCATCTTGGCTTGGTGCTGAATAAAGTAACAAAGGTCAACTCGCATGTATGTCAGTTGACAAGAATCCCTGGACCTGTGTGCCTCCAGAGGAGAGAACAGAAACCTAATAGAGGTGATAACTTGTCCTGCAGAGTGTGCACTGAGGAGCTAGTAATTTCATTGTTTTTTTATTCCTTTTTGTTTTTATTACTGGAGAGATCTGCATGTTTTGTTTGTAAAAGGCTCTGTGTACAAATACTTAAAGGCTGTGTTACTGAGCTCCCTCTACATGTTCTGGCAAAGCAATCCAAGAACACCTGTCTCAGTGTTCCAGCTGCAGTCCAGTCACCACAAGTCAGTCACCACTTTTCTACAGTTTCAGCTTCTTTGCTGAGTGCAGCTAGGCCATTTACTTTCTGTCTTTCTAAATTGTTCAGAATTGATTCTTTTTCCTGCATTATTAGTGGTGATTAAAAGTCTTATACTTTTCCAGCTACCCTAGACATCCCCTCCACTTGTGATTTATTATTCTATGCTATTTTATTTGCTGTAGTCATAAAATTTAACTTTAATGCTGAAACAGTCTTTTAACCTTTATATAGTAGTATGATTGAAAGTTATGTTGTTATTAATCTTAATCACAAAAAAAACAGTAACAAAATGAATCAGAAAGATGTGGATGCTTCTTATATAACAACCATCTGGTTGTGTAGTACTAAGATATTGTTTTATATCCTCATATTTTCATACAAATCTTCAAGAACTACCATAGAAGGTAACACTGTTGTAACATATCAACACCATGAATTAAAACAAACTTCTTCAGCTCCTCATCTAAATCTAAATGACATATTTCTCTCAATAAATGCCCACAGTGGTATAGGTTTCAAGAGGAAGGTTTCTGAGAAATAAGTTTTATTTCTCTGACAATATGGATGAGAATATGAATCCTGGAACTAGAGGAACTGCTACAGAAACAGTGCTGGAAATTGAGAGCACTACTAAAAAATAGAATGCCAAGTTAATCAATACACCATGGAAAAGGAGGCAGAAAACAGTTGTGCCAGTAAGGCAGAAGGAGGAGGATTAACTGTACATAGCTGTGATAGTCTTGCCATAAAGTTTCAAGAATTTCTGAAAATCTGCAGAATTTCTGGCCTCTGTATCTCTGTCCTTGATCAGTGATCGGCTTCTGTCATAGTAACTAGGTGATGACTACAGAAGGACAGTGTTTCTTCAGTTTTCCTTTAAACCATACAGAGAATTACTGCCCTTATAGGTTCATTGTGTTACATCTATCTCAAGTGAAAGTATGAGGAGGATTTCAGAAGTTTCAGTGGTAATTGAAGCTGTAAGAGATTTTTGTTTTCTTAATAATGAACTAATTCTCTTGCAGTTGTGGAGGCATTCCTACACAGCTTCATATCACATCTATGATTTCAATGCAAGGTTAGTAAATTTTGCACAAGATGTAATTTTAATAGTATTTGCAGTGAAGTGGCATTTTACTGATTTGTTTTATTTGTATCTTGTTTCTTTATTTCCAGAGCCATCTTAGATGATGCACTGCTACCTAATGACATGCAATATATATCCTGGTCACCCGTTGGTCACAAACTGGTTAGTAAAGATAATCTAAACTTATACAGCCTCTTCTGTAGCCATGACAGAGTAGCTCACATAAACTATGTCCTAGGGGTTTGGGGGCTTTCCTACTTCCAGGCAAAATACCTGAACATAGTTTTCAAAATGGCTGTTGGAAATACTCAGACTTTCCTCTATGTCATGTTCTGTTCTTTGCTGAAAAGACATTCCTGAAAGCAGTATGGTCCCAGTATTTTGCACAGGAACTTAGTATTTTTACAGTAGCAAACAGTAGCTCATCTCTTTCAAATCAACATATCTTTGCAATATCATTACAGCTGTCTATACATTCACCACTGTGGTTTTTATCTCTTAATAAGAACAATCAAGTTTTATTTAAGGATGACTTTAACAGGGATTAGAGGAACAAAATCATCTTGTGTGCTCTTTCATATTGTCCTTATTTTCCTTTTCTCCTCCCTAATCCATGACAGCTTTGATAGCTACTGTGTTTGCAAGGCTGTTTTGGATCTGACCTAAAGAGCAATCACAGTAGTATATGGTGTTTAAGTATTCTTATTCCTTGTCATGGATTATGGAGCCCAGCAATAGATGCAGAGGATGTTGAAAAGAAATTGCTGCATCTCAGAGAGAAGCTCTGGAATAAGAATGTGCTATTCAGTCGCTAAGGGGAAAAAAAACAAAGACATTTTACTCAGAAATACATTATCTTTGGAGATCTGTTAGCAACATCAAGACATTTATCAAGGTTTTACCAAAATATTCTCGATTTTCCTTGAGGGAAAAATGAGTAAAAAAAAAACCAACTCCAAAAATAAACTTGTATTTCAAAGGAAAATTAATGGCAAGCTTTTCTTGATGCAGTAATAATGTCATTTAAAACAACTGTTCTGAGGGTTGGATTTTTATTTTTTATTTTTTATTTTTTGACATCTCAGCTTAAGTTCAGTTTGTTACTCTTGATTTGTATTAGTAATTCATGTATAAGTATCAATGAAGTTTGGACAAATGCAAATTTAAAGGACAATTTTTGTCATCAGTAGTAAATGTAAATAGGTCACTAAATATGGCATAGAGAGGAAATAGGATTTACTCTAATAGTCAGCATAATAATATTTTGCAGGCATATGTTTGGAATAATAATATTTATATAAAAGCTTCACCAACAGCAGCACCGGTGCAAATCACTAGCAATGGAGAAGAAAATAAAATTTTCAATGGAATACCAGATTGGGTTTATGAAGGTAAGTACATCAAGCACATTTTTCTTTGCATTTCAATGTAAAAATTTGTTTTTTTTTAATATTGATTTTATTAAAATTGCTTTATCTATTACGCTGAAAAATTCAAAATTAATGCAGATCTGCATTTTTAGCAGAAGCATTTATCACTGTCTGGGCTTTATGCCTGGTCAGTGTAGGTATGTAGGAACAGAAATTAGTTTTAGCTTCATGTGGTAGATGAGCACCAATCTTTCTCTCATTTCAGAACTCCAGTAAGCACTCTCTGCTTTGGTATATTAACTTCAATTTAAAAAAAACTTATTAAAAATTTAATAAGAATATTACTTCAGATATAAAAGCCAATTTATCGATTATAAATTAAATGCTTTTGCATCTCTTTCAGAGGAAATGTTTAGCAGCCATTCTGCTCTGTGGTGGTCTCCAAATGGCAATTTTGTGGCATATGCAGCATTTAATGATACGGAAGTTCCTGTTGTCGAGTATTCCTTTTATTCTGAAGACACCTTGCAGTATCCTAAGACCATTAGAATCCCTTATCCCAAGGTCTGTGTTATTTATTTAACTTGTTTATTCTGCAGTTTCATTAAGGGAGTAGTCTCATTTAATCAGTTTCTGCTAATGAAAATATTGTCTGTCTCTCCTCAACAGCTTGCTGTGATTACCCTTTCTGAAATCAACAGCATCTGGCAATGTTAAAGTATTTATTATCTCTAGGGGAAAGGAAAGAAAAAAAAAAAGTTTTTCTTTTTCATCACAGAAGTTTTGAGAGGTGACAAGTAGACGTTGAGATAAAAAGAGCCTTTTAGTAAATGCATTTGGCATACACACATTGTGTTAGGCTTGTGCACTGCACTGTGTTTGTGTAAATGGAATCTTCTTCAAACAGTCGAGTAATTCTTAGTTGTTGGGTGCTTCCTATGTTGGGAAGAGGAAGAAAACACTGACATAATTTCTTTGTCCACCCTGAAGCTCTTTCAGTTTTTGCTGTAAGTGAGAACTTCAGTGCATGCAGATCCTTCTTCCCTCCACGTGACCGTGTGCCCACTGCTCATGGCACTGTTGGCACTGGGATAAATGATGTGAATGTTGGAGTACAGCATTCTGTACAGCATCAGGATGTACAGCATCCTTTCAAACATTCCACATAGGGAGGATTAAATGTTTATTCCATGTTTTCCCTAGATTTAACTATTGAAGTTATTTGAATCTACCTGTGATTTTGATTTAGTAGAGTGATACAGCAATAGATGTAAGACAAATTTAAGTACAAATTACACTTTGAGTACAACAATTGCACTGTACCTCTGAATCACAATATAAATGGCATTCTTATTACTGGTCTCTATAAGAAGTTCACTGCTGGAATGCTGGTCATCCCGTTTGCCTTGAAGTAATATGTAGTCTGAAACCAGCTTAAGCCCATCTTTTTGTTCACTGTTTTGGTTTTCATATTCTGTGTTGGACAGACATATATATGTATCTCCCCTATGCCAGTCTGGCCAGCTCAGGAAAATTCTTGTATTCTTGATTAGCTGGGGCAGAATAGCTGGTAGAGCCAGCTGATTGCAACTGACAAAACTGCTTACCTGGAGTAAAAGCCAACCTCCAGTCCCCTTTGTGCTGAATTCAGCTTTCTTTGCAGCAGCTGTGCTAGGTCACCCCCCTACCCTTCCCTGATCTCCATGATCACATTGCTTTTGCCTATCTCCTTGGAGGCTCCAGTACAGGTTCTCACTGGTGGTCACAGTAAGCAGCTGGGCTCGCTGCAGTAAGCTCAGGGACTGTGCCCTGAGTGTGCCACCTGTGAAGAGGCATAGGTGTAGCAGGCGTGGAGCGAACTGCCAATTTAAATAGCACCTTTTATTACAGACCCTTCCAGTTTGGAGTATTGCTTATTTCTGCAGGTGGGTGAGCTACAGCTGCTTAACTGTTACTATGAGGATTTAGCTGGCTAGCTTCAATTTCTAGATCTAGAGAAGTCCTTTGTGACAAAGTAATTTTGCTGTTAGTACATACCAGTGCTACATTTAAAAACAACGGAGTCCATGTGGCAGCCACAGCTTTGATTACATTATAGGCAGCTGTTATACAATCATTTAAGGCAAGGTGTTCGTTTCCATGAAGAATCACTTTTCTCCCTGTTAGAGTATTTAGAATATTTATACTTTTCTCCCTGTATTTGATTCACTCCTAGATAGTGTGTAGCACCTGAGGCAAGATGCAGTCAAATACTGCTGCGGGTAGAGGAAAGCCTATGGATGTTTATACATGTAGCCTTTCATATCTAGAAATACATAGCTAATGCTTTTTAAAGGTAATTTATGTATCAATCCTAAGAATTGCATTTAGGAACTTGTCTTCTCATGTGTCTGAAGGTAGCTGGTTATACCTGTCTGCAGTGATTTCTTCATCTATAATTTCAGTCTTTATTTTTTTCCCCCAGGAATATTCTTTCTTTGAAATTACAATGAAACATTTTATTTTAGGCAGGAGCTAAAAATCCAACAGTGCAATTCTTCATTGTGGATATTCAAATGCTCCCTGATTTTAACACTACTGAAATTTCTCCACCTGCAGAAATAAAATCAGGGTAAGAAATTTTGATTAAATGCTTGTATCTTTCTTTTGGTGAGAGTGAGGAGCTTTTGTGTGTGACCACCCTACCTGCTGTGTATATTGTCCTTTTACCAAGTCAAGCAGCCCTGGTAGCAACAAGATTTACCAGAGAAAATCTGCTCAGAGATTATCCTCCTAGTGATTATATATAGATAGCATATTCCATGTATGTTATATTCAGAATGTGACAAGTTCTTGGCTCATCACACTCAGTGGAGTCTAACTATGGTGAAGTCATTTCACAGTACAACTTTAATATGAGCAAGTTTTGGTATAATCAAATTAAAATGTATGTATTCCAATTCACTGGGAAGAAGAAGAACATGAAAAAAACCTTAATGGAAAGTGAAGATTTAATTTCATTGGAAGCAGACTCCTTGCTAAGGCAAGGTATCATGGTTGTCTTCTGATTTATACTTAAAATGTTTGTTTTCTTTGGAAATACAGTGAAAACCAGTGCTTCTCAAAGTTAATTGAAAAATTGCATTTCTCAAAATGCACAACATGATGTAAATGTATTCTGTAAAGAGCAACTAAATGGATTCAAAATGCATGCATACAGAATTTGGTATCCTACATCATGTTGGTTTGTTGTTTGTTTGTTTGTTTTTCCTATTTTAATGCTATTGTAGCAACTTTATTTATTTTTAGAGTTTTGTACTTAGGAAGATGTTGGGTATGAATGCACAGGTTATACTGATAAACTTCAGAAAAAAAGCAAAACAGGTCTGTCAGCTTGTGCACAGAACTGCATTTTGTAAGGGAAGACCTAAAAGATTGGAATTTTGATGGTGTTCCATATCTGTCCTCACAGCAGTATAACATCTCTGTGTTAACTGAGATATAGATGTTTTTATGGATTTTGATCTTTACCACTTTATTTTTCATGGAAATCTCCCCAAATCTAGAATGGCCCTGATCTGCTGCTTTAATATGGTATACAAAACTTGTTACTGATTTTGCATGAGAATGGCCAGTATGAAGCCTATGCCACATTCAGATGCCACTTTTATCTTCCTGGGCATTGAAGACTCTTGCTGGTTAACAGGAGGATGAAGGCAATGGATGTTTCTTGTCAAAAATGATTTACCCAAAAAAATAAGGAGTCCTCATAGTAGAGGATTCTGGATAGTAATTGCAGGAATATCCTTTCTAAGCAACAAATGAGGAAGGGCAGTGCAGAATTTCTGTAATGTACGTTTTGAGTTAATTTCAAATTAATTTACTTTTTCACAAGATGTTGAGAACTGAAGGTGTATTCTCTATCTCTGTCATAAGCTTTTGTAAAGGTTTTTGTTAGACTATAAATGTTTTTTTTTTTGTTGTTTTTTTTTTAAACCATGTACTGTTCATCCTGTCTGACTGGATGGTCTATCTGAAACTGCTAACTTATCTTACTTTGAAGGAACAAAAACTGTAGGGCTAATTCCCCTCTTGCAGAAACAAGAAAAACCACTGTATTTTTAACCAAACACGCAACATGCTCTTGCAGAGAGGTTTCATAACATTAAAGGTCTTTTTTGAAGCCAGTGATAGCAGTGGTGTTCAACATCATACCAAATTCCCAGTCAAATATAAATGCAAGAATCTACCTTTTTACAGTGTGATTTTTGAACTGCAATCTGGAAATAAACCTGAAAAAGACTGGTAATGAGTTGGCATATATTTTTAATCCTTTTGCAGTAATTGTAGTCTTCCTTCCTTCTTTCCTTCCTTCTTTCCTTCCTTCTTTCCTTCCTTCTTTCCTTCCTTCTTTCCTTCCTTCCTTCCTTCCTTCTTTCCTTCCTTCTTTTTCTCTTGCCTCTTTTCCCCCATTTTATGATTATGAATATATACTCACTCTGACAAAACTCCCACACATTTTTGTTAACTAACTTAGGGAAAAAGGGAACATGAACTTGGAACTAAGTCAAATGTGCAAATTTTAGTTAAAAATGTGTACTTGCCTTGGAGGGGAGGTTTATTTTATTTTAGTTCATAAGGCTTCTAGGAGACAGGAGAGATCTAAATTAAGGAAAAAAAGGAATGAAATAAATCAAAATGGTAAAAAAAAAAAAAAAAAATTAAATTTTATGTGGTACTTTGTTTAAAAAACAAACAAAAAAAAAACAACAAGCGAACACAAGAATATTCTAGAAAAACTAATATTTATTTTTTGGAAACTTTAGTTCTCCATGTCAACTAGTTGGTATTCTAAACATGAAAGTAAAATACTCAAATAGTAATATTTGTTGTTGGTATGATCTCTCCCTCAATTCTATTTAAAGAAGTAAGTACTAAATTGAACAAAAAGGTGTATCATTCAAATTGCTTAGCAGCAATCAACTTCATGTACCAAACGAAATAACTCCAAAATATAAGACTCATAAAACTTAAGAATTTCCTCTAGTTGCATGCAGTACATTTAAAGACCATGTAGGGGCAGTCTGGAGTAGCTAGTATTTCATGCATTAGAGGATGGTGAGCTGGCTACTAGGATTTAATTGCAGTCTTCCTGGAAGTGGGTGTGTAAAACTATATAATTCTTTATTGTATGAATGAAATAACCAATGAATCTTCTAGTAGCAAAAATAATCAGCAACCAAAAGCCACAATTAGATCAGTGCATCAGTAGTTGTCCTTAAAAGAGTGTATTGAAATGAAAATAGTCAAATTAGTCTCATTCATTGAATTTGCTGAATGCTATTGTATAGTATACTATTACAGAAAGGGATTTAAAATACCTAATGCTACTGCTGGTTTCAGGGATCATTATTTGAGCGTTGTAACGTGGGTAACAGATGAAAGGATCTGTCTGCAGTGGCTCCGAAGAATTCAGAATTTTTCAGTCCTCACCGTCTGTGACTTTGAAAGTGCAACTGGAAATTGGACATGTCCACAGGTAAGAAAACTGAAATGGAAGAGTCACAGTTTTTGATAAATGAGACTTGATAGTAGTAGGGTATCTCGGTATCTCTGTATTGTTTCTCTTTGTAGAAACATAGGCTGATATAAAACAAAATTGCACAATAATTATGTTTATTTTCTCTTTCTTAGGAAAAACAACTTACGGAAGAAAGTACAACTGGCTGGATTGGCAGAGTGAGTGATTTCTAAAACTGCAACATGTTAAATGACACTGATAATTAAGAAATTTTCTTGTGAGCCGCTTACCAGTTACAATGCTCTTGTGTGCAAGGCTGCTCCATTCACTCACTGCATTTTGTATATGAAGGAAAAATATCTCATGTGGAGTTGCACAACATCCTCACTCCCACTTTTAAACAATGTGGATACTGCTTTCTGAACTCCCAAGGCTGGGATGACAGTGTGGGCTGGAGCCCACATCCTCCATGACATGTGCATCACTTTCAGCTTGCCAAAAAGCAGAGATCTTATTCCAGGCTTCTTTTTAATTCTGACCTATTGCTTAGGTAGTAGTAGGTAGGAGAACCTGGGTGTCAGGATTCAGAATTTCCTTTGTACTGGAAGAACTGTCATCTATGCTGGTTTGGCTGCTCTCCAGTCTTCTTGCCACCTCCAGAATGATCTAGGGAATAAAACATTAAGAAACGTGTCCTATACCCTTCAAACTGAAATGAAGGAGATGTAGAGGATAGGAGTCGATTATAGTCTTTCAAATTCTCCCTGTTGGTTTTTTTTTTGTTTGTTTGTTTGTTTTTCCCAGGAATAAACCACTTCAAGTACCCTTTAGGTTTTTTTTTAATTAATTTATATTTTTCCCCCTCCCAGAATATCCACTGGAGAGAACTAAGGACAAGATGCTTACAACTGATCAGATTAAAATTTGCATACATTTCTGCCAGACCAATTGCTACTATTTGGATGATGTTTTCCAAGCTGCCTTTCAATACTTTTGTTCATGGTAGAGAGTAGGCACCTAATGAACTACACAGAAGATCTGGGGGAAGTGAAGCAGAGATGTAAAAGTTCAGACTTGGAGGGAGAAATGAGTTTCAGAGTTTTTATGAGAACACAGAGTACACTTTCCACTCCCGCATTTTCCACACACTGATTATGCTTTAGTCACTAATTCACTTTTGAAGTCAAAAATGAAAGTTTAAAGAAATGCAAAGAGGGAGGCAACAGCAGGGATGAAATCATCCGCAGTATGAAGATGAGAGATCAACCCACCTGCTGTCAAATTTGATATGGAAAGGAAGGCCTTAGCGCTGACACATTTTGCTTCTCTGCAGCAAAGGCTTCACAATTAGACAATGTGATGATCAAGCTGCAGACTTTGTAAACAGTTGTGCAAAATGAGAGGGCAAAATGCAAGTCTGTGCCATTAAACTAGGTTGTTGGTTTTTTTGTTTCTTTTAAAGAGACAACCCACATCTTAGAAGCTGTTGGAAGGAAAATATGATTTCACTGTATGGTTCTTGGATTAGAGAAGGGAGAGGAAAGTAAGCATGATTGAAGAGGGGATAAGAAAGCTATCTTTATACCCTCTTAATCTTCTACTTAAGGATGATAAAATGATGTTTGACTGATAAGGCATATTTCTAAATATATAAAAGAAAGATATGTATATGATTCTATATATGTATATACACATATATTTCATATGTTCTATGTACAAGCTTACATAAAATCATGTATATGTGCATAAAACATATACTTCTCTTTTTTGCATGTGTTCATAGGGTTTTTTTCCTTTTTTTTTATTTTTTTTATTTTTTCTGAATGTAGAGATGAAATTGTTCTTAATATAAGAATGCTCCGAACTTCACAGCCTGTGTTACTGCAATAAGACATCCAGGTCATGAGCTCAGATAGAACCTGCCAGTTGAGATGACAAAAAGTCACACTTTGAAAAAGCAAGACTGATAAGGGAAAAGCTAGAAAAATGCATCTGGATGTTTTGTGCAAAAATACTACTAGCAAAGAAGGTACAATTACCTGGAGCATGTGAGGGAGGGAGATTAAGTTCTGTCATTGCTTATTTAATGACTGGGGGCAAGTTAGTTTAACTTTCAGTTTTCATTTACAAAACAGGTATAATATCTCAGATCATGCTGTGTCTATTGGGGAAATGTTAATGCATTTGATACATCGATCAGGAATAACTTCTGCTTCATTTGCTCATTCCTCTGTGTTTTTTTCCCTACCGTGTGGAGCACATCCAAAGTATGTGCTGTAGAAGGGACCCATTTGTTTCTATCACTCCCATTTGATAACTGCATGGATATTCCTTCACGAACGTAGAATTCCAGTTAGGTTTTATGAGACATCTCATAATGACCTACTTACTAGTAAAATTTCTCTAGAAAAGCAGCTTGTTTTCTTTCAGAGTTCAAAAATTTGTTTACAACTGTGTGTTTTAAAATGGGGCATTCAAAGAATCTGCTTTCAATATTTACATTATCCAAACCAAAGCCATAACCTATGGCAGAATAAAGCAGTTACTTTAAAGGTAGGTGCATATATCATTTCGTAAAATTATAGGAAACCAGAAACACTTACAGGAATTCAAATTTAAACAAGGTAAGGAAGAGCATCTGTCATTAGCAGAGGTCTAGCACTCAAGAAGTTCTGCCCCCTTTAGGATCAATGAGATATTTTGAGTGGGTTCACTTCTAGAGTAGTGGCTACAAGTTTTGCCTGCTAAGTCAGTAGGCAAAATATCCCGGTGAAATATTGTTTAAAGTATAGAAGCTTCTGTTTAGAGATATCAAAAACTGAATTTATCATTTTTGTTTTGGAGTTTTGGTGTTTGCTTTAATCAACATCTTTCTTGCGTTCAAGTTTCAGCCATCTGTACCTTATTTTGCCCCAGACAACGCTACCTACTACAAAGTCTTCAGTGACACAGAAGGTTACAAGCACATTCATTACATAAATGGCACAGAGGTAAGTTATAGGACAATAACTGCTGACTTTTTTTCTGCTGGTGGTCAAGAAGCCTCATATTCTGTTTTTTGCCTTGCCTTTTTCTCCTCTCCAGGCTCCAGTACCTATTACTGAAGGAAAGTGGGAAGTAATCAGCATAGCAGCTGTAAACAAAAATTTTCTGTAAGTATCATAATTAAGCTATTGCCTCCTAGCAGTGTTTAAACAGACCAGGAGAGAGAACAAGGGGTGGGTGCCTTTTAATTTATTAAAAATCTGATCTAAACATTTAAGATAATCCTTTAAATATTGTATTGTATTGGAAGCACTTTATCAAAACCAGTATGCTCTGTTTTTCTAGGTACTATATTAGTAATCAAAATGGTGATATGCCAGGTGGAAGGAATCTTTACAAGTAAGAAATTTGTTCTGCACTATGAGTAACATATCTGCTAATGAAAATGTAATACTTAAAATTTCTGTGTCAAAGATTAGGCTGTTCATAGTCTCAAATACCTCCATTAATAGGATATTTAATTAGAATCAATATAGTAATTAAACTTCAAAAAACTATAGTATTTTTCTGTAATCTTAGTAATAAAGAAAGAAGCATGTTGCCCCTGAAGAAAACCTCTCATGCTTTTACTTTTGCTGTGATGATAATTCCAGTATTAACTGAAATTAAAAATTTTAAATTTCCTTGCTTTGCTATTTAAGTCAATAAGAGCTTTATTCTTGAATTTTATCAAATTTTATTTGGTCATCTTATTTAAAAAAATATACTTCTGCTCCATTGTTTTTTTTGTTTTTTGTTTTTTGTTTTTTTTTTTTTAATAATAATCTTTCATCTCTGAAATTAAGCTCATCTACTTTGCAGAATGCTCTTGGAAAGCAGTCCAAAATCTACTCAGTGTGTTAGCTGTGATTTGAATCAAGAAAGATGCCAGTATTATTCTGCTTCCTTCAGCAAAGATGCACAATATTATCAGCTAAATTGTCTTGGTGAGTACATCTGGAATTAGTTGACATACGTATGATTCACTGTTTAGTTGGGTGGGGAAATTCACCCTGTCAAGATCTTCATAGGCACTGCATAATGGCCTTATGTATTGGCATTGGCAGTGGAAAAACATACTCCCTTCTGGGCTTAAAAGAACCTCAATAAAATTACAAGGTTATAAATTATAGTTCTATTCACTAATGGACCTGAAAGGGCAGCAAACATTCCTGTTCTGTATGCAAACCTGATTATCCTCAGAAGCCGCCCACATAATTAGATGCCATTTGTAATATGATAAAAGTTGTAGTGAACTGCAGTTTCTTTAGAGCAAGTTAAAAGAACAATAACACCATATCTTATGGATTAAAATTCCTTCATCACAATTGTGACAAAGAGGAGGTAGTACCTTACTTTGAGGCCAGAGAGAATAGAGAAATTTCTCTCCCTACGAGGTATTTGAAGATAGGAAATCATTGCTAAGGCCCTGAAGGAGGACTTGTTTCTTTTTTCCGGGCTGTTCCTGTAGAGCGCTACATACAGTTGTGCTGTCTAAGGGAACGTACTGTGCATGGGGAGCTCTATCAGTAGAAGTGATCTGTAAGCTCTGGGAACAAGAGGTCATCAGCTAGGTAAAGAGAAGTGCCCTATATGGGAATAAAATTAAGATAGGTAGCACTGTTTAAAGAATCCACTGTATATAATTACATAGTCATACGTTAAGCACTGGGACTGCAGTCTGACCTATAAGCACTAGATATAAATGAATCACAGGGTGGGGAAAAATAAAAATCTTTCTAAGATTTCCACTTAACTTGAAAAGCATGTACCTCACAGTCACATAGTTGCCTGCAAGACAATTTGAATATTTATATGATGCTTCAGCTTCAGTTTGGGCCCCACTAACTGAAAACAATATACGTAGAATGGATGAAAACGAATTCTGAGCCTTTGTGATTCACCCAATTCCAATTACATTTTCAGAGTTGTTTTACGAGACAGCATGCAAACATAAAGGTTTTGTGCTCTGTCAACAGGTCCTGGCCTGCCCTTGGCTACTCTGCACAGAAGTAGTGATGATCAAGGTATGAAATTGTCTTAAAATATAATTTCTGTTAAACCGGGAACATGCATTGTAAATTTATTTTAATTCTCATTGCCTAGTATAATAATTAAAAAGTCAGTTTTATCTGAAACTAAATTTATCCTTTATATTTCTCTACTATAGTTAACCACAAGAATAAAATAAGTAGTTCAGCTTGCAGCTATTAATACTTCATTTAATATTATCTTACACTGTGCTAGAAAACAGTAAGTAATCTATGTCTTATTTAGTGGACAATTGCTTGGGTTTTGTGAAAATGCAGTTAGAAAATGTGGAAACTGGCATTCTGGTTTCTAAATTACTGAGGAAGAACCATGCCAGAAGCATTGATTATGAGAGAAAACAAACTGCAGTATACTGAGACTACCAAGTAGGTGGCCATCTTCTCAGGTTGACTTTTCAAAGTGATTCATATTCAGAGAGTAATGGATTTGAAAATAGTGTTTGAGCTTCAACACTTATGAACTGTTATTTAGTCCTCAGGTACTTGGAAAATAATACTGAGCTGGAAAATTCATTGAAAGATATTCAAATGCCTTCAAAAAAACTTGGCTCCATTACTGTAGGAGGATACAGTAAGTTCAAAAATGTTTTGCTTTTCTTCTCCACTTTGCCAAGTCCTTCAAAGTCTTTGTTAAAAGAGCATGACAAAAAAGATGAGTGTAGAGGATATGTTTGCAGTTATTTGGTGTTTAGAAGTATAGAAAATATAGAAAAATATATTGTGTGTATGTGTATATATGTGTGTGTGTGTGTATTTGCTGCAATATACAAGCATTCTGACCTAAAACACTCTTTCCATAATGTGATGTCTTTAAGTTCTCATAATGATATGAATTTGCTCTAATTTTCCTTGATCTTTACCTGAAAAATAGTAGGAGGCTCTACCACCAATTTGGAGGGAAAAAAAGGAAAAAGTGAGGTGGAGCAGGCACAACATTCGTAAGCGCGTTACCTTAAATTCTAAATTCAAGCAGGTCTTAATTTACAGACATAAATTTCTTTGGTTGGAGAGAGCAGGTGGGAGGTGACATACAATTAATATTGAAAAGTTTTCTAACCTAAATGGTAAGGTTTGCAAATCAAAAAACACTGCTTACCTTTGAACTTCTGCAGGGGATATTTCAGTTGAATAGTCACATTGTTAAAAGCATGTTCACGCTCAAGGTCGCATAAACTGAATAACAGAATGTTAGAAAACAAACTGGTAATGCTTTGCTCATAGTGCTTATTTGAATCTGCACATCCAAATACAGACAATTCCTTGGAATGTTCCTAGACTGAGGAACATCAGATAGGTACCAGGCCTTACATTGCCATTATGTCTGAACTGTTTTTTGCTCAAGCCTTTGCTACTAGCTTTTCTATTTGAGACAGGCTTCCTCTTGATAAAATGAATAGTCTTAAATTTTATTTTACGTGCTGTGTTGATTTCCCTCAGTCCCTGTAACCTGTTCTTGTAGATGTCTCCCTACTTCTGCTGTTACTTTGTTTAATAACAGTCTTTACCTTTGTGTTTTCTGTCTTTTATTTTAGTCACATTTTTAATAGGGCGAAAGGTGAAATCTTCCAGGAAAGATGGAGGTTTAAAGTATTCTTTATGCTATCAGTTGTGTGTTCATCTTTTTATTCTTCTTTGCTCTCACTACTTCATCTCATCAGAGTAAAAACTTCTGGGTAAGGGGATTCTATTTTTAATGTCACAAATAGAATAAATAAATTCATTTCTGTTGTCCTAATGCAAGTTCCAAGTCCGCTTGCAAATCAGTGTATTACTTGCATTTACGTACAATGTACTTATCAAAGAAATTGACTCCTATGACTGCAAAAGTACATAGACAATGTAAAATAAAGGAAAAAAAATGCATTTTTAAATGTTCGATTAAGGCTTAGAGTTTTTCAGTGGTTTTAATGTATTGTATTTTTCTGTCTGGACAGACTGCTGCAATACTGTAATACACTCTAATCGTTACTGCAGTACAGTCCATTATAATTGATTCATGCAATTATACATGTACTTTACAGCATCCATTCTTTTAAAATTAATGAGTAATGGTAAAGCCAGTTGGTTTGCACAACTTATGTTGTGTACATTTCAAATATTCTCCTAGCTCTCTGACAACTTCTCTAGAAAGAGCAATATGGATAGAACCAGAACAATGTTGCTTGAGGATATAATAGATATTTGGGTATGTTCCTGTGCTGCTTTACAAACTGCTCTGTAAAGCCTACATGGTATGTTGATAGTATTTAGAATTTATTTTTTTAGTGTTGGGAGAGAAACTTGAGTATTGAAATATTTTTGGGTTTGTTGGATATTACCCTCTGCAGATACTTATCTAGTTTTACAGGTAAGCTTTATAATGTAGGATAGTGTTAAAGGAAATCATGTTAATGCCACAGATTGTATTATTTTAGGCATTCTAGTTTAAAACTTTCTTCTAACTTTTCTCTATGTATTTGGTTGCTTAACTGGAAACCTTTACTTGTGTATGTTAGTACAGTTCAGATGAAGTTACTTTTTAAGGGAGTGATTCGAATGTGCCCTCGTATGAATTGCAAAGTATGTCAAGTTATTTTACTGGAGAACTGACCAAAATCACTTGCTTCTCTTTTAGACCTCTGGTATCAAATGATATTGCCTCCCCATTTGGATTCATCAAAGAAGTACCCTTTGCTCCTCGAAGTGTAAGTCTTCAACTTATGTGGGAATGTTGCATTAATAATCAATCGCCTGTATGTACTTCAAATCCTTTTAATAAGTTTGGGAAGCGTGGAACTGATGTGTTTTCTAATTACTTCTTGGAGGATTTTTAATAGAGAATGAAAATAAGGGATGTATCCCAATTTCTGATAAATTTCTGTGCCATAAGATGATGCTGTGCTTAATAAGAGCATATTTTGTGACTAGCAGTGAAGCAGATATGTTCTGTATCTTATTTAAAAGCCAGGATGTTAGTGTCAACTTGCTATGTTCTCTGTTCTTAGTCCTTTAGGAATATTTTAAAACTGCATTTCAAAACGGAACCTTGAATAAGCCACGTATCTGTGATATTTGACTGTTTGGAGCATTGTCTCATTTTGCAAAAATATCCAGTGTATCTGCCTTCTGCATTTTGTTCAAATGCCAGTCTTGCCACTTATCTATTTTAAGGGATGAGAGAAGAAAGTGAGATAAGCCATGTCTGGTTTAAAAAAAAAAAAAAAAAAAAAAATCAGGCTGGTAAACAGCCATACAAAGTTTAGTTCAGCTCAGTTTGCTTATCCTTCACTTAACAAAAAAAAGTTGAAAGAAATAGTTTTCATGAAAGTTTTTTTTTTTAAGTTTTTTTTTTTTTTTTTTTTAAGCTGCTTATTTATTTATTTATTTATTTATTTTTAAAGACCTTAATCTCCTCAGAACAGGAGACCCAATACTCTGGATTTAAGATGTGAGAATTATTTGTATTGTCTACAGATTAACAAATAACCAGATTCTGTTATTCAGCTTAGAAATTGTTGAAAATAATGTAAAGGTTTTTTAAAATTGGGATGACCATTAACTTAGAACTATTCTGTATGGGTAGTTATTCTTGAATGGGTTTTGTTCTCTTCTTATTGAAAACAAGCAGAAGAAAAGAACATCTTTACCAGAGAAATACACCCTTGCTGGTAAGGAGTTCTTCCTATTCTTAGAAACAAGGAATAAAAAAAAAAAAGTTGAACAGCTAATGAATGCATGCAGTTTGATCCACTCTTCCTCAAGCACTTCTGTTTGTGGCAGTGCATTTTCTTCTAACTGGAAATTACTGAAATGTTAACTTTTCCTTTGTTTTCCAGGATATTACCCCCCAAAGAGAATAATCATTACCTGCTAGATATACCTTTATATGATCTGGGACCACTGTAACAGTCTTTGCCTACTGAACACTTTAATGAGCCATCAGTGTTCTTGTGTTGTACAAACTCCTTTTCATTTTGATTCTTTTTTTTACTGAAACCTGAGCCATTGTCTGGGTCACCTCTGCTGCACAGTTGCCTTTATGCCTTTATATTAGGAAACCTTTCAGCAGTGGCAGGATTCAGAGTGTACAGAAACAACTATTGTGTACAGACATCAACTATTCCTAATAGCCTTTCTTTGCTCTCAAAACAGAGAAAAGTAGGTTATACAACCATGAGAGCCACAAGACCACTCTTTGGTGGGCCTTCTGTTGGACAGTGGTTAGGCAAATGTGAACATAATTGCACCTTGCAGGTACTCAGTCTGATTTTGTAGAATTCAACTGCTTCCAAATACTTTCAAATAAAAAAATTACGTTTTCAATATTTTATTCCTTTTTCACAGCACGCTTAAAAAAATAGCTTGCTTAGACAGTAACAGTTAATTCACTGATGAAACACTAAAAATGCAGAAGAGATCTTTTTCATGTTGTAGATGAAGGCTATTTGTTTATTTCAGACTTTAAACAGAAAAATTGTAAGTAAATGGAACAGAAATTGGTAAGTCATCACTAAAACTCAGATGAGTGGATACGTCAACACAAACAGGGAAGATTTTGAGTGAGATTTCTGATAAGCCACTTAAAAGATGAAAGCTTCCTATTACAGTAAAAAGCAATAAAACAAAATTCCAATTTCAAAAGCATATTAGAGTCAGAGCGATGCTTTTCTTGTTTGTTCTGTCTAGTTTAAAAGTTTGCCCTTCTTGTGCAAATTATGTTTCAAATGCTATATGAGAGAATGTGGAGAGTGCTTGAATGCTATGGGTCTTTTCACTCAGGTATGCAGGACCCTGTAGTCAGAAAGTAGATCATGCCTTCCGGATTAACTGGGCTACGTACCTTGCCAGTACAGAGCAGATCATTGTGGCCAGCTTTGATGGCAGAGGAAGTGGATACCAGGGAGATGAGATCATGCATGCAATAAACCGAAGACTAGGAACCTATGAAGTGGAAGATCAGATTTCAGCAGCCAGGTAAGCTACAGTGAAATGGTCAACAACTGTGTCGTCTTTTCTGTGCTTATTTCAAAATTATTGGCTAAAACATGGCTAAATTCTATGTTCATTTTTTTTTGTGTGACTTGTAAGCCAACCATCATTTTATGCTCAAAAAGAAGGAAGAGTTAATGCTGTACTAAATTTACTATATTTCTGATTTTATAGGGATGGTAGCTGTCACTTTAGTTAAGGAAAGTACACCAACAATGAATTTGTAGTTTAAAGTTTTTCTCCAAGCTTTTTTGCAGCTTTCTGTTGCAACTGAGACTTACTTGTATGCACTGAGATGCCCTTTGTTTATGTTACAGTTCATCTTTGTAACTTAGTTTACATTGAAGAACCTTATGGAAGTTAATTCTTTCAGAATTACACATGGAATTGAAAAAGTGGCAGAGAGGTAGGATGGGGACAACTTGGTTATCAGAACTAGTTCCAGCAAATGATACAGATGTCAGTGGATGTGGTTTAAGAGTTTTTGCAAACTTCTCAGGGTCTGCTGTCGTAAGGAGTCACTACTGTGCAGTGGGAAATGCTTATTCACAGAAGAGAAAGAGGCCAAAAGGATGAAGACTAGGCACATCTGCACCATGGCAGATTCCTGCAATCTATTAAGTGTTCAATTATTGTGTTTGCTTTTAGAAAGTTTTCTGAAATGAGCTTTGTCGATAAGGACAGAATAGCTATTTGGGGTTGGGTAAGTACTCAAATTTGCTTGGCTGGCTTACTTAATTGTAACAACTAGTTGTTGTACTGCCTCCTGTGGGTGTGATGTACTTGAGTATTGAATGTGAAGCACCTCTGGTGTAGCAGCACAGTCCAGTATCTTGAACTGATGAAGTGTATCATGCAGTTGCATGTATGCATGAGACATTCCCCATTTGTGTTTAGGTGCTTTTGAAACAAAAATTCAGACTACTGGAGGGATTAAAAACTATTTAAAGAGATACGGCCAAGTTACTGTGTACTAGATCATAAGATCATAGAATCGTAGAATGGCCTGGGTTGAAAAGGACCTCAAAGATCATCTAGTTTCAACCCCCTTGCCATGGGCAGGGTTGCCAACCACTAGACCTGGCTGCCCAGATAGTAATATTTAAAGAAAAATTCCAAATATATTCAATAATATCTCTTAATACTAATTGGATGACTCCAGATTAAAAATAATAATAATGTAAGGCTGTGTGGTATGCTTGTAGCGTTTTCACTAGCAGTCTGAAAATACCTAAACATACTGTTTGGTTTTGATTATTTTATTTCAGGCTAGATATCTCTGATTTGGCTATGTTTTTAAATCTGTTACAGAGGATGGGAGCACTTAATAGCATATATATAGCTTCTCAGCTTCAAGGTAAATCATACATGCATGTAGCATTAGTTGTAGCTATTTGGTACAAGCTCTGTTTAAACACTTCTCCATCCTAGGCTGCCATTTCATTGTTTTTCTGGTGTTCAATGGGTGTTTTTTGCATGCTTTATGTTGAATTAAATACAGGAATGCATGCAGGATCTTGAACTAAATTGTGAGCTGAAATTTCTTCATTGCTGATGACAAGCGCCAGTGAATAATTGTTTGAAGGCAAGTTATGATGACAGTGATGCCTTTAGTACCTTTCCAACACCTCTGTGATGTATGAAGTTGAGCCTTCTGTAATGAGCATTTTCAGGAGGAAAATTCTTTCTGCAGAAATAGAGGACTTAATGCATTCCCATCTTACTGCTTATGAGCCTCGGGATGAATAGTTGAAGAGCAGTCCTCCTGGGGCTAGGCTGGGGGTCATGTATCCTGGATACCAAATCCATGGGAATTTCTTTCTCTTGGGTTTTTAGATTGTCAGCCTCTCACTATGTGCATTCATTTTACCAGGTTATGCAAAGTATTCATACACAGGTTTAATTAGTAAGTACATGCATTATGTTGCTGATTTCATTGAGAAGACTTAAGTATTGAAGCTGGAGCAAACATTTAAGAGCTTTGAACTAAGTCACAGTTCCATCTGCCTGTAATCTGTTCTCAAGGCAAAAACGAGATCCAAAAATCACTCTTCTTTTTGAATGCACATGGGCATGCTTTCCTAAATAATCTCTTCAAACTACAGTGAGGGCAGTCGTTTGGAAGGTTGGTGACATTGTTTAGGTATCTTGCTGCCTGAATGCTCAAGTGTGTCGGATATTTACTCATCTGTGTATCGGGCTAGACTGTGAATGTTCTGTGCCTAGCAAGAAGTGTCTTGCTGCACAGTTCCTCCCACAGAATCAGCAGAAGATCCTTCACTCCCAGTCACAGTCTTTGTGGGAGAGGAAGTAAGTGAGCTGCCATAGGCCTGCTCTGAGGGAGCTGTAAATTTTCGGGTGCCCTGGTACAACTACTCATCAAGCATGTTACGGGCCTCAGCTCTGCTTCCACCTACTTCCCCAGCACAGAGAGGGACACAGTGGTTCAGCAGTGTCTTGTTTCCTGTCTTTCGCTGCTGCCTACAGTGCTACCAAACACTGTCATTCTAAGCTGAGTCACAGATCAACGGCGTTTGCACCCCTTTTCCACAGCACACTCTCATTCATCAGAGCCACAGCTGCCATGCACTGTTTGATGTCTGTTTCCCACACTGTGCAGGCTGAGTGAGATCTGACCCAAATTCAGAATGGAATTCATTAATATGAAAAATGCTGATCCTATAAATGTCTGAACCACTTAGCAGATGGGCCCCATCCTTTCCTTTCTGACTAAAATAACAGCAATGTTTTCTTCTCAGTCTTATGGGGGATATGTGACCTCCATGGTGCTTGGCTCTGGAAGCGGCGTATTCAAGTGTGGAATAGCGGTTGCCCCTGTGTCACGTTGGCAATATTATGGTATGTGATGGCTTCCTTGTTACAAGGATTCCCATATGTCTTGCAGTGCACATGCTGCAAAGTGTTGACTCATAGTGCAGAACTTTGATTATCTACTAGATGCCATATAAATGCCATTTGGTCTGTTTTTATGAACTCATGGGTATTGCATTTCAGAATAAAACCAGTTGCCTAAACCTTATTTCCATTTTAAAAAGTTACAACCACAATTTCAGATAATCTCTATGACCTTTAATGATGCAAAATTTTTATATTTGTAGTAATACTGTAATATGTCTGCACATGTATTGCTGAGCTGCCACATGCTCTGAGGTACTGAGACCAGTATCAAGTATACTTTGTGTATTTAAAATGCTACTTTTTTAAAAAAAGAGAGAACTGTGAGACCTAAAATCAAACTTGCATTGCAAACTGCTCTCTCAAAACGACAATCAAATTTAATTTTACACGTAGCTTGATGTGAGGAAAAGCTGAACAATTTGACAGGTCTGTACAAACTTCCATGTTATAGTTTATAAGGTTGTGAGACACACAAGGCTATAAATATGGTTTTATAGAGAACTTTCTCCCAGATAATAATGTATAGTTAACAGTACAGTATATGTTAGTACAGTGCGGCAATGTGGACATTAAAATATGTTGACATAACAAACACTGGTTTGTATGGTTAAAATAAAGCAGTAAATTTGCAAGAGTAATAAGATATCATTCTCAAAAATCTGTGGAAAATTAGATATTAAACTTTGACTATATATAAGATAGAGTCCTAAGCTTCTGCAACATTTCATATCATAGACTTTAAGTGTTACATGTTTAGATTAAAAAAAAAAAAAAAAAAAAAAAAAAAGTAATATATATTTTTAAAATGCTCATCATTTACTGAACTGTTTTAGCAGCTATTTCAGCAATTTTCTTAGGCTAGTTGAAAGAATAACAATAAGGTAGCATTGACATAAAGTACTTTATTAATATTCAACATTCAAGTGTCCATGGCAACAAGAAGATTAAATACTCTGACTAATAATGGTTACCTACACAGCTTATTGTGGGAAAAATTGTTTTTTATCTTCCATCTCTTTTTAATTTCTAGTATTTATTCTTATTGTGTCTATCAGTGTGTGAAACATCTGGCAGTCAGAAATATTGGGAATTAAGTAGTACATTCTATTTGTTGTTTTTTTGTTTTTTTTTTTTAATTACAGACTCAATATACACGGAGCGATATATGGGCCTTCCTACAGAAAGTGATAATCTGAGAAACTATAACGTAAGAAATCACTTAATTTCATTTTTAAGTATGTTCTTTCTTTCCTAAGCTGTTCTTCATGCAGTTTATTCCATCCCCGTGTGAAGAATTAAGTTTGTTTCTTCATTCCAGTGTTAATTATTGCATTCCACTTTTAGAGGTTGTAGTCTCATGCTTCTGAGTTTGAATGAGGCAGTTACTCCTTGCTGTACAGCGTGGGCTCTTTGTTGTTTCTTTGGTTTACTCATTTTTGTTGGGTTTTCTTTCTTTTACATTCAGTTCCATTTGGCTACTATGCAGACTGTGAAATAAGCTGTAAAACTGTTTTATGTTAATCACAAAGAAACAAATTTGTCTTAATATGCTCATGGACAAACTATGTATTATCTCAAAAAAAGCCCAACAAAAACAAACAAACAAAACCCTTAAACATTTCCATCAAAACAAATCTACACCAGTTCTCTCTGAAATTTAATTAAAAAGCACGGATATCGTGAACTTTCCAACTTTGGAAGCTGTAAGCTTTATTCAGGGAAAGAAAAATCTCCCAGGTATTTGGAAACCTTTACAGGGAGGCAAGTCTGTGAGTACTCTGAGCATACAAATACACTGCAGACCAACTGAGAGCCAGCTTGGGACTTCTCTATGAATATAGGATTTCTGAAAGTTGATCAAAAGTAACTGATGTTTGTCCAGATATTAAAAAATTTCCAGGCAATGTAATGGGAACAAAATACCTGTGGATTTTGCTTCATTGCACAGAGAAGTTTCTGATGGAGGAGTAATGTCTACCCTCAATGTGCCAGCAGCTTTTTGTTGCTTAAAAGGCTTTTTGAAACTGCAAGCAGCGGAGAGTACGACAGAGCTGCCCAAATTTTCTGTAAGGTTTTGTTAAATTTCAGATCGAGGTGGAAATACACTGACTATTGGAGAAGAGTGAGTGATGTGAGGAGTACTTTGTTATTGCGGTATTTCATGGAGATGTTTAGCTATAATCACGTTGAAACCAAACATAAATTTTAGAGACAAAGAGATGGGGTATTCTCTCTGTTTAGCTTGGTGAATCGGTTTGATTCTTTTCCTCCCCAGTACACAATCAGTCCTACACTATTTCAATATCATGAGGTGGGGAAGAAAGAGTGACTTAACAGTGTGTAAAACATATGATTATATACACTGAAATACAGACTGAAGTGTCTGTTTTGACATACTACAACAGTGATCCAGTTTGTCATACTGCTGTATGAGCTGAGGAAATCAGTAGTGATTTGCAGGGTGATTGTCTGCTGTGTCCGCCTCTAATAGGCGAGCTGCTTGGGCCCAGCAGGGCTGACCAGCAGCCTGCAGCAGCCTGCCTGCTTTTTTCCAAATGCAATTCTTTATGGCAATGGGAACAGTAGGAGGTCTGTGAGGTAGCAGAGTAAATAGAAGTTACAGTCGTTGTGTGGAACGAACGTTAACGCTCTGGGTGCACAAAGTCATTCACCAGCTTCACGGCACAGATGGCAACAGAGGACTGTTTAATCCTTTCAAGCCAGGAGTCGGATTTTCTTGGCATAGTATTCATTGCTGGCAATAGCCACGTTGAAACTGCCAGTACCAAAGAGCTAAAGGTTTCAAATGTGTTACTCTGAGGACTAATTGGGGAGAATGGTGGCTAGATGGAGGAGGGGCAATTGCACAGATCAGATTGTCGCACTTCATTGCTCCTTCTAGATACATGAAAATTTGACATGTCTTCATTTATTGCTGAAAGCTCCAAATAACCTATTACTTAAAATTTGCTTTTCCACATAAACTTAGAGGGTGTGTAGCTTCAGAGGTGAGTTCATTGCTTTTCATATAACTACAATGAAAGAGTCATAGTATGTTGTTGTTGCTGAAGACCTTTCCCGTCCTCCACCCAGTATGTTTCTCTGGCTTACAGACCCTTCCTTCAGTGGCTCAGGCCCAATAAATCTGCTCCTGGCCCCTTACTGAAGCTGAAATCCAACTCCTGAATAGTGTTGTTCAGCAAAACAAGTACTGAAAAGCTCTCCTAGCTAAAGCTGTTAAAGTATGTTAACTTCATACTGTCAGGTTTGCATGCTGCATTATATATATTCCCTGTTCTACCACATAAAACATGAAGCTGGTTTGAAAGTGGAAAGTTGCATAAACCCTGTACTGTGTGATCTAATTTAAAAGAAATGGGGATATGTGCACACCTGTTGAGAATAGGTGTATATTGCTAAATCCTTCCTAAAGCAGAGTGATATTAATGACTGTGAATGTGTCATCTCAGGAAACTGCATCTAGTGGTGTTGAGAGGTAAACCCTACCTATGTATTACTGTGACATTAGATATCACACTTATTGATGGATGAGATCTGACATTCAGTTACCAGGCTGAAGGATGGTTCATAATCCTCTCTGTAGGGTACTTAGGTGTGATCAGTGCCACTTAATGGTTGTGAGGTATTAACAGTTGGCATTTTGTAAAAGACAGTCATGAGCATGGGTAGGGCTCCCACTATAAGCATGAAAATGTGAGTACAGGTCCTGTGCTGAATGGCAGAAATCTCATCTGATGTCAGAAATGTCCCTGATGTAAAGGACTGGAGGCTAAAGTATGCTGGAGTTTTGCCGGTCAGATGTAGTAGCCACATAAAGCATATCAAAGAGGACTGTTCAACTTGTGAGATTATTTTGCAGTTCACTCTGAATTTGATATGCTTTTGGCAAGTGTTTGAAACAGTCATAGATTTGGCAATCTTTTTCTAGCAGATTTGAAATGTTCAGTCCTTAAGAACTGCTGCATCATTAGGTTATGCAAAACAGGGTACAATTTTGTAAATATGCCATCTTGTACTGATTTGACATTTGTTCTATTATCTGAGAATATGCTTAAAGAGAGAGAGACCTTCAGTTTCAGCCAAACCTTAACTTGTTTGTTGAGTGCTGATAAAATGTTGACTGCTGTGTGATCTTTAGAAAAGCCAGTTACACTCAGCAGGGCCTAATTCTCAGTACTTGCACACAGCCCGTTTTCAGACCCTTTGCCATTACAGCATAACTATGAAATGGAAAGAATTAATTACATTGCATTTACATACAGTCCACCTGAGGTTTGTTCAGTTACTGTTAGCTATTGTGACATCTCTTTAATTTTTTTTTTTATTTTTTTTTTTTAAGGAAGGGATGGGGTGGCAGAAATGCTTTGTATTTACAGCACAATTTAGGGAAAGGGAAGGCACTCAGTGTTATGTCTGGGTACAGCAAGAGAGAAATGACTTAGAAAAGAAATTCTTCCTTTTGTGTACACCTTCTTTCTGACATATTTTACAGCTTCATTTCGTTTAATGATTGAAGACAAAAAGAAATGACGTGCTTTCCTTAAAACCACTTTTGGAAGGTCAAATCCCTAAAATTGTAGATCAAGTAAGGCTTCCACACATAAGTTTGCTGTCTCTTAAACTAAATTTATTTGCTAGGAGAAAGCTTATAAAGAAAATCTATCAGGTTGTTTTCCATGCCTATGGAAAGTACTTCATCAAAGGATATTGCCTGTGTTGTTTTCTTTTTTTATACACTAGTTGGCTACAGTAATGGTGCTCCTTACTTTATGTCCCCTCAGATTCTGGCACTCTTAGCTATCCGTACTGGTGTGTTTCAATGGGTAGTGACACACTTCCAATGTGCACAGTCTTCTATGCATTTGATGGGGCTTCTGTTAAACTGCAGCCTTAGATTATGAAAAGATGGCAAATGCAGTGTTGTATTAGAGGTGTTTTGTTGGTTTGGTTGGTTTCCTTCTACTGTACTCAGTCTTTTAATTTGATTGAATTACTACAAATGAGAAGTTGCAGTATGGTATTTTGCTATGACAGAAGAAATTTAATATCAGTGCTTTTCTTCAATGCTTTCTTTAATGATACTTTGTATTTAGCACACCAAAAAAAAGTCAAATGCATTATATTACCAAGAAATGGAAAAGTTCCTATTTCCTGTTTGTAAACTCATGCAAATTGCTGTGCATGGATGCAGCCTTCATGCAAACTGGGGAGGGAGGAAGGGGGGGATATGCACTTTATTTTTTGTACCTTTTACATATTTTCTTAGCCACAGTAGCTTTTAAGTTGCTCTAATATGGAGAACACATACTTACTTCTACAGGGACTTTGGCATTTTTAAAAGAGAACCTCTGTAATAGTGCTAATAGAAGGAAATTTCATTCAAAATGTTTGGCCCCATAACATCAGGTGTCTGTCTTATCAAGCATACAGTATCTTGTATTGTTCACCTGCATCTTCCCATCCTCATGGCAAAGGCTATCCCACTCCCTTCCCTTGCCCAAATGCAGTTTCTGATGTCTTTACTTTCCTCATTCCTTAGTACCTGATCACTATAGTAATTCAGTTATGTTCTGGTGAACATTTGTGCCAGTGTTTTCAATTTGTTGATTAAGTTCAATTGCTGATATTTTTTTTTCATTGCTGTATTATAATTCCCAAAATGCAGATTAACTATTTATAGACTTTTTGTCTTGTGAGGTTTTTTTTTTTTTTTTTTTTTTTTTTTTTTTTTTTTTTTTCCTGTTAGGCACGTATTATACTCGGAGGAGGTCATTGTTTTAAACTTTTGAGACGTATTTACTTGAGAACGATGACGTACATGTACACAAGCTCTGCCGGCTTAGCTACAGGTATACTGTAGTGTACATGTTAGTGAGGAAAATAATGTGTAGTCTGTAATATCTTCTCCTTTCTATCATAGGGTGCACTGTTGCCATGGCAACATTTGTAACTTGCCTGCAGTAACACAGAAAACCAATGGTAAGTGGTGTGCTGCAGGCTAACAACATGCTAGCAAAGCATTAAATGTGTATCTAACTCGCAAAACTCTTCCCCTCTGGACTTGCTTGTCACTTTGTAGACATAACCTTTGGTAATAATTGCAGACCAGTGCAGAATGGTTAGAGTGTGAGCACAGTGCTGTTGGATATGTGAATATGCTACTTTGAGGGAGGAGGGCAAGAGTTGTTACTTTTTATCTGAAGAACCCCAGACTGTGTCAATAGGAATCAAAGTCAGTTGGTAGCAAATAATCATCTAACAAATAGCACCTTTTTTCTTTTTTCCTTTTCTTTAATTTCAGAGTTCAACAGTAATGGCCAGAGCTGAAAAATTCAAGGAAGTTGAATATCTCCTTATCCATGGAACAGCAGATGGTGAGTTGCAGTTAATTAGACATTTTAGTATTACAGACAGGTTTGCAATTCTACTACTGACAAAACAAAAGCATGAAGGGGCAAGGCTGTTACATTTACGTCAATAAAATAAATCAGCTTTATGCTACTAATTTGTGTCTCAGTCAGCAGTGCTGGGGAGTCTGTGTTCATTGTTTTGCTTTTTCCCTCCATAGCAGTACTGAAACAATTTTTGTTTACCTTTTCCATTTTTTTTTTCTTCCATTTTTCAGATAATGTTCACTTTCAGCAAGCAGCTCAGATTTCCAAAGCTCTTGTTGATGCTGAAGTGGATTTTCAGGCAATGGTATGGTTGTGTTTTTGGTTTTTTTTTTCATTATCATATGAATGGACTCATTATGAGAATGATAGCAACAGCCCCCTCTAGTTAGGTAGAAAACAACTGCAATCTTAAATAAGTTTATGTATTTGTATTTCATGTTCAGTAATTGAAATCATTACATAACTGTCTATGTGTCTACTACACAAGAACAAAAACTAATGCAGTTTTTTTTTCTGGTATTTGATCTTCCATTTTATTGTTCTGTATTCTCAAATCAGCCAACTCAGTCCCAGTCTTAGAAACAGCTCACTCAGTGGTATACTTTCTGTATAAGGAAAAGTAAACTTAAGCTAGATCCATTTCTTTACCTGAGATACACTTTTGGCATTCCTTTTAGACTTGTAAAGACAGAGCAGTTATTTGCCCTGTGAATGGAAATTCTTAGATTAAGGTAGCTGTGCTTCCTTTTCTACTTGTCCCAGCCCTTGAGGAACAATGGATAAATACAAAATGAAGCCAAGCGCACCACTGTATGGTCTTTCCTTCAGCAGGGATAACAATCTAGTGAGAAGGGACACCATTCTTAACAGAGAAACTGGATCTAGCTTACAGAATCACAGAATGGCCAGGGTTGGAAGGGACCTCAAGAATCATGAATCTCCAACCCCCCTGCCACATGCAGGGCCATCAACCTCCCCATTTAATACTAGACCAGGCTGCCCAGGGCCCCATCCAATCTGATCTTGAACACCTCCAGGGACAGAGCAAGCAGACAAGTAATGTACTTATTCTGTACTTCTAGGATGAATAGCTGGTGTATTCCACACAGAAAGCAGGGACAGAAATCACTGCAGTTTCTTGCTATGATTATCTTTGCTGAATTAGCCTCATTTCTAGATGGCTGATTTTTTTATTTTTATTTTTATTTTTTTTAGTCTGCTTTTATGTCTACTGTTTGATTTATATGACTTGTATGTAGCTAGAGGTAACAGTCTCTATATTTTCTTTCCTGCAGTGGTATACTGACAAAGACCATGGCATCAGCGGTCAAGCACATAAACACATTTATACCCATATGAGCCACTTCATAAAGCAGTGTTTCTCACTGCCCTAGCACAGCAATGGCAACACCTTTTTGCTTGTTAGTGATGGTATTTCTCCAGAAAACTCCTTAGCGAATGTACTGAACAAGTATAAACTTTTAAGATGACATTAGGGAGTCAGATCTTGGGATACCTGAGTATACAATGAAGCTCTAATCTTAATAATGATTTCTGTTGCCAAGTAACCATTGCATTTTTTTTTTTTTTGATTGTTTAATCAAGTCTTTAACATCACTAGAATGTATGTATGTAGGCTACAGACTTCTAGAAAGCACAGTACTTACTTAAATCAGGAACTTATGCTTTGATATTTCAATCCTTAAAAAAAAAGAAAAAAAAAAAGCAAACCTCCAGCTTGTCTACTGATGTAACAAATGCTGAAAATAACATCGAAGAGAAACTGACATGGTAATCATCATGTTTCCCCAAAAAATAATTATTTCTATGAAAATGTTGATAAAATTTTGAACAGATTTTGCTGAAATTACCCAATGTATCAGTAATTCTGCAACATTAATAATTTCTATGCAGATTAAAACAGTTTACTTCAGTCCCTTGAGTTATTATTTAACTGCAAACTCTTGGATTACAGTTGCAGAATCTTGCAAGGAAAGCATTCAACCAGCTTTTACCAGAGATTGTGAACGATACTTAAACCAGTGGCATTGAATTTGTTTCCTATCACTATACTCTGATATTTACTTACTTCACAGGGAAAAAGGCTGCAACTGTCAAAACCTGTACTGGTACTCTAGCAGATCACAGTTGTTTCTCCATGGGACAGAAATCTTTCTTTTTTTTTTTTTTTTTTTTTTTTTAATAAATAAAATCCTATTTTCCAATAAGTAAGATATATTCCTTGCAATCTAACAAAATAAATGCTACAATGCAACTTAGCTGTCACTTGAAGCAAGGACTGGACTGCAGCTCTCACATGATCAAGGTATTTAGCAAACCTGCCTTTTTCCTTGTAGCCTCCCTTTAAACTTCTGCTTTATCTTTGGCACTCCAGGTAGGCTTCTCCAGCTGAAGATAAGAATGACTTTCTCTTCATTTCACATAAATAGTACAAAAGGGTTGCATTTTTTCTGAAAAATGTGCTGCTTAAATTAATAAATGGTCATTAAGTTATGAAAAGTTGTATATTCTGTATTGCTGAAAATTCTGCTTAAGAACTTTGCTCCTAGAACGTTATAAAAGTACATCAATTCCATGAGAGACTTACAGTGAAATTTCTGTTTTTGTTTAGTGTACGGGATTGGAAGGTGATTAGCTAACACTTAGTTTCTTGATATTCGATGTCCATAAGTGATGGTACATTTCTATGTTATAAGTGATACCCGGTGCAAATACAAAGTACTTAACAGGTAGACAAAGAAGGAGGGGGGGAAGTTAGCTGTGAGTTATTACTTGCAGTTAAAGAGCTGCAAGTGATTCCTTAGAGATCAGAGAAGCAGTACTTTTTTTTTTTTTTTTTTTTTTTTTTTTTTAAGTGAAACTAAAAGTTATATAGTCTTCATAAGTCATTATGATACTGTTCTTTGTATCTGACCTACCTTACTGATGCTAGAGTCTCACTGGGAAATTGTTCTGGAATCTGAACATGTAGTTCTAACTTTATTTGTGAGGCAAAAGAAAGTACAATGCTAATTACCATCAATTAGAATTCTTGGTTTGAAAAGCAACTTCTAGGATATACTGCTATTGGAGCACCACGTAACTTTAAAAGGTTTATATGCATATATGCAATTCTTTCAATTGAGGTGTTCTAATGGGCATCAAATCAGCTTCTTCTCACCAGTAGATCCTCCCCAGTCCCAAGAACAACGCAGGATACGGGCAGTTAATAAGATGATAAAGTTGCCTCAGGGAATCAACAAACAGGGTTTCAACTTCACTTAAAAATGCATGACTACTGGAAAACACCTAAAACTGATATCACACAGGTAAGCCAGTTTCTTCTGTTAGTGTATAAAGCGAGCACTATGAACCAATTGTGGCCAAAAATCTGCCATGTTGCTAGATTTAGGCACTTATTGGCCAGTTAATTTTTTTTTTTTTTTCCTACATGAAAACGATGAATTTATGTTCTTTATTGGTACTTTACACAGTTTATTGTTCAGAGGCAGCAGAAGCCTGAAGGGCAAGTTAGAGTGGTTTCTCTGGCTGGAAAGCTTCCACTTCACATTCAAAACTTGGTTGAAACTCAGAGCATTTTAATAAGATGGAGGTAATACTTCAAACATTTGGGTTTTTGCAGTAGTACTGAACCTCAAGGACTACAAATTTTTTCAGAAGCAGAATTCTCGTGTGGTAAGAATTGCAGACACTCCCACAAGAGGGAGTAGCCAAGCCAGTGCTCAACTATTAGACACTTTAAATTCCTCAAAGCTACAGTATTTAAAATTGTATGAACTTACCTGTTGAACGGCTGGAGGTTTGAATTACTGCTGCCTGCTCCAGAGTGTTTCTCCCAAAAGCAAGAACCACCAACTCATGATCAATAAATCAGAATCTAATTCCCACTCTTCCTGGGACAGGTGAGTAATGTGCCATCCCTGATGGTGCACATACTGTTTGTTAGAGTCAGACCATGTATATCACCAACAACTGCATGCAGCTAACCAATGCCGACTGTATTACATGTTTCAATGAGGTTGCACTTTAATGTGCTTCCCAAGCTTCTGCATTGTACAGCACAGTCCTGCTCCATATTCAAATGTTAGGCAGCCATTTAATATTGCATACTTATTCTGAGTTTTGCGGTGTGAAAGTAAGAATTGAAAATTAGTTAGGATAAATATTTATTTTCACATAACATTTCTTAGTTGTGAAAAACACAATAGTCTATTCACATGTACACATAAACTCTTGTAATAAATTACATCCAAGAATTTAAATAATTTTGAGCAAGAATATGAAATTAGAAGTAAATATAGCACTACATTTTCTTTATATTGTGTGTGATTCAGAATGTTGAGTTTAACATCAGAATAGCATTTAAATTCACACAAGAATAGAGTAACTGTTTAAAAAAAAAAATAAAACACTCTGGAATACTGAACAGAAATACAGAATGCCATCGAATACACTGATTTCTTAATATTCTAAGAGTTGGTCAAGTGAAACTAATACATTTTGATTGTATATATTATCTGTAACAATGTCAGCAACATATTAAAACACCACCAGGCTGCTTTCAGGACAAACCAGTTTTGAACTTCTATACTAACCTTAAAACAATTGAAATCTTACAATTTATCATCGAGTACACAAAACAAAGCATTTAACCTTAATGTATAGGCTTTTTTTTTTTCATAAGTTCATAAACACAAACATTTAATTAAATATAAATCCTCCTTCATGTCCATTAGTTGTTTTTCCCCCATAAAAATAGCCTTTAATTGGGCTTTGATAATGCTAGGAAAAACTTAGAACAGTAACCCTAATTGTTTGCAGCAAAATGCAGTTGTTTATGGCTGAAGTAGTAGAAAGTAAATACACACACACAAAAACATTACAAGGAATACTTTAAATGTACTGGATATGAAAACTTATTCACTTGAAGGCTGTGAGAAGGTTAGCATGTCTTGGAAAGCTAGAGAACGTTAAAGCCCTGTCACTAAGTTGCTATAATAATCACAACAGTGTGAATTCTCTTTCTTAGGATTCAAAGCAGTAGTGACAGTTAGTCTTCATTTAATCATTTAAAAATTTACCTAAAAAAAATTAAAAAGTAGTAAATTGCAAATAATCCATAAAACTTTTGTTCCATGTTGCCTATTAATTCAGTACCTAATCTCACAGTCCTTGTTTTACACAAAAAAAACAGCCTGAAGGATCAGGCAGTAAGAAAACTGGTTATGAAAAAATGTGTTTGTAAAGAGCTTTAAAGCCACATTTTACTCTGCAATGCAGTTTTTAATCTTTTTATCAAGATGTACTTTATGGAATAGTTAAAATGGCTGTAACAAAACTGATAGAAGCATACCCATTTAAGTAAGTACATGCAATCTCTGGAATTAGTGTTCTACTTTTGTTAGTAGAGACAAAACAATAGAAATATCAACTTAAGTGGATGCGTTTTAGGAAAGAAGAGGAAAATCATTGGGCAGGTGTTGCAAATGCACAGGGTTATAGTTTGTATCTATAAAATTTTTCCTATTGTAAAAATAATAAATTCAGTAATGATGTAATGCAGTTATTTGGCCTACCACAGTGACATTCATACAATACAAGATACTGTAATCATGGATTGCTTTTTTTTTTTTTTTTTTTTTTTTTTTTTTTACAAATACTGTACCAATGTTTCACATCAAAGGATGTGGTGGTATTTTTCAACTAAGGTGATGAAATGTTTATAATAGATATTTTTAATAAATATAATATATATGACTATGTTCCAGTTACATACAAATTTGAATATTAAATACACTGTATTATAAATCAAGAAAAACTGCACAAATCCAGAATCTGACCCTGCAATCTCCATTGCAAGAGTAATCCATGACTTCAAAATGACAGTTTGAGGAGAAAAGGATTATACTTGTGAGTTTGTTCACAGGGTCAGATCAGTTCTGACTTTAAAAACAACTTTAATCTCAACTAGTCAAGATGGGTCTCCTAAAATCACTCCAGTAAAATGACTTAAAAAAAAATTGGAACAACTGTTTCAAGTTCACCATGAGTGAAGATTAAGTTTTCTCACACAGGAAAAGTAGCAAAATACAGTACAAACCTATTAACAGGTAAGTTGAATTTGAAAGAAACTGCTTGTTAATTTTATGATATGAATACTGATAAATGGTCAATACCAGCAAAGGAAATGAAGATTTTTGGCATTGGCAACTGCAGACTTTTGCACAGATAGCAGACAATGTAGACATTTAGACAAAGAGTAATGAGACAAACATTGCACTACATTACCTGTGCTAGTTTGAGATGAAAGACAAAAGTTACAAGATCAAATCAGTTATATCTATTGGCTGTGGCACTCCTTTCATTCATTTGTAAAAAAAAAAAAAAAAAAAAAAAAAGTTTTAGAACAGGTCATAGACAAGTCTCTCGGTCGACACCTTTCCCTGAGTCAGCTTTCTTCTCTTGTCTGATTTCAGCACTAGAAAAAGAAGAGGAAAAAAAAATGTTGCAGTTGCACTATCATACATATTATATATATGTATATACAGATCTGAAAACCAATACTGTACTGATATTATAATTAATTTTACATGCTGCATAACACAAACTGGGAAGCAAGTGAATGCTGCTGTGTTGAATGGTGCAGAAGACATCAGCCAGCAGTTTAGTGACGAGGTGAGTGGAGAACTTAAGATGTACAGAAAAACAAGTCAGCCAGCATGCAAGCAGGTAGGCACTTTTTTTTTGCAAATACAACTGTTAAATAGTAATAATGTACAGTTCCCAGACAATACCAGCATTTTCTTAAATGGCACAAACAAGAGGTTACAGTAAGTATTTCTTCAACACATATTCTGTTGCTTATACATTTGGAAGGAACGTTTCAGAAGTAAAGCAGTGCAAGCCATTTTATAGCTGTAGTATTTGGCTTTCAGTCTTCCCTGATGGGAGATGGGAGTGGCAGAGGGGCAGGGAGATGACAATATTCCCTGCTTGGATCTCAGTTTAGCGTATACTTGCTCACATACACACATAAGAAATAATGTATTTCCTAGTGGTTTAATTTTTTTTTTTTTTTTAATCAGCTAAAAGATCACATAAAAGCAGAGTTCAAATTCAGATTCAGTTTTTTTTTTTTTTCCCCCAATTAAACACTGTTGATTTGCCTACAGAAAGTAATATATGTGCAAAGCAGATGATATTCTTTTTTGTGAAGTGGGTCCTAATTTACAACAGCATAAATATTTAAATTTAAAAAGTTCAGTTGTTACAGTGAGTTTTAGTCACTACAAGAATGAAAAAATAGAAGAAATGCCACAACACAGGCAAATCAAGCCTTCAACAAAGAGGGGCAGGGTATCTAAACAGATGTTTCTGAGAACAAACCTCTATCAAGCACAACCTACCAGTTTTCATGGGAATAATTCCTTAACTAGAATGAATGAGAAATAGGCTGAGTTAAACAAGGCATGAAAGAAAGATCAATTCTCAAATTATTAATGTGATCATGAACAATTTTACAATCATCTGACGTTTTCCTTCATGTTAAAATTGCTTTAAGAAAACAATTCTATTCAGCCAAAGCTTACTTCTATGTCTATGGCTGCCTCTTCAGGTGTTAATGGAAATAACTGAAAAATACCAACTTCTGCCATGTCAACTGCCAGATCTGTCACCTTCTGTAGAGCAGTGATAAAACTGGGTATGCACACACTTCCTGTACACAAAGGACACACAAACAAATTCTTGGGGGATTAACTTAAAATGTAACAGTACAGCTGGCAGTTACCTGTGCTTAGCAAAAGCAAACACTGAGGATATACTGTGTCGTTAAAGCCTATATTATTTCCAGGCTTTAGCTGCCCCCGATACCAGGAAAGCCTTCCTTTTATTTAGGATTTGCATCCCCTGCAGATGTGGGTTAGGACAGCTAAAACTATGGTCAGATCTTCATATGTTTTGAAATTGCTGCTTGACAGATTTAATATTATAGGCAAAGACAGAAGATAGAATTGAGCACCAGGGCACCTATCAGGACAGGCTACACTCAAAAGCTGACTTTCAGATGCCTAGGTGTTTTAATGATAAAAAATTAAGGTATTAAGGTAGAACTCAGCTGCTTGCATGGTTAGATGGCTGCTAAGTAAATCTCAAGCAAGTAACCTCTTCAGATATGTAATACCCTTGTCAATCTGTGATGTTAGAATCATCACATACTCCTTTGTCTCCCTGTTGCTTGAAAGAGCAATCTCTCTCTCTGGAATCACTGTAGTTTATTATGGACTGGTCTGTCATTGCTCAAGTCAACTCAGTATTTAATTAGCGGGAAGTACTTTCAGATTTTATATATTTTGAAAATAGTTCTACATTGTTAATTGATCAGTCCTCAATTTAAAAGGCATTACATGAAATCATAGTACACTATCATAATTTAATTATCTCTATTAAATTTTAATGATGCCTTTAAAGTTCAACTATAGAAGTACATAGTAGTCCTTCTCCTACTGTCACATATACTTTCTTATACCAGTACCTAAAATTACCATTAATTACAAAATAATGTTTCCCCACACACCTCCCTGTGGTAAGACACCCCTCAGTAAAGGGAATTGCGTGGTACTTGATCATTTACAAAAATTATGACTGCTGCCTATCCTAAGCTTTCATTTTTTTCTCAGTGCTTACCTAGGACAAAGTTATTCTTAACTATATGTGTATATGCACATTATATGTGCATTCAGGATTTTAATGCTTTTTTTAGTTGTCTCTAATACAAAATCAATATTGTCTGTTATCACAAGCAAGCCCTCCAAATTCACAGTTCCTAGAATCTACTTCCATCTGTGAATCTGAGACAAACTAGAGTACATGAAAAAAGATTTCAGATTCTTCATTAGTAATTCATTTGCAACAGGACATTCGTATCTAAAACCCAACAGTGATCCCTTAGTTCCTTTTCACTTGAGTCCTTAGTTTTGTGAATGAAGATACACGAACAGAATAAAAATCTAGGTTGAGCCAAAGAAGCTTTTGAGAAAATGAACTGCTATTTTGCTGCAGTGTAAAAGCAAAACCATCTTTTACCATTGTTGTCTGAGCCACAGTCTCAGCATTGCTCTTTGCTCAGAGGATCTTTGAAAAATCTCAGGTAAAGAATTACATGTCTACATAATTTATCATAATATCAGAGAAAGTAACATCTACCAGAAAAATTACAACCCCTGAATACCCACTGGCAGTGAATTTCTTCTCTTTCTCCAGACTTGCACTGCCTGGGCAACAGAGGCATGTAAGGTAAGAAAATCATATTGCACATCCTTCTCCTGTGCACCACACCGATACCACTGTGACAGGATTGTTTTTAGCCTACATGTAAGGCAGAGGACAAAGCAGAACTACATCACTATTCTGTCTGTCAGTAAAATAGTATTAAAATTAATGTGCTGATCCATGGATGCTTGAAACGAAGATTCTGCAGTCGTTAACTGTTCATCTTGTTTATGCTGTTTAGGGAAAGGAATAACACTGAAAGGCAGCATGCCATTTTGGGGTGACAAAATTAAAAAGCAGTATTTCAGTACAAATTGTTTTCCCTTAGTGCATCTCTTCACCATAAAACGATGACTAGATATTTCAAACTTAGAACTTGTTTTGAATATGAGACTTAGAAATGTACAGAATATCACTTTGCCTTTTAAAAAAAGACAAATATACTGAAAAAAATTCAATTTAGCATTTAAATATCTTGTATCTACAGTTTCTGCTTTTAATATAATAAAATTCAAATTTTATAATGTTAAAGAGATGTGAAGAAAACATTTGCACATTCCTATTTCAAATGTCTTTTTATTCTGCCTCCCCAAAAATTACACAGTCAAGTCACTTGGGTTCCTAGACAACACCACTTTGAATTGGAAGATACGACCAAGGAAAAGTTTGGGGGAAGGGGTCTTACCTTTGGGGAAATCAGCTTCTAGATTGATTAGGAAGGGGAGCTTATGACAGAAATGTGATATGAAACAATTAAGTAGAAAATACTGTTACATTTTAAATTTATAAAATTGGAAAAATCTTATTTACAACAGTACTGTGCTTATACTTACTCCCGTTATACTTTTCTAGCACAGACAAAATATCATTGGTTCATTTTACATTTTCTGTGGATTAAACTTTAAGATATTTAACTATTTTGAGTACAACTGAAGTAGGCATGAAAAAGGTTACCAGAAGTGATGCAATCTTTAAATTATTTTCACTCCAATATTAGTAGATCACATCAAAATACTGGGCTCTTCATATAGCTATTTCCAGGGCAGTGATAACCACTTCTTTTTCAAGAGGGGAGAACAAAAGCAAGCAGAACAACAGCTGTTGTGCAATATCCAGGTGTAAGCTGGTGGTTCATTACACAAGCATTAAGCATGCTCAACTTCATTTTCTACTGTAGCATAATTAAGGTACATGCAAATATTTGTGTTATGGGGTTTTTTTGTTTGTGTTTTTTTGTTTGCTTGTTTGTTTGTTTTAATAAATACACATAGTGTATCAGTGTTTTGACCTTAGAATATTTCACAGGACAGAAGCAAAAGGAAACCTCAAGAACTAAAACTGCAAGATGCTAGAAGTATTTCTAATCCCTAGCAAAATGCTCTAATATCGGTTTGAATCTGTAAGCATAACATAGTAGGAAAAAAAAAAAAAAGATTAAAACCTTTTAGAAGGAAAGCTTGACTCCTTATCTTTTGCATTCTCAGAGGATATCAACAGTGTCTTCCACACAGCAGTTTTTGCCATCTCATCAGAAATGTTTATCACAGATGGATCATCTCTAGGCAAGAATAAAAGTAAATACACAATAAAACAATTGGCAATCATTCTTTGTTAATTATTAACTATACAAAAGCCCTTGGAAACTGATAGTGGTGACAATAAACAAGCAATACAATTTAAGACAAATCTTGGCACATTTTTAGAATGTTCCTCATCTAACAGCAATTAGTTACACAATATATTTTATTGATGTTAATATGATTAACAACTAATAGAAAATTTTAAAATTTAAAACTTCAGAATAGTCCTGAATAGAATAGTTCAGAATTGGCTACTAATTTCACGCTAAATAAAAGTTAAGAATATTCTTAAGTGCATTATGATATTATTTGTCAGATGTTCCTTGAACATAGGCCCAGAGGCATGGGCCACCAGCACCATCTCCAGGAAGCCTGTTCTGTGAAATCAAGTATTTGCCCAAGATCTCACAGTTTGCCAGTGGCATAGCTGGATTTAACAAGAACTCTAACAGCTCCAAACAGTTATCAAGGTACTTATGTTTGGAAACATCAGCCGCTTTGAAAACAATTTAAAAGCTATCAAAAACATGAAAAAGTCAAAGATTTAAGTGATCTAAAAAAAATGCCCTGATAAAACAAGATAATCAGTAGCTTTAATCAGTAATGTGTAGCCCTTAGCTGCTTTGAATATGTATTTTTACACATAAGAGTAATAATCCTTGAAGAGTTTGTCTGTACATTATTTCCAACTCTGGCTAATACATGGTTTGACACTAAGACCTCAGTAAACTTGTTTTCACATTGTTTAGGGGAATCCCTTTATCAACCAATACATTGATCCTTCTTTTCAGCTGTAGGCCTGAGGCCCTTGCAGTAAAGAACTGTACAAATTATTCAGGCAACTTTAACTAAGCAAACATGCTATAAATTGTATATTGCTAATATAAAACAGAACAAAATGTGTAGAGAAAAGAAAATGAACATTAGAAATGTAGGATTTTTCAGATACACAGACAGTACATTACATCTATTTGCCTTAGGATACGTTAAGATAATATTAAAATATAAGATATGGCCATTCTGGGACAGTGTTCTACAAATTTGTGGTAATGCAGAGATTCCTATCAGCGGATATTTCCAATCTTCATTATTAACTTTCTGAAAACTGTCAATGAGAGTAAGGTCTTTGTTCTGGTCAGTAATAACACACTTGACAAAACAGAACGTTTTGTACGAAAATGTTCCATCATTCCATTATGCCTCATCTGCTCCAGACAACTCTTAATTTACTTACTATCTCACACAGCTAGGATCTTAATTAGAATGTTACAAAACATGATACTGTAAAGAGCCTAGGCTTTTTTTCCAGTATGTTCAAGACTGTTCTTGTTCCCTAGCAATCATGAGAGTGAAGGATTTGTCTTTTCTACACCTTCCTTTCACACTGTATATATCAGAAGCCAAAGTTGCTTCTGAATAGCCGAATCCTGCTATCTTGTCCAAGGGCAAATGAAGTCCTCTTCCTAAGGACTGTGATATCTTATGGAAATACTAGAAAGGGGTACAGCTTGTTAAACACTGCATTATATGGTTCAGTGCACAGGGCTTACTCTACTATCAGACGTGCATTCTCCTAACATTCAATGAACATTAAGAATAAATATGATGGCATGTTTATTTTTATTTAATTGCAACTCACCTAAAAGAGGAAATGTATATTTTACCTGTAATGTCCTTCTAGTGGCAATTGAACAGTCCCTTCCTCTTCCATCGCTAACATACTTTGCTCTTCCTAGGAAGAAGGAACTTAAATGTGAGACAGGATATATTGTTGTGAAAACTTAATTATAAGCATCTTACCCCTTAATATTTACTATTTGTTAATGATTCCTAAAATAAGATTCTCAACTCTTAATTTGAATATTCAAGATTGACACCCCTCTATTTCGAAGCAGTATCTCCAATTAATGTTACTTATCAATACCAAATAGAGGAGACACTTTTTTAATAAAGACAACTTTGTAATGAGATGGTGAATTTTAAATATCACACAACCTAGACACACGCATAGCATCATTAACATATGAAAATTAAGGCAGTCAAATTTAAGTTTGTGCACACAGTTTAAATACTGATTGAAGTTTTAATGCAATGAAAGGTAGTGCAACAAGATGCCAATATTAGTTTCCACCTAAACAGGGAAAATAAATTTTTATGATTCTATGAGAACTAGATGTATCTACAACAAATCTATTGTCAAATAATTACAACTTTAGGAAATCTAAGGGGGAAGGGGAGAACAAAACAGCCTCCCCCTCCTGTCTGAGACAAAGAAAAAACAGCCTGTCTTTCAGACCATAACAGCTCATGGCTCCACAGGTATGAGCTGAAGGAAGATTCTGAAGACTCCCCACCACTGTTAGGTCAGGAAAACCAGAGCAGTCATGACAAGACATTAGCTATAAAGCAAAACCTCTGAAATAAGGGTGGCTTAAGGCCTAAATTACTGGCAACCGTGTAAGTAGGTGATTCTGTACACTTCCCCAGAACCCACATGGCTCTTGTAATCAATGTTTTCATACATAGCAAAACAGCTGCCAGGAGGTTAACATGCCTTCATGTGGAATAACTATCAGATCCTGCCCTATACTGTTGCACTGTGTGTGTGTGAACATAGCAACACACAAGGACCGCCTGTTCTTTTTTCCCTTTATTAGATGGCTTGGTAACAACTTACCCTGGTGTTTAGTGAAAAGCATGATTTAAAGTGACATTGGCTTTCCCAAAAAGAGAAGCATGTCATTCCCTGGCCAGCCACCCAAAACCTGACAAATCTCACACACGTTTGTAAATTGGCATTAGCTAGAAGAATTGAGGTGATTTTCCAGTTTCCTCCATGTTTTACTACTACAGCTATTTTAAAAGTTGCGATTTTTTTTTTTCCTCCAAATGGGAGAAGTCACTTTTGTTCATTCTGGTCTCAGAAAGACTTGATTACATCAAATTGCTGACAAAGAAGATCTGTGAGAAGAAGGCAAAAAAAATATCCACTATAAATGTAGAATGCCGTGGAAAAACATGGCCTAAAAATATAAAAACAACTGAAGTGATGAAGTTAGGATCCAATGAAGTTTCAGATCTTGTCAACTATATTTCTGAATATTCTTGTGGGTAGAATACTTCTATTTTTAAAAGCCTTGTGATAGCAACTCTCCAATTAATTCCTTAGGCTACATGTCAGAAGTTTTATTACTAGTTAATTTTGTCATTTCCAGGCTTCACAGCTTTATAAGTTTTTGACAGTTGAACAGTTTTAATAATAGCTTCAAATATTTAGAAATGCCAAAATATGTAAAAATAGCCTCTCAAAACAGACAGTGAATGAAATAAAGTAACACCAGTAGATTTTCCCAATTTTGTTTTATGCTGCCATCTTACCAAGTATGAGAAGCAAAGTGACAAATAACCAAAATATAAGAGTAACAAATTTTTCCTGTAACCAGACCCAAAAAAAGAGACATATCTTAATTACTTTTGGTTACTCTGAATTGCTATGACAGCTAAATACTGTGATGAAATAACAGGGTTTTTTTAATTATTATTTATATAGTTCAAAGGGGAAAAAACAAACCATGCACTTGAACTTCATCCTAATATCTTTTCAGGCACGTACTAAATAGTAACCGTGGTATTACCTAGGTAGAACTTTTTCCCAAAACGAATTTTGTTAAAGTACATAACATGCATTAAAGAAACCAAAGTTACGTTCTCCAGATCACAGCTGAGGCAGTGAGTTGTCAAAGGTCACAAAAGAATGCAAAAGGGAGAGAAAATTAGTCCTCATGACAAAGTTCAACTTATTAGCTCATGTCCTATTTCTGTAAACCGACTTACCAAGGGGAATCCCTACACATACATTTTCACTGGTCTCAGATACCTCATGGCTTCTCTGAGGATAAATTGCTGATTTATCCATTCACATTATCTAGTTCTTGCAGTACACTTGTACCACCAAAATCTTATGCCTCATGGGTCCCAGGCCTTTGCAAAGTCTCCAGGGTAACTTAGAAATTGCAACTCCTGTACAAAAAAGTGCCCAGAGCACTGAAATTACCACAGCCTTCCAAGACAACATTAGAACAGCCTAGACCTTTGCCTCCTCATGCCACAACCACCTTACATCATACTAGGGCAGGACACACAACAGACATTTAAAAGAACAAGGCACTGACATATTCTTACAACTGCTTCCACAGTTAGTGCTTTTCCATCAAGACCTGTCCTTCACTTATTTGGACCTATGACTTAGGAACACAATCCTAATGCCCCCTAACAGTTGGCATTCAATCAGGTAGATATGAATAATGGCAATAGAGGAGAAAGCTATCAGGGCCCCCACACAGGAAGTTACTTTGTATTCCTTCAGCTTAACACAATATTCAAACAAGCAATTCAAGAAGTGCATTCTAGTGGAAAATATGATATCAGATGCAAAACTGATTAGAAAACTAAAGTCAGAAATCTGAAGATTTGATTAACAGGGTAAGCAAAATCACTGACATTTTTTCACTAGAAAGTGGAAGTAAATGGTTTCTGCAGTGGCAGAAGGGAAATGCTCATCCAAGATATAGCAAATCTGCTTGTTGCATTGAATATGCCTTCATTACAGAATTTTTCTCTAATTGTCTAAAGGAGATATTGGTAACATGTTACCAAAAAAAAAAAAATTAAAACCTAACCAACCAAACAGAAAACAACAAAACCATGCAAACAATAAAACCATCCAAACGATGAAACCACCATCCCAAAACAAGAAGAATCCACACCTGAAACCAGGACCCACCTCTTTCTCAGCGTCTTCTAGTTTCTTTTTCTTGCTCTCAGGCATCAAATCATCTAACCAACTGAGCTCCCGTTTAGTGAAAAAAAAATCCATGAGTTTTCGGACAAACACCAAAGCTAAGACCTGTAATGATATTTATTTAAAGAATTAGGAAATTAAACAAACAAAATTGACAGTTCTACTTCCAAAAGTCACCACAGTTTTTCAGCTGGAATGTTATTGTTCATACTGGACAGGTCAACACCTGGACTTCCTTTATTTGGAATTAGTGTGAATTGAAGCATTTCACAATGATGGAAGTTCAGTAGCTATCTTTTATTTCACATTAGTGAAATAGTCAAGCAAACATCAGTTAACCAGCTGGACAGATTCTTATTTCCAGCAAGGCATAGAAACAAAGTTCCTCTATGCAATAAACAGTCTTCCTTACTAAGTAACCGTTCTTTCTGTAAAACAGGTTAAGCACTGCTCCTTAAACAAAAGCATCATATCAATTTCTAAAATTTGAAAGAATTTTCTTTAAGGAAATACCGTTGGACCATCCACAGCTATAAACTTAGTGCAACCTAGACTCAAATTTGAGTTCATATACATAACTTTATTTACATAACATAAATTGACCTTGCACACTGAATGAAAGCAATATTGTAATTAACCATCCACAACTAACTTTTTTGTTCAATAACAACGACCCAAAATTAAGAAGAAAATGAGTTTTTAGGGGAAATAAAAAATATTCCATACCATCATGGGAAAGACAATAGCAGCTCTTGAAACCTTTATAATCCATAGGAGTACAAGACAACTCAGCTGAATTACAGTGAAGAGATGGACTTTTCTAAGAGGAACATGCCTCAGATAAATAAAATCTGGCTGATGCTTTGCAGGCATCCAGAATAATTTTATCCTGTCAAAAAGCTGAAAGAGATATTTTTAAAAATTTGCATCAAAACATGCTGATATTTACAGACTACATAAGATAGCATGGTTATCCTAAGAATCGTGTTATTATAAACATAAAAACTGCAGAAGTTCAAGTTCATAGAAAGAAACTACCACAGTTACAATCATAAGCTATGAATCTGTGCGAGTCCAACAGTGGATATGCAGTCCTCTCTCTGGTCAAGCCACACCAGTAAGAATAAGAATCACATTATTTATGAAAAATGTAATTATTTCATTAGTCATACTTGTCAAGTTCCTTTTTTACACTTGTCTCATGTATTTTCTATTGCAGATGTGCTGAGGTACACTTGAAACTTTGGGTTTGTTTCAATCAGATGGGCTACAATTTATTGCCATGCCAATTAACGCTACAGTAGTCTACAAGAAATGGCACATAAATACTCCATCTGACTGCTGAAGTGCCTGGCTTGCACCAGGAGCTCATACTTAAGGCCACTGCAAGAATGCTGCCCTTCCTCTAAGCCTGTCCTACAGCCCTAAAGCCATAAGTTTAGCAGCAATTAAGTAAAACAGTTCCACCAGCTGGGGAATTTATTTACAGAGGAAAGATCTTCCAAATCACACCTCAGTTTTATGGCACATATACAAAAGCTTCATATAGGCAAAGTTCAAGATCAAGTATGTAATTACAAAGGCACTAATCTGGAAGCTGAAAAGGCAGCAGGCAAACAAATGAAAGGGGAGACGGAGAGGGATGAGAACCCAACATTTGTTACACAGGTTTTAGATTCAGTGAAATAAGCATCTAACAAAAATATGGAGCACAGTGCCTAAAGGAAATATCCTAGTTAGAGAGAATCCATTCTCCTTTTTAAGTGAGTCACTTTCAAGAATTTAAGGCTGGCAAGATTCCTTTAAGATCACATAGAAAATAATGAAATAATTGAATAAAATTAGCTCCACATGTAATAGAAAGCACTGTCAGGCACACACTCCGTGAATGCATTTTACCTGAATCCCCTTTAGAGATGAAGCACCCATGTAAAGGAATACTCCGTAAAGTACAGGCATAGGGATAAACTGCACCAAAAAAAAAAAAAAAAAAAAAAAAAAAGGAAAGGAAAGGAAACACATTAAATAGAATTTTAAAATATTAAATGCTAAGCAGTTGAAATTCAATGTGCCATATGCCTGCATTAATCAGACAGGTTGTAAACTCAGATTCCTCAATTACAAATTAATAACGATACTCAGAGTATAAAGCAAAAGACTAATCTGGCTCCATAGTTTTATTCTCCTTCCATGGCCAGAACTGAGGCCAACATATTTTATTCACTATTAATAAAATTAACAGAACTGCAAGAAAAATGTGTGTGTTAGATTCATACTGAAATATTTTACTTAAAGGACTGCTCAAGAGGATCTGAATAGTAGAATTATAATCCTCAAAAACCTGTTCATGATACACGCAGAATATTTCATATATAGCCAATGGAAAATTTCTATACTGTAAGCATTTTAAAATGGTGGATGATTTTCATGGAATGGCATGGAAAAGAGCACTTAAAATATTCAGACACTCATGTATGAAGTGTGTAGTTACAAAATATTTCCGTACATAAATATCTTTTTTATATACTTAATGCATAAAATTTGTCTAGTTTGCTTTCACTAATTATTACATACATGTATGTAATAAAATACTGCACAAGTTCTAAAGGCTTACTCCCTTTACTGTGACAATGTGCAAGTCTAAATTCTGATTTTACTGAAGCCAATGGCAGTATTTACTGATTTCCCTGTGGCCTGACAATTCTTAAAAATATTATAAAAATAAAGTTGATATTATAGCACTTGACTTGACACATCCAGTTTCAGGACATTGGTGAGCAGCATAGGGCATGCTGACAGCATGAGATAATTTTTCGGTTCATGCCAAGTAATCAACCACAAAGAGTCTCCTGCAACTGTGGAAATATTTTTTAAATTAGCTAGTAATCACAACATTTTTTAAAAGTATTTGAAGACATTTACTTAATGATATAGCTCAGCCAGGCTGGCTCATAATAATATTTGCCTTGAGCCCAAAGTACAGAGAAAAGATAAATCTTGATACGTTACAGGTCAATGGTAGAATTTATTTTGACTTCAGTAAGACCAGACTTTTATTACAAGGCTTCTGCTACACAAATGTTACGTGTCCAAAGCTGTTTCATTACGCAAAATTAGAATTCCATTTTAGATTATCATTGTGAATCTAAACATGATAGTAACATGCCTGGAAAAGACATTAAGTAATATAGTAACAACAGTGAAATGTTCTGTGCAGTGCATTATTATTTAGCATTTCCTTATTTCCCCCAAATTACCTTCAGAATACTTGTCAAAAAGACAGATGAGCCCATGAGTACAAAAATCATGAGCCCTGTGACTCTTTGCTCCCGGATTCCAAGAAATTTCGGCTGTTCCCCTGGAGCAGAACACTCTGATTCCAGTTTTAAGCTGTTCACATGAGAAATAGAGAGGACAGTGGCTGCAACAAACCACGGCAATCCCATAATGGAACACACTCCAAGCATGACGGCCACCATGAGTAAGTCAAGATGGTATCCACACCCTTTCTGTTTAAGAAGGAAAAAATAAAAATAAAAATAAAAAAGATATAAGATGACACCTGCATTAAGGAGAGCACTCCTGGCAGGCATTCCTAATGAACAGCTAGAGATGATTTAAAATTCTGTGACTTATAGCAAAAAAATCACTTTCTCCTAAAGCGGTATCCAGGCTGGGGCAGTAGTGGTGGTAAACCAGTTATCTAAGGGGATTTCCTGAGTTCCTGCTAGCTCACATGAAACAATTTTGTTAGTCACATTCCTGTTATCAGTAAATGTATGTATTATGAGTCCAAAACAATTTTGTGCCACAATAATAAGCAGAAATTTTATCATAGAATCATAGAATCACTAAGGTTGGAAAAGACCTAAAAGATCACCCAGTCCAACCGTTCACCTATTCCCAATAGCTCCTACTAAACCATGTCCCTCAACGCAACATATGAGATAACATTATAACATTATAAATGAGATAACAGCAAGAAAATGGAAGATACAAGTATTTTTCCAGTTTAACTAAATCTCTTAATAACATCGGATGCTAGTGTGCAGACCATCCACTTGTACAGCCAACTTTCCTTGCAAATTTGAAAATTGCTGATGAACTGCATCAAACTTGGTCACACAAATGTTTCTTAGCATAGCTGGAAAGAATATTTATTTTCTGATTTAATAAGGCTCCTGAAATGCTATTTAGCTGCAAGTTTTTTTCCTTTAAAAAGTCAGGTAATGATTTATCTCCACAAAATTCTGCAATATGGCAACAAATTCAATGTCATGGTCTGATGAAGCAGCGACGTTCATGCAAACAATAATATGTTGAACCATAACTTTGCCTGCAAACCCATGCAAATGCATTTTGACATAAAAAAAGTAACTAAACTAAACTTGGAAAGGTTTGCTACAGCGACTGCCAAAAACTGAAATGCAGAATTTGCTATGGGAAGTATATAAAAAGAGGGGGAAAACGAGCTGGAAGCAAACAAGTCATTTCTTTCTGAAGACAACTTTTTTTTTTTTTTTTTTTTTTTTTTTCTAAAATGGGAAGTGTCTGGGTTTATGAAAATGTAAGCCACATGAAAATGCCATCTTATTTACTTACATTATTTGAAAAGGGGAATTCATATAAAGAAAATTTTTAAAATGCAACTCTAGCCACCTTCCCTCACTCCCTCAAAGCACTTATAAGTCTTATTTCCAAGACATATCTTAAACTCAGAGCTGCGTCAAACAAAGATATTAGTTACATGCACAACGCACTCAAAGAGTCTAATTCTAAATCCTAAGAGAGACACCTTTTTTTACCTTCTGACACATTTATAAGGAATGTATCTGCTAATGCATACAGAATCTGAGAGCATTTCCTCACATTCATACATGATCTGAGGAACCTGACATATGGGAAGAAAAGGAAGCATAGCAACAGGTGATGCTACACCAGACCCCAGCAAAACTAAAACGCAGCAAGACAAGGGGGCAGCCAGGAGGACCATCTGACTCCCAGATGCCAGTGCTGAAAAAACACATTCCAAAGCTTGGCAGCAAATTCCTGCATCTGTCAAGTTAACCACATGCAATGCTATGGATTGACATGAAGAGCCAGGCTGACAAAGAGGGCAAAAAAAGAACATATCAAATGTCACAATCATCCAAGAAGAGGCAGTGCAGAGTGAAGGTTGCAAATGCATTTGCTAAAGCAACTTGGGATTGGATTCCTGCTTATTAAAACTATGTCAAAAAAAAGCCTAAGCTTTCTGCATATACATGTACAGAAACCTGCTGCTACATTTTGCCCAACAGTTTTTCAGAGGGGTGATGTCCCTTTTTCTCTCTCCATCTGTAGGCAGCTGAAGTGTTAGAGAACAGAGCAAAGAGTTGCCCTATGTTTGAAGAACCCATTGTGCCTCTAAAGTTCAGTTTTATTCTCTTTTTATTTAGGAGGAAGAGCAAACAAAAAAAATCCCATATTACAGAATGGCCCCCAGTCTTTCAAAAACCCATTCTGCAGAACAACACTATCAATATCTGAAGAGGCAATCAATGTGATTAAGGAAATGATTAACTTCATGATTTTTCTCTTGAGATTAATTGATATCATACTACAAATAAATCATTGAAGAAAACACTGTCTTGATTCAGAACCTCTGTTCCAAATCATACGAGCAAAGACTTTTCTAAGGTAACAGATCAAAGACACAGGGCATAGGTACCACATGGACAAACAGGAAAAAAGTGTAACAGTATAAAGGAGCACTATATTAAATAAATTAGCATCCTTGAGTAGATGAAGCTACATGATTGAAAATGACAATGAAAAGTATTTGATGGAATACCTTTAGTTTATGCTCTTTTCTATTTATAATGACAGCTGTAATCTGCTGGTCCATAAAAATAAGGATAGTACAAAGCAGAGCTGGAATTACAGCAGCTATCACTGTCCACCAAGGATTAGGCCCCAAAGGAGTAATAAACCATCCACGATCATCTCTGGTGGGCTACAAAAAGAAAGACATGCATGGCTAGTCAGAACTCTAAGGACTATGTATGCGAGAACACAGAAAAACGTTTCTAGCATTCAATTTTCTTTAAAATGAATAAATAATCTCTCTATATGAAACAACAGAAAAATGCTAAACTTCCCATAATATAAAGATGACAAAGTATATGTAATATAATATATTGCGGACTCAGGTGTATTTGGAAAGAGTCAGTTACACAGGTCATTATTCAGAGCAGTTGTTTAGCACTCAGTGAGCACAACAAATTCACATACTTCCTGACAATAAAAGCATGATAAAATTACTAAAAAATTACTGTAGTGCACTAATATTTTTTTTTCAAAATAATCAGGCTGTGCAACTTATCATCAAATTACCTTAAAAGCGTTTGGAACTTGAAGTTTTGGTGATGGGATCCCAATGGCATAGTCAATTAAAACCATGGACAAAATAGTAAGAAAGACAGCGAAATCGCTGACAACAGATCGTACCTATCAGGAGAAACAACAATTTTAACCACACCACTTACATGGTTTAGGACCTACTAGAACTTATTTCTCTTCAGAGTTCCATTTTTTGCTTACAGATAAAAATATTTATTCTAGTTCAAATTTTTTAACAGAGGACAGATAATAGTGTCCACTTTACCAGCAGTAAACTGAATTTGCAAAACAAATGCAATTAATTCTTGCACATAACTAACCACAACTTCTGAATTAAACAATGTGACACACCTTTGTTGGGAAGTATCGGCTAGTTTTGAACTGCTTCAGTGTGGATGACAGAGTTACTGTAGAAAAAAATAAGATGACAGACCAGAAAAGGACATCTGGAACATAAGGACCATGGTGACCACAGGCTCGTCCAACAAATTCTCCATGAAGCTTTTTACATTCCTATAAGAGAGAACAAAGTAGTATTGTTCTGAAAAATATCCATGCTTATTCTGGTAATTTCTTTCCCATTCCTTTCCTAAGTTGCAAGTAAACTAGACTGTATTTAGAAATATTACAATCTTCTTTAGGCATTCTTTTAAAATTAAGACTACTTGTATTTCTATCTGATCTCAAAAGTATCTCTGAAAAGCCTCAAACTCTCAAAAGAATCACGGTTTTTAACCATATTGGATAATGGAGTCACTAAGACATAACATAAATAATTCGTATAAAACTAGATATATTTAAAACAGAACATGTACATATATTTACTTTATGCCCCAAACTTCCCAATTTGAAAGTTTGGAAGAAAAACAAAACAAAACAAAACAAGAGAAAGGCTACTCCTGATATATCCACATGAAATGACTTTTTGTTTTAGCTCCACAGGCCAAGCAGTTGATAGAAAAGCTGCTTCGAATGTATAGTATTAGCTTAAAACGAGACCAATACTTTTAATACCACATGAGGGCAGCACATTCCACAAATTACCTTTTGCTTTAAAAAAGCGATCGGGCAAAACACAGCAAAATCCAAACTCTGTATTAACTTTACTGAATGTAATTTAAGATCAACCATGCAGGCATGCAGTAGAAAACATTTCTAGTAATTCTCCAATAGTATCCTTAGTTGTTACACTTCTTCCAAGGAGACAAGCTAAGGAATAGAGAGCAGCTATAAAAATAGGAACTACAAGCTCTGGACTTGTAATTCTTTCCTTCTCCTTACTCAACCCCCTCCACACATATTAAGCAAAAAGAAACACAGCATCCAGCAACTCCAGACAGCAGTATCCTGGACAGATCAGGATCTTATTGTTCCAAACATACTGGGTCACTGTGGCTTGCCATTTTATGAGAAACAGTCTATGAGCAAAGGGCTGGCTTGAAAAAAACCCATCATTTCTATTTGAAGATTTGAAAGCATTGAGATAAAACTATACCTATACTAGGACTCCTGAAATAAACATGATGTGGTTTTGATTGATGAAATAGGTTATAGATGTGTCAACTGGGGAAAAAATATATAAATAATCAGAAAATCAAATAGAGAACTTGTCCAAGTCTGAGCTAGTACTTGATGCTGGGAGAACATGGGGATGAAATTCACTGTTTAAGAGGTACCAACGCCATCTACTGAAAAGTACTTTGTCACCATTAGAATAAGAACTCTTTTCATGCTTGGTTTGTCCTAGATTGTAGAAAGCAAAACAAACAAACAAAAAAAAATTAAAAAAAAAAAAATTGGTCTTCCTATGTTTTTTAAGAGAAGATATTTGTCCTTCATGGCCAATTTATGTAATCAGAAACTCAGAACTTATAAATCTGACAAAAGAAACAAGAAAAATTAATCTTCAGAATACACAGAGAGGCTGACCAAATTTTTAAAGATAACTAAGTCTAATCTTTTACTGCATTTCAACAGGAGAACTGAAGTTTCCTGAGGATGCAACAGAAGCAAACATAAGAAAGTATGAAAAAAAATGGGTATTTATTTGACAACTGTAGTAATTCATGGGTAAAGATGGCCAGTTACACTGCTACCCATTTAAACTCAAGTTTTGGTAATAAGCTTTTGAGAAGTTTTAAAGGGCTTTATATAATGCAGCTGGTCTTTTACATTTATATTTAAAACAAAATCTGTTACTTTAAATCTCTTCAGCTGCAAATGTACTCTGAAAAACACTGTCAGAGATCTGAGAAAGTGAGAGGAGGAGTCTGCCCCTGCACAGATGCTATTTGAGTGTGCTGCAGTTTTGGGAATATTCATTCTGGTTTGCTGGAATTCCTCAGGCCAGCAGTTCTCAAATTTCTCCCCGCTTGTTGCCACACCAACAGAGTTGAGGAGCAGTCCTTTCTATTAAAGCATAACAGTCATGGAAGGCAGCTCTTGCTTAACTCATGATAGGAAGTCATGCAGTCTTCCATGCACCATGCACCATGATAGCAGTTCTTCTGCATTTTTGCCTTAGAAAAAGTGCTGGAGGTGATTGACTGGATTGGGTTTTAAGCACTTCATTTGATTATGCTTACAACAAGGTTGGGTTTTTTTGTTGTTTTTTGTTTGTTTGTTTTTTGAGATAGAAATAACTTATAGTTCTAACATCTCCTTGGCTTTACAATGAAGTGCTATCTTTGTGAGAAAAACTGGTAGCCAGACCTCAATATGACATTTTAATCAAATTGTGAAGGTTACTTTAATGAATGAAAATCTTTACTAGTAAATCCTTTAAATATAGAAAATGGTACAATTTGTACAATTTAGAAATAATGTATCTGTGTGAACAACCTGTCTTTAGCTTATTCCTGTCTTTCCACTCAGGGAACTAATTCACAAAGAAATGATATATGTAACACTCAGGGCCTAGATAAAAGAAAAATGTGGCCACTGAACAGGAACACTGCAAAATGGCTCCCCTTCCTCTCCTTCATAGCGTGAACAGCTGGAAGAATGTTTTTGGGGAAGTAAATACTCCTAAAGTCTTTCTACACAAGAGAACTTCGGTTTCGCCATCTGGCAGAATTTAGGACAAACCCGTTATCATTTGACATGTTTAGACTTAATCTCAGTCAAACTCTTGTGCTAGCACGTCAAGGAGTTTCTAAAGCAGGGCACAGAATGAGCATACTTGCTTTAACATGTACTACCAAAGACTGCATAACAATCTAGGAAAATGTGTACAAAAAAAGATAATTCTACAAAGTCTAAGTTAACCTCTTTTCAGTTAAGTATATTATACACTTTGAACAAATAGGATCAGAAAAAACAGTACTTTTTCTATTTATATACTGTATTAAGGACAGATTGAATCATTCATGCTTACACCCTTACTCACTAAGTCCCAGTATTTCACTTACTGACACAGTTAGGTTCCCCCATGGCACATCAGATGCAGATATATTGTAGTCCTGCCAGTATCGTAAGGTTTTATTGCTAGGATGCTCTGGCTCCACACAATTGCATCTGAAATGACAAAATAGTATATTTTCCTTAGTAACAAAAGACATATCAAATGGATCCAAATTATCAACATTATGATATATTAGAATTGCGCTCTACTTTGCCATGTAATTTTAGTTTAAATGAATTCAGTAAACGCATGCTCTGAAGCAGTTTGGAGTTCAGCAGCTAGTGCTATTACAGGAGTAAAAGTTGCTGTGAGGTGCATATGCATATATAGTATGTAACGTGTTTAATGTATTTTAGCTACTGTCCACAGCATGTTTTCCACCTACTTTCCTCCTATTCTGATGTTTCTGAGTGCAGCTTTTGAACACTGACAATGTGCCAGTCCTATTCCCCTCTACCAGGCTGATACACTTCCCAAAAGCAAACTGTCTCTAATCTGTTTCTTTTTCTTTACCACAGGGTCTTATCATTAAGACCAGACTAAGTGCCCAGTCAACTGCCAGGGCTCTGCAAGATCACCAGCACCAAAGGCTCCATGAACTTGTGTCTATTGTTTTTCCTCTGCCTGCAGCTATGTTAAAAGCATGCTTTTCATTTTAAATTGCGTATTTTAACATGCAAAACATGAAGAGGCAGAGTGGGAGGACAATACTGCAAAGAGGCAATTTGAAGAAAAAAATTAAGTCTTTTAAGCCTCTGAAGGAACTGAGGGAGGCTTTTCCTTTGACAGAGACTTCAAAATATGCAGAATACTCTGCAGGTTCCAAGATGTCAAGTGTGCTTTGCAATTCCCTTTAAATTAATCCTACTTCAAAAATCTGTAGTACTATCTACTCTGCTGGTATTTTAACTCACTTATGACAGGTGCAATTAGGTACTGCATTTCCTTCCCTGATTCTCAGTCGCTGGGTAAAGAATAAAATCTGATGATATAGCAGAGAACCATTAAGCATACATTTGTGTCCCATTTCCACCAGAGTATCGCTTTTCTCACTTAGCTAAGCCATCATTCTTTTTTCTGCAGACATCTTTCCACAAAACAAGGATGACGATTCCTATATAAACTTGTAATATTTTTTATACGTAGAATTCTGTTATCTACATTTTGACTACAAAATAGTGCTATTGTACTTCCATTACAATACTATACATGTGACAAAATAGCTGCATTTAATAACTATATAGAGAAAGATGCAGGTTTTCTGTGTGCAGTTCCTTGCTTTTATTTTAAATGCAGCTATTTATAAAGAAAGAAAAATCCCTTACAGCCCATGGACAAAAAGCAAATAAATAATTAAACAAAGCAATGCCATTCAAAAAAACAGAGGGCCTGAGCCAAAAGCCACTGCAGTAGACTGGATTTTTTCAAACAGACAAAGTGCTTTGGATCAGGCCCCAAGGGCATAATAAATGTGTGTTCAATGCATAGTTTTAAATATTACAAAATAGGTTAAATGAAGTGCATAACTAGCAGTGAGCTAAGGTAGCATAGTAAGTCAATAAACGGTATGTCTATGTTATTACAAGAGAGTATTTGATGTTCATGCAACAATACAAGTGTGGCTATTTCAGGTTACTATTGGTTCTTGTGAGCACAGGAGCTCCCTGCCCCTGACGCCCATTGCTGATTGCAGAGTGGCCAGACGCTGGGCAATGGTCCATTGAGGTTTGATCACAGTAGGCCAAGGTAATGTGGGCTGCTCAATCACAGTCACTTCTTCCTCACTAGAAGGTAAGACTGTGAATGTCACCAACACTATATGGTATAGCTATACTTGCTGCAAACTGCAAATTTACATTTAGATAAGTCTCACAATTTAAGGTATAGCTCAAAACAGCTCAAGTAATTCAACTTCAGATGAGATCATCCTCCTGCTTATTGCTAGATCAGTACCACTTTCCTTCTTCAGAGCTTTCAAGTCTGGCCTACACCAAGTTTCATGGGCATTTACCAGCAGCAGTTCACTCATCATCAAGTACAGTAACTTGAGCAAACTCTGCCCGTGATGACCAAAAACTTTACCTTGAATCTAGATATTGCCAAGGAATGGACAAAGAATTACATTCTAATTGTAAAGATCCCACTTTTTATTGAAAGAGGTAAAATTAAAATCAGAGTAGACCATTGCTTAGCATTATAGAAATGGGAAACAATTCCTGTCCAAATCAGAAAATATAACTGGAGTTCCAGAACATAAAAAGTAACTACCAAAATGTGACATTTCATTATAGATATAATTCTGTAATGATGAATATTTCCCAAAACAACTGACCTACGAAAAGAAACTCATACCAGAAAAGTAAGGCTTTCAAAAGTCTAAATTTCTTTTATTTTTTACTCTAATGGAGAGGTCAGCTCTCAGGAGAAAAATATACTGAGTTGTTAACTACAAACACCTATTTCTATTTTTTGATACCTTATTATTCAGAAGGCTGGCGAGTAAATATGTATTGCCTTTTGAAGGTTCCAGTGTACTTAAATCCTTGTAGAACTGTTCAAAGTGCTGAACGATTGCCAACTACAGATCTTTAACAATGGAAAAGAGACTATACATAAAGCTATAGACACATTTTCTAAGCAACAGGTTCAGGTTCAAACAGAGCAGGAACCATGCAAAACATTTCCATGCTGTTTAGTGATAAGGAGCCAGTAATCACCTTTGCTATGATAAAAGATAGGGAATGATTCTGGCCTTAAATGAATTATAATGGCCCTAAGCTGCTAGATGGAAAAATAAGCAGGGTAAGGAGTCTTCACTGTCTACATCTTCTAAGGTACTCAAGCAAATCAGGATGGGGATGACAAGAACTTAAGCTAAACTGTCTAACTTGTTTCTTAAGTCTCAATCTGCTATTTATTTATTTATTATTAACTTGAGGCAGCCATTGTAACTCCACTATACACAAAATTTTCAACATCTTGGTCTGTTATCAAAGAGCAGAGATAGGATTTGACAACAGAGGCTTCAGGTCATGTCAGATAACTAGAAGTGCTCTTCACTGTTCCCTAAAAGAAATAGTTAATACTATCAATATTAGCACCCAAAAGATGGCCTGTACGGCTAATACAGGTTAGCAGATCATAAACCTATTATTTTATATTAAAAGTTCTTCTCTCTTTTGCAGATCAGCAATAAAATGTACACATCATTGTTACTCATTAAGTAGTCAGATAAAAGATTCTGGAATAAAACCACTGAATTCTGACAGTTTAATGCAAAACAAAAAAACTTGCTCCCTAGGCCTGTTTACTTGATTGAATTTAACATAGGTGTGGTGTGAAAATCCCTCTCATTTCCACCTCTCATCCCAATTCTTCAAGCTCTTTCTTCTCCATGTGTTAATGAAGCTCTTAAGCCCACCATGCACATCCTCCTCCCCACACAGTGCAGCATGTTGCTTGCTCATTCTGCTGCCACCACAGACAATATCAAATGTTCAAACAAGTGTCCTGCACAGCGTGTATCTGAGTAAACAAAAAATGCTCAACTGGTGCAGCTCATTTGGAAGACTCAATCATTCCCATGCAACTGTCAATTTATAGTATTTTGTTTTTACAGCTGGGAAGCACTAACTACTAGCAATTTTATTCAAGTTGCAAGGCTCCATTTACAGAGATCCTATTTTCCCAGCATGTACATGCTATAAGCTACACATATTAATACTAGATAAGACTTTGGTCTATAAAAGATGCAACTGCACTGTCTTTGCAATTAGCTAATGTACCATTTCCCCTTCCTAGAAGAGGAAAAAATATTTTTGAGCTCGCTTCAGAAAGATAATGAGATTTGCTTGATATGAATATTTATATTATAAAAAAAGCAGGCAAGTATGACAAATAAGTTACAAAATGTGCTTGTTTAAATAATGTGTCTCATTGAATATCAGAACACATATTTGGTAACGGGTAGGAAGATTTTATCCTAAGAAACAGACTATGCTCTACAAATACACTGTGCATTAATCACATAACAGACAGAATAAGAACACAGTAAGAAACTTTAGATAAATCACTAATTTCATTTTAAAAGCAAACTACTGGAACATGCACATCAGGCTTGCTAACACTGCATTTACAAGACTGAAGACAAGCCCATCAGTATTATAATGCCATACATGTTTATGTTGTCTCCAAATACATACTATTTTTACGTGAGCCTTATGAGCACTGAAGAGTCCTTCTGTTTGTCTAACATCTGCTACATGAAAGTGACAACAGTATCACACTCACATACCCTGCTGCCCCATATGTACAACACCTGTATATCCATGACATTGTATTCACCATATTCCTTCTCATGTCAGCATTCATAATGATGAAACTAAAGTCTCAGTGGAGGAGAGACTGGAAGAAAAATAATTAATAGTGATGGGAAATGGTCTTGTCAGTTAATTTCTATTCTCAGTATCATGAAATCCTTTCAAAGCACAGCTGTCAGGGCAAGATGAAATTATTTTCTTCATTTATTAATGAGATCTGCCATCCTGATTTAGACTACTGAGTCATTAAGTTAAGTAGCCTGTCTCTGGCAATCACAAACATGAGTAGACATTCAAGTATATTCTATAAATTTTGAAGTACATAGAATTTAGTTGGGGAAATTGAAGAGGAAAACAGAGAAGCCTATAAAAGTATCTAGGTAACTCCACATCACTTCATACACACAAATAAAAACGTATCTACATCAGACATCTGATGTTACATTGAAGAAATCACAAAGAATTAGGTTTCTTTGAACTGTGTGAGAAGAAGACTGTCCCACCAAGTGGAAAGTCTAGAAAACAGATTTATAATCATACTGCAGTTTTGTTAGCCAAGCTTGTCTCTCATAAAGGCTGCTCTATTACCTGCCTGGTACAGAGTGCAGTCTATACATTTGTAAAAATATTATGCTACGCATAGACTTTATCAGGAAGAAAATCAGTGTTATTACGTGGGATGTTTCTTGTTTTGAAATTTCATTTGAAAGCTTTCATTCATTAGTAATTCCAAGTTGTAATCTCACCCCATTTCCACAGTGAGGAAAAATAACAATAAAAATCAATGAATACCTAAAGAGATACACTTTATGTGATCAGCTTAATTTTTGATTGTTCAAGCATAGTGTACCAATATAAATAAATGTACTCTAACAAAACTATACAAGGATTGCCTGTAAACTTTTCTAGATTAAGACTACATTGTGCAGAGAAGTTATTTGTTGTGGAGAATTGCTTAACAAAGAGATTCTATTCCAAGGCAGAGGGGATAGATAATAGGAAAGAATGAAGCATTTACTGAGCTTAATAGAGAAATAAAATAAAGTGAGTTAGTTGGATTTGAACAGAAATAGGTAAGTCCTGGAATAAATGCAATAAATAAATAAATTTCTGGATTCAAAGGCTTGCCAAGAAAAAAAAAGATAGAACCAGCAGTTAAACTTGACGGCAGTTGAATGGCTCTAGGAATAAGAGGGATATTCTATAGATCCCATCTGGAATACAGCGTGTGTGCCTGGATCCCCAGCACACACACACAAAAATTAAATAAATTTGTGGACCTTTTAAAATAGGTCCAGAGAAGAGCCACAAAGATGATCGGAGGGCTGAAGCATCATCTTTCCTACAAAGACAGGCCAGGCTTCTTCAGCATGGAAAAGAGAAGGCTCTAAGAAGACTCATTATTAGCTCCATTTTAGTAGTGGAAGGTTGCAAACAGCAGATAAATCAACTTTTTACATGGGTAGATAGTAATAGGACAATGAAGAACTGAAAAGAGAGATTTAGCAAACACATCAGGGAAAATTTTTCATTTTCATTTTCATGAGGTGCTGGAACAGGTTGCCCAGAGAAGCTGGGAATGCCCCATCCTTGGAACTGCTCAAGGGCAAGGTTGGATGGGGCTGTGGGCAACCTAATCTGATGCCTGACACTGGTTGGCAACCCTGCCTGTGATAGCAGGGCTGGAACTAGATCTTTGAAGTCTCTTACAACCCAAGCCATTCTGTAATTCTACTCTATGACTCTCAGGGAAAGAAACTGGGTATATAGCACAGTTACTTAACCTTGAGGGGAAAAATATCTATAGAGAATAGATGAAGAAAATCTATATTCATATCCGAGTTCAAAGAAATCAATTACATAAAGTGGAATTCCATTATACACTAGGGATCTTAATGAGAAATTCTGTGCTTAGAATCACTAACCATGCATTCCAGCTGCAACTTAAGGAAGACAGATACAAAATAACAATGTAAATGCATTATTACAGGATGCAAATTAAGTTGTGAACATATAATTAAATATTTAAAACTTGTTTGTGCAAAGAGTGGAATGCACAAAGCTTATCTTCACAATGACTTCTAGAAGCAATGGTTTCTGTAGCCTGCAAAAAATACTGAGATTGACGTGATCTTGGCTCCTTCATTACATAAGAATGGGATTTTCTACTCCTAATCCTTAAGTGCATGTCAATACCAAGACAGATTGTAATATGCATATTACTATGCCAAAAAAAATCACTTTAAAATTATTCAATGTAATCTGTTAATAATTGAGTAACTTCTGGTAAAAAACTATTAAAATAACACGAATTTATCCCTATGGGGGGGAAAAAAAAAAAAAAAAAAAAAAAAAAAGATTAATAAAAAAGTAGAAGGTATATAAAGTCCCAAGGTCTAAGCAACTTCAGCTAGAGAAATAATTTATCTTCTGCATTCAAAGACAACCACCATAACATGCTTGCCCTTTAGAGAGCACTAGATTTCTTTTCTAAATCCTTTTCCTTTCATCCAAGATCTTCAAACCACACAATTGTAGGGGGTCTCCTTTCCTAGTAAAATGTGATATCCTAACATTTAAAGTACACATTAAAACTGATGTGTATTAGTGTTCCAGACTGAATTCACTAACTGGAGATACGTTTGCTGCAGAAGTAGGAAAAAGCAGGAGGAGGAAAGTGCAGAAATAAAAGAGTTGCTATGCCAACCTACAAATGCTAATGGCATGACAAAAAGGTCACAGAGAAAACAAGAGAAAAAAGGAAGAGAAAATCCAGATCAAAAAGTATGTGTATTTCATACAGAAATATGTATTTAAATTCCTTCAAAACTATGCGTTTTAAAAAGAAAAAAATGTACCACAGCAGCATGCTTAAAATCACATTGCCTTCTCCTTCTGATTTACTTTTAAAATGCTTAATTATCTATATCCTAAAGACTGTGTTCAAAAAATAAATAAATGAACAAAAATTAGATTTTCCAGAAAGAACACTTGAATATCATGGCCAACACTTTAACACAAAGTAACAAAAAAGTATAATAAAGCAAATAAGTGTGTTAGAACTAGGTCTGTGGTAATCCGACCATGAAACAACAGGTATCTTTTTGAGATAGAATTCTGTAACAAACTCAAACATGTATCATAGAATGGCTTGGCTGAGAAGGGCCACTAAAGACCACATAGTTCTAACCCCGTGCAGTGGAGGTTGTCACCCACCAACTCTGGCTGCTCAGGGCCCATCCAACATGGCCTTCAGCACCTCCAGGGATGGGGCACCCACAGCTTTTCTGGGCAGCTTATGTCACTGCCTCACTATTTCCCTCTAAATTCTAACCTACATCTCCCCTCTTTCAGTTTAAAGCCATTCTCCCTTGTCCTATCACTATCAGACTACGCAAAAAGTTGGTCTCTCTCCTGATTATAAGCTCCTTTTAAGTACTGGAAGGCAGCAGTGGGATGCTCCTGGGAGCCTTCTCTTCATCAGGCTGAACAAGCCCAGCTCTCTCAACACATCTTTGTACGAGAGGTACTCCAGCCCTCTGATCACCTTTGCAGCCCTCCTCTGAACCCACTCTAACAGCTCCACATCATTCCTGTGCTGGGGGCTCCAGGCCTGGATGTACTCCAAAAAGGGTCTCATGAGAGTAGAGGGGGACAATCACTTCTCTTTCCCTGCTGGCCATACCTTTTTTGATGCAGCCTGAGGTGCTGTACAGTAAGTAGAAATACATGTAGTACAGTTGTTTATATAAAACTCCTGCAATAGAGTAAAAATAAAATAAGTTGCCCTTTAATGTCTATATGTTACTTAAGTGTGGAGTCAAACAGTCATAGCCTTCCTCTTTTCAGCTGCCTGTGGGGACAGGACAAGGGGAAACAGCCATAAACCGGAGCATAGAAAGTTCTGTGTCAATATTTGAAGGAAATTCTTCACAGTAAGTGTGACAGAGCACTGGAATAGGTGCCCAGAGAGGTTCTCTGGGTTGTCCTTCTCTGGAGATATTCAAGACCTGGGGGGCCTGATTTGACAGGTGGTTTGGGCTAGATGATCTCTGGAGGTGCCTCCCAGCCCCTACATTTCTGTGATAACAGAAGACAAACCCAGCAAAAATACATCTTTCTCACTTGAAATATGGTTACACAATTGTTTGAAATAAAATATCATTTTAAATTATTATTCTTTGTCTTTTTAGTACTCCAAAGGACAATACTAATAGTATGCCAATGATTTTTCCTAAGTCAAATTCATTTCTTCACCACAGCAAAGGCAGCAATACTGGGATTGCACACTATCTACAGACATCAGAACATCCTTAGAAGGCCTATGGGGTAAGAGAGGAGGGTGAGCTCACAACTTACACAAATGAGCTTCAAATTACCCTAACCTATTTATCTTCTTTTTTATTCAAGTAGACAACAAGGAGAATACAGAAAACAGAAATTTTATTGTATAACCTAAGTTTTTTTTTTAAGCACAGAATTGCAGATCCAAGAAGTATTTTTTGCGTAAGCTTTGGCAAAACATCCAAAGAGAAATGAACCTTTTGAAGTTAGCCCATTGCTAATTAAAGAACTGCCAAGGCTTCACTAACAATTAAAAACTTGTCTTTAAAATCCCCAATGATTAAACAAAAAAAAAAAAATGCAAACAGCTGTTTTAATTAGCAAACAGCAGATATTAATTAGCTTCTGTAACAGAGTATGCTGGTCCTTTAAGGACAGAACCAGTTTCAGACCAAGCTTGTTACCCATTTAAACAATAAATAGAAGATTTGGAGTCATACACTGCAGAAGAAAAAAAAAAGCTTCTCATTTCTTGTGGAAGTAATATCCTCACTTCAAGTACACAAAAATGAATTTTTTATTTCAAGTAAGTTTTTGAACATACTCATTTTCTGATCTTTCAAGAACTGATGAAGACACATACAGATATTTTAATCAGGGTAGCAAAAGCTGTACCGGGCTGTCTGTGCAGAAGAAACCAAACAGCAACTTTCCACAATCATTTTTACTGGTAAGCTGGTGGGATGGAGGAGAATAGTGTCAGATGAAAACAAACACCAGAGATGTTGAAAAGAGAAAAATCAATCTCTCAAACTCCTCCTGACCATGAGAAAGCAAGCTGAAGGAACCAGATTATTAACAGAAAACAATTGGTCTTTAGAATATAGAAGGAAGGGAGAGGCTTTTCCTTGGAAGAAAGCACGAAGATAGAAACAAGGAAGTGTTTCTATTTACTTGGAAGCAAATGAATTACAAATGCTTACTCAGAAAGATGAAAGTTGAAGGTACATAGCTCTGAAGCTTAGGAGAAACATCCCTTTTACATACTTGAAATACAGTACTGGCTCCCTGAATTCTTAGACCAACTGTTTTTTTTTCCTTCAATGTTATTTTGAAGTCATATTCCAAACTGCTGATTTTTAAAAATTGTAATGCTTTTATATTCATACTTAGTAACAGGCAAAATTTCAAACTCTGTGGGTTTTCTGACTCCGCAACATTTGAGAAAACTAGCTTTGCTACCTGAATGAAAAAGTTGAAAGGTAACTTAATGCAAAATTTATTATTTTTTGTTAATTAGACTTTTAATTACTTAACTTAGTTTGGGTCTTTTGCACCCAGCATATTATTTTAAAAAGTGAAAAAAATCACAGCAGGAGTTAGATAATCACTACCCGTACAAAATGTATCACGGAAACAATTAATTTGCTGGATTCTGATCAATGAAAGGCATTTTAAATAAAAACAAATATTAATTTGTAAATGTAAGGAGGAGAACAATAAAACTTCATCATAAAATATGGAGATACCTATCACTGCACTGCAAAGCAAAACTTTGAATTTGTCTCTGTAATCTCAGATAGATTCACACCTAAACAAATCTAGCTAACCAGGGATCCATATCCCTATTTCATTTATTTTTTTCATTACATATTTCATTACATATTTTAATAACTTAGCTCTGCCTGCTAAGTGGTTTCTGAATAAATTTGTGTCTATACTATAAGTATTTCAGCTTGTCAAAAACACAGTGAGAACATCATATCCCATTTCCCTCTGCCATGACTACTTTGAAGTGGTACAGGAAAAAAAAAAAACTACAAACACAGTACCATATAAGGCTCTTTAGAGTAAAAGTATGAACATCATAGAAATTAAGTGATGTTAACTGATATCGGGATATAACTTCAACTGTGTGCATGCTTGTGATGCTTATTGCTTTCTCTTCAAATTAATATTACTTTATCTACCAGTCAAGCTGTTAGAGACCAGTGCTACTTTTTCGGCACAGCAGAACACGTCACAGCAGAACTGCTGTTAAAATATTTCAGTCTGTTCCATTTATTAAGGTACTTACTGCACATTTGGATTCAGGTTTTATTATCTATTTTACTAGTGATGATAGCATACACAAAATTCAAATATTTTTTCTGTTCAAGCATTGTTTATAGGGGCTCCACTCTGTACACGCAGAGTGTTCAAAAGGGTTCAGTGAAATAAAGATATTCCTGAAGGTGAATCTTCTCTGAAAATGCTTTTCAATGACATTTGATTTGTTGAGGTGACCACACCTAATTGGCCTCAAGCTCAACTAGGATCTTGTTCTTTACCAACACTTCTGATATTACAGAAACAATCCTGAATTTTTACTTCAAAATGAAACTATATCAATTAAAGCAATTATTTTTCTATTCCCCACTGATAATATCCAAAATATATAAAAAAGGATATAAAATATCCTATATCCAAGAAGGCCTATAAAACTTCCACTGTCAAGCTATACAAATGCAGTCCTGTTAAAATCTTGTAATTAAGAACAAATTGATTATGATAAAAGCACTGCAGAGAGGCACCTAACAATTCTGAATCCACTCACTGAGTTCTCACGGAGTTACTGCCATTTGGATTAAAATGAAGGAGTCACATCAAATTTTTAGATAGGTCAATATTTCAATTTGGAAAAAAAAAATGACAGAAGTATGATATAAAATATTATAAAGCACCAATACTATGTTATAATAAGAGGCCATTGAGTTGCACTTGATTAAATAAAAAATGTGAATAAAAAACTAAAGCTGATTTTTAAATTATTATTATTAAATGATTTCCAGGTTTCATTTGAATAGCTTTCCAAAATTCCAATATTTTATTTTACTTAAATTACAGTACACATCTCCAGTAAATACTACTTCTATATGCCAGAATCATGCCTAATTCAACAGCTCCCACATATTCACAACAATTGAAAATTTATCCTGCTGCTCACTAGTTGCATTCCTTTCAAAGATTTCACCATTTATGGAGAAAAAAAAAAAAACAAAAACAAAAACAAAAAAAAAACCACCACCACCATCACCAAACAGTGTTAAGAGGTGGTACTTACGAGTACTTAGTCAGCAGGTCCAAATCATTATGCATGTTGATTGGATATGTCTCACTGAGATGAAATAGCTTCTCTAAGGCCTCATAAATGAAAATTATGCAGATAAGAGAAGCAAAAGCTTCTTCAGTAAACCGGGTAATGTAACAGACCAGGGAGCTTGCATCAGTTGCAACAAGGATGATGCACAGGATTGCAGTCCACAGACCAATGCTAGCTCTCAGGGAAAGGTATGATAACCCATACTCTCTAAAGAAAAAATAAACAAACAATACAGTTAATCATTTGTACAGCCACAGTTTCCTAGATGAAGAAGCAACTCCAAAATAGGCTTTGTGTAAGAATGAGCAATTTTGGGAACAGTTTAGCTCTTCAGAAAGAAGCAGGGAGGGAGGCAAAAAGTGGAATCAACTCTTCAATTTTCCTGCATGATCAACAATTCACTTGTTTCAGTCAAAACAATTTTCAGACTAAGCAGTTCACTTGAAAACAACCCCCTGATCTTATTTTCCAGATGCTGGAATTCATTGTTCAATGTTTTTAATTTCACCTAACAAGACTTCAGTAGTTATGCACCTCAAACATCAGTTAGTACATAAATAAATCAATGAAGTAAGTCTTAACCTTGCTTAGGAAGATTCTATAAATGTCACTGGCAAACTACTACATCTTATAATATTCTAGAAATTTTATATAGTTCTACGTCACTTACTTGCAAAATTTGAATAAAATCTTCTCAAACACTAGAACTGGTCCTGTACTGCCAAGTATAGTGAGAGGCTGTCCACCAAAGAGAGAGTAGGCAATTCCAGTCATGGATGCTCCAAACAATGATTCTATCGCACTCTGAATATGAAACAGAGAGAAAAGTGTGTATAAATTTTCCAACTGGTTCTTTTTTGCAACATAATGATTTGTAGACTTCTAAATAATGAAACAAATATATTTTAAATATATATTTTAAATATAAAATAAATATATAAGACATAAAAATAGATTTTTATATATATTTATCCGCTTGGAACAGTAAAAAAAAAATAAATACTAACCATAAATCTAGCAACGTAAGTTTGTTTTAAAAAATTCAGATTTAACACATACTATACGACCTTCAGTAGCTTCTCCCAGTAGACCACCGAATGTGATGACAGGAGACATGCAAGCACAGTAGAGAAACAAAAATGATGCCAGACACTGTAGACTGAGAGCATCCCTGAAGTCACTCCAGAAGAATGGAGCCTTTCTTTTTATATCTAAAATCAATCCACCAAAAAATCTAAAAATAAAAGAGAAAATTTATGAAGAATGCTTACTGAACTTTCATCCACAGTATTCCTTAGTAGCTGCAGAGAAGCTACTCTTCCTTAATCAAATGAAACATACCCTTATAATTCATCCTTCCACAGAATAAAGTTTCTGGGAACTCTGTCCTGATAACCTTAATCAGAAAATTGTTTTGAAACAAAAGAATTTTCATGTTTCTTATTTAAAAGCTTCATCACACAGGCCCAAAACTTTTGAACAGTTGTTAGCTCCCATGCATAAAGCCCCAGTATTTTTGTGAAATAATTCTTTTTGTTTTATCAGAAAGCTACTATGCTGCACGCTTGCCTACATTCCCATATATAGAGCACATTATATTCCTTGCAAAACTCTTCTTAAATACATCTGACAATAGGATGAAATCCAGGCTAGAAATTTTCATGGACAAGAACTCATATCTTGTTGTTTACATTACGCTAAATATAATAAAAAACTTAGAATCAGGCATTCCTTTACAATACATAATTAAGTTACAGCAAATGTCCCACAGTGCTCTTTTTCTCAAATGTATCTGATGTACCAGACAGCTCTGAGGTAGAGGAGACAGCGCTACCACCTTCTAAACATAAATGATCCTTCAAGCAACCAACACCAGGTTCACCAGCAAAAGTAAAATTTACAGACTGGCTGGCCATTACCGACTTCTACTACACTACAAACAGCAACACAGGAATAATAGTTAATTATCAAGAGGCAGCAAAGTAACAAAATTGCCTGGCACACAGCTACCAGCATGATAATACTGCACTAAGGCAGACACTGACTGCTTGTGGGCTTACTTTACAATATATTAAGAATGTATGTATTGTCTTATTTGGGACAAATCCTTCCTTCGGATGCACATATGCTGCAGCCACCACAGTAACCACAGTCTCTTGTACCAGGGCATATCATGGCTTACTGAGGCAAAAAAAGAAATGATGGAGCTTCACAACACGGTAACTTCAACGATAAAATATCTGTTAGAATTCGTAATATGTGACAAGCCTATTACCAACTTTTTCTTCATACAAAAATAGAAAATAATGTTAATTGAGTTCAATAGTGATCTGACCTCTATAAATAATAGAGTAAGGAGATTTCTGTAATTATATTGTGAATACTCAATTTTTTTCGCCCTCTTCTTTTCTGAAGAAATTCAGAAGTACTATCCTTTTCAGCTTTATAGTATGCAAATGAGGATTAAGGCCTGAAAAAGATGATGTGCCAAACTGGTCATTTACAATAGAGCCAGACCATTATTGTTCTTCTGAAAGGGCAACATCTGGGACACTTATGATTCTGAATATGCTTTCACTAACTTTCCAGTGCGTTGCAATTCTGGTCCAGAGTGTCCTCCAGGATGTTCTGGTTCCCCATGAGCTGCAGTCCCATTTGGTACTCCTGGAATCTTACGTTTTTCCTATCAGGAAAAAAAGATACTTTTCTTAGACTTTCACAACCAAACACAAACCTAGCGAAAAAATCAGACTTCAAAACTTGAAAGACCAAACATTTAAATTTTATTGTAAGATTCATCAGCATAACCTCTTCATAAGCAGTAGGGGAGCTACGTAACCAGAAGTAGAAGTAACTGTGATGTAAGAAATTTAAAGAATTCATCTCAGAAAAATCTGTTATCAGAAAGCATTTTTAAAGAGCAGCATGCCAAGCTGCTTTGATCATTTCTTGCTCTTATCAGGCCATTGTATTCTGACTTCACTGGAAACTTTGCATAATGAGCAGCACCTTTTGAAAAGAATTATGAATAACAAATCATACGTTGTATGGCTAAAAGTGCATGACGTTATTCAAAATAGATTACAACTATCAAAGAATAGAAGAATAGATACTGATTGAAGAGCTTCGTCAATAGCCACCATTCAGTAACAGCCTGCACTCAGTACGTAGATACAATCGTGTAATATTATAAAACTGCCAACAAGAAAAAAAAAAGAATTCATTTTTTTCCACAATATTTTCTTCTTCTAAGTCATCTTCAGAGAAAAACTAAGCACCTCTAGAAGGATACACAATAGAATATTTGGGATTTAAGCTTTTCTTCTTTGTTTCAGAAAACAAAGATATAGCAATACGTTTAGAATAAAAGCAAACTACAGCTGTTTGTAATAATCAAACATGCTTGTTATCAATTAACCTTGAATTTAAGATCTTTAGATCCATCTGTCTTTATTCAGGAGAGAAATAGTTTTGAACTATGCTGATTGTCATCACTATACTATGTTTTCAAGACAACAATTTTCTTAAAGTGAAGTAGCAGACAGAAAAAACATACAATATTTCCATACAGCGACTTTGCTGAATGTTAACTTATTTAGACTTAATTCTTCTTAGCAAAACTTCATCACAATCTTTAAAAGCACCTGAATTTTACAAGCACAAACCTGAGAGGGAACGTTTTTAGGTGGTTCTATTCGGATTGTTGGATCCCATTCTCCAGGAGGGAGAACTGTAACCTGATCAAGAAACTCATCAATTCCAGACACCAAGTCATTGCGGTCTTTTGCTTTGTAAGCAACGTCATGGAACACCTATGAAAAGCAAAGAGGCATATGTGAAAGGAAAAAGAGATGAAACACTCCAAATATTTCACAATGGCCCCTTCTCAGTGAAGATGTCCTTGCACGTTAGGCTCAGCTCTCATTTTATCATCTCCTGGCAGCATAATCTGAGCAGTTATAGAATTCAAGTTTTTTTCACCATTGTATCTGTGCATCAATTTAACTGGGCAGTTCCACATTCCAAGTTCTCTATTATATTATCTCCTTCAGTCATTACAAAATGACTAAAGCCAAATCAAGAATAAAATTACCTCATCTGTCATCAGTGTTGCAATTGATCTTCCAATCTCATGATATTGTTGCCCTTTACCCAATGGCCCAAGAAGAATAAACAAAAATCTGAAAGAAGAAGTTAAATGAAAATATGTAAAAGGAAGGTGTATGCTAGTTACTATATATACTACCAAAATAACTATTTGAAAATTGGACAATAAAAAAATCCCAGATCAAGTACTGTGTATAATATTCCTTCAAGATCCTCAGATAAACATTTAAACATGAAGCTCTGGTTAGAAAGTACATCTAAACAACTTGTGGAAATATATCCTAAGTTTCACAATCAGACTTCTGATTAAGACTAAGACTATCAAAACCCCCTTACGTAACAAACCTTATCTTACATAATAAACATATGCAGATATACACTACATACAGAAAACATCAACGTTAATTCTGTTAATGTCATGGAACTAATGACTTTATGGTAGTTACAGAAGTATTATTTCATTTTTTCTGATTTTGAAGTTACCTCTGAATGAAAATATTTTTCAATTCATCTTTCCTCCCAGTAAGAAGACTCTAACCTCTACTCTGGGTTCTTTAAAATGCACAGGATGGGTTCATCAGATGAAATAACTGTAGTTTCCAGGTTTGTAAAAATGCAAAAACAACTTTTTACTAATGAAAATTATTATTTCTAAACCAAGTATTTTGCAAAAAATATTAATTATCCTAATTTTTAATTTCTTAATTTTCTCTAGGCAAAAAATCAAGACATCTGTCTTCATTGTCATGGGTTTCTTTGTGGGAGAGGTTATGCAGAAAAAAGCTCCTGTTATTTTAAAAATTTAACTCAGTATCTCAATAACTTTTATACACGTGTACAAGTAAAAGATCTAAAGTCACATTCAAAAAAATTAAAAATTAAAGCAAATTTTATACTATTTATCTGACTGTGAGCAACAATCAGAGCCTGAGCTTTTCATCTCCTAGATGAAGGCCATAAATAACTGCAATGCAGTGTTGTCTTCTGATGAAATTCTATTTTTATAAAAACAGGAAAAGATAAGAAGAGAAACAGAATACATGCGCTCAAAGCCAAGCCAACAACAACAACAAAGTTGAGAGGCTGCATAATAGTTAAGCCAGTGAATTTAGATACGGGAGAATAGAGCTTTGATCCAAATTAGCCCCAACTGACAACAACAAAGATCTTAGAAGCTTAATATTTGGCTACAAAGTATATTTTAGACATTAAAACAAGTCTTCATAAATTGTCCTCAATGCCAAAATATTCATGAGAAAAAATTTCATCTAAGAAAAATATAATCTAATAAAAATTTATGGTCAAAAGTTACATTTCCTTTCATGCAAGTATCTACAGAGTTTTAGGGATGCATATTTACAGCATGTTCTTTATCCATTAACAATCCCTAGCCAATTAAACCATATAGTTTGAATTTCTCCTTTTAAACACCCCATTTTTTTTCCACCATATTTTTCTTCTGGACTTAATTCTGCAGTATCACAAGATTAATTTCAGTTCCAGGTTAAAGTTCTACCACTTTGCTGCTTTTTCCTAGTATTTCATCTATAGAATTGAGAGTTTGTAAATTATTAACCCCATGTTGTAAACTGACAAACTATATTTTCTACTTCCACAAAGAATAAATCTAATCACACATTAACGGCATGTGTCAGAAGATGCATACACATATTTATGTGTGTTTCTGAATATACATAATTAAATTGCAAGTAGAAAGATGTCCTTAACTAATGGTGAGATGAAATCTGCTGAAGGTCACAACACGTGCCTCCAACAGGTACTTAGGAAAACATGAAAAGAAACAAATCTAACAGTACCTAGTTGGAATCGGAACTTCAGCTAGTCCTGTAAGCAGCACTGCAGGCGATAACCTAACAAAAGCAACAACTGCACGGTCCAGGAATTCCAGCTCACCAACTAAGATGTTTGATGCTTCAGCTCCAGGTGGTATCTTTTTCATGAAATGTAAGTCAACCTGGGAAAATGATATCAAATTATCCTATGAGTTACAGATAAGGATTTCTGTTTCCCCCCATTTTGGTCACTTGCTGCATTATATATTTTAATTTTTACAATAACTTTAATTCTTCAGCTTTTACTTCTGTCTTTTGAAAAAGCAATATTTTCAAAAATAAAGGTGTTTCTCAAAAAGAGAAAATGATCTTTCAGTATTTGACTAACATTATCTTAAAAACATAGCTAAAATACTCCAGAAATCATTTATAATGAAAAAAAAGAAAGCACCACAGTCTTGTTAGGCATATAATATTAATCTCCTATTTAATAATTTTATAAAAATCATAGCAGCATCAACATTCATAACATAATTAATTGCAGTATAAGAAATGAAGACATCTAATTTTTGCATAATTAATAATTGTTAAACTCATTAATTCATGGTTCATAGTTGCCATATTACATTTTCTCTGTGAGAAAAAAAGAACAGGCTCCACTACCCCAAATCTCCCCTTCCACTACTCTGTAGTTTTCATATTTAATGGAATACACTTTTCTTCTACTGAAAACAACAGAAAAGCTAGGACCATAATTGTCACAAAGGAGTAAGCTGAAAGAGCAAAGCAGAAGAAAAACTCTGGAGTTTTAAGTCTCTGATGTTGACTTCTCCAGGGGAAGGGTAGGAAGAGACAAAAAAGCAGCTTCATAATGGCATTACTATGTCAGCTCTAGGTATTTGCTTAGGAATGAGCTCATTTGTATTTACTTTTCTCAGTGTCAGTTGACAGTTTGTAACAAAAATTGACATGGAGAAATAGAGTATATAATGTATGTTTGATTTCATTATACACCAGTATTGTCTACATTTCAAAATACATGAATTTTGTCATTTGCTTTCCTTTTATTAATCTAAACACAACAACAGCAACCAAATCCAACATAAACTGTTAAAGTGGACCATTTTAATGTCTATCTTCCAACCATCTGTCAGTACTAGCATGCATGGGTTTTGGTAATATTTAGAAAATTGCTTTCTCGCAAATGGCTCTGGCACTAAATCAGAATTCAGATATGATCAAGTTGCCTGTATCTGAAATTGAATTTCTCTAAGATCATAAAGAGGTGCCTAACGCTACCCCTGAGCTAATCAAGTGTGGTGACCAACACCTCACAAAGTCTAACCGCCATCAAATCAACCTAAGAGGTTGGAGTGCAAGTACTTTTTAAAACTACTTGTGAGATAAATTCTTCTGTTGCCCACTCAAACCACAAAATAACTCTTTAGACTTGAATACAATACATAAACAAATTCATTCTGTATCTAGTTTTGGCAACTTACGTCAATTATAGTTGAGATAAATAAAATAATCTTTCAGGCACACATAACAATGTGCATTCTACAAATTTAATAACCTAATGTCTCATATACCACATGCTACAGCTGTCATTTTAAGGTCCACTAACATACAGACCAAAGGACCAAGATTCACATCTTTCAGATATACTCTCTTATCTACCAGCAAGTATTTCAAGACAAGTTTCCTGTTAATTGATCAGCTTGAGATTCTAAAATCTATATGCTATTGAACAGAGACCCAAAAGCTGCAACAAATGACCAAAAACATGCAAAACTGAGGTGCTGTTTCTGTTACCTAATAAAAGCAGAGGTAGCCCTGCAGTGCATCTGGGGCAATGGCAGAAGTTAGATCCTTCAAATGCTTCACCTAATCTATCCACCATGCTCCATCATACATTTCTTATTACAAGAAGTCTTTAGTTGGATAGTCCTCATCACATCTTAGTCTTAACCCCAAATTGATGCATATTCATGATGTGGCATTTAATAGCCCCAGAAGGCTTCAATTAAGCGCATAAGTAAATGACTAATGTGGAGTCTGCTCCCCTGCAGGGAACCTCAACTCAACGACTGAAGGAGAAGGGGGAGGGCTCCCAGGAACCAAACACAACTTGAAATGAAGACAAACAGAAAAAAACCAACATCAGTCCTCAGGAAAGCCTTGATCTGTATTAATCAAATTTACTTATAAACAGAGTCATGAAGCATTCAAAAACAAACTGATTGTTTTACGTGATATTTGGGAAAAAAAAAAAAAAAATAAGCTACATTAAGTATAGGGACACCGTTTTGATTCAGAAATACCATTTACACATGGAGCACAGAAATGTTGCCAAAACAGGCTGCAGTCCCTTAATGCATTACGTATTTCAGGACACTTGAGGATCACTTCAGCCTCCAGGGCAAGCAGCAGTATAAGAGCTCAGCCAGAAACAGTTGTTACACTGCCATCCCCACCCTGCTCGCTGGCTCAGCTCGAAGTAGAGGAGTGACAGACCACTTCAACCACTTTCATTGGGTCCTGAGAATACAAAGTATTCCCAGAGAAAGAGTGACACATTTACAACTACAAACATCCCTCTTCAGGCTACAGAAGTAACACTCAAGACAGCTTATAGTGATGTGCCCTCATGTTATTCATAAATAGATACTAATACAATCAGCAGTATTGGTGCCATATTCAGATTAAGTCAGCTTTTTGAATCAACTCCAAAGTTCGGAACATTAGAAGCAGCCCAAGGGAGATAGATCAGCAAAGATAAAATACACAAAGAAGTTAAAATTGTCTTTTAGGAGAAGATAAATGACATTAGTATGCGGAACAAAATTAGAGCAAGAAATCACAATACTCAAGAGAAAATTAGTGTACTGCTCTACTTTTCTCTCAATCTGTGCACATAATTCCAATTATAACCACTGGGAGTTATGTGCAATAGCACCTTTCAAGTGGAAATTGTACTTTACGTATGCATCTTCGAAGGGATAAATAGACGTATTTAAAGACGGTTAAAAAAAAAAAAAGAAGAAGAAAAGAAAAAAAGAAAAAAAGAAAGAAAGAAAAAAAAAAGGTATTTAGATTAGAAGTCTCTCAATTCATTTCAGCAAACAGAAGATGTTTCTTTCATATCCTGACATCCTTGCCGCTATCCAACGCTGCTGAACCTAGCCAAAGATGACATGTTGATTTCTTCTCATGTAATTTAACTAGGAAGGGCTCCAGCACTACACAACTAGAGACTGAAGAGACTAAAGGATGAGTTGTTGCAGCCTCCGTTCTAGTTTAATACAAAGAAAAAGAAGGAGGAAAAACTTGCAGCTAGATAATGGATTGTGATTTGAGCCTGCAAAACTCAAAGAAATAGTGGAAATAAGCAAGAAAAGCACAACTGAAAGTCACATCATCTCCTCTAGGCTGTTACAAGCTTCAACTCAGTATGGTTTAATTTTGAATAGCCAGATTTATTTATGTTTAGCACCATTACCTTGATGCTAGAACAATTGGCAGATCAGTTATTTTCAGTTAACAATTCTATTAATACCAGCAAACCAAAATCACATATGATTTTCTGTATTCTTAATTTAAAGCATTTTTAAAGGTTAGTCTGCAACTTTTTATCATGTCTCAGTTTATAGTCCTTGCTACCTCTGAAGAGCTATGGTCCACAATACATCCCCAACCCTCTTCCTTTCTTCTCACTATCTTTGACAATAAGATCTGTTTCCCATCTTCATCTCAGCCATATATCATTTCTAGTCTGGCATGTTCAGTCAAGAATTCAACTGGTGCAAATAGCTACTGCTGCTAGGAAATATCTCTGGCACCAGATGGAGCAATCACATAACTCTACTTTTAGCTCAGTTGTACTAACATTAAGATTCAACAGATTCAAAAGTGCTGCTTTTCAGAATATTGGTTTAAATTACCTTTCTTCACTTACTCAACCTTTGTTGTATTAATGCGTCAGCTGAAGCCACTTATTCCTGTCAGGTCTGTCATCTGCATCTAATGTGACAGTTTGTTTTAGATACATACAGACTTCTTAAATTAGGATTCTCCTTTACGTTAAAGCTGAGAAGCTGAATGCTTTTCTTTGCTATTTAACATTGAACTGTCATTGCAATCTCCACCATTGAACAGATAACATCTTTTGTGATGCGTACTGAAATATCTTGGCTTGCCAAAAGTATTAAGTTATAGGTTTACAGAAACACATTCTGTTTGAGACATCAGGAATCCACAAGTTCAGATTATAAAAAACACAGTTTACATTCATGTTTTACTTCTACAGAGAGTAGAAATCTGAAAGGTAAATTCAAATTACAAGAATTCTCAATTATCTTTCTACTGAGGCAATTTTTTGTTCATTGGTAAAAACTTCCCCTCCAGCTATACACCTACTATACTTTGGTCCAACAAATGGATATCCACATCCTTACACTGTCATTTCTTATTACCAGTAATTTACCAGGAAAATGAGGAAATTTTTTTGTTGTTGTTACATATAAACATTATTGCAGCACTTGAAAATTTTTAATGTTCAAGTAAAAAAGTGCATTTCATGGCTTTTCCTAACTCACATAGATTCAATGTATTTAGAAGACCTGTTTGTTAATCATGAAGTTCCATTTGCCACCATTGAACATACTTACCTTGCTAAAGTCAACAGTGCTATTTTCTCTGCTCACATCATTTTTGTTCTCAACACAGGCTGGAGCAGATTGTGGGGAAACAATCTGACCTGCTAAAAAAAAATACCATTACAGAATACTAACATTCACTTCTATAAATAAAGCAAGATTCAGTGAAATAGTTGCTAGAATTAAAGAGTGACATCCATTCCATATCAAGTGTATATGAAACATCTAAACATGATGTTTATTTAAATACTTATTTAGAGTAACATTCTCAAAAGGGAATATTTACCACATGCAGCTAAGAGTGGGAGAACATAACTCAGAAAATCTAAGATCATAGAATCATAGAATCACAAGGTTGGAAACAACCTATAAGATCATCTAGCCCAACCGTCTCCTCATTACCATTGCCACCACAAGCACTAAACCATGTCACGCAGATACTGAAGATAAGCTTTCTGTGTTAATTAAAGCTTTTTGTTTCTGGAGCTACTATACTTGAATAAAGTCCTGCATTCATATAGTTTTGCTTTGCTGTCTGTTGTTTTTTTGGTTTGTTTGTTTGTTTTTGGTGTGGGGTTTTTTTTTTTGTTTTTTTTTTGTTTGTTTGTTTTTTTTAACTACTTTGAAGAGCTGCCAATTTGGGGCAATATCTCTCTGCTAGATTACTCCTTACTGAATAAAACAGGAGTATTAATATCCATATATTTACTCATATGTATAACAACATTCTGATCAGATAAATATTACAAAACCTAGCATAAGAGTGGGCTAATATAAGAAAGACATTTTGGAAATTAAGATGATTTCATCTCAGTATTGAACACTGAACTTGGCATATATAGAACAAATGTTTCGGCGAACACATTTTCAAAAATTCTTGCAAGGATTTAGTACAGTACTTTACAGAATCTTTATAAAATATCTCAATATAACAAGTGTTTAAGCACACCTCAATCTCATGTAAGCCAACTGTAAGTCTTGTGACCAACTAAATTTTGACAGCAAAAGCTCAAAAAGAAAAACAATATTAAGTAACAACTTAAAATATATTTTACTTTATACAATGCCAGCATTACTCCCATGCACAGGCAGAGGTCACGCACACTGTGATGCAGGCAGTAGAGTAGCAACACATACTAGCTGGGTTGATGAGCCTCTCTGCCTTTACTCTTAATGCTCTCCCTGGCATGGCAGGGCCTGCTTATAGCTCTGAACGCCAAAACAAATCAACAGGAAAAAGTACTGCTGTAGCACATACTCAGGAATAACTGTAGAGTCCAACTGGCCAACAATCAGTATCTTGTGCCCAGCATACATTTGTATCCATAGCAAATAAAGTCTCTCATATGACTAAGAATTTATGATGCAAAAACACTGATTCTGGCAAAAATCAATCCAAACTTGAGTACTAACAAAGACCATATGTTCAAGACATATGACTACAAAGACAATCCTAAGCTAGGCACATTGTTTGAGCAAATCAAAAAGCCATCGTGTACCCTCAGCATCTTTGTTACATCCATTTGTAGTCCAAGCATGTCCTCAGCCACAGTCAGGAAACAGAACACTTTGTAGGATGCAAACTGAACAGGACAACAGACTTGCAAGAGAAACTCAGCTGTGGTCAGAAAACTACAGCATTCAGCTTCTGTGAAAACTGAGCAGTTCAATATCCCTCTCTAACTCTGGCCACAAATTTTCAGTATAAACACTTGCTGACAAAAAGGCTGGTTTTCATCAAAATCAACATTTCATTTCCCACTAAGCGAAAGTCTCATACCATAAATCAGTTTTTAGATTTGTGAAGCATACTGACAGATTAGCAAGAGAGATTTCACTTTTAGGAAGCATAGGCACAGAATGTTTCAAAAATCATTCATAAAAATCTTATTAAATGTAAATATTTCAATTTTATCTCAGATTCAGAACAAAGATAAAAATAAAAACAGAAATAAGGGCTTTTTCCTAGGACTCCAGTGAAATAAACAGAAAACAACAGAAAAACAGACATGACTATTATGTTACTTAACTAAGCAGTTAAAAATAAGTCAATATCAGAATTTTTATATGACAGGAATTCTGGATTAATTTCAGAACAGCATATTATTGTAACTTCAAGGAATGTATGTTAAAATAATGTTAAAACTATTAATTCCTAAATATAACATGGGACAACTTCCTCAAATTGGAAGCCATCAATTACTAAACGTGCAAGATTCTTATAAATGGCCATTCAACTTCTCTGTTTTAATTAGAACTTAAAGTGTCACTATCATAGTTCCACCATCACCTTAACACTAAGTATACCCATACACTACTTAATGCCATTATTTTATCTCTATTAAGTTTATGTAGTTTTATAAGAAAGATCCTCTAGCATTCTAACTATTAAAATAATTTCTATATTAATATGGGATCTGCAGTATTTTGATAGTTTTAATAATGTAACAGAAAAAAAAAAAATCTTTAAATAATCCTAAAATAGAAGCCATAAAATTTACAGGGAATATTTCTACCAGGAAGTCTTAAGTTTACTTAACTTTTACTTTCTTCCTTTTAGAGAGTCCTCCTTATTCTAAGATCTATACCAAAGGAAATATTTGTAATAATCACTCATACTAACATCCACATAATGTTATAGAGATTTTGTGCACAGGAAAGCAAAAGAAATAGTAATTATGATCATTTTGTTGCTAATTAGGGATTTACATTTATGGTTTTTCTAGAACCACACTTTCAAAAAAAAAAAAAAAAAAAAAAAAATGAGAACATGAATACCTACATGGGAGAAAATAACTCTGACCATTGGAACATGGATCATTTGTCATAAATACTGAAGTTTTAACACCATAAGTTTTACAATCATAATTTGAACTGTGAAAATTCCCCTAAGCAGTTACCTTAATAGTCCAAAATGCTAACTTTTAAATGTCGTGTTCACTTTTTTTTTTTTTTTTGGGGGGGGGGGGGGGGACTAAAGGAATACATGGTAGGAAATAAAAGTCACAAACAGCAAGTGTGTGAAGTTTATAAGAATAACATATGTTCTTTTTCTGTGCCAACAGAAGACCTCAGACTTTGATTTTCCCATATGCTGGACTACAACACAACTTTTACCTTGAGGCAGTAAGAGATGTTTAAATAACTGTAACTTCAGACAGCTTTCTGGATTTCGGAACAACGAAGGCTTTTGTTTCTGTTTTTAATTTCACTGGATTGAATAACAATCAAAAAGATACAAGGTAGAGAAGATAGCTAATTTCACTTTTTGTTATCCATACAATAATATGCTGCAGAAACACGTTTGTTATGAAACAATACAACCTACAAAATAAGAATCTGCAACCTGATCTCCATGTGGTCCTCCCAGAGAAAGTAAGATAAAAAGCAACTGTTATCTGGAGAGACTTTTACTCCCACACATGTGTAGTTTACTAAGCACCCATGTATTTTACACTTTAAATGGGTAGATACTGTGCTATGGTGCCTCTCTCCAGGCAAAAATGTCTGAAAGACCAGACTATTTTCATACCTGGTAGCTTCCTCTGTTCCAGACCTACGAAGCCACAAAGGTAGCCTGAACTTTGTGTAAAATTTCATGTTGACTTAATGGAGACTTCTTTGAGGTGAATAAGAAAATATCAATGGAGTAGGTTGAGAATTATACTGATGGCTGCCTAGTGAACACATACATCACCATGTTACACTGGTTTTCCCATTCATTGTTCAGTTTGCTAATGCATGTTGGCCCGTACATATGTGCTTTATCCTCAAGTGCATTTTAATTTCAGCAGCCGGTTGTTTTCTTTGAGTGAAGGACACAATTATCTACACTATGATGACCCCAGGTAACATCAGATAGTTGAAGAGCTAGACAAATGAAGAGGGGAGCTGTCACACAACACCTGGACTGAAAAAAAAAAAAAGAAAAAAAAAAGAAGAAAAGAAAAAAAAAGAACAATACACATTTCTTTCCTGATTTCTACTAAAAGCTCAACAGTCACCACTGCATCAAATCATCTCTGAAATACAACTACACTGTTTAAGTTTACTCCAAATTTTACTTTTATAATATCCAAACATATCCAAATGTTCAAATGAACATCTGAAGCACTATGTCCAAAACAAACAAATACACAAACAACTATCATCTAACTCTAACCAGGCTTTAAATATCTTCTTTGAAGACACAATTCTGAGCTTCACCTAACAAAGACATTCATATCTTCTGATTTTAAGGCAACCTTGAAATTCAGTGAGGTCATAAGTGAAATGGTATACTGATTCTTCAAATTGGCAGTATGTGCACTAAGCTGGCAAGAATGATGAAGACATAATTCCACCAATTTCTTAAGAGAGGGCACAAAGGTAGCAACATCCCTCCTGTTCTGTTCTTCCTTATTCCGCCCTTGACAGTTCTATTTTAACCCTCTCAAGCAAAATTTTTATTCATGTATTTTATGGCATAAATATTGTTTTGTTTTGAAGTCTAATGTAATAGTTGGAGTACTTATAAAATCTGAAGTTTAAAAGCCGTGATTTATCCTGCATGTTCATCTACATGAATGAAGTCAGTTTCTTTGAGATGTCATCAGAAAGTTATTCAGATTTTCGAAGTAGCAGACAAATGTATTATCATTGAAATATCCAGCCTACACAAAAAAGAACTTAATATCTAACAGGTAAATTGGTACTGAAATGAGTGCTAAGGTTTATCTATGTATTAAAATGTCAATATCAACAGTTTTAATTTTTTAATTATATTTTAAATTGGTATGAAGTGTTGGACTCTTTATCCAGATAATTTGAACTTGCCAGAGCTTTCACTAGAGCCAAAACTCACACAAAGCAATTATGTCATGCAAAGCCACACCATGTAAAATCAGTCAACGTTAAGGTCTGTATTTGTTACACTAATGGATATCTACATTTGCAGATTCAGAACTTCACATTTTGAGATGATGATTAGTCTTGTCAAATAAAAAAATTACAGTAAATTAAGTTCACATACAATGTACTTTTAGTCTCTAAAATTTAAAGCTTTAGACATTGAACTATGAATATTGTATTTTTTAGTTAAAATACAAGAGGTCTCTAGAATGCAATTGACAAATACCAAGTACAATCTATTCAGATAAAAAAAAAAAAAAATCACAGTTAATGGAAAAAAAAAAACTGGATGTATCTGACACTTCAAAGGAAATTCAATTGGAAAAAAGTAGTTTATTTTTCTAAACCATATGCATTTCTTCCCATTCAGAAGAAAAAAAAAATCTGATTTGCAAGCCAACTATCACAGTCTTCAGGCTTTTCACTGTAACTTGTCACCAACTTGCCAAATCTAAATGCACTTGCTGTCCATTTAGACTAAAATTCAAAGACTGAAAAGCAGTAAGTTTTCCAAAGTATATATTAAAATTCTAATATAACAGAGTAGTGATACCACCTTTGCAGAGTGAATTTCATATGTATTTTCAGGTCTCTTAATAACATTTCAAATCATACCTCCACTGTACCTGGATAACTACAAGCAGAATTTGGTGCTTGCTAAAATATACAATTTAAGGGGATACATAAGTAATTTCACTCACTATTCTAACACTAAGCCTGAATCTCAAACATAATTCATATGAAGTCATGCAGTCAAAACTAAAATGCTATGATTTGCAATTTTAAAAATAGATGCAATATAACGGATTTACAAAAAAATGGTATCCAAAATAACTCCCCTCCCACTAAAAAAAATAACATCATTCCATGTAAGCTTCTCATAACTGCCATGGCTGCTGACAAAGGTCTGAGATACTTTTTAATCACTACAGCAAGAAGTTGCATGCTGTCAAGAAACTCAGATGAAGACATGGGTGTACACCTGAAATGAACTGAAGCCCAAGCAAGAATAGGTATTTATACTACCTCCAAACCTTCAGGGAGTTTACAGAACCCAAAGGATAGGAGATGAGGAAGATACAGAGATGAGATGAGCCTGTTAGGGACAGACACAACAAAGACAGAGCAAAATGAAGAAATACAAAAATGAATGATACAGCTTTATACATACAGATTTACACATTTTATCATGGGTACGAGGAGATATGAAAAAATATATATCAAATGAAAATGTTTTAAAATATAAGTTATATTTTAGTGATATAAAAATCTGTGGATAATATATTTTTGATTAAAATACATACATTCAAAAAGCATATAAAGAAACACAGTACTAGATAGTTTGAGCTAGTATTAACTAACAGTGGACCTGCCTGCACTGCAAGGAAAGCAGGAGGAACCCATATGGTCCAAAATCACCACTGGTAGAAATCTGTTATACATATAGCATTCACTGTGACCAGCTCCTAAAATGAAGGTCACATACCTAGAAATGTCCTTTTCAGGGGGCTCCAAGTAATGCCCCTCTGTCTCCATATATCATCTACTGATATCATCTAAATTTCACAAGCTGTAAGCCATCACTGGCATAAAAATTGAGTAGAGTGAAGAACACCATTGGAGAACTGGTAATTTAGACTTACTTGGATACTCTTCTTAATCACATGCCAAGCATAGACTTACATGACTCTGTATATGCTCATATTCACACAAACAACAAAGTCCAAATTAACCAAACATACCAACCAAACTAACTTGAATAATGCTTGAAAAAGAACCTGTCAAAGTAAATTGCTCCAGCAACTTGTTCAGTTAATTCTGAAGACCCTTAATTTAACATGCCACTGATTTCTTCAAGCTCCTTGGCAGTTTAATAAACAACTTAGAATTTCAAAATTTCTCAAAATCAAACACGATGTGTGGTATAACAGAGTTTTTGCACTAATAGTTTGTTCAGATGCTAAAGCAGCAGCAGCAGTTATAGTTGGCATGTATATGGAGCAGAAAACATGCAAAAGATCATGCAATTATGGATAATGAACACTTCAACAATGCGCATGGAAACAACTTGCAAGTCATTAATCCTGCCATATCTTCTCATTTCTTCAACTTTAATCAGTAAAAGTTCTGCTAGATTCCATTACATATGTATACACAAACATGTACTCTGAAACCTATATTAAAAATGAAATAGCTAATTAAAGTAATGGAAATGTGTGCATCATGAGAATTGCTTTTCTTAGCTTAATTTTCATTGAATCTGCTGTTTTCCCATACTTCACTTGCTTAAATTCTGAATTGTAGAACATTTTAGAGAAGTGGAGAGACTTATGAAATTATTTTAGTATTCCTGTGGTACTAGTAGAAAATTGTTCTAAATTTGCAATGGTCTTTGGCTTTTCCAGATACCAGAATAAAAACCCTATTAATCCCCATAAAAATAGGTTAAATTGCTTTTCAAGTCAAACTTCCTATAGGTTTAACAATGACAAAGATTCCTACTTTTAACCTACCTTTTAGAGTATTTATGCTAAAATTACTGCAATCCTCTATTTAGGGGTATTTGGTGTCAAATTAGACTTGAAAAGAAATATATTTTTGCTGCTCTTATGCCAAATTTGACTGTCACTTTTTATTGGAACATCAAAAGCAGGCTTTTAACTCTCACAGTTTTGATGCTTAATGAAAAAGTGAAAGTTAAACACAGCATGGTAGCATTAAAAATGAATGGTAAATGCACTCTGACATCTTACCCCTGCAGAGGATGTGAAGAAAAGCCATTGTAAACAAAAGATAATACTACTCAATACAAAGCAAATTAACTAGATGGTCTGACACACTATTTAAGAAAGGAAAAAAAAAAAAAAAAAAAAAGGGGGAGTACATATGTACAACCAACTTCCAGCAAAGATATCACAGTGGACTGACAGCAGCACAACCAC